>NW_023416287.1:30749326-31374326 GCF_014176215.1 Rousettus aegyptiacus | reverse complement strand
CCTTTCTATTACTTTAATTCTAATATCAAAGAGTAGTAAAACTTAACCAATTTCAGATTTAATTTTTCTTACATTCTAGTGAATTCGCTTTGAGTCATAAGAAAGGTTAAAAAAAGAAAAGAAAAAAGAAAAAAAAGAGGAGACTCAAAAGCCCTGCAACCTCCATTAACTTTAAAGAAAGAGCTTTACCTTATACATAAAGTCACTCTTTTCAAACACTGTGCTCACATAAAATATTTTGATTTAAAAGAAAAAGAGAGATCAGCACAGGGGTTCTAAAATAGGTTTGATACAACAAAATACAGCAAACCCTAAGTGCTTAAGGACTTGTTATTTAGAGTCCTGAAAATCCACAACATGTAGCAACTGTAAATTTTTCTGAAGCACGAGCTTGAATTTGCATTCACTGGGAAACTTGAGTGTGGAAAGTTTGTCCCTTGGCCTGGGCATAAGCTCTGCCACAGCTCTATTTCTACCTGACTTTACTCACATTTTATAATGGGTGCCCAGAAAAAATAAAATATTACTTTCAACCATCGGGTCTTTTCACAATTCCTAAACTGCATGAGGACAAGTAATGCCTGATTATCTTTGTATCACTAGCCTCTAACAATCATGGATATCCAACAACAGAAACTAGAGTAATGATGATAATGATGATGATGATAGTTAACACTGGGAGCTTTCTACAGAAGCACTTGGCACTCTCTTAAGTGATTTGCATATATTATTCAATTTTCACAACTCATATGGTAATATTAATCTCATTTTAAAGATGAGAAAACTTAGGCTCAGATAATCCACGTCTGTTGCTAAAGCAATGAATGGCATGGGAAGGATATAATCTCTGGTTATAAACAGAATCGACAGAATTCAAATTCTGGTTCTTACGCTCTATGCCACCTTGAGAAATTTATACACCTATTCTGAATTTCAGTTTCCTCATCTGTAAAATGGAGGTCATATTTACCTTATTGTGTTGCTGTGAAGATGACTGTGATATACCTAAAAGCACCAACTCATAACCTGAATAAAGAGACCCTCAAAGAAGATTAGTTCTTCTCCTCCCACTCTTCTACCCCTTTCCCTCTATAACTCACTGTGCCCAGGAAAAACAGAATGGAGAGATCTTTTTATCCCACTCCCAGTGGTTCTCAGACTTTGGTTGGTTATTAGAATTATTTGGGAAAACATAACATAAATAACCCCTGGCCTATTTGAAAGAGCCTGGGACTTTGTGGTCTTTCTTAGCTATCCAGGAGATTATGATATACAGCAAGCAATGCTTGAGAGGCACTGCTCTACAGACCTTCTCTCCCTAGCTACTTGAACCTTTGACTTCTATTCAGGAGAGAAGTTTTAATCTCTGATTGGAAAAACTTGGTGAGCCTTCCTTCGTCACATCAGTATCAATCGAGAAGGCTTCTCAGACATTTCTTTGATTTCTCCATAAGCAAAGAGAAGAGTAGGTGTTAAAAAGTAAGCAGGAGTTTATAATTTTCAGAGGTAAAACATCAATCAGTAGATTCTAGAGTGGTATATATCAGCAACTGGGCTGTATGCCCTTTTTCTCTTGTCCCTCCCTTTCCCCAATTAAGTGTTAAATTTACCCAAGCCTACAGCTTACTAGAGTAGCAGGAAACCTGAGTCAGCCCAAGTAGCAACAAGTGAGAAATTACAAATAAAGTGGCAGACGAGGACAAATTTACAGTTTTCATTCAGCTTATCAGTGCCAACAACTAAACTGCAGAGTAACTCAATACTGACAGAAATCTTTAATGGGAATAAAACTATAATCATTCTTACAAAGAAGGAATGGTTCAGTAAAATACTGGTTTACAGAAAACAAAAGCCTCCCAGGCGGTAATTAAAAAGGCTTCCAATAAAGTAATATGCAGAAAACAATTACGTTAACATTATGCTAATATTGATTTTAATTCCCTGCCCAAACTTCAGAAGAATTAACTGCTTTTTTTATTTTGGAAAATTTGAACATTTACAATAAATCTTTAGGAAGACCAAACTCTCCATAAAGACTTTAATAGAGAATTTAATAGTGAGAAAGAACTGGAATAGAAATATTATGTGCTGTTTTAAATTAATGATTTTGTAAATATTATTCAACCATTTGAGCAAATAATTTTGAGAAGATAAAAAGAATTAAAGTTAGCTTTAAATTTCTAGAGGTTCATGCAATCAATGCTCTTTTGCCTAGAACTTTACCAATAAAAAAAACTAGAAACTGGCATTTCTGATATTCTTTGAGTAAAGGGGTGGAGTAAAGTAAATCTATTCATCTTTATTCCAAACTCTCTTTAAGCCGAACACACAGAGGCACAATACACATATGCAATACTTAATTGTGGGGTTATATTAATTAAATTAATAATTAATATATCTATAAGAGGAGGAGGAGAAGTTTGCTTGCAACAAAAATGCAAAAAGAAAAACCAGAGGATATCTTTCAACCAAGGGATGAGGCAAAGACCCTAGGACAAAACCATAATTATCTTGATATAGAGTGGCTGAACATGAGCCCTGAACATGGGCCACTAAAGTTGTGTTTATACAAATAACACACCAATGTTGTCTCTCCCCACCCCCAACCGCCTTTATAAACAAAAAAAAATGCAGGCGCTTCTAAAAGTCACTGAGCAAATAAACAATATCCTTTGTGTGAAAATGTGAAAATATGTGTGCTTAAGAATATTATAAAATTTTTAAATTATAATTCAATTATCTGCCTCTTCTTTCCTTGGCTAGACTGTAAGCACTCTGAAGACAAACACTAGGATCACGTCTCCTTGTATTCAAAATCTCACCCCAGTTTTGGACCAAGGAAATATAGGTAATAAATATTAGTTAAATGAATAAAAAGTGAATCAATCCATATGTAAAAGGTAGGAGGTAAACAGAAACAGGTTAAGCAGGTCAAACTGAAGGCAATTTGGAAAGACAGACAGTCCTAAAAATATCCTAAATAAAAGGTAAAGGTTCACAAGCACTTCTACCAAAAACGCAGTCTATGAAAAACAGCTATTGACAAATCCAAGTTTAGAATAAGGAATTAAAATAAATATGTAATGCATTCTTTGTATTTTCACATATCAATAATTTCATAATTTTTATTTTTTCAATAAAAAAAAAGTCCGTCTTTAGTCTATATGCATTCCACATATTTAAAATATTCATCAATTTCCAGAAGAGGTCAAGTAAAAAACACAAAAAATACTGGCTAATGGCATTCCTAGGTTTCTATCCAGGTATCAGATTGGTATCTGTAAAACTGCCTCAAAAATTGAGTTTGTAAAAAGGAGATAGGAAAAAAAATGTCATTTACATCAAAAGAGAGAAAAACCTTTGCTCAGTGTGAGACCTGATAACCTTAATTATTTTAACTTTGAAAGTAAGCTAAATACAGAATTGAACTTGGCCTAGTCTTTCATCCAGACATTTTTTTCAGCTTTATTAAAATATAATTGACATAACACTGTGTATGTTTAAGGTGTACATATTGATTTGATACACTTGTATATTGCAAAATGTTTACTACCATAGGGCTAGCTAATATCTCCATCTTGTCACATAATTACCATTCATTTTTTGTGGTGAGAATATTTAAAATCTAGTCTCTTAGCAACTTAATGATACTCTGTGCTGTTCATAAGTTAGTTTTGTCTAATTATTTTAATTTCTTCAAGAATATGTCTCACGCTAACGTTTCCAGGAAAACTGAAATTTAGACATCCTGTTCAAAAATCATAAATCTCTTATTCACTTTAGTGTGAAGCAAAATTAATAGACAATACTTATTCCATAGTGGCCTGAAGACTTTACATTTCAGAGTGTGTGTATGAACCAACATACTGTTCAGTGGATTCAATTAAGTCAAATGGCCAGAAATGTATTCACAATGAAATAACCAGACTAGAACTTCTTACACTGGTATTTTTTTCTACAAGCAAGTGGCCATTAAGCAGGAATTCCACACACATTAAGTGCTATAACCATTTCCACATTAAATAGAATTATCACATTGCTATAAAATCTGACCCCACTTAGGAATCCTGCTGGTCAGTGATTTCATCATTTCATCAAGCATATGAAAGCTGTTATCTTTAAGCTGAATGTTGCTACACAAGGTGGTTATACAAACACTGCTTAAAGACAATGTTATCTGGAAAAAGAATTCTCTTTGCCAAAGTAATATAAATCACTTCCCCAGATATCTCACAAAGCAACCTAGACTTCTAAAATTTCCCTGTAAGAGTGTACAAACAAGTATCCTTTGAAGGAAAACTACATATTAATTAAAACCCTGAAAACAATGTATATAATTAACTTCTAAACACAGGGTCATATTCCCATGCTAATAATTTCATTTTGGTGAGGTAGCTGTTTAAGCTTCCCACTAATCAAATTTTCGAGGATAATTACCATCAAAGATTAATTCAATTTAAAAAAATGCCAAAAGACATGAAAAGTTTTCTTAATTTATTATACAAGTTTACTCTGCCAGAGACACTGCCATATTATACCTCTTTCATGTGTGTGTGCATGCATGTACTCACCCTTAGAATTTAAACCAATCTATGCCTTTTCCATAATTCACACTACATATATGTATATATGTATACGTATATGTGTGTATGTGTGTGTGTGTGTGTGTATATATACTTGTATACACACACAAGTGTGTATACTTGTATACACACACTTGTATATGTATGTGTGTGTGTGTGTGTATATATATATACTTGTACACACACACACACACACACACACACACATACACACAAATATAATCTTTCAATCCACAAAGGAATATAAAATGATTCTTTGGAATCAGAGTTCCTGGTAATGTTTATTCATAATTACAGAGTAGTTTGGTTATAGAAAAGACTAATATACTATCGAGGCTTATCTATCAAAACTATGAGTACTTTAATGCAGCCTTGATTAATTCCAAATTCATCGGGAACCTTGTAGACAGCACAAATGACACTAAAATGCAAATCCGAAAAACAGGACAAGATTAATAAAACGCTGTTGATATCAAAATTTTTAAAGCCATCAATTTGGCAAACTCATACTGGTTTCTTATTTAGCAAAATAACAAGTGTAATGGCAGCATCATAAAGTGCTTGACAACATAGAGCCAGCAGCTCTGGGTCCCTCGTTTACAGGAAGACACCAGAGAGCCAGGAAGGGTGCAATAACAAAAAGAAAATAACTTGGGAGTTCTGGTAGTTGTCCAGGTGACGGTAAAGCGTCAAGCTGAAAATCCTGCGGTCTCCGAGCAGCAGCAAACACAGTGGAGAGGTTCCCTTCCAGCTTTGCAGCAGCTGCAGAAAGTTCAGATTTGTGGAATCACAGCACACCCTGGTGACAAAAAGGGACTATCTCCAGCTGCCCAGATCAAAGTCCCTGAAGCACCATCAAAGTAGGAAGTAAAATACCCAACATTTGTTCAGATCTTCCTAAGAACCAAAAACACAGTGAATAGAGTAGAACTTTTAATAAAAAAAAAAAAAAAGGAAAACCAAGAGTTTATATAAATAAAATGCTAATGTTAATTTTTAAAAATCTGGTTTATTCACTTACCATCAGTGTGACCTTGGGCAAGCTTTTAGATGGACTTAATTTTGCATTAGAGATCTTTAAAAGGACCCTCAGAGTAGCCCTGAGGATTGAATAAAGACAATATTTGCAATATGCTTACAACAGGACCTGGCACAAAGAAAGCACTATATGCATTTATTAAATAAGTGAATAAAATCAATGTACAGATAGGATTTTTTAAGCTAAAAAAGAATTATAATATGAAAAGCTATAATGTATTGAGTGCTTGCTATGTGTCATCCACTATACCCAAAACACAAAATTAGCAAGTGGCAGAGCCAGGATTCAAACCCAGATATTTCTGACTCCAGAACCTAGGCTCTTTTTCTTTTTTCCAATTACAGTTGATATTCAATATATATATTTACACTGTGTGTTCACCTCCTATAGTTAGATTTCTGTCACCACATATTTGACCCTCTTTAGCCTGTCTACCTCCCTTCTCCCCCAACCCCCTACCCTCTGTGAATCACTAGTCTATAATAGTCCATGTCCATGAGTCTCTGTTTATTTTTCCTGTTCATTTGTTGCTTTTAGGTTTATATGCCATATATAAATGATATCATGTGATTTTCAACTTTTTCTGTCTGGCTTGTTTTGCTTGGCATGATTATCTCGAGGTCCATCCAGGTTGTCGTAAATGGCAGTATTTCATCTCTTCTTATGGCTGAGTAATATTCCATTGTATATATGTACCACAGCTTCTTTAGCCAATCATTTATCATAGGACACTTTGGTTGCTTCCATGTCCTGGTCACTGTGAATAATGCTGCTATGAACATTGGTGTGCAAATAACTTTTTGTGTATGGGTTTTCAAGTCTTTGGGGTAAATACCTAACAGAAGGATTGCTGGATCATATGGTAGATCAATTCTTAGTTTTTTGAGAAAACTCTATTCTGTTTTCCATAGTGACTGTACCAATTTGAAGTTCCACCAGCAGTGAATGAGGGTTCCTTTTTACTTCATCCTCCCAAATATTTGTTATTACTTGTCCTGCTGATTATAGCCATTCTAAGAGGTGTGAGATGGTATCTCATTGTGGTTTTGATTTGCATTTCTCTAATAGCTAGAGATGTTGAGCATCTTTTCATGTATTTGTTGGACATTTGTCTTCTATGGAGAAGTGTCTGTTCAGGTCCTCTGTCCATTTTTTTTTTTTTTTTGATTGGATCATTTGATTTTTTTGTTGTTATTGAGTCGTATGAGTTCTTTGTATATTTTAGATGTTAGGCCCTTATCGGACATGTTGCTTGCAAATTTATTTTCCCATTTGGATTGTTGTCTATTTACCTTGTTGATGGTTTCCTTTGCTGAACAGAAGCTTTTTAGTTTGATGTAGTCCCATTCATTTATTTTAGCTTTTACTTCCCTTGCTTTTGAGGTCAAAATCATAAAATCCTCTCTAAGTCCAAGGTCCTTGAGTTTAGTTCCTATGTTTTCTTCTATACATTTTATTGTTTCAGGTCTTGTATTTAGGTCCTTAATCCATTTTGAATTAATTTTGGTGTGTGGTGGTAGACAATAGTCTAGTTTCATTCTTTTGCAGGTGGCTTTCCAGTTTTCCCAGCACCATTTATTGAAGAGGCTTTCCTTTTTCCACTGTATATTTTTGGCTTTTTTGTCAAAAATTATTTCCCCAAATAAATATGGGTCTACTTCTGGACTCTTGATTCTGTTCCACTGATCCGTGTATCTGTTTTGCTGCCAATACTATGCCATTTTGATTACTGTCGCTTTGTAGTATAATTTGAAGTCAGGCAGAATGATGCCTCCAGTCTCATTCTTTTTTCTCAGGATGGCTTTGGCAATTAAAGGTCTTTTGTGCTTCTGTACAAATCTGATGATCTTTTGTTCTATTTCTGCCAACAGGATTTTGATGGGGATTGCATTAAATCTGTATAATGTTTTAGGTAATATGATCATTTTAACTATGTTGATTCTTCCAATCTAAGAACATGGAATGTCTTTCCATTTCTTTGTATCTTCTTCAATCTCTTTTAATAGGGTCTTGTAGTTTTCATTTCTATTTTTAATTTTTTGAGGAATCTCTATACTGTTCTCCATAGTGGCTGCACCAATATGCTCTCCCAATAACAGTGCAGGATAGTTCCTTTTTCTCCATATCCTCTCCACTTGTTTGTTGACTTTCTGATGATAGCCATTCTGATAGATTTGAGGTGCTAGCTCATTGTGGTTTTACTTTGCATTTCTCTGATGATTAGTGACATTGAGCGTCTTTTCGTATCTATTGGCTATCTTATGCCCTCTTTGGAGAAATGTCTATTCAGGTCCTCTGCCCATTTTTTAATTGAATCGTTAGGTTTAGTTTAGTTTAGATATATCTTTATCAGGTATATCATTGGCAAATACTCCAGTTCAGTAGGTTATCTTTCTATTTTGTTGATGGTTTCCTTTGCTATGCAAATCCTTTCAGTTTGATGTAGTCCCCTTTATTTTTTTCTTTTGTTTTCCTTGTGCTAGGACAGAACCTAGTCTCTTAACCACTGCACCATAGAGAAATTTGAATTTATTCATCTATTCTTATTTTATGGATGAGGAAACTCACCTATCTTAGCTAAAATCCCAGAGTTAGCTAGTGGATTAGGTATTTTAGCTTTCTACAAGTAGATATCTCTTTGTTCTAAAAGACTACATAGTTATAAAATTCAATTGCCACTGGAAATAGTCCGTTGAACCACCCAGGATTATAACTAGTCTAAAGATACCCACCATATCCCTACAACACACCCAGGTATATGCTATAGTAAAATAGGGAACAGAAGAAATTCTTCTCCAATGGTGGTAGAAGGCAGAAAAATTGAGTGTCCAGATGACTCTGTAATATAACAAACTCATTCATCACAGTAAATGCCAAATCTAGCACCAAAACATGTGGTAAAATTCAACATAAAAGGGAAGACCCATAAAGAGGACTGACTAGGTACATAAACCCACCTGCTGTCTCTTCAAAAAGAAAGAGATCTTGGGCAGGTGCATTCTCCCTGAGCGTGCCCAAGCTTGACAGTAAAAGAAAAACCAGGCGGTCTCCACCCACAGGTGTTGGCTGGGAGTTATCTGGCAGCACCTGAGGTTGCAATACACACAAACTCTATCCTATCATTCTCCCCAGTGAAAAAAATTGATATTTTATCATTAAGGGTGAAAAGATGAGTAAATACATTCAAAACACAGGTGCATCTGCAAGATGTGTAACAAACATAGCTTAGTGTTCTCACTCCTGTATTAAAAAAATAATCAATCCCTTTCTAGGTTGTATAAATCAAACTAAATCAAAGGCTATGCTCAGAGCCAAGAGAAGGATATTGCTTTGGGAACTCTCTCACAGCCATACTTGTGAGACATTTGTTTATAACTAATAAAACATACAGTAAGTCCTCAATATCCTCAATAGGTTCTGAGACTTTAAGCAAAATAATGCATAAAGAAACTAGTTTTACGATAGGCTAATTGATATGAATAAACAAGAGTTAAGTTCCTAAGGCACCTCATCATTACAAGGAAGGATGTTGAGGGAAGTAACAGGACCCATTGTATTTCTTTATATAAACATGTTTACATTTACACATCTTTTGTATCTATTATAATGGAAATGACCATCTTTCCTTTAAAATAGTAAATGCATATTCATATTCTGAAAACATGTAAGAAAGCCAAAGTTGACCAAGAAATGGTCAAAATCCTAGAAAATTGCAAACCATTTGAAATGGATCATTTCACAGATTTTGTATTGCACTAAATCCAAAGTTAAGATTTTATCAACCACAGGCATTTTCCTTAGTAATTCAAAAATTACTTTTAATGTGCTGTATACATGAAATACTATATTCTAAAACTGTTACCAAATACTGTTTACCACTTCATACATTTGATTAAATGTTCTCCTTTATATATTTTATGTGATACATGTATTTCATAATATAGAGCCTTAAACTTCACAGCGGTATTATTAAAAGGGCCTCATTCATACCAACAGTACCTCAACCTCAAAACTATAATTAACATGTCCTCCTACACCACCTTTGTTTACAAGTTTTATTTCTATATAAAATATATAAGTATGGGGAAATATTCCACTCAAATTAAATAATAACCTAAATAGTGAACATGTTAACATGATATTTATATTCTCTTGCTATTTTTATCATAAATGACCTCTCAGAATCACTGAGCACATCAGATATTTTTTTGTTTTTATAGAAAAAAATTTTTTTCCCTTTCTTTGAAGAAAAAGCAATGACATTATCCAGGGAACTTTCTCTTTATGATTATTCCTCCAAAATATAATCTTTATTTATATTCAATATAAATGTATAAATAGCATCTGAATGTTTATACCCTCCAAATTCATATGTTAAATCCTAACTCCCAAAGAGGATGGTATTAGGAGGTGGGGTCTTTAGGAGGTGCTGAGGTCATGAGAGTGAAGCCCTCATAAGTGTGATTAGTGTTCTTATATAACAGACTCCACAGAGATCCGTCTCCCCTTACACGATGAGAGTACACAGTGAGAACACACTAGCTATGAACCAGGAAGAGGGCCCTCACCATAACACAACCAGAACTAGCACCTTGATCTTGGGTTTCCCAGTCTCCAGAACTGTGAGAAATAAATTTAAGTTGTTTACATGCTACCTAGTCTGTGGCACTTTGTTATAGCAGCCCAAATGGACTAATACACCTTCAGAACAGAAAAATTAATTCTAGTACAGAAAGAATATTATCTATTATTCCTCTCCTATGCTATAAATGCTGGCTCTCTCTTTGGTATCTATAAACTGTTCTCACAGGAGAGGAAACATGGCTTATTCATCTTTTGTCTACCAGTGCTCAAGAGCTAAGAAGTATTTAATACTTGTTTATTACGAAGTAGAGTGTCAAACTTTATTTGAAGAAAAAAAAAATCCTCCATTGTCTAAATGTCCACAAGTCTCTTGGCAGAACTAGCTTCATGAGGTCTATGTGTAGAAGGATCCCATGCTTAGTTTAACAGTTTACTGTTGCCACCCTGAAATTCTTAACATTTTTTAAAGGAGTCCCATATTTTTTATTTTGCTCTGGGTCCCACAAACTATGTTGCCAGTCCTGTCTGTTCACATTACTCACATGAATTCTCAGGATTAACCTATGTGGAGACATGGCTGTTTAAACTCCTTCCCAAATCAAAGGGTCTAAACTCAATATTTATCCCGAAGTAGTTTATATGAAAATTTAATCTCCAAAACACTCTATGTAATAGAACTAATGACCACTACTTTCCAACTTCTATATTTTTCAAACAATGAAAAAGATGCATATGAGGCAACTCTAGAACTACTCTTATCTGTTTCCTTTCATCTCCTTCTTCATCACTTTCTGAATAAAATAATTTCATGATTATACTATATCTAGAATAATAATATCCTATTTTTATTGAGCATTTATTATGAACCTGGAATAGTCATTTTACATATATGATTTCCCTTAGCCTTTACAACAAATCTATAAAAACAGTATAGACTGTGTTATAGTTGAATAAAAATGTAATTAATGCACCCAGGATTTGAACTCAGGTGGTCTTATTCTAGATCTGAGTTTTTAACTATTACACAATACTGAAGTACAAAAAAAAAATGACAATCAAAAAAAAAAAAAACTAAGTAGGTCGTCTTTGGTAAATGAATAGTCTAATTAAACATCAATATACTGTTCAATAGAAATGTAATATTATTCACATATGTAATTTTAATTAATCTGTAGTTGCATTAAAAAAGTAAAAATAGGTGAAATTAATTTTAATGATATATTTTATTAACTTGGTATATTCAAAATATTATCATTTCAACATTTAATTAATGTAAAATTAATAATGTCATATGTTCATTTCTTTTGTACTAAGTCTTTGATATCCAGAGTGTATGTTATACTTATAGCACATCACAATTCAGACTAGCTACATTTCAAGTGCTCAACACTCATGGGTGGCTGGTGGCTACTATATTAGGCAGAAGAGGTCCAGATAATAAGTGCTAAGGGTAGATAGTAGAGAATTATAATGATCAGGAAAAAGTTTGGAAGACAGATGAAATTTGAGTTGAATCCTAAAAGAATGCTAACCTAAGGGTTTAGAAAAATGAGGAAGGCATTTCTAGAGGAAATAGTGTAAAGTAAGAGAACAGAAGGTATTTAGGGGCAGGCTTTTGTTTTTGAAATTAATTATATACACTGTGACATTCAGCATACAACACATGTACTATTATATCAGTGTTCCTAAAACTTGAGCATCAGAATTACCTGTAAGGCAAAACATAATTTGTTGGACCCCACCCACTGATCCCCACCCACTGAGTTTCTGAATGGGTAGGTCTGGATTTGCATTTCTAACAAATTTCCAGTTGTTGCTAATGCTGCTGGTCTAGGGATTATACTTGGAGAACCACTGCCTTAAATTAATACTTGGTAGTAATACTATCTCCATTTTATAGGTAAGGAAAGTGAGGCTCAGAATAGCTAAGTGACTTACCATGGATTGCATAGGTAGTATAATGCAGGGCTGTGGTTCAAGGCCAAGTCTGGAAGTTAAATCTAGGAATGTTTGTCTTCAGCTTCTTATTTCCCTATGATTTCTTCTAAGACATTTATAGTTTTTGTGGTTATATTTAATTTTATGATCCATTTCAATTCTATTTTTGTATATGGTATGAGATAAAGAGTGAAGTTTCTTTTTCTGTATACAGATATCCAATTGTTCAAGTGACACTTATTGAAAAGATTATCCTTTCCTCACTAAATGGCCTTGATCTATTAGACAAAAATCAATTGTCCATATATACATAAGTCTACTTCTGGACCCTATATTCTGATCTATTGGCCTATGTTCTATCTTAATGATTTCTGTGTCTATCTTGACACCAAAAACATACTGTTGTAATTGCCATGGATCTACGGTAAATTTTGGAATCATGTGGTATAATTCCTTCATATGTTATTTTTTTCAAAACTGATTTGGCTATTCTATGATCTTTGTATTTCCATATAAATTTTAGAATTATCCATCAATTTCTATGAGAAAGCCAGCAAGAACTTTGATTGAAACTATGTTGAATCTATGGGTCAATTTCCAGAGAATTGATAACTTAACAATATTTTGTCTTCCAACCCACGAACATAATATATCTTCCCATTTATTTAGGCCTTCTTTAATTTTTCTCAGCAAAGTTCGGCAGTTTTCAGTGAATCGGTCTTTCAAATACTTTGTTAAATTGATTCCAAAGTAAATCATATTTTATGCTACTGTAAGTGGTACTTTTTAATTTCAACTTTCAAATACCTATTACTAGTATATAGAAATAAAATTAACTTTTGTGTATTTATCTTGTATCCTGAGACCTTGCTAACTAAGCTCACTTATTTGTTCCAAAAGCATTTTCTGTAGAATCTTTAGGATTTTCTATATAAATGATCATGTCTTCATCTGAGGATGAAGACCATTTTACTTATTCTTTTCTGCTCTGCCTTTCATTTCTTTTTCTTGCTTCATTTTACCAGTTAGGACTAGTAAAATGTTGAATAAACGTGGGAAGAATAAACAATCTTGCCTTGTTTCCAATCTTAAAGAAAAGCATTCATTCTTTTATCAGCAAGTATATTAGCTGAGGGTTTTTCACAGGTGCCTCTAGTATTAGCAGAAAGTTGTCTTATAATACTAGTTTCCTGAGAATTTTCATCATGAATAGATACTGAATTTTGTCAAATTCTTTTCCTGTATCTATTGGGATGAACATGTTTTTGTTTTTGTTTTTTTTCTTCATTTCAAACCTGATAATGAATTATATTGATTGATTTTCAAGTTTTAATCAACCTTAAATTCCTGGGATTTTTTTCCACTAGGTCATGATATATTATCATGAGTATATATTTCTGGATTTCATAGGCTAAAATTATGTAGAGTATTTGTATATCTGTGTCATAACACATACTGGTATGTAGTTTTCTTGTAATATCTTTGGCATCAGGTTTGAAAATAACAATATTTATAAGTCATGTACATTACAAAACTATTTCATATCTTTCTTGATATAAGAAGAATGAAGGTAATTCACAAATAATACCAATTACATAGAAAATAGAAATTTACATTATATATTAACTTTTCACAAGTTAGTTCTATAAAACCATGAACTAATACACTAAACATGGCTACTTTTTTTTAAGCTCTCTTTTAAGTTGTTCACAGCTTTTGTGCCATTGCCAGGAATTTTGCATTTCTAATATACATGATGGAAACAGCTTCATGGCAATAAATTATAAAGTGAATTCTCTCCTTTTGCAGCATGGAGATAATTTGAAAATCTCATTCCCTAATAAAAATTGTGTCACTCTCCTTATAAATAAAAAAGAGGTTAATGCTCACCAGACTCTAGTTAAATATAACTAAATATATTAGAATCCTATAATATTCCAAGCAGTGAGGATAAACTACTGCTTCTGAAACAGCATGTTTCTCTCAGTGAAACAATAAGGAAAAAGTGGTTAGAAAAAAATATAATCTCTATAGCCATTTCCAAAGTGTATTGCAAGCAGAAAGTCCATTTTCAAAGTGTCAGAGTCAGAAATGTAAGGTTCACATTAACATGTAAGATTCTGTCATGAAGCAAAATGTGCCTTGACACAGGCTACCAAGTCATGCATGCTGAGAAAGGATCATAATAAGCTGTAAATTCAGAAAGCTTCATAGCAAACATTGGGTTCTCTGGGAAACAGAACTTGAGACCAAATTAGTATTAGGACATTAAAAAGTACCTCTGAGATCAAATCTATGAAAAGAAAGAAGAATAAAGCAGGTTTGGACAGAGGGAAAAGGCAAATTGTGATACAGGCCTAGTGTCAGCTTTGGCTGACTCCACAGGTAACTCTGGAGCTAGAATGCTCTTCAGAGTTGTTCTCAGTTGAGCCAATATGGCCAGGCCTTTATACTCTAACAGCGGCCCGTCACTGACTGTTGACCACCTTGGGAAGCGTAGTTAACTTAGTCAAGCTGGCTCCCTGCGGCTGAGGCAGTCCCTGAAGGGGTTGATAGCTATGAGTTTTCTTCCCATTGCACTCCCAGCATTTGGGACAACAAGCTTTTGAGGAAGAGAGATCTGAGTGGCATATCACAGTATCTACCACATTGGGCCAAGTAGCTAGAGATTTAGGAAAGAAAGATCTTAAGCCATGCCAGAAGCATTACTGCATACCAAAGTTTGCATGGCTTGTTCTTCTACTTCATTTATATCTCTGTACAAATGTCATCCTTTTAGAACTTTCCCTGACCAAACAATCTAAAATGGCATGTCTTTACTGTGTTCCATTTTCTCACAGTGCATATCTGTGCTATTTTAATATACATATATTTACTTATTGAATACTATCTGGCACTGTCACTGGAATATAAATTTTAGAAGGGAGCAACTTTATCTTATCCCCCACTGTATCTCAGTGTCTAAAACAATGTGAAAAAAATAACATGTTCATAAGTAATCAGAGATCATTTGATATTTATACTGGGAATGATAATAATTTGTCACCATTGATAACTCATTAACTATACAGTAGTTGAATTAGATATCAAAGGTTACAACTTTAGCCTAGGTTCCTGACAAGAAATGTTAAACATACACCTAAGAACTTTCAGGTAAGTAGCTGTGATGGTTAATTTTATGTATCAATTTGACTGGACCACGATACCCAGAATATTTGGTCAAATGTTATTCTAGGTGTTTCTGTGAGGATGTTTTTGGATGAATTTAACACTGAAATTGATAGACTAAGTAAAGAAGATTGGCCTCCCTAATATGAGTGGGCTTGTTCCAATTAGTTGAAGGTTTGACTAGAACAAAAAGATGGACCCTCCTTGAAATAAAGAAATTCCTCTTGCCTGCCTGACTGCCTTTGAGCTGGGATATTGGTTTTTCCCTGCCTTTGCACTGGAACTGGAATGTTCGCTCTTCCCAAGTCTTGAGCCTGCTGCCCTTTGGACTAGAACTACGCCATCAGCTCTCCTGAGTCTCCAGCTTTCCACAGATTTAGGACTTCTACAGATTTAGGACTTATCAGTCCACAATACCACACACTGGGTAGTTTATAAACAATAGAAATTTATTTCTCACATTTCTAGGGGCTGGGAAGTCCAAGATCAAGGCGCCAGCATAGTCACATTCTCCTAAAGGCCCTCTTTCTGGATCATAGCCAGCAGCTACTCACTGTGCTCTCACGTGGTAAAAGTGGCCAAAGAGTCCTCTGGGGCCTCTTTTATGAGAGCTAATTACATTCATGAAGGCTCTACCTTCATGTCCTAATCACATCTTAAAGGTCCTACCTAAGACCATCATCTTTGTGGGTTAGGATTTCAACATATAAATTTTGATGGTATACAAACATTCAGACCACAACAATCAATCCCTTATAATAAATCTCTCTCTCCTCTCCCATCCCTCCTCCCCCCTCCTCCCTCTCCACTCTCCCCTCTCCTCTCCTCTCCTTTTCTCTTTCATTCTCTCTCTCTCTCTCTCTCTCTCCCCCCTCTCTCCCCCTACACACACACACACACACACATGATCTCCTGTTTTTCTGGAAAACTCTAATACAGTCATCTTAAAAGAAACAAATTTTTAATTATGAAGTAAGTTATAAATAGAATCCTAAGTAATTAATGCATATTTTGTTATTCATACAAAGGATATTAGCCATTATTTGAAATTTATCTATCAAATGTTTTGCATCTTATGTGTATCTTTCAGAATCTGTGGGTCTTATAAAGGGCTTTAACTCTTGAAAGAAAAAAATTCAAAGATCTAAAGATATATAAAATCTCATATACATTCCACTCAACTCAATACATTTCAATATTTACTTATGAAGAGATTCAGAAACAGCCTCACCAAAATGTGCCTCTTTGGCATGTGGATTACTTTGAGCTGAAGTCAATCAAGGCCTAAAAGCTAAATTTCCCCCTAACTGCCTAAAGGAATTTATATAGAGGGTATGGTCCATGTAGAAAGCTATCATCAGATATAACTACAAGAGTATAGGCTGAGCATAGTAAGCTGGTGGGAACTCAGTAGGGTCTGGTCAAAGTCCTCTGTGTCCCAGTGACTCTGCATGGCATGGTAAACATTTGTTTACCAAACATTTGCTTTTCCCATCTTCCTATGAATCGTATTCCTTTCCTTTGAAGCTCTAGACCCCTACCCACTTCTCCCTAGCTCATGATGGCATACAAGCCTCAATTGCCTGCCTGTTAGTCTCTTATATCTTTCTGGGGCTCTTGTTCATACAAAATTTGTTTTTCTCTTGCTAATCTGTTTTATGTCAATTTAATCAGCCAAAAAACCTAAAAGAGAAGAAGATAAAACTTTCCCTCCCTGCACTTAAAATTCAAAAGCTATCAAAGTCATAGGACATGAGGCATTCCCTTATCCAAAATGTCTTCAATTGCTAAGAAGTAATTTTTGGATTAAAATCATCTTGGGAGTCTACTTGCCTATGCTCTCCTTCCATTAGTGTGAATAATCAAAACCTAACTTGATTTCAAATGGAACATTAAAATTCACATCTTCTGATATTATTTCATACAAAAATATTTTGAGAAACAGAAATGTTTAAAACAATTATACTATTTCTTACAAAGTTGCATTTAAGGGACTCCTCAAAAGCAAATGCCAACTTAACCTACTTGAAAGCATACAGATTAATCTAGCTTGCTCTGGGTGAATTTAGTTGGTTTTACTATTTCATTGTTAATATATGAAGGCTATAAAGGGTGTTTCTTTTAAACAAGAGAAATGAAAAAGAAATAATACTTCATTTGAAATGTATTTCCACTTAGATTTTAAAAGCCAAATATATACTCTGACAATAACTCCTCACCCTCTGCCCAAATGAATAGTATACACTTTAAGGAAGTTGTAAATATTATCCAAAATGAAAACATTTAAAAACTTCCACAACTTTTTTGAAGTTTCTATTGAAGACAAAAAGGGGAACACATAATAAACCTGACAAATTCAGGACCTGCATGGTGGGGCTTACAAACTCAGAGAGCGAAAGTAACGATAAAGAATGGTCTGAACATAAAAATTTCTAACCAAAAACAAGTCATAGTGAATAGTCATGTCTAGGCCTGTAGCTTCCTTGACAAAGGTCAATCTTTCCCCTAAGTGAGCCTGTCTATTGTCTTTTGCATCTAAGATAACACACCTTTGAAATGTCAACGTGATCTCCTTTTCCAGACCCCTCAAGTCATACCCGCTGCACCAGAGCATGAGACCACAGAATCCCTTATTGTTATCTTATTCCCCCAAATACATTTCTTCTTGCTATAAACGCTAATCATTAACTATCCTGTACCCACCAATATAAAAGTATGTGTCTCTCCATTTTACTTTTATCCAATCCAGAGATTTCCCCCAACACACTCTCCTGCTCTCCAGAAGATACTCATTAACAAGCCCTGTTTTATAGGTTAATTATGAACTGCTAAAATATTGGTATTTCACTTTAGGTGATAAAAATAGTAGGAGTATATAACTTTAATGACTACACTATATAACAACACTATAGCTATTTCCCTGGTTTAAGGGAAAAAAGTCAAACATCTTTCCTACTGTTCTTGACTCTTACAATTTTCAAAATGATTCTCTCCTCTTCTAATTAGAACCATCCCTAAAAAATGTAAGAAAATCTACCTCTTAGTAAACTTAGATGACCCAGTTTAATTGAGTCTACACAATAAGATTTTTCTAGATACAATGAAATCACCTTTCTCAGTTTGTAATATGTTATGCGCTGATCTGTGTCCCTCAAAATTTCTATGTTGTAGTCCTAATCCCCAGTGCCATAGAATGTGACAGGGCCTTTAAAGAGGTAATTAAATTAAAATTAGGCTGTTAGGGTGAGCCCTAATCTAATTTGACTAGTGTCCTTATAAGAGGGGATAAGGATGTATAGAGACACCAGGGATGAGCAGCACACGGAGAAAAGGCTATGTGAGGACACAGTTAGAGGGTAGCTACCTAGCTACGAGAAAAAACCAAACCTGACAACGTTGTGATCTCGGACTTCTAGCCTCCAGAATTGTGAGTAATTCTGTTGTTTTAAGCCACCCAGTCTTTGGTATTTTCCTATGGCAATCTGCAATATTGTGATTCATAAGAAATATATACATTTAGTCATTTAGATGATCAATATATATATATTTCTCATATATTTGGTCTTCATCCACAGTTCCTGGCACACAGCTCCCAAAACGCTTGGAATTTCCAGAATGATAAGAACAATAAGAGCATCTTTATCATACAATTTGGTCTCTTATCCTCACTTCCTGAAATTACTTCAGAGCCACAAAAGTGAAATGGGTATCTTGTTATTCCTAACAAGCCCCTTTCTATAAGGTTTATGTTAATGAAGTAACTTTTGGAAAGCACCTAAGGGTGGGGGCTGGTTGCCAGGGGAACCAACGGTAAATAGTGGATTAGAGCTGTCAGTCTCACTCCCTGATTTCCAAGGAAGGGAGAGTGACTGGAGATTGAATCAATCACCTATGCCCAATGATTTAATCGATCACATCTATGCACTTAAGACTCCATAAAATACCAAAAGGAAAGGGCTCTGAGAGCTTCCAGGTTGATGAACATATGGAGATTTGGAGAGAGTGGCACATTCTGAAAGAGCATGGAAGCTCTGCACCCTTTCCCCATACCTTGCTCTATGCATCTCTTCCATCTGGCTGTTCCTAAGTTATACCCTTTTGTAATAAACCAGTGATCTAGTAGGCAAAATGTTCTCTGAGTTCCATGAGCCACTCTAGCAAATTAATTGAACCCAAGGAGGGGGTTGTGGGAACATCTAATCTATAGCCTGTTGGTTAGAAGCAAGGTGACAACCTGGGGTTGAGATGGGCATCTGGAGTAGGAGGAGTAGAAATGAAAGGGGTGCAAGTCTTATGGCACTGAACCCTTAACCTGCAGAACCTGATGCTATCTTTGGGTGAATAGCATCAGAATTAGGTTAAACTGTAAGACATTCAGCTGGTGTTGGATAATTGCTTGGTGGTGTAGGAGAACCACCCATGCTCCACACACATTGTAATTTGTCCCAGAACCTTTACAGCCCTCGCAAACTAATACAGAAACACCCACTGACATCCATCAGTCTTTACGATGTACTCAGAGGCCATAAGGATGATTATTTCTACCTTCAGATTTTAGATTTGGTTTTAAAACCATTCTACTCTGGAATCCTTCTTTAGGTGCTTTGATGTCTAGGGAGGTATAACTTGGTATTTCCTTCTCTAAGAAAGACTAACAATATGCACAGCTGACAGTTTTCTTGAGAAGGCCTAGGTGACCACGTGAAGCATGGAGCTGGGTCATGGTTCTCCTCACCTCTTCACCATGGATGCTGCAGTGCCAGTGAAGGTGAGACTCCATCAAAGGAAAGCTTGAGTAGGAGAGAGATTATAGCCAATGCTATATGGCAGCTGAGATACAGTTTGATAAGACATCCAGAAATCGTCAAGGGTGGGTGCACATTGAAAAGATAACTAGAGGTCCCTTATATCAGGGAGGAAAAACAGCTTTAGCTAATCAATGCTAAAGAATAAATCATTTGAAGTTGTGTGACATTCCAATTAGGTTTGGTTAAAACAGGGCTCACAGTTTAAGAACCAAATACTGTCTGGCAAAGTCATCAGATTACACTAGTGACTATGCTTCAAGTACTAAAAATTATGTAACTTATTCTCTGCATTTGTTCATAAGACAAACTAATTTCTCTGTGGTACTAGGCTACAGAGACCACTTCATTCTCTTGCCTGATGATAAGCTTGTCAAAGCTCTGGTGCCAGTCCTGAGTAAACTATAATTTGGAAGAAGATGCCACAAAGTCTCTAATCCCATATAACTAATGTATTCCTCATACCCTGGAAAGGAGTTTTGTGAGCCATATGAAAGTTGACTCTGCAGGGGAGGGTGTATGATTACCTAAGGAATCTAAAATAGGAAAGCAAAGGTGACAAAAGTGAAAAATGAACAGATAGAAGCATTACATAGTTGTACAGAATTTCTGCACAATATGCTGTCCATCTATTTAACATCTTCTATTCAAATATATACTACTTCCAAGAGCAGAGTTTGCTAGAAAAAAATTTTTCCACAAATTCAGTTACCTACAGTCAACCATGGTCCAAAAATATTACATGAAAATTCCAGAAATAAACAATTCATAAGTTTTAAATTGTGTGCCAATCTGAGCAGCATGATAAAATTGTGAACCATGCTGCCCATCCTCCCCTGACATGAATCATCCCTTGTACAGAGTATCCATCATGTATATGTTACCTGCCCATTAGTCACTTAGTAGTTGTCTCAGTTATCAAGAGAGAGAAATCACATTCACATAACTTTTATTATAATATATTGTTACAATTGTTCTATTTTAGTATTACTTATTATTAATCTCTGACTGTGTCTAATTTATAAATAAAACTTTATCATAGGTATGTATATATAGGGAAAAAAACAGCATATGTAGGGTTCAGTACCACCCACCGGGGCTCTTGGAACATATCCTGTGCAAATAAGCGAGCACTACTATAATTAATCTGACACACCCTGGAAAGGAACTATTAATCTTATTGCAGAGGAAAACAGATATCCTTTAACAGGATCATCTTTGGGAAACTTCTTATAGATTCCTCCTAATGAAATCATCCCATATCTTTGTGTAAGGAAAAAAAGGGTTGCAGGGTAATTGATGAGGAAGGTAAACTAGATGAATTCAATAATGGTTAACAAAAATAATGCTGTAGGACAGCATTCTGTATTTTTACCCTAGGTACAGTGTTTTTACAGCTACTACTTATTGAGTATTGACAATATGCCAGGGGTGCATGTATTGTTTTATTTAATTCTCACAATGACTCTAAGACATCTACTCTCTTTGTTTTAAAAATGGGAAAACAGATTCAAAGGGGGTTGAGTGATCCTTGCCAAGCCTTAACTACCTTCGTAACCCTGGCTTGTAAGTGACAAAGAGAGAGAGAAAGGATTCAAATTTAAGTGCACTGGATTCCATACATACTGGAGAAGTGGCAAGCATGGATACAGTTATTTTACAAAACATTTCTGAAAGTAGGCAAGACAAGCAGGATTTAGAACATTAATGACAGAGGACTCAATTATCCCAAGATGACTTATATAACATTATTAATAGCCTTGGAAAATCAAATGATTATTAAAAATATGTATTTTATTTGACAGGAAAACATGAAAGTGAAAAAGGATTTATTTATGGCTCTAAATTAAAAGGAAAGCAAACTTTAAAACAGGCAATAATTGAAGTAACTCGTACAGCAAACAGTTAAAGATTTTCAATACAAAAAAAGTAAAGAAATAGAAGCATACTTCTAGGACATAAAATTAATAAAGCAATTTCACAACCAAGATGTTTTCATACAAATAAAAGATCAATCTTTTTTTAAAAAGATACAACAATACCTTTTTTAGTTTTGCCATTTCAAGTAAAAAGGAGATCAATAGAAAACCAGTCAAGGGTCAATAGAAGAAAACATCTGTAGAAGTGTTTCCTTTCTCTAACCAACAAACCAAAAATATTCTGCAACAATATAATACAAAAATGTCGGAAATTCACTAAGGCAAAACTATAATGCTGCAGTCAGAAGTTTCAGTTATGATCCATATTTCATATAAACAAATATTTCAAAAGATATTTCAAAAAGAAAGTTCACTAAGTATTTTAATAGAACCATACTCTTTAAATATTATAGAAAAGAACAATAAGTCCTAAAAATCTCTAGAGTCCAACCTATGATATCAACTTGTCAATTCTAATAATTGAATTATTAAGTATGGTAAGTAGCACATGGAACTGAATTGAGGAAAGGGACAGAAATAAATGTCAGGAGACGTGGATCCTACTCATGGCTATGTCACATATGGCCGGCATATCCTTGAATGTGTTACTTCCTCTAAGACTCAGTTTCCCTATCTGTAACATGAAGAATCTGGCCTAAATAATCTCCGAGTTTCTTTCAAGCATTAAAATTACATGCCTCTGTGTGACAGGATCACTTTCTAACCTATACGTAATGACTATGTGCCCCTGACAGGATCATAATTAGTTTTCTCATTTCTATGATTCCAATTTTCATCTCAATGCTTAAATTAAGCTTTAATAGAAATAATCCCATATTTGAACATACTGTCACACACTGATATTATAAAAATGAAAATATTGTCCTAAATTCAGCGTTACTAGCTTTTGTCTATATAAAACTCAAGTCTTTCTATGAGGTCAGCCAAGAAAAAATGAGTATGTGTACTTTCTTTTATAACACTGAAGACTTTGTTGGCACAGGCAATTTGACATGCAAGTATCAAATGAAAAGACACAAAACAAGGCCTGCAGAGCTAGCACATTCTAGTACTTAATATCTCTATGTTAAAAGGACAAATGTGTCCACAGTGGTAAAGAATTCCCTTGTTCAGGATGTTTTTAACACCAGCCTAGGAATGTTACAGAAATACCTGAAGTATCAACATAAATCAGTAATATGGGTGGGTGTTAAAAATCACAGTAATCGAGCTGTTGTTTATAAGCACGCTTTGATCCCTTCTGGTCTCTTATAGAAGCCCATTCTAGATCAGAAAAACACTGACAATAATAGGCAATAGGCCAGATCTAGGCCACCCAAAGAATTTACAATTTAGAAGAAGAGTAGCAAGAAAAATTAATAGTCTGGAAGAACTTTCTCTTGCCAAGAACTATGATGAAAGGAAGAGCTAACGGCATAGTTCTAGGAAGCTGCCCTCCATTATTAGGCCCCCATTACAATTGAAGGACTCAAAAGGAATGTTTCTGTGAGAAAACTCCCAAATTTTGCAAAGGAGAATTTCTTTCTTTTTATCTTTAGCTATGCAACAATGGAAAGAGTCAATGTTAAGGTTGAAATATTACAAACTGTTATCCAAAAAAAGATGCCAGTGACAAGAGTTTAATCAAATTCATCATTTGAGACTCAGGCTCAAATCTTCTGAGAGGCCTACCCATACTACCCTATCTAACACATTCTAAAATCTAAAGAATTACTAGAAATTATCAAGAAACAGTTCAATAGATTAAATTATATTAAAAAGTAAAGTAAAACTTTTATAGAAGCAAAATTTACAATAAAATAAACCAGAAAAGATAGATGTGGAAAATATCATAAATGATGAATATATTTGTATTCATTTTCTATTGCATAACAAATTGCCACAATTTAGCAACTTAAAATAACACCCATTTATTAGCTTACATTTCTGTAGGCCAAAAGTACAAGCACAATGTGACTGTATATCACAAGTTAAATTAGGGTGCGGGTGGGGTTGAGCTCTAGTCTCAAAACTGGAGAAAAATCTTCTCTCAAGCCCATTCTTGCTGATAATAGAACTCCGCAAAGAAAAAATGAGTATATGTATTTTCTCTTATAAGACTGAAAATTTTGTTGACACAAAATCTGTTTCCTTGCTGGCTATCAGATAGGAGTCTCAACTCCTAGAAGCTGAAGACTTGAGCATTTCAAATCTAGTTCTTTTAATAAGGCCTCCTTGATCTTCAAAGCCAGCAATGAATGATGAATCCCCCTCATGTGTTTTAATTTTTCTGACTTCCTCTTTTACTACCAGCCAGATAAAACTGTTTTCAAAGGGCTAACATGGTCATAACTTCTATCCCATCCCATTCTATCTATCCCATTCTAACTCTATCCTGATAATCTCCTTCTTAAAGTCAATTGTGCCATGTAATATAACCTAATTATGGGAGTAAAATCTATCAAATTTTCAGTCCCAGAGATTACCTGAGGCATGTATTCTGGAGAAGGGAGCATGGGGAACTTTGAGTAATATCTTAGAATTCTGCCTGCAACAATTACATAAGGAGATTACACAAATTGGTGAAAAATATATTTTGAGATTCTAAATATAAATGATAAAATGACATGGGCAAACAGGTACATATGAAGGAAAAGAATCTTTTGGAAAATAATTTGACAAGAAAAATTAAGTGCCATAAACATGTTAGTACTCCTTTGCCTAGACAGACCATTCCTGGAAATACATTTTTCTTCAACAACAACAACAACAACAAAAACAACAACAAACAACAACAACAAAAGTCATAAGAAAGAAAAAGCTATGACATGAATATGTCAACCTCCTCTGGCTTTTCCTAGCACATATACATTGGTCTAGAACAGCAATTTCTACATGATGTTTACCTACCTGTCTCTGCCACTATACTTTTGAGCATCATCCAGAAATTCTATTTTATTAATCATTCTATTCCCAGACCTTAGAATGATATCTGCACTCTGCAAATATCTGCTGAGTGACCATCACTGAATAAAGCATCAGGACACAAAATTGTATGATCCATGCTCTAATGTACCTCATTTCTCAAAATTTTTGTAAAAAGAAAAAAGTCATACAATATCAAAAGTTCTATAGTTAATATATGTGTAAAGTACTAGAACCATAAGGTCAGCAGAAATTATGGGACTGCTGAACCAGGTCTTGAAAGCTAAGTGAGAATTCACAGGAGAGACAAAGCAGGTGGGGAAATAGGGAGTTATGGGGAAAAGAAAGTAGAGAATATATGATGGAGCCACTTAAAATTATAATTATACATCATATAAAACTATATGAAAAATGTTTATATTAAGTGGAAAATGCATACAAAATTAGAAATGGGTTCTAATCATAAAAGTGTAATAAAATGTGTATAAATGAACAGATACAAATAGGGAAAAAAATCAATAGTTTTCTAGAAGGTAATCAGTAATTTATTCATCTTATTTTATTTATATTATTGCATTTATAATATCATTGTGCTTCCAAAGAAATTTTAGATAAAATGAAAGGATAAACATTACATTAAAAAATAATAAATCCATCAGGTGAGGGAGCTCTGCTAACTTAAAGTAGAAAACCTCAAAATCTGAGTCTATTTACCACCATTCTAACTAAAAGTCCTGATTAAAGGAAACAAATTACTCAACAATTCATTAATTCCACAAACATCTCCTTAGCACTAACAATGGGACAGACATAGTGCAAGGCATTAGAGATATATAAATGAATAACATAGTCTCTGAACTCACAAAGCTCTTCATCGACAAATTATTAGGTAACTCTATTTTAATAATTGCTGAGAAGACAAATCCTCTAAATAATAGTTCACTTCATGGGTGGAAGCCTCAGTCTGACAGAAGGAGGAAAATAGCTCACTACCTCAAGTCTACGCACTGCAGCAGGGATAAGACCTGTCATTGCTGCCAATAACTGTCTCCCCAAGACTCACAAATCAGACCCACCTCATTCTTAAATTACATCAGTTCTATTACAATGCAAAGCGATCTACTCAATGCCTACACACAATTCAGTAAATCTATGTCTACAGATCAAATACTTTTGCTCACTAAAAGAATGGCCTATTTTATGCTCGAAGGATAGCACTAGAATACCCAATAATTCCAACAGAAGTTTACTTACTGGATCTCAGTTTTCATAAGGAAAAATCAGGATCACTACAATTTGTGTATTTGTTTTATTTTATTCATTTTTTGGGGTCTTTATTCCTAATTCTTACCATGAGTAGTCACACGTACCACTAAAGAAAGATAAAATCACAATTTCACTTAAAACACTGGGGAACTATTTGAAGAAGAAGTAAAAGCAATACACACTTCTAATTGATAAACACTGTTTCTCCACTGAGATCATCTCTGCCAGATACCAAAATAGAGCTTTTAAATCAAAAGTCATCTCCTTCCAAGCCTCAGGCTATTTGAAGAACCACAAGTTAAGCAAAAGCAAAGCAAACTGGGGGTCGGAGGGGGAGCCTCACCCAAAAGACAAGATCCCTCACTATCTTTCTCATGAAACATAAACTCGACTTGAAGATTTTTAGTTACAGGATTCTCAGATTTCACTAAATGGCTTCTTAGTGGGGGTTCTACTACCTGGCATTTACATTAAACATTTTATCGATTACTCAAAAGTAACAGAGTCAGTAATTTATTACATTAAAAATCTTATAGAGTGCAATGGTTTCATTTGGGTTCTCCCCACTCTGTTTTATATTATTCCTATTACCACTGGCGTTATCATCACCATCACCATCATCATACTTAACATTTATTAAGTAGTTTATGATAATGTTTCAGGAACTGAAAACCATACAAACCACATACACATGTCAGATAATTTCCTCCTCAGAACTACTCTGTAAGCATTTAGAAATCTAAGGAACTAGTATGTCATACTAACAATAAGATCCCTTTCTAATTTCAAAGTTCAACATCTTAACCACTGTACTAGTTTCTTAGAGATGTTATAAAACTTTGCTACAAACTATATGGCTTAAAAACACATTTATCCTCTCACAGTTCTGGAGACCAGAAGTCCAAAATCATTTTCACAGGGCAGAAACCTAGGTGTCAGCAGGATTGTCCTCCCTCTGAAGATCTTAAAGAAAAAGCTCCTTACCTCATCCAGCTTCTGGTAGTTGCCAGCATTCCTTCTCCATTGCCACATCCCTCTAATCTTCAAAGCTAGCATCTTCAAATCTCAGCTCCATCTTCACATTGTCTTTTCTGTGTATAGTCAAATCTCAAGATACCTAAACTAATTACATGTGCCATCTAAGGTAATATTCATAAATTTCAAGGGTTAGGAGGTGGATATCTTTTTTTGGAAGGGCCTATTTTTCAGTCTACTACAGCCACTAAACTCTACTGCTTCCCCAACTGATTTATTCATGAGTTCTTGGTATGGTAGTAAACCAGAGATAGTCCATAAAAATACCACATGGAATAGTATACATTCTCCATTGAGATGAGTCAGTCATGGAAGAGATATAAACCAAAAATCAGAACCAATAAAGTAAGATAAAGATATATACAAAATTATATTATAGGTCATCAAAACCCAGTTCATTATGTCCATAACAATATTTGAATCTGTCTCCTTACTTCTTGACAAATGATATTTTCACAGAGCCACAAACAAACAAACTTTCCCATTCCTCCAACAGGTTAGATTTTTTCATCCCTTCTCTTGCAATTTCTTGTCTCTCTGCCTACTGAAATATTACTCTCCTCAATGCTTTATCATCACACCTAAAAGTCTTTTCTTACATCAACACTCACAATAAAGACTCCTTCCTTGGAGTTTGGTTTATATTTCTCCAATGCCACTTGTCATTAGTCCTGTATAATATAGTTGCTTATGAATTTATCTATCTGCCTGGACAGTATAAGCTCCTTTAGAAAAAGAATGGCTATCATTCCAAGGTCTGGCAGAGAATTAGGCACAAATTCTAACACAATGTACATTAGAAAGAAAGAAAGAAGGGAGAAAAGGTAGGGTAAAAGGAAAATGAGGAGGAAAGGGAAAGGAAGAAAAGAATGGGAAGGGCAAGTATTAAAGCCTAGGTTTTGAGAGAACAGAGGGAGATACAGTTCTTTCAAAGACTTATCTGTGAAAGCCCTCAAGAGAGAAAAAAAATCTTCAAAAATGTCTGGAAAGAGCACTCAAGAGTAAGTGCATGGACCTTTCCTGGATATGTGGAAAGCCCTAAATTTTAGACAAATAATTCCCAAAGGGTGTGCAGATTCCTGTATCAGAACCTCTGCATTGGGATGCTTGTTAGTTGGAGATTCCAAGGGTACCTCTTAGAACTACTGAATGTGAATCCTTGGGTGCTAGGTGATGGAAATCAGCATTTAAAACAAGCCTCTCGGTGATTCTGATGTCTGCTACAGTTGGACACAATCATTGCTCTCATAGGAAAGGAGATAGCCAAACAATGCTTTTTTTTTTTTTCTTTTGGCTTGATTCCCAAGACTAGCACTGGACTCTGTGACCATTTTCCTTTAAAGGTAAAAATAATAAAAGTCCAGTTTCTGAAATGACAAGGTTGTGGGTCAGCAATATGTTCTAGGAAAAGATGCCAAAGACTCAGAGAGGGGATTTGGGAAAGGTGCCAGGATGATTCAACACTGAGCCCCTCTAGATTATGAATATATTACTTTAATCAGCCTGGTCATAAGAATGATAGCCACAATTTGCCTGACATCCAATCAATGACAGTGTTATGCCAGTTTGTGGTTTCCTGTCATCTTGATTATTTTTCACTGACTTAAATTCTTCTTGAAGGTGCTTCAAGACTTGAGAAATTATAAGGAATTCCTTGATGTCCCTTCTTGGAGTTATATCATAGACTTATTGATCTTGTGCTCCAGTCTTCATTCCTCAAATTCCTTCTTAGAAATGATTTGTTACCAGCCTTCCTCAATCTTCTTATAAAATCTAATAGTTCATGCCAGGGTGCAACTAATCTCCTCTAACACTTTATCCTCGTCACAGATGCACAGAGAAGATGACATCCAAGGAGTAGGCTCCTGTCTCTACGCTTTGGACAATCAATCACTATCATCTTTTATTATGTTCTTTTGTTCTGTCATTTTTACAGGACATATTTGTTTTGCAAGGATCAATATTCGATTTAACTTTCTATGCACTATAAATCAAATCTTTAAAAAGTGAAAAAAAAATGTTTCTGGTTTTGAAGTTATTTTAAACCATAGCCAGGTCCTAAGCCAAGCTCAATTACTGAGGCTGATTCTTGTGAATTCTAAGCAGAGTCAGTGTATGAACTGGTTGCATTTCTTCCCTACTGTTAAAGAACACTGCTTTAATAGACATTTTTAAGTAAAATAATGAGCTGTAAATCAGTCTAATTAGAGAATTTATAAGTATTCAGAAGATATAAAGCTATGGGCTTAAAGAAATTATTTTGCTCATTATGTCTTGCTATGGATACTATAAAACATGTTCAAGGACTTGGATAACACAAATGAAATCACAAGAAAAAGCTGTTTTATGCATTTAAAATTACATTTCTAAATGTCCTCCCAAAGCTCAAATAGGTCTCTTCAACCTCACGACATTGGACATGTTTTTGAATTAATTTCTACCTGGAAACCCACAGGATGAAAATTCTAACTAATTGTGTGATAAATTAACTTGCCAAACAAAATGGATTAGAGATCAGTGAAATTGGCCTATAAGCTGTCAGATCCATTTTGGATTGGGATTCATCCTCTTTCTCCACCTGTTCATTAAGCTCCAAGTTTGTGGCAACTCCAGGGACTGATTGCATGTTAACAAGCTGTTTATGTGGGGAGGTATAGTGGGCCTAGTCAATATTCCTATACTCACACATTCATTTAAACATAATTCTCTGGTAATTTATTCTGTTTACAATCCCAGTGTGGAAAAATATGCCTCTACCCTAAAGTTTAATTCTGGACACAAAAGAGATGTGACATGTTGTAAAATTAAAAGTTAACAAAGCAAATAAGATTTACCTCAAGGTCAAAAGAAGCTGGAGATATTCCATGACATAAATTTGCTTCTTCAAATGGTTATAGAAATGAAAAGAGTAGTGAAAAAGCTGCTGCCTCTGCACTGATGGTATGTCAAAATAAGATATTTATTTCTTATTTCCCCATTTAAAAGAAACATTGGCTGCTTTATAATTTAAAAAGTTAAACCAGCTAAGAATGTTAAAAATAATTCTCTACTTTTCTTTCTTATTAAATTGGCCAAAATCTAATTTATAAACACCAAGTTTAATACGCTTATCAATCAAAAAACACAAAATCGGAACTATCAACAAGAATATTGTTCTTACTTAAGTATCAAACATTGATTCTTTCCTTACATATATAGAATTTACTTCATAAAGGACCATTTGTCAAATACAAAGTTAATAAAAATCAGTAAATTCTCTAAAATTCTAAATTTAATAGATTTATATTTCACAAAAATATAAGCATGTCTACTTTCTATTAATAAGTTATTTTTCTTCATTATTATTTATAGAAACTAATTTCTATATAAACTAATGACTGGAATTCAGCAATCAATATGACTTTTCCCTTTCCCTACACACATAAACCAAGACCTTAACTGAATAAAAAATAAGTCTACTAATACCCAAAAAACTACAAATATACTCAGCCAATAGAACACAATGAATATCATCTGGATGTTTTTCAACCCACAAGTAGCAGCTCCCCCAAAGTCACAAATAAATAAGAAAAATAACTTTTAGAAATTAAGTTGACCTGGATATGTAACAAAAAATACATATATTTTCTTTAGTTAAAATTAGTAGAAGTATACAGTAAAAAATTTTCAATTTTGCTAATTTTTTTTAAAGTAAAAGATCATTGGGAATTCCAAATAAGGTGCATACCAGCATTAAACAGCCCCTAGGCTTCATGAAATGTCATTTAACATCATTATAAAGCTCAACTTTTAACTAGATTTACCATAATTGACTTCTGACAAGTCACACGATTATAAGAATTAAACTATGGCAGGGTATATTTGTATTTATTGTTAACTATCAACAAAAATAAAAACTACTTTCCCATTCACCTTTTCCTAACATAAGCACAGCTGCTTACCCTCTCAGGATACTGGTTCCCTCCTCTACAGTCTCAGTCCAATTGGCTCAGTCCACTTGGAAAGTAGCACTGAGAGGGCTTAGTCCAAATTCTGAAGCTGCAGATACTTTCAATAAATGTCAAGACTCTCTTTGCAAAGTAAGTGTGCTCTAGTTTATATGATGCCTATGGAAAGCCACCCTTTTCTAGGTGTGGATTTTGAGATTTTCCTGCCTAAGGTAACTGCTCAACATTTCAGAAGAACTATGCTTGATGACCTCCAAGAACCAAAGCAGCAGTCATTTGACATCCCCAAGTACTAAGTGCTCTGCTACGTGCTAGGTACTACTCTGAAAGTTCCTCTGTCATTTTAAAGAACTTCATTGCCCCAACATCTTGAATTCCAGGAACAAAAGCAGTAGCATTGAACTTGAACTATTGGGTTTCTCAGTTGAGAAACATTCAGCACTTATTCTCCTCGGGCCTCCAACCTACTCTACCCAATGTCTCCTGGCTACCACCACCAAGTTACTTGTACCTTATAATAACAATGAAATATTATAGATAAAATCTTGCTTCCTATTCCAAAAGGTAACACTAAAAGCTATGTACCCTATCTTCAAAGAAATTGAAATTAGAACAACAGTGAAGTATAATTCAAAGGAAAAGATTAAAAATAAAATTCATCAAAATTAGTATTGAAGTTTAGAAAAATACAAACTCTTATAACTTGAGAAATATAAATCAATATAACCCTTCCATAAAGCTATTTGGTTACATCCATCAAAAGTTCAAAAATGTTCATACTTCCATAGTTTCACTTCAAGGAATTTATTCTAAGGGGGTAATAAAAGATTTTTGCCAAAATTTATGTTAGAATGTTTGTCTCAGCATGTGTATAACAGTAAAAAATGTGAAAAAATCAAAATTTACAACAATGGGGGAATAGTTAAATAAACATTCATGGGTATGATTGACTATCATGTAGCTATTAAAAATGACATTAAAATGATCACAATATTAAAAAAAATAAACAGTACTTTATAAAAATCAAAATTCATATATGAAAAGAACCTGAAGCATAAACACTGATTTTAAACAACAATGTGTATATTGGGGAACATTATGGGTAATGTTTTGTTCTTCTTTGTATATTTTCCCTATTTTAAATATTAAAAAGTATATTCCTTTTGTAAAAAGAGCCTCAATAAATCTTTTAAAATAGTTTTAAGCCAATTCACCAGTATGTGGGACAAACAAAATATAAATGTCCCTAAGTGCATTAAAAAATTCTCCGAGAGGGAAAAAAAAAAATCTCTGAAAACACCCAAGCAGCTGCTACTACTTTCCCCCTATAGGAGATAAAAACTCGGAAGAGAATTTCTTTGCAACTATCCATTTCCCTTGGCAATTATTTTCTCTTGAGAATTATCTGCTAAATTCTTGGTAGATTTTAACATTTACTTTGATTCCACAGATTCCTTTAGAAAAACCTGTAAATCAGAAAAACTCAGAAGTGATAGGTCGAAGAACAGAAATATTTTGAAAAATATGTTGAAATACAGCACTAATAAATTGAAAATAATGATTTAACACATCACCGAGCTTTTTTTTAATTTATCCTATCATTGCACTCTCACAGAAACTCTGTTTTCTATCCTGACACTAGATAAAAGGAAGACAACAAGGTCCTTACAGCTGGAAGTTCACAATTCAAGCTGTAGCAGTGTCAAGAATTCACCTAAAAAATAAAAGGTCTTCCCCATCCTACACCCACACCCACACTCAAACATATTTCACAGGCTGGCCAAATAGCACCTATTCACAGTGGGAATATGAAACTTTCAGCAGCTTCTAGCATAGCAGAGGAGAGAAAGTGATGAGAGAGAATCATGTACAGTAATTTTTCCCCCTTTGTCTGGCTTAGTTTGAGAGGGTGCTGGGCTGGATTTGCAAAGATGGAAGCAGGAGATGGTTTCTAAATAGTATCATCTTATGTTAAGAGCTAATGTGCCCAGAAACTTTAACAGTATTATCCCATACGTAATTTGTAGATAGTTAGCTATCTCCAATTGTTTAATAGATAGTTACCCCAAATTCAGAGGTCTGAAATTTCAGTAAGTTTATAATAAACACTTGGTTTTAATACTGCCTTACTTAACAGACTCTTAGGTCCTATTGAGTTCTTCAAAAGCAAGAAAAGAATAGATTAAAAGATGGAGGAAATATTTTAAAAAGAAAAAAAAAACATGAACATAAGTGTGCAGTCTAAGAAAAAAAGTGCAAAAGCTCAAAGAAATAATGGAAAGAAACAGACAAGTTTTATTTTGTCTACTTGCTTAAAAATCTAAAATAATTGTTTCATTGTGTATAACACTTTAATTTCATTTCAACATTCCTCACAGGATGAACTCTCCAATAAGGACCGAAATGCTTTGTAGTTGAGATCTCCGGATTCCTTATAATTAGTAAAATTTAAAAAATATTTAGAACAAAAGCCTAAATCTATCAACTCAAAACTTATAGAATTGTAAATTTATATTTGTTTAGATAACTTAACAATCAACCCCTAGGTTGTAAATTCAAGAGCTTAGATGATGTCTGTTTTTCTCACTATTTTATCTTTCACACTTAGCATAGTGCTTGTCATGTACTACACACTTAAAATACATTTGTTGAATGAACGAGTGATTGAATTATGAAACACTTGACTATAGGTATTCTCATTAAAATAAAGAACAAACAAGAATATCTTACTACAACTAATTTAACATTGTTATTACATAGTAGCCAATGTGATAAAAAGGGCATAAAAATAGTGTGTATAATAACATACATGCCTAGAAAATCCAAGGCGATTCATCAGCTAAAATTAATATCAGTAATGTGAGCAATTATTAAATTGACAGCTTTTCTATATTGCCAAAAATAATCTGATAAAATAAATAATAGAAAAAAATAAAGATCATTCATAAGAGCAATAAAATTATAAACTTGCTAGAATAAAACAACTATGTGAGTCCCATGTGAAGAAAACTATAAAACTTTACTGAGGGATACTGGGGAAAAGAGATTTAAATAAATCTAACAAGCACTATTTCTAGATAGGAAGAATCAATACGTTAAAGATGTCAAAACTTCCTGAATAACCTAAATTTCTGATCAAAATCACTACTGATATTTCTAGAATTTTGTTTTTCTAGTAATCTTTCTTTCTTTTTTTTGAACTTGACAAAATAATTCTAAAATTTACCCAATAGAATAAAAGGATGAGATTAATCAAGAAATATTTTAAAAGGCAGACAAATGGCAGGGATTGGAGGAGGAGTCACACAATCCCAAATTAAAATACATCTGTGAAAGCTACATAATTTTAAAATATACATTACTCTTTCATACCTTTCATGAACATAAACTCTAGATAGAGTTTAATGTAAATTCTAAAAACTATTTTAAAAGTAGAGAAAAATATAGGGAACTACTTATCTAAACTTTGGGTGTGAAAGACCAGTCTAAATTCAATACTGAACCAAAACACCAATAAGAAAAAACTGAGAATTTGATGACAAACATTCTTGAATGCCTGAATGGAAACTCATACCATAAACATATTCGAAAAGTAAATGTCAAATTGGAAAGAAATATCAGTAATGTACGTGGCAAAGGTTGCTATTATAAATATATAAGTTTTCCCCAAATAAAAAAAGACAAATGTCCAGTAAAAATCCTGATTAGGAATATGAACATGAAACTTTGAAAATAAAAAACACGCAAATACTTAATAAATATAAGAAAAAGCATTCAATATCACTACTAATAAAAAAATTAGATAACATTAATCACTATTAAGTTGGTAGGTTTGATTTCATAATGATATAACAGTATTAACAAGAATTTGTACCTACATCATCCATGAGAAAGTATAACATTGTAAGAAGCAATGGATATCAAAATCATTTTAAAAAATATTATAGCCTTTTACCTAGTCATTCCTTCTAGTAATATATTTTAACAAATAATCAGAGATGCTTATAAAAATTTTGGCATGAAGATATTCATTACAGCTTTATTTATAAAAATAAAAAATTGGAATAATAACAATTTGAAATCATGATCTTAACATTTAAGGATGTAGAAAATGAAATCTATATAAGTAGGGATAAAGCAGATTACAACATAAATACAGCTCGTATAGTATTGTTGCAAATTATATGATCTATAGCTCATACATACATTTTGAAGACTATAAGATAATAAAAACAAGTATTAACAGCAGTTATTTATAGATTAAAATTTGCCATCTTATTTCTTTATATGTATATGTATTTCCCAGTTTTCTCAATAAACATGCATTTTTATATTCAGAAAAAAAATTATACATTTTTGAATTACCAGTACTATAAAACAGTAAATGAGTCTTATTAATAAAACATATATCTATGATGTAAAAGAAAATTATTGATATAATCTTATTTTAAATGTGGCTTTAAGAATACACTGCAGGATTTTTTTTTTATATCTATGTTCAGCAAAATGACAAGCTTTGAGAGATCACTCACAAGTGGAATAAGACTTTATGAGGTTTATTTCCTGACAGTACCTTTTTTCCAAATGTAGGTCTGAGACTATTATTTCTAAAACTGTTTTCTCTGTTTGGGGTATTTCCAAATGAAGATTTGTAGTAGTAATAACAACAATAGTAGTAGTAGCAGTAGTGGTAGTAGTAACGGTAGTAATAGCATTTTTATAGTATGATAGTTTATTTGTTCTGAATTGCTGCTATCTATGAGAGGAAAATGTATTACATTCATATTTTTATAATCCCGAAAGGATTTTATAATCCCAATAAAACAAACCCACCTCTCATCCTCAGCTATTGGAAAATAGCATTTACATTTTTTACTTTATTATTTCTTCACTTATGTAAGCCTCAAGATGAATTGTTAGCTACAAAATGTTATGAAATTTGATTTGTCATAGTATGTCTTATACATTCTTTAAAATATTACTACTTGACCTATGTCATGCACTATTTTTAAAAACAGCATGGAAAATATTAAGTATCGACATGGATATAGAGCTACTGGATATATACACTGCTAGTAGAACTATAAAGTGATGCACCCAGTTTGGAAACCACATGGCAGTGTGTGTGTATGTGTTATGTTTCTGTGTGTCCTATGATATAGCCAATCCACTCTAATACAGTACAGAACCAACAAAAATATATAGATATCTATTCACAAACTCATACACAAATGAGTTAGAATGTTCACTGCAGTATTAACAGACCCAAACTGGAAATTACCTAAATGCTCATCAACAGTAGATTGTAAACATAAATTGTGTCATATTCACAAAATGAAATATTATTACTTGATAAAGAATGATCATCTGTACATGACAATATAGATCAATGTTACAATCATAAAACTGAACTAAAAGAAGCAAACAGTAAAGAATATATACTATATGGTGCGATCTATATAAAATACTAACACAGTCAAAACTATGCTACTAAAGATAATATGGCCAGGAAGTTGAAGAGGCATTTAAACAATGGTTGATCAGACTTCAAGTCTTCTATGATTAACCACAATGTAAATGTATCCATCTTTGGCCTTTTGGGGTGATGACGGTATAAGAATAACTAAAATAAACAAATCAATTCTACTTATTTTCCACTGTAAAAAATCCTTTTTATGGCAAATTGAATTAATCTTTAGCCAAAGCTAATCCATTAGAGTTGGAAAGGTAACTTTTTCATTACACAGCCCATAATTCACAAATAAATAAATATCGTATCTCCCACAAATTATTTTTCTGTAATATTGTACAAGTGAAAATGTCTCTAACAATACAATACTGAACTATAAATTAGATTGATGTATTCTCTCTCGAGCTCTAGCAAAGACCAAGACTCTTTGACCAATAGGCTTAGTACAAAATAATACAAGGACCTAGTCACAGCAGAGATCATCCATATAGGATAATTTGTACATACAAAAACCTGTACATGAATCTTTATAACAACATTATTGGTTATAGCAAAATACTGAAGAGAACCCAAATGTCCTTCAATGGGTAGATGGTTGAACAAACTTTGGTATATCCATGCAATGGACTATTACTCAGAAATAAAAAGGAATGAACTATTGACACATGTAACAATCTGAATGGATCTCAATGGCTTTAGGTTTAGTGAAAAAAAATCATCTCAAAAGTTTACATGCTATTCCATTGATACAACAAAATGACAAAACCATAGAGATAAAGAATAGAAAGGGGGCAGGGAGGTGGGTGACACTACAAAGGGATAACATGAGAGAGTTCTTTGATGATAATGGAAAAGTCTTGCATCTTTATTGTGGTAGTAGTTACATGAGATAAAACTGCACAAAACTACACACACAAACAAATGCAAGTTAAAATGGTTAAAACTCAATAAGGTCTATAGTCTAGTTAATAGTAATGCACCAATGTCAATTTCCTGGTTTTGATACTGTATTATATTAAAATGTCACCTTTAAGGAAGGCTTACATAGGTGAAGGGTAGAAAGGACTTTGTACTATTTTTGCAATGCCCTATAATTATTTCAACAGAAAAAGTTTAGAAAAAAATGGCCCTATGTATGAGAACCTGAATTTGAACCTGAGTTTGCCTAACTCTAAAACCTGTGCTACTGCCCTGTATACCACACTGCCTACAAAATCTGTTTTATTCAAATATATCAAATATGCATGATTTCCTACACAGAAGAATATAATATATAGGAGGCTCATTGTGGGTCACATTTAAAGAAATCCAAGGAAATTCAAAAAAAGATTTTATTGAGAAAAAATTAAGATATTAAATCATTTCATTCATGGCAACTAAGTCCAGGCATTCCAATGTAGTAATATGGACATGGAAAGAGAACTTTAAAATCTATAGAAAGTGATGACTGGGTTGCTTTGGTGCCTTAACTGGAGGCACTGCCTGCCTCTCATTCTCCTCTCGCTAGAGGCAGCTCTGGAGTCTCCTGCCATGTTGCCTTGTTCAACTGAAAGGTTAACAGCTGTTCCTCTCCTTACACACCATGCAAACAAACTGCACAGCAGAAAGCTGTAAATAGTTAGTACACTGTACATTTGGCATCTCTGTTCTATCTATTCAGGAACTTCCTGATGAGAATGTCCTTGGAAGATACAGAACATGGCTAAATTGTAATCGCCTCAGCCAGAGAAGTGAGGTAAAGGTGCCAAATAGTTTTTGGGAGTGAGTAAAATTTGCCGTCTGCCTTCGTATTGATTCATCAAACCCTTGTACACTATGTCACAGCTATTAAAAAAGTCATGCATATAGATAAGGACAAAGAATCAAAATAGCGATGGAATGTTGTTAGTGATATTTTCCTGTTTCACATTATTTTGTTTCAATAAAAAATGCCACTAATTTTTTTTTATTTTTCTTTATAGATGAAATCAATCATTTTTCAAATCAGAGCCAAACTGATTCACTGTGTCAAGTCCCCAGTGCTGAATGTGCTTTGGGTCAGAGGTGCTACAAATTCAATCGCGTGCAGTTCAATTTAACAAATATATAGTATCAAGTGTTTACTAAAAATATGAGGGCAAGGCATAGCTTTGGGAGATGATATAAAAAATGAAAAGATACCAGTCTGTAGCCTCAAGAAAGAGATAAACAAGCATACATTCACGAAACCAAGTAAAACCATAATTACTGCTATTATTAAGTGTGCTAATGTGGCAAATTCAATTTTATCTTAATAATAAGAAAGAGACAATTCACGAAAGTGGTCTTCAGTTATTTAAGAAGAAAATACATGTCATCTTTTGTTCCACAGGGCAAAACTAAAATCGATGGCTAAAAGTTACAAGAATACACAAGAAGGTTGGGGGTATATATAGAAGAGCTTTTAATTTTTTTTAATTAAAGCTCACATGTTTATAGAATATAGGGCATAATAAATAATTGACAATTTAATAATTAAAGTGATATCTTTATTACACCTCTGTACTGGAGAAAAATTCATGTGACTCTTTTCAAGTACCTGTCTTCTCCAGCGGCCCCACAGATAAGAGAAAAACATTTTGATACCAGGCCACAAGGGAACAGTCCATGGAGACTAGATAAAAGAGAGACTTGTAGCCTGTGAGGTGATCTGAAGATGGAATTCTATCTAAAAGGAGTGATTCATATTGTATGGAAATTAAACGACCCAGATAGATCCTCGCACAAAGGGTTTTACGTTGTAGAGAGGTAGCAGAGGAGAAAGGAAGTTACAGAGGCTATCAGAAGAAAGAGAAAAACTGAGCTCTTGTTATGGTAAAGCAGCTACATTACAAAGCAACTGATAGCCAATTCTGAGGGAGGAACAAGCTTGCTAGGCTTCCAGACTCCCTGCTAAGTTGCCAGAACTATGCTATGTCATGAACAATGTTCCACTTCTCCAAGGGATCCTTTTGTTTGCCTACCAAAGTGTGTTCCTACTATCCTGTGTGAATTTAGTCATCACTAGGGGGAACCTTAAAACAAAGTTGAAATTTACTCGAATCCTACACCCCTAGAAAACAGACATGCAAGAAATTAACTCCACCTTTTGAATTCAGGTACAATGACAAGGTCAGCTCAGAGACCCTCCAAATTCCTGACTCATAAATAATTAGCAGAACTATTTGTTCCCATTGACCATTCTGGTTGGTCAATGCCTGGACTCAATGAAATTTTAGTCAGGCTTCTCTCCTTTCTCCAAGCACCTGAGCTTTGGCTCATTCTTGAGAATGGAAGGTGAACAACCAAACCCTCCTTAATGACCTGTCTCAAGAATCAACTGACCTCAGGGAAAAACATTCCCTATTCTCTGATCAATTGTCTGGTCATATTACTCAATTATCCTATCACCCCACACCCAGTTCTTTCTAGCCTGTTTACGCCTCTCAATAAAGAAAAGCCCCATCTGCTTGAGGTTTGAGATGTTCATAGATCTCATGGTTGAACTGGTTCTTCCTACTGCAATACTCTCCACTACTCACTGTGATAGTTTCCGCCACTCACTGTGACAGTCTTCCGCTTATTGAAACAGTGTTTTTGAATAAAGCCAACATTTATTTTTATAGAATCACAACTATTATGTATTTATTGATATACAGCCACATAATAAAATATATAAGAGATACAGACCACCATAAATAACACTATTATTTTCCCAATGTTCAAACATAAAAATTGCTTAGATAATTGTGAAAATAATTAAAATTAAGTATTTCATAACTAACATGAAAAGTTGAAACCAAACAACTGAGATATGGAAATCACAGAAAATATTTGTTTTACTTTGTCTGGTAGAGTTTAATCATCTCTTTCAACCTATTCTACAGAAAAAAGCTTGTTTTTATGTTGGCTAACTATTAAGTCATGCATAAAACCAACAATAACATAGCTGCTAAACTTCTTTCTGAAGAATTTTCTGCAATAATCTGTCACTTTCCAGTGGCCCAGTATTCTAGTCTCAACTTAGCATGAATACTATGTAGAGTTAGCACATTAACTGGGGCACATACACAAAATAAATCTTCAATGTTTCTAATCAAGAAGGGAAATAGATAAGACATTTCTATGTCAGGATGGATTTCTTCCTCTAAAATACATATATTCTCATTTATGAAAAATATTTTTAAATAATAAATATTCATATAACAAATACACCACAAAAAAATCAACTACTCACCTGCATTGACTATAGCATCTACCTCTAGCAATGTGATGTCACCTCTGTAGAGAGAAACTTTTTCATTCAAACTTTTCTTCACCTGTGATGTTTCCTGAGTATTTTCTTCTGTAATAAAAAAGCAATATATATTAATAGTAATATTCTTAATTAATAAAGACAGTTTTGATACAAAAGCCAATGAGTTATACTATGACATATTAGACAGTGGAAATAAATGTGTAATTACCAGCGTATTCTCTGCACTGTGTATGCCTCAATACAAATGTAGTATCACATATATGATAGGCTTTCAGTAAATTTAGTCATGTTATATTGGTCAACAAAAAAATTGATGTTTATTATTATTATTATTATTATTATTATAAAAAACCAATTTTAAAATAAAATTAGGTACCACTAGTTTCACAAGGGGTTAGGGAAAAGATGTGCAAATACCGAGACTAAATAAATGTTTACAGTGAATGAGCTTATTTCTATTTTGTCCAGTTAGTTAAAATTCATCCTTGAAAAGAATATTTACTCAGGACAAAAAAATTTTGGTTCAGCTCTTTGCTATTAACCTTTCACTCTAGAGGGCACCTCTGGATTTAAAAGAGAAATAGCTCTGTCCTGCACACAAGGGTTAGCAAACTAGTATAATTAAAACAAGCCAAAACATGACATTCTGAAACCTGACATATTTTAAATGTTTTAGAGCAAACAATACTATAACTTGAATGTTCATTTAACAAATAGTAATGTTAAGACATATTAAACAAAGCTTTAGGAAATTAATGTTTTAAAATATACTAAATTGCTATGCTTAAAAAGCTTTTTAATATACCTCTAGGAAAACTGATTTATGAACTCAAACTTTTTAAAGTATTTCTGATCTGTAAAAATCTTTCAATGAAAAATATAATGCTATTAATTCACTATGCCACTGTCCAAAGAGCATGCAATTTTGAGATATCTGGGAGAATTAGAAGTAATAAGTTGAAAGTCACTAAATTGTCTTTGTGCCTCAATAGTCAAAGAAAATCTTTATTCTTTGTAAAACATATCTGTTGTTGTTATTGTTGTTGTCCCATATCAGCAAAAGAGACTGAATTTTTTGTACACTTACCAAGCCGTCAGACTGACCCAACTACAAAGACTTTGAGCCAGATCTTGAATTCCGCATCCAATCAATTTCTATTCTTAATACTTTTACCAAACTAGAAAATCCTGATTTCCAATTAAAGATTGTTGGATGACAAAAATATTTGATGGTTTTGTCAGAAAATTCTGGATATTTGGACCTAAAAATTATAAAGATTTCTCACTGATGATGAGTTTCAGAACTCTATCATGCATTAAATTGACAAGCATATCACAAATTAAAGCAGACAGTTTCATTGTTTCAACTTGGGAGGTAGAGTTGATGGATTCCTAATCCAACCTCGGGTTGCATTTAGTTCTAAAAAGTGTTTCTTCGTTTTTCTTCATGAAGCATTATGTATGCAATATTACATTTGGAGTAATATGATTCTTAAACATATATGACAATAAATCATGTATTTCTCCAAAAGTAAAGAAATTATTAAATATAGTATAGTTTAAACCGTTTATACCACAGTTCAGATTTCTTAAAAGAATTCCTAATCTCTCATTGCAAGTTTAAAAAATGGGGTATCTTGAGCCTAATATGAAGGTTCAAACAGTTTAACGTATTAAATAAATAGCTGTGACATGTCAGTCAAGAAAGTTACTCAAAATGGTCTTATTAGAATTATCAGCATTGTGAAAAAATATTTTTATCTTTCTCATTTCAACAGTTCATATGAACATCTTTTTCCTCATAGCCAGATTTATACTTGCTGCCCAATTCCTCACATGATTTATCAAAAAGGCAGAAATATACTCAAAAGCTGTAGTTGATAGCATTAATAATTATCAGCTATTTCCTTCAATAAACAAAAATCAAATGGCATATTTTTGATTATCACTGTTCTCTGTAAATATAACAATGTAAATTACCACTAGGGGCCACTTCTTTTATTTGAATAGCAAAGCACTGCCTTCCTTTTCACACAACTGTGTTCTATTAGTCCTGATCCCCATGTATCTTTCCATATCCTGAGTTTTCAGTAATAAATAGAACAAAAAACTGTCAAATATCATTCTTTCATGGATATTCTATATGTAGATGAAGCACCAATTTACATTTTGTATATAATTGGCTTTATCCAACTGCAAGTTGAAATATTTGTCATTATGCAAGTATGACAGTAATTGTTCTTCCAGATTTCTGCTATTGATACTGTCCCTGCCTTCCCCCTCCTCCACGCCCCCCCCCTCAAAAAAAAACCCAGCCAGACAGTAAAGTGGTAAAACAGATTTTATTCAGAAATGACTGCATTAGGGATAAAGAGACTTCGGTATAGAACTGGGCTCAATTGCCAGTACAGCATGAACAAGTGAGGATTCACAGCCAAGGAGCAGAGTGGGGATCCATGGAAGAAAAATTACTAAGAGTAACATTGGGGGTGGTAGGAAATTCTGGTTAAGTAGTCTTAGGATACTTGCTGAAAGCAGGCCAGGGTAATCAAGATATAACCTGAGGCACGAGGGGGAGATGGAATTTGATTGGATATTAGGGTGATTAGATATCAAGTGTAGGGAATTCTCTCTAAACTGATCCAGCAGGATTCTTGTTAAAACTGGACTATGCAGGTCTGGCAAGGATGAGGCCTAGCTGAGAAAAGAGTTTAAGGGAACCTCACTAAAATTTAGTTAAGGAGAGAGTCTTTGTTCCTCAATCTACTCAAGGAAAGAAGAGACATTCCCCTTTCCTTTAATCAATGTAAGTCCATTAGGGTTCCTTTTGTTCATTAAGAACGAAGTTTACTATCAATTGAGACTTGATAATAGAAGGTATTTGGTAGGTAGTGTGAGCAATCAGGGCATTTAGAGAGAGGAATTTCTATGAAAATAAAAAGGAAAATAAAGATGAATGGATGGAGCTGACTGTAAACAGTCTATAAGTCCAAAGGGAAAACAGTTAAGATTTCTTTATGTGGGCTCAAAGCATCTTTTGCAGTTTGAATGCCCACGGTGCTAGCATTAGGTGTTCCCGTGAACTCTGAATGGCCCACACAAGAAGAGGCAGAAAGGTTAACCATACGTGATCTGTTGTGGTGATTTCTTTGAAGTTTTTATCAGATTATCCAGTTCCAGCTTGTAGGACTTCAAGAGAAGGACAATTTTAGTTCACAGTGATGCCAAATCAGAAGGAAGGGAGAAAATTGAAAATATTTTGGAGAGTTGTAGCTAGATATTGGAGGGAGCTAGAACTGACAAAATGTGTATGACAATGAATAGGACTAGAATTTAATAACCCACAGGAGTACACTATAGTTTTCTACTGAAACATAAAATGTCTCCCTAGGGTCACCGCCCCTTTTCTATTCTTATTTACAAAATAAGTCTGGTCTTACTAGATTTGGCCTGATTATTTATATAAATGCAGCAAGAATGGTAATTGACCACTTAAGTCTTTAGAGTTTGCTTTTTTGGAATTTTTCATAAAGAATCTCAGGTTACACTTTTAAAAATTCTCAGGGATAGAAAGCCAAGCCAAGAATTCACCACCAGATTTAGCCTGTAATACCTATATATTTAGGTGAATTCCTCTCTTCTCAAGTTTCCAAATATATCCTAAGGTTCCTGGGCTTGCCAGAAAGTGGCCTTTCTTACTCATCTCTAAGACTGGGAACACTTTAAACCAGGTACCAGACTGGTTTTTCCAAAAGGGCTGTGTAAGCATTGGCTCCATAAAGTCAACCTTAGTTCCTTAAAAATGTCTGATAATATCTAATTCTATACATCATTCTCAAATAGAACATTCCAAATCAAAGCCTGGGTTATACAACCAGCTTTTCCAATTATGTCCTGTTACAAGAAAGAAAGATTCTTATTGAACTTACAAAAATAATTTTATTGCCATGAAAATAAGAATACCCAACAAAGTTTCTGAATTTTGAAGAGATCAGATAAGGAGAAAAATAATGTTTCATTTCTGTTTATTAAAGTATAATCTACAAAACTGTCATGATTTATAGAGAGCCTGGGAAAAGATAACAGGGGTTCCTTAAATAAATCATTATAGAACCAGCAATCTTTTAGAACAATAACCATAAAAATCATAATCATTCTTCATTAATCCATTTAGTCCCATGTGACTCCTTTTTATCTAACATCGATTAATTTATTAAAACAACAACAAAAACCCCGCATACTTTTCTTAGTTCATTAAACCAACAACTATATTAAGCAATTTTATACACTGAAATCTATTTCTGAATGCTCTATTCTGTTTTACTAAATATTTTTATAGCATTTTTTTAAATGTAAATGATTCTTTATCTTTGGTTAGCAGTTTTATGAACCAGTCAGCTTTTCCATTAGCTCTGGAAATTCTTACTCAGTCTAGTGGTATGGTCTCAAAGTTATTTAATCAATAATGCCTTCAGAAGCCTATATCCCAAAGAATCTGTTAAAACCCTTTCCATGGGTCTCTGAAATAGCCACTTTTTGTTGGAGACAAAGCACTCTTTCTATAGCTGACTGCAAGAGATTTCAGGAAAGAGTAAAACGAAAACTATCTGTGGATGATGGAAGACTTAAAATGTCCATAGTTAAAGATCAAAAGAGTGTTCATTATAAAAATAATACAATTGATGAAGGAATTTGGTTATTGCTATGACATATTATATTTAAATAATTAGAACCATAACTTATAACATTATACCAGGACATATCATAGACAAAAAGGGTACTGGCAAATTTCTCTGCATGCAATTTCTAATATATCTATATTAATAACATTTACCCTTACAAATACAACCTAGGGAAGGAAAGGCATCACTTCTTTGACAATATTTCCCATGCAATTTAATATACTAAATTTAAAAAATTATGTTTAACATACTTTTTTATAAAGTGAAAGAACAAATCCTTTGAGATTTTCCAAGGGCCCTCTGAAAAATAACAATCTCAGTTTGAAATCAAGATTTCATTTAGGATTTGATTTGGAGAAGTTGTCAAAAATGCTTAAAGGTTTGAATACTTGATTACATAGGATCATAGATCATTATAAAATGATGCTTAGGTTCTCAGAAACAGAAATAATAAAGAAAACATTAAACACAGAAAATTATTTTTGATAAGACATAGAATCTTTATTTCCTAGGCAGATTAATTTAAAGATGAAGAAAATCCTTTTATAATCTTTTATTAAGAACAGACCAAAGATATGGTACATATAAACTATAGAATATTACTCAGCCATAAAAAGGATGAAATCTTACAATTTATGACAATATGGATGTATTTACAGAGTATTTTCCTAAATAACATAAGTGGGACAGAGAAACACCAATGCCATATGCTTTCATTTATATGTGGAATCTAAAAATCAAAATAAAGGAACCAATAAAACAGAAACAGACTCATAGAACAAACTGATGGTTGCTAGATAGGAAGAGGGTAGGGGGTTGGGTGAAAAAGGTGATTAAGAAATACAGATTGGTAGTTACAAAATAGTCATGGGGATGTAGAATATAGAATAGGGAATATAGCCAATAATATTGTAATTACCATGTATAGTATCAGATGGGTACTAGACTTATAAGGATAATTATTTGATAAGGTATATAAAGGTCTAATCACTGTATTGTACATCTGAAACTAACAATAATATTATATGTCAACTGCAATCAAAAAATAAGATTTTAAAATTTAAAAAGAAAAAGAACAGAACAATAATTCAAGGAATCTTTGTTATTTTAATGGAGAAACCCCAACTCTAGTTTTGCATCAGTATATTATCAGGCTAATTTAAAAAAACTAATAAATAATACATTCAATCTTAACCAACTTGATCACATATAAAATTCCTCTTCTGCAAGTCTTCTATAACTCTCTATATCCATTCATGTTTTGTCCTATATTTTTTCCCTTTCTCATTCTGGAATAACCAGTGATCTTGATTTAGGACAAAATGATTCTTTACCTTAAGAGCAACAAAAATCATTCATTTTTGCAAACTTTGCATATAAGGTTGTTTCTCTTCATCCTCACTATTTTTAGTAGTTTCATTTATATATTAATTATAATTTCAACCATCCGTACCTTTTATTTTATAGAAAAGTCTAAAAAGTAGATAATTGTAAATTGTCTGTCACATACCAGCACTCTGTTGCAGACTAGCAAATTTTATGAATATAGCATCTCCAAAATTCTAGAGATGTTTCTTTAAAGTACAACTTTTCAATATGGCAAAAGAACACATTTAGTAGAATATTCGGCTTCTCTATACCATATAAAAATAAGAAGCCAAAAGTGTTTAAACTTAAACTCATGTTCGTTAGTGTTTTAGTAACTTATTTTACTTAAAAATTATCTAAATTTATAATAATTATCTATTAGTTAAATTAATTTAGCATAAGTCTCAGGTTGCGAGGTAATAAAAAGATTTTGGAAACTATATGTAGACATATTATAAAATTAATCAAAACCAGCCATCATATCTCAAGTTATTTCAAGTTAACTATTTGTATGGCAGATGCACGTTAGGCAAGCATCCCAAAAGCAAAAACTTAAGAAAGTTAAATACGTAGATTTCTCTTTTATAGCTTTGCTTGATATACAAAAAGTCATAGATATCAAGCAATTAATTTTTACTGTATCTTTACTTATACATTTAGTCTTTGTTTATAATTTTTATAATCGTAAACATCTAGTAGATATAAGATTATTTGACTAGTAAACCTAAGTACAACAAAAAGATGTGCTATATTTTACTTACTATTGAAAACTCAAAAGCCATACCTATTTTTATTAAATTAATGCTATTAAACTAATATCATTTACCAAAGATGTACCCAAGTAATGTGGACTTGAAAAGTATTTGGGTGAGTTTCAATCTTTCCAGGAGTTTCAGGAATATTTAATTTATATAAGTGCTAATTTATCTCTATGCCAATTTGAATAGAGCTCCTTTATGAGATTTTATATGTTAATTGATAATATCATCCAAAAATAGAATATCACATATACATAACTTACATACACATATAAATATACCAATAGACAGATGCAAACAGAGATCTTATAGCTTTCATTCTAAAGTTTTAACCATGAATCAGGTAAACACAGTACTACATTCTGGTCTTTGCTCCCCCTGACATTTTTATCCAAATTATGTTTCTGGTAGAAGGAACCAAGTTAAGGTTACCTGTTCATATATGCGTTTTACCAATATTTGTGGAGAAGACTCTGCCCTGATGTGTAATCTTATGGAGACTATGGATGAAATTTTAGGTGAGGAACTGACTGAGGAGACATCAAACAGCTATCTGGATGTCTTTAAAGTTTATCTGAGTGTATAAAACATCCCATCTGTTTCCAATTACCTTTTCTTCTTTTTCAGCTAGTTGATTTTTGGGGTTCCTGAATGAGGACAAGGGTCTAAAGTTCAAAGGATTATGAGGAGCTGAAGTGGGAAAGGAAAATTCTTGCAGAAAGAACAGAAAGATGGAGAAGGGAGAGGTCCTAAGAGGGAAATATCAAAGGATTCAAGGAAACTGAAGGAAAGATCAAAAGCGGTATAAGAGGAGGAAGAAGGATTGAGGCAATGGGAAGGGAGAGGTCTTAGAGGCATCAATTTGAGGAGATGTTAAGTTTCCCAAAGAAGTCAATGGAATTCTACATTAGTCTCAGTGAAGTCATGCCAACAAGAAAGAAAGTTTACAGAGTTGGAAGAGCAGGGTCTCAAGAAGAAATTTTCAGTGGACTAAGAAGTTCCCATCAGAGAAACAGGATCAAAGATATAGAAGAAAGGACTTACGAAATGCCAGGAAAAACCTTTCCAGCCCAGGATTGAATCTCCCTTCAAACAAAGAGCCAGGAAGAAAGACTTCCAGCCCAATGAATACTTTTCAAACAAAAAAGCCTGGACCTCTAACCTAGCTTCAAATAGTATACTTAGAATCTTATGGTTAAAAATCTGTCCCTAGTGTGCTTCAACTGACTGTCATCCAAGAGACCTGGCTCAGGAGTCTGACTCAACAGTGAATCCCTAATCAGTTAGTCAAAACGGAAGACAAAAGCTTCAAAGATCAGATACAGAAGATAATCAGATAATGCAGGTCTGGCAAGAATGGGGCCTAATCAAGAAAAGGGCTTAGAGCAGGGATCCAGATTAGGAATTGGGCCGCACAGCAGGAGGTGAGAGGGCGAGCCAGCAAACAAAGCTTCATCAGTATTTGCAGCTGCTCCCCAGTGCTAACATCACCACCTCAGCTCCACCTCAGATCATCAGGCATTAGAGTCTCACAGGAATGCAAACCCTTCTGTGAACTGTGCATGTGAGAGATCTATGTCACGCGCTCCCTGTGAGAAACATAAAGAACAGAAGCAATCATTGAAGGCTACCACTTCATCAAATGTGTCTGCACTGAAAGCATCACTCCTCATGGCTAATCGCATTGCTAAAGCTAAGAAGCCCTTTACTATTGGTAAAGAGTTGATCCTGCCTGCTGTAAGGACATTTGTCATGAACTTTTAGGAGAGGTGGCAGTTCAAAAGCTGGCACATGTTCCTATTTTGGCTAGCATCATAACTAGATGAACTGATGAAATAGTAAAGGATATCGAGGCACAACTGTTAGAAAGGATTAATGACTCACCGTGGTATGCAATCCAGGTTGACGAGTCTACCAGTGTTGACAACAAGGCAATAATGCTTGTTTTTGTGTGATATATTTTTCAGAAGGATGTGCATGAGGATATGTTATATGCACTTTTGTTGCTAACGAACACCACAGCTGCAGAACTATCAAGTCTTTGAATGATTGATTACATATCAGGAAAACTGAATTGGTATTTTTGTGTCCACGGATGGGGTGGATGCCATGACTGGACGGCTTTCTGGTTTCACTACTCAGGTCAAAGAGGTCACTTCTGAACGTGAGTGTACACACTGTGTCATCTATAGAAAAATGCTGGCTAGCCGAAAAATGTCACCTGAATTTAATGGTTTGCAAGATGTGATTAAATTATCAGCCACATTAAAGTACATGTCCTTAACTCACATCTGTTCATGCAGCTCTGTGAGAAGATGGACACAGAGCACACACACCTTCTCTTATACACAGAAGTGAGATGGCTTTCTAAAGGTAGATCACTGGCCAGAGTTTTTGAGTTATGAGAGCTGCTCCAAAAATTTCTTTTAGAAAAACGGTCACCACTAGCAGCACATTTCAGTGACACAAAATAGTTTGCAGAACTTAATTTACTTGTGTGGTGTATTCAACCTCCTTAACCAATTCAATCTGTCATTTCAGGGGAGAACAACAACTGTGTTCAAGCCAGCAGATAAAGTGGCTGCATTCAAAGCCAAACTAGATTTATGGGGGTGATGAGTGAACATGGGGATTTTTGATGTTTCAAACATTAGCAGAGATTTTGAAAGTGACTGAGCCAGGCCTTCTTTCAACCAGCTGGTGCATGATCACCTATCCCAGCCTTCAGGAGTTTGAGCATTACTTTCCAACCACAAAAGACTCCCAAACTGGGAAGGAATGGATCCGCAACCCATGTATGAATAAGCCAGGTGAATCAACTTTGTCCAAGCTAGATGATCAACTGCTTGAGATTGCAAATGACGGTGGCCTTAAAAGTGTGTTTGAGACAACTTCAAATCTCCACACATTTTGGATTAAAGTCAAGGCAGAATATCCTGAGGTTGCCACGAAAGCACTGAAAAGCCTACTTTCATTTTCAACATCCTATCTTTGAGAAGCAGGGTTTCCTGCAGTGACAGCAACCAAAATGGGATTACAAAGTAGACTGGACATAAGCAACACATTTTGCATGTCACTGTCTCCCATCACCCCCAGATGGGACTCTCTAGTTGCAAGAAAACAAGCTCAGCCTCCCACTGATTCTGCATTATGATGAGGTGTATAATTATATATTAAATTTCATTTTATATTAAATATAATAATAGAAATAATGTGCACAATAAATGTAATGTGTTTGAATCATCCCAAAACCATTCTTCCTACTCCAGTCCATAGAAAAATTGTCTTCCACAAAACCAGTCCCTGGTGCCAAAAAGGTAGGAGAATACTGGCTTAGAGGAATCTGATTAAAGTTTGGTTAAAGAGAAAGTCTTTGTTAATATTATGTGACATTCAAAAGTGATATTTAAAAAAATAATTGTTCCTTCCACTTCTTTCTCTGAGGATAATATGTTATTAACATTGCATTAGTTTTAATTGTTTGTAATAGTTTGATATGTTAGACAGACTTTGACATGGGGGAGAAAAGATCAGTGGGTGTCCTGTCCAGCATACCCATCAGTGTGATCTTTACCTTTCTTTGTCTATGAGCAATTTTACATTTCTGTAAATGGCAGAAGATAGGTAATAATAAAATAATTCTTGTTCATGGAAATGAAAATAAATATGTTCCCCTGGATGCAACTGATATTGTCCTGTGGGCAATTTGCATTTATTGCCATTTATTTGCAAATTTCATTCCAGAGCTCCTTACTGGATATAAATATATGATTCTTTTAATTCTCTCTGAAGCAGACTTAAATTGTTTATAAGTAATCATTTTATATTTGCATGGGTTATAATCTAATCTTTATAAAACCAGTTCCCTCTAATAGACAATTATTTTTTTGTTCCAGTTTATTTAACTAATACTTGTATAGCATTTACTATGTGTCAGATGCTGTTCTAATACTTATAAATATTAGCTCCTATAATCTTCATAACAAATCTACATAGTACATATTACTAGTAATCTCATTATGTAGATAATGATGCTGAGTCATAGAGAAATGAGATGGTTTGACCAAATACACATATGTGGCAAATACAAACCCGGGATATGAACCTAGGCAGCCCATGGTCTTAACCAACAAGCTATGCAGGCTCTCATTTATCTTTTTTTTTTTTTTTCTAAGAGTCTGATTCTAAATGGAAAATCCGTTGTTTAGGTCCTGTTTCTCCCCTTAGTTGTAAAATACAGCAATTTCACACACATCCCCCAAAAAAGCATTATTTGCAGGATCTTTGGAAACATGGCAGAGTGAGAAATGTCCCCAGATCTCTCCCCTTGAAAAAAACAATAAACTAACATCTAAAACTCAACAAAAAACACCCAAACTACACACCAGCATGTCTGAGCATGGGATGTGCGCATAAGAGCTACCACAGGTCAGAGCCCCAGGTGTCGAGAGGTGGACTGGGAGTAATAAAGAAGCTGCCTCTTGCAGCTCCCTGCTGGAGGAGGGGGAGAGAAGGAGTGGTGAGTTCATGCAGTGAATTCTCTGAACATTCCTGCCTAGGATAGCTGCAACCTCCTTGTGGCTGGCTGGCTACAGGGCCCAGTCATCAGGGCAGAAAGCAGAGAAGTGGGACAGGATCACAGAGGAATGACAGCTAATTTTTGCCTGCTGTGGTTACAAAACCGAGGCTGAGTCGCAGCCCTCAACCCCAACCCAGAGGGCTCCTCCTCCAGTACCCTCCAAGACCAATCACCACGAAGCCCCAGGGGAATCTGAGCAAACGCTGCTGAGACTATCCCTGACACTGACAGGGACTGAAATTTAGGGTAGTGAGCATGATTAAATATCTACAAGAAAATTTAAAAAGTGTTAAGATTTTATATAAATCAGGGATCCAAGAGGCTTAGGTGCCACCTACTGGAAACCAAAAGAAAAGCAACTTCTTTGCAACTTCATATAATAAATGTTCTTTCTGGAAAAACAGCAGAATACACTTACTTCCATTAATGTTTATGCGGAGAAATAGTCCATGAAACACCATGAACAACCAAGGTGACAAGGCACCTCAGAAAGAAAAAGAAAAATCTCCAGAAAATAATCGTAAAGACATAGAAATTTGCGACTTAAATGACAGAGAATTCATGATAGTACTTCCAAAAATACTCAATGAGATCAAAAACTCAAATCAACAATTTCAGGAATTGAGAAAAACAACTAGACGAGCAGAGCAAGGAGTAATGAAACCCTCAAAAAGAACCAAACAGAACTTCTGGAGATGAAGAACACACTGAAAGAGGTGAAAAATGAAATAGCAAGCCTGGTTTCCTAAGATAGATGATTGGCTAAAGAAGCTATGGTACATATATATAATGGAATATTACTCAGCCATAAGAAGAGATGAAATACTGCCATTTGCAACAACATAGATGTATCTCGAGATAATCATGCTAAGCAAAATAAGCCAGGCAGAAAACACTGAAAATCGCATGATATCACTTATATTTGGGATATAAACCTAAAAGCAACAAATGAACAGGACAAACAGACAGAGACTCATGGACATGGACTATAGGCTAGTGGTCATCAGAGGGCTATAGACTAATGGTTACTACTGGGGTAGGGGAGGGAAGGAGGTAGACGGGGCAAAAGGGGTCAAATATAGTGTTTAGGGGGAGGCTGAAGTGGGTAAAGGGAATCAAATATATGGTAGCTGAAGAACCTGGGTGGTAAACACACAATGGAATATAAAGATGTCAAATGATAATGTATATCTGAAAATTATATAATTGTATCAACAATGTAACCCCAATAAACTTAATTAAAAAAAAAAAAAGCATTATTTGCTTTTGCCCTAGGAAAAAAAAAATGTAATCAGTTTACCAGAATGGTTACCATGCTTTGAAAACAGTGCAAAGGCCTCAGTGATTTTCTCCTACTATTTGACAACATTTTATAACATACCACGCTCCAGGAATTAGAAGATTACATAATAAAATCAAAGTTGCAGATATTAATCATGTATATTCTACTTGTATTTTCTTTTTCATTTATGTAAAATCATCAAACTTGCAGATTCATTTGTCCCTATACATACTATATTTACACTGGGACTCTTTATTATTTACATTTATGATTTTATTCTGAGTTCTGGCATTAATGTAACTATTTCACCTCTTTTTGAGACATCGATAAACCATTTTAGAGACATTGATATATTTTATGAGATAGTAATATAATGCAGTGCTGTAGTAAAAACAACAAAAGCAAACTTAATCAAGTATACAATAACACACTAATCGCATGAAGATACATTAGGAAAAACAAACTTTGTTAACTGAATCTGAAGATGAACTGACCAATATCCTCCTTGTTTTAAAAACATAAATTTTAAGGCTATAATAATTATTTATAACAAGATTTTCACAAAAATCATAATTATACTTTACACTTCAAGTTTTTAAAATATACTGAACAAAATTGTCTCACCATTTTCCCTCTGGAATTGCCAAACTACCTAAAAGCCACTTAAACAGCTAAGGGACCATAACTGGGTCCTCTACCTATACCTGGAAGACTAAGATGCTGAGAGATATCCATATGTAGTACCAAGGAATATTCTAAATTCTTATATTTCCTCATATTAGCATCCTGTTTTTTGGCACCCATAGACATGATACAGAAAAGCCATCAAGGGTACCAATGAGTTGGCTGGTGTCCCACAATAAGGGGCATGCTGGCAGTGGAATTGTTCTGTTATGAGGATGCTAGAAGAGTCCGTATGGTTTTAATCTAGTCATATGCATAAAATTCAAATTATTATGCCCTCTCCCTTAAAGTAAAACAAAAAAAAAGTTAGCAAGAGACCATACTATGAAAGAAAAAAAGAAAGCAAATGTCTATAGAAAGTAATGTTAAAATTAAATTTACAATCAAGATGTTCAGAAAAATAATTGAGGCTTTAAGGATATACAATCTGAAAACTAGAAGACCCCCAAAGATACAGAGATTATATCTTGAAACTAGCCAGCCTATTGATCTGCACACTTCCATCTCCTATTTAATCATACTTGGCTAATAATCATTATACAATTATTCCAGATTCCTGCCTGTTTTGCCCTTCTAATTTAACAGCTCACTTCTTTAACTGGCCAGAGACTCAATCCTTTTGCCTCTCTTCCTAACACCAACTTTCCTAGAGCTTCCATGGATAAAACTGTCAGCAACAGATTCCCTTTCTTTTCGTCCTGGGACTCCAAACTAATCCTGTCAGAAAAAGTCAAGGAAACCAGATAAAGTAATAATATTTAGGTAAGACCTAACCTAAGTAGGGATTCTAGGCATGACAGCCATGTTAAGTAGTACAGGAAATACAAAGTCCAGCCAAGGTATGAACTCCACATTCTAGCAGAATGATAATAATGCATATCAAAATAACTTCCATACTAGGAAGAATATTATAAATGCCATGGACTCCAGTGCTTTGAGGTTCAGACAGAGATAACATTCAATGAAATTCTATGAAATTGAGACATCTAAGCTGAGTTTTAAAGAATCGGTAAGAGAGCAAGAAGGTTGTAGGCTGAAATGAAGGTGACAAGGGGAAGGGTATTCCTAAATCATAGGGGCAGAAAATAGTGTATGTGTTGAGGAAAAGTAAAGATTCCTCTATAATGAGAACATGGAGAGCACAACAAACTGGGGAGTAGTGGCAGATAATACTAGAACTATTCAGGTTTGAACCAGAAGATGAAAAAGGCCTTGTGTGGTGGCTGTTTGGGATCCATTAAAGAAGTTACAAATTGACAGGTTTTGCTTAAATTCAGCCCAAATATAAGATTTTCTTCAGCTTAAAGTATATCATTATCACTGTTGTTTTTTTTAAATTGCATTTAAAATTTTAATAGAATGATAGTATTCTAAATCATAAGATTTTATATTAAAACTTAGATTTCTAACTTCTCTTAAAAAATCAGGAGATCTGGAAATACCTCATCCTCATGTCATCCTGACATGTGAGTGGAGGCTACATACACTTTGAACAGGCATCCTTTGCTTTCCAATTTATTAATAGAATAAATTTGTTTATACTTAAGCCAGGCTGGCCTCACACAGGCATTCAAGTATTGGATTTCTGCAGTAAAGCTTCAAAAGATTAATGGCTGTAAATCCAAAGTATCTATTAGAAATAGAAAATAGTTACTTGAACTGGCATTAAAAAAAAAAAAAGAACATTGAACAAGTTTCTATCCAATCAAAATAAAACATTTGCATAACAAACAATAAAACTGTAACTAAAACTTATACTGAGAACTAGGATATGGTAAAAATTCAGTAACTCAAAATGTGCTTCACAGGTTGGGCCAAAAGACTCCAAAAGAACCATGTTTCCCTATGTCTATGCCCTTGTATGGTACTCTTCCACAATGACGCTGAACTTTTGCATGTGATTTCCTTCGACCAATGGGACATCAAAAAAATGTGACCTAAGCTGAGGTTTAAAGAGTGCTTGCACACTGGTATGTACTCTCTCTTGCTGTGTGTCAAGACCACTAGGTGACAATGCCCAGGGTAGCCTATCAAAGAATAACAGGCCAGATGAAGCAGAGACAAGCCATTCTAGCTGAGGGTCCTTAGGTCAAGCAGCCTGACAACTGTCAACCAGACATGTGAGTAAGACCATTCAGAACCATCTTGCCCTAGCCAAACCACCAGCTGACTATAGAACCTCCTGGTTAACCAGAGTCTAATGAGCAGTAATGAATAGGATGATGTTTTAAGTTGCTAAGTTTTGGAAAGGTTTCTTGCTAGTAAAGCTACTGATATAAGAAAGAAAAGGAAGAGGCAGTGGGGGTTGGAGATGGGGTTGTAAGAGGGAACTTAGAATAAGATTCAACAGAAAAATGAAGTTGCAAATCACCAATATAACGGCTACTATTAGTAAACCTAGGAGAGAGAGTCTTCTAGTCTAACATCTACCACAGTGGTCCCCAACATTCTTGGCACTGGGGACTGGTGTTCCTATGAGAATCTAATGCCTGATGATCTGAGGTGGAGCTGAGGCAGTGATGTTAGCACTGGAGAGTGGCTGCAAATACAGATGAAGCTTTACTTGCTGGCCCACCATTCACCTCTTGCTGTGTGGCCCAGTTCCTAACAGGCCACAGACGAGTACCAGTCCACATCCCAGGGGTTGGGGACCCCTGATCTATATAGTACATGAAAGAACCATGAGATTTGATAATGAATGGATATGATGGAATATGGAGGAAGGGGTGGGCTATCAGTATAATACCTTTAAATAAGATGAAAGGATCCATCTGTATACATCCTAATTCCACCCTCTTTCCTAAAATGATATGTTCGAATTTTTACCAATATATTTTATATAGCCTGTGTTCTACTTTAACATTTTGAATCATTATAACCACTCTATTGATGTAACTTAAGGAAACTGAGGTACAAAGATATTAAACAACTAACTTATCCAAAATTTTACAACTAACAGAGCTGAGGTTTGAACCCTTGAAAATATAGTTATAGAACCAATGTATTTAACAACTGTGCAATACTGCATCATAAGGATCAGCCTCACAAGTTTAAAATAATTAGATCCATAAATTCTTTAAATAAGGACACATTTCATTCTTACAGAATTTTTTTTTTATATATAGTTTAATGTGACTATCCATGAGAATGTTTGGGGTGGAAGCTTATGCATTAAAAATGTGTTTTATCCTAAAGATATAAGCTACTAAAATACAATTCAGTTAAAAATTATGACTGTATAGTATAGCTCTTAGTCTAAAGTTTATATAATAACACTATAACTCAATACTTCAAGTAATGTTGTATAAATCATAATTGATTTTTCTATACTCAAAAAAAAAAGGAAAATCAAATTTCCAACCTAAAGTTTATGAAACTCTAATTTATAAATGCTGGTTCAAATGAAGAAATAATATTGAAAACTAGAAAATCAGAAAAACAATAGGATATATAATTTTGCCTTCTTTTTCATTATTTAAATGTAGGATTTTTTAGTCTGTGCTTAAGACCCTTTAGTGGGTTGCAGTCAACTTGATAGACTGCAATCAACTTTTTCACAAAATGATACAGAATTAAAATATTACAGTACATTGCATGTAGTATTGTTTATCAAATTGTTAGTTATATATACATAAATACATTTATGGATCATAATATGTTTGTTAATGTGGATCTTGGATAAATTTTTGAAATTTTTTGAATCTCTGTGTGTTTGTCTCTAATCTCTGACAAAAAAATAATGTTTTAAAATTTAATTTGGTATATTTTCATTTCACAAAAATGAACTAATTTTAAACAGTAGGTTTTAAAATATTATATAGTGAACATTTATGTAAGATTTAATTGGTCATTGGTACAGAACCAAAAGTTAATTGACTGACTTATATCAAGATTTCACGGGGTCAAGCATAGAAGATATCTAGTAAATGCACAAAAACACACAGAATTCGTTAAGCAGTGGATTGCTAAATGTATTTATGTTTAAGAGGACTTGGTTTGTCTTATGAGGTCAAAATCCAAATAGTAAAGTATGATAATGGACTTCTCTACCGTATCACATACAAAGCTATAACTAACTGATGGAACTTGAAAGTTGACATGTTCTGAAGATATGATTTAACCTGCAGTAGGTAGCTAAATCAAGACAAATCAGGAGAAAGAGGGAATTAAGAGGCCTAACTTAAGAAAAAGCTGGAATTCCACAGAATTTTTGAAAAAGACCTTGGGGCTCTATAGATGAAGAAAGTCCTAAGAGGTTATGTTATTTGCCCAAAGTCATGAAACTAGTTGATGGTAGTCTAATATTCCTTTCTCTCTATAATGACTCACACATTTTGCATGCTATCTTGTAGTTTAACGTCATTTAAGAGAAAATCTCTTTCTATTTGTGTTATAGCTATATATGTACCTGTATCATCCACTCTTCTTAAGAGTCAGTAAAGGATGGTGGTAATAAACACATGCTCTGGGAAACATTTTGCTTAGATCTGAATCCCTGCTTTGCCGTTTACCAGCTGTGTAGCATGGTCACATTTAACCTCTCTGGACCTCAGTTGCCTCACCTGTAAAATGAGGACAGTCCCTATCTTACAGAGTTGTTGTGAGAATTAAAGATATAGTAAAACACACAGAACAGTGTTATAACCATAGTAAAAATATCATAAATGTTAGCTGGTGAAAGAGAAGAATTACTACTAATCTGAAAGTTTGGGCAGAATCCTTTCTTTGTGCCATATATACCATCCAGCACAATACTTACTTGGCAAACATACTGACTATGCTCAAATACCGCTCTCCTTGCAGGTAAGCCAGAGGTGACTCAACCAATAAGCTGAAAATTAGAGAAGAAAGTTTCTCACCTGAAGCTCTGAAGACACTAGTATTAGGTGAGTACATATAGTCAAGGGCCCAGAGCTATGTAGGAGTCAAGGAAACCATAGAGTGTGAAAGATCACCAGAGAAGAGCAGCCCGCAAACCTAATGCTGGTAAGAAGCCAAAACTTGTGGTCCACATGTCCAGGAGGAATCCAGGTTAACTGGCCAGAACTGCCATAGATGACAATCTACAGTTTTCTATTATGTGTAGTTTTGTCAGGGCCAACAGGGATCCAGCCAAATTTAAAGAAGCAAAGAATGAACTAACATACTGAGTTCAAGAACTATTTGTTCTTGCTTTCCCTGCATAGTGCTAATATCTGCAACAAATTTCTTGAGTTCTCTAACTTTGTATTAAGTTAAACATTAAAATATCAAAATCGTTTTCTGTAGCTTTAGTGCTTTTTCCTACCTGTGTCAAAATAGTATTTAATTTTCCCCTAGAATTCTTTGAATATTATAATAATTACTTAATATAATTACTAATCTTGGTGTTTCTCTATTCACAAGCTCTCACTTAATTTCTTATCATTAGTCTGTTAGTTATTAACAGCTGAATTGCACTTGACATCATGCCAGATGTTATACAACTGAAACACATAGCTAGCTGCTGTCCAACAAACACCAGTAGAAAGAAAAACCACTGACCTATTTAATTAATAAGTAGGATTGGAAGGGAGACTAAATACAAACATAGATCCCCAAGGAAACTCTTAAAACAGTCTTGGCCTGAACTAAGACTGTGAAAATGGAGACAGAAAAGGGCAAATGATAGCAAAAATACAAAAGAGGCATTTTTAATAAAGTATTAGGATTCTCATAGGAGGAGGAAAGACAGGAAATTGCTGAGGTTGACTTCCTGGCTTCTGATTTGGTGGCTATGAAAGGTAATGCAGTGGGAGAGCCAGTTTAGAAAGGAAGATAAGTAAGTCTTAAATATCTTAAATTTGAACTTCCTATAGAATAGTTAAGTAGAGGTGATGTATATAGCAGAGGTCTTGATGCTCAAAAGAACAGTTTTCAGGCTAGAAATTTAGATTTGGAAGATACCATCATGTGAAAGGTCATATAAATTATATGTCCATCATGGGTGGACATATAAATTAAAAAGAGCCAAAGACAGAACAGTGGAGACATCGACTTTTACATGTAAGGCAAAGGGAAAGAACATGAAAAAGACTTGAAGAACAAATACTTAGAGAAATAGGAGAGAAATCAGAAGCCTTGGAGGAGAAAGTTTAAAAAAGCAAGTGATCAGCACCTTCAGTATCACACAGAAGTAACAGAGGACTGAAACTGTCTCAATGAATATAACAATGAAGTCATCACTGATGACCTTAGCAATTATAGTTTCCATAAAGCCAAAATATGGATGTGCCTACAACCAAGCTCAGACCACAATGCCCCACGAGATTGTAGAGAAATAAGATGGAAAGAATCTGTGTCCCTGAATGAGCACATAGAGTAGAATTTACTGAAGTATTCTCCTGTAAAGTAGGAAATAAAGTTCAATTAAACCATGAAATCATTGATAGTATTTTGTTACAATAGCCCAACCTTTTCTAAATTTCCCCATCCAACAAGTAAATATAACATAATTTATCTAATCAATCCCTTTTTAAGAAAATTTACACTTTCTCATTTTTTATTGTTAAAAATAATATAATATGAAGACCTTTATATATTCATCTTTGAATTCATCTCTGACACCTTTGTTTTCAACTCTTAAAATAGAATTTTTCAGCAGCACACTCTACATGCAATTTCAGTGGAATCTTCCAAAACATGCAATAGTGTACCTACATGCAAAAATATCACAAAGTAATATTTCAAAGGAAAAATCAAAAAAAACTTTTTTCAGTATGAGAGTGCATGATATTCATACTTCCAAAGTGTACATACATATATAATGAGCTGAAACAAACAATGTGATAGCTTTAAGGTAACTGATACATATAAAATATACGATCTCCCCTCTTTTTGTTTAGTCGTATTTTATTTATAAGGACTGACGAATGATAATAGTATTTTCATGGCTATATTATCAAGATACCAGGCACCTAAGAAAGACTGTAAATCTTGAATATTTAAAAATCTATCAACCAATTCAAATATTAGCATCAGTGAAACAAAGGTAATTGCATTTTCAAGGACAAAGACTGTATTCAATGAATTCTTAACTGGACAAGATCTACAAAAGCTCAACAGGAATACAACCCTTATACACTACTAAAAGAAATAGTAAAGCCAGTCTCTAAGTGAGTCACAATAACCCAGAGGAAGAACATCAGGTATAAGTGGACTGGTAGTAGACACTGAAACCAATTAAGGAAAAATATTCTAATTCTCCTGAGTACATGGATGATTACACTTCCCCCATCCTCCAATCCAGGTGTCAAATTTCTCACTGTGCATGCCTTTCTGGAACTCCTGCTCAGAGATCAGAAATCTGAACTACATCCTTAGCCTAGTCACTGAATGTCTCCTTGACTTTCTGGACTTCACTGAAACTTAGCTGTCCTCTAAGAATATCAATTCATTTCTAATGCAGGGGTTTTTTGTTTGCTTTTGATTAACACTAACTACATGTTCCTCAAGGACAGAATGTAGAATAAATGCTTCTACACCCACTCCCAAACCCAAACCATTTCTGTTCCTTCCTCCTCCAACTCCTCCTTAGAATGATGACTCTTTTCTTCAGTCGAGTCATCCTCTATCCTCCAGTCACTGTAGGCCTTTCTACTCGCTCAGTGCTCTCTTTCCATTTTACTCTTGTCATTATTCCTAATATCATTCACTTGGCCTTTTGGTTTCTTGGCTTTCTCACCTCTTACAATCTTCCCACTATATGTACCACTTCCAAAATTCTAATCTCTAATATAGACTATACTTCCAAATCTCAATATCTGATGTGTCTTTCCCTCACTTAATCTTTTCAGGGTCTTCAATCACTAATCTCATTCTTTCTCAGATACTCATCACGGCAAATTTCTCTACGTATTGTCAACACTTAGTTTCTCCACATCTTTATTTCGTATTCATTCTTTCATTGTTCAGGGGTTTTTAAATAAAAATTTAAAGTAAAGCATACAAGAGATGATATATTAACACAAACTTTTCAAAGACAAGGACTTTTTAAAAATGAACATCCAAGTACCCACCACCTAGCTTAAGAATTAAAACACCATCATCATATATGAAAATCTCTATGTGCCTGTAACTTTTGTGTTGGTTACCTTTTGAGTAATGGCTCACATGTCACCTGAGATCTAGCCTTCAGCAGCAAATCTTTATAATTCTAAAATATATGTCAAATCCAACTACTTCTCTCTATTTCCATTACCTACACCTGGTCCAGGTCATCATAAATGACCCATCTGAATGAACTGGTCCCCATTTTCATTTGTTATCCTTCCCATCTCCCACAATATACTCTTAGCAACCAGAGCAAACTTTTTAAAAAATAAAAGTTCACTCTCCTGTTGAAAACACTTCAAAGGCTTTTTCACAGAAATTACTGATTATCCCCCAATATCTATTATCCATTTCTTCTGTTTGGTAATAACCCACATATATCCACAAGTTTTAACAGGGTATAAGGCCAACCAGCTAGGGACCATACTTCCAAACCTCCAAGTCACTAACTTTGGCCATGTGACTAAATGATAACTAATGAAATATAAGTGGAAGCTACACCTAAAAAGAAAGTTATCAGCCCATCATTCCCTTTCCAAAGTTATAGAGACATGGACCTGTAGATGGTAATGTGGCTTGGACCACACAGACGAGGATAACACTTTATCAGATGGTTAAGAAAGAAGGAACCATGGTTCTTAGACAACTTCGTAGAACAGAGTCTGCTACTGACTCTGGACTAAGTCATTACATGAGAGAGAAACTCCTATTTTCTTTCAGGCTCTATACATGGGGGTCTTTTTGAAACAGTAATTGAACTCATAGTTTCCCATTGTACTTGGAATGAAACATAAGCTCCTTACCATAGTCTGCAAAGTTCTACACAGTTCAACCTCAGTTATCCTTTTCCTCTCAATAACTTTGCTCCAACCCAACTGAAACTCTGCCCTAGATGCTCTTCCCCTAGATTTTCACATAACTAGATCCTTTTATTATTAACGCAAAATACACTTCCTTAGAAAAACTTCTCACACTATCCTAAAGTGGTCTGCTCTCCTCCTTCAGCATCTTACCCATTTTTTCTTCATAGCACTTAATACAGTTTGAATTTGTTTAATTTGATCTATTTGTCTGTTCTAGGTAAAAAAGTCTAAGTGCTTTGAAAGCAAAAAATTTGTTCATTACTATAGTATAATGTCTGAAAGAAGGTATAATAAGTAATATTGAATAAAAGTTCAAAAAATAAAACTCTGTATTTCATAAGGGCATTGGCTACCCTCAGCCTGAACTGCTCTTCACCCAGCTCTATGTCCTTTCTTCTTCAAGTCTCAGCCTAAATGTCAGTGCTTTCAAAGGGCCTTTTTCTGACCAACCCATCTAACTTGGCATCAATCCCAACTGTAGTCAGTCATTCTCTATCACTTCATCCTGTTTACTCCCTTCATACTACCCTTCAAAATATAAAATGATCTCATCTACCTATTTTTTGACCATCTGTCTCAAAGAACATAAAGCGTGATGAGATCAGGGATCCCATCTATCTTTTTTATTTTTATTATTTGGTGCTTGTAGGTACTTAATAAATTTCTGAGTAAATAACGATTATAAATATGTTATAAAGAGAGTGTAAGTCTCATGAATAACTCTTGAGATTTAAAAAATGCAAATAATTTGAAAATAAAATTTAATCTGAATCATATGCTAAATCAATAAAAGTCAAGTATGAGAGAAAGAAGGATGGGGGAACTAAAATTGTTGCATTTATTCCTGATACAATAATTTAAAAAATATAGATTCAAATATGCAGAAATTTTAAAGAAAATTTTCAGCAGAATTAAAAATTAAGTTTAATCTCCCATACAAAGGAAATAGTCTGCATAACAATAGCAATAAAGCATAAAAATAAATTTAAAACACTTATGATTATGAATGAAAAGGCATAAAAATTCTTTTGTAAAAGACAAAGACTCTCAAATGGGTGAAAATTCTATAAAAGGAAAATAATAAAAAAAGACATAACTGGTAAATTAAAATAAAAACAAAGAATAGAATTTTTAAGATTTTATTTTGTTTTTAATATACCTGCAATATACAGCACGACAGAGGAGAACTGGAATTGGCTGTGAGAACATACAGGCCAATTACTGGCAGAGGATGTTATTTATTGACATTTTCAATAGGTGACAATATTGTAGTCAACCTGTACTGATTTTCTACTATTATTTTAACATTAATAGTATGCTTGCACTGAAGCAAAACTTTTTAATTTGAACGTTTTCATTGAAGTATAACATATGCAAAAAAGCTCATAAATCATAAATTACATAACTCATCGAATTATTCCAAAAGTCAGTACATCCATATAACCAGCACACAGGTCAAGAAATAGAATATTAACACCTAGAAGTCCCTCTACTGCCACTTACCAATACTAGCCCTTCCTCCTCCATAAGGTCTAATCCCAAGGTTTACCTGCTTTTGAATTTTATATGCATGGAATCACATACAATATGTATTCTTTTATACCTAGTTTCTTTTGATGAACAGTATTATTTGTGTAACTCTTTGTTGTTACATGGCACTATAATTTGTGCATTTTCATTGCTCTAGTCATTACTGTATAATATTGGATTGAGTATCAATTTACTTATCCATTTTACTGCCGATGAACATTTTGTTTCCAGGAGGTGGCTAGCACAAATAATGCTGCTTTCAACATGACTATACCTGTCTTTTAGTGGATATCTGTCTAACGTCCTATTACAAGTGCTGGGATCTATATATATATCTACGTACACAGAGATTTAGTAGATGCTGCCAGAATTTTCAAACGTGTTTTGCCCAGTTTACACCCCAGCAGCAATGAGTTTCATTGCCATTCATAGTCTGACACTTGATATTGTCAATCTTTTTAATTTTAGCCATCCCAGTGAGTGTTGCAATAGTATCACATTGCTTCAATTAGCATGACCATGGTTGAGCGGTTTTTCACATATTAATTAGCCATCTGAGTGTGCTCTTTTGTGAAGTCCTGTTCAAGGCTTTTTCCCATTTTTTTAATGGGTTATCTGTCTTTTCCATATTGATTTATAGGATATATTTACAAATATAGATACAAGCCCTTTGCCAGGCATACAATATGGCAAGTATCTTCTCTCGTTCTTTAGTTTTTATCTCTTTTATTGTTATCTTTTGATGACAAAATTCTTAACTTGTCCAACTTAACTTGGTCCAGCTTATCAATGCTTTCCTTTGTGTTACTAAGTTTTGTATTCTATTTAAGAAATAATTTCCTACCTTAAGATAATAAAGATATTCTCTTATATCGTCCTCTTGAGGCTTCATTATTTTACTTTCACACTCAGATTTTCAATCAAATGTGCATGTTGGGAAGCAGAGATCAAGTTTAATTTTTTTCATTTTGATATCCAAATGACCAGTAACATTATTGAAAAGATTATTTTTAATTGATGAAAAGTAAAATCCACTATGAAGATAAATCACAAACTTTTAAACATCAAATAACATAACACTGAAACATGCTGGAAACGATGATAACAGTGACAAATACAATAGTAATGTAAAATTTCAACAGAATTTTCATAAATATATGCCAGTTGAAATAATCAAAATATAGAAGGGATCTGAAAATATGTAATAAAGCCAATACACAGAACTACAAACCCTACATAGTACTCACCTTCTTTCTCCATGCTTAGGAAACATTTTTTTAAATTTTTATTTAAGTTATTGGGGTAACATTGGTTAATACAAGTATATAATTTTCGGGTGTAAATTATCATTTGACATCTGTATATTCTATTGTGTGTTTACCACCCAAAGTCCAGGTTCTTCAGCTACCATATATTTGATTCCCTTTACCCACTTCGCCCTCTCCCTAAACCCTATATTTCACCCCTTTACTCCATCTACTTCCCCCCCCCACCCATTTAGTAACCACTATAGTCCTCTGGTAACCACTAGTCTACAGTCCATGTCCATGAGTTTGCTTGTCCTGCTCATTTGTTGCTTTTAGGTTCATATCCCACATATAAGTAATATCATATGATTTTCAACGTTTTCTGTCTGGCTTATTTCACTTAGCATGATTATCTCGAGGTCTATCCAGGTTGTTGCAAATGGCAGTATTTCATCTCTTCTTATGGCTGGGTAATATTCCATTGTATATATGTACCATGGCTTCTTTAGCCAATCATCTATCATAGGACACTTTGGTTGCTTCCATGTCCTGGCCACTGTGAATAATGTTGCCATGAATATCAGTGTGAAAATAACTTTTTGGATATGGGTTTTCAAGTCTTCGGCGTAAATACCCAGTAGAGGGATTGCTGGATCATATGTTAGATCAATTCTTAGTTTTTTGAGGAACCTCCATACTGTTTTCCATAGTGGCTGTACCAATATGCAGTCCCACCAGCAGTGTATGAGGGTTCATTTTTCTCTGCATCCTCCCAAACATTTGTTGTTACTTGTCCTGCTGATTATAGCCATTCTAAGAGGTGTGAGATGATATCTCATTGTGGTTTTGATTTGCATTTCCCTAAAGGCTAGCGATGTTGAGCATCTTTTCATATATTTGTTGGCCATTTGTATATCCTCTAGGGAAAAGTCTGTTCAGGTCCTCTACCCATTTTTTGATTGGATCATTTGTTTTTGTTGTTGTTGTTGCTATTGAGTTGTATCAGTCTTTGTATATTTTAGATGTTAGGCCCTTATTGGAGGTGTTGCTTACAAACTTATTTTCCCATTCGGATGGTTCTCTCTTTACCTTGTTGATGATTTCTTTTGCTGAGCAAAAGCTTCTTAGTTTGATGCAGCCCCATTCATTTATTTTAGCTTTACTTCCCTTGCTTTTGAGGTCAAATTCATAAAATTCTCTTTAAGGCCAAGGTCCTTGAGTTTAGCTCCTATGTTTTCTTCTATGCATTTTATTGTTTCAGGTCTTATATTTATGTCCTTAATCCATTTTGAGTTAATTTTGGTGTGTGGTGATAGACAACAGTCTAGTTTCATTCTTTTGCAGGTGGCTTTCCAGTTTTCCCAGCACCATTTATTGAAGAGGCTTTCCTTTCTCCACTGTATGTTTTTGGCTTCTTTGTCAAAAATTATTTGCCCATATAAATATGGGTTTACTTCTAGACTCTCAATTCTGTTCCACTGTTCCATGTGTGTCTGTTTTGCTGCCAATACCATGCCGTTTTGATTACCGTCGCTTTGTAGTATAATTTGAAGTCAGGCAGTGATGCCTCCTGCCTCGTTCTTTTTTCTCAGGATGGCTTTGGCAATTTGGGGTCTTTTGTGCTTCCATACAAATCTGATGATTTTTTGTTGTGTTTCTTTAAAAAATGCCAATAGGATTTTGATGGGGATTGCATTAAATCTGTATAATGCTTTAGGTAATATGGTCCTAGGGAACATTTTAAATATTGATCTTAAATGTATCACAAGAAAAAATCTCAAAAACTTGTACATGCTTTTTTCTGATCACATTATGACAGAGCTATAAATTAACATTATTTTAAATACACAGATGTACACATGTCATAATTTAAAAATATCTGCCTAAATAACTTGCAGATCAAGGAGGAAATCACAGCTGCACTTATTAAACACTTAAAAAATAACAAAACTAGTATATTTCAAAGTATGTGGAATTTGGTCAAAGATATAATTAGAAGTAAATGTAGAGTAATAAAAGCTTTCAACAAAAAAAAAGAAATAAGAATAAATGGGAGTATTAAGTCATTAAAAAGAAAAAGCTTAGAAAATATAGGTAAGATTGTGTTTTTTTAAAACAGAAGAATTCAAAATCCCAAAAATACCAATAAAATATACATCTCTCCAATCTAGTTAAATATTTAAGAAAAAAAATGCTAGACATAAAATTGTTAATGGTAAAAAGGCAATCAGATATGGAAGAGATCAAATATAAGGAAATTCTATGTGCAACCATTTGCTGATAAATTTTTTAAACTAGATGAAATTGACAACTTTTAAGGAAAACACAAATTACGTTATCAAAAACCTGAAAAAGCCAATCACTGCAGAAGAAATTGAAAATATTATCAAATAATACCTCTAAAAAGGCTATGGAAAATAATTATATCATGTATTATGCATTTGCAATCTGCATAATACCAGAGAAACTTTTGTAACATACTCCAGGATTCCTTTTAAGAAGTGATATCCACTTATTTAATCATTAATTCATTTAGTCATTCAACAAATATCTAATGAAGATCCCATATGACTAAATGCAAACATGCTCAAGCCAAACATGATCCCTGGCCTCCAGAAGTTACATAACATGGACAAGTAAATAGTCAATCACAATATAGTGAGACGCTTTGTAACAGAAATTAGAGGGCAAAAGTGAATTGACCCATATCCTAGTCAATGACCATGGGGAAAAGAGGGTGGAAAAGTGAGCTGGCACATGTCAAATGCCTACTCTTCTGTGTCAGGTTCCATAAAAAGACATTCTCATTCATTCTTTAGAAGAACTCTGGACAGATAACTTGCCCTACACGCGGTCTGATAAATGGAGACATAAAGATTCAAACCTAAATATTTTTAGCTCCAAAGCTCCTGATCTTTCCTTAACGTCATTAAAGGAAAATAAGTCTAACTGGCTATAAAACACACACAAAACTCAACTTAGATGCAATAAAAATAGGATACCAAACAAGACAAGTTAATTAATGCATTTTGGTAAACTATCACTAGAGGGCGGCATTGCAAAGACTACGAAAAACTTAATAGAAAAAAAGTCTAGGGTAAAACTTACCAAGTACTTCAATGTTTAAGCCCATTTTTAATTACTAAAGAGAAAATGTTTTCCTGTAGTCGAATAATTTTTAGAATGTTTAAAGCATGTTTAAGACAATAAGATAAATGCACTGATTTTTCATTTTTAACCTGAACACGTAGAAAATCTTTCCTTGGAGTTCTACAAAACAAAGATTCCTATAACACTAATGAGGATAGATGAATAAGCCTAGAAATATTAAATTATATTTTCTGAGTGAGTTTTGTTATAGCAGCTTTTCAGTTTAAAAGTCATCATGTCTACCTTTACATTGTTAGGACTTTTATCAGCATATTTATATTAAAAAATTAGTTTATTACATATAGAACTATTTTCAGATAAGCAACCTATAATTAGATCATTCAGACATGAACTTAAGCTTTGAGAAAATGCCCTTAATAAACAGAAAAAAAAATGGAACAAGAATTCTGAAAGAAAATAATTGCCCGGGCTTTCTCACCTCCCAGTCACTCCATAATTGTTTTCTAGGTTCCCACTGAAATTGCTTTGGACAAATTTGTCAGTGGGTGCCCCGTAACAAATCTGAAGGACTCTGAATTCTTTGTATATGCACCTCTCTTTGGCAACTGCCACAAATGAACAATCTCCTTTACTGAAACACTGATTCCTTGTCTCTGGCATAGCCAAACTACCAGCCTCACTTTTACCATGAACAGTATTCTGTTGGTCCTCTCAATGGCTACTGTTAAAGTTTCAAACTTGGGATTCCATCCTCAGCACTTTCCTTTTCTCATTACTTTCCTCCTAAAGAATCTTCACTCCACTGTGTGGAGGACTTTCCAAATCTCATTCTCAAGTCCATCTCTGACAACGGTATACTAGCTCTCTTTACTTGGAGATTACACAAGCATTTCAAGTCCAACATGCCCAAACCTAACTCCTCTCTTTTCACTAAAAGTGTAATTCTTCCATATCCTCTTGCCATTAGTGAGTAATACAACCATCCAATCTCTCGAGACAGAAATTCGACTTCTCACATTATTTATTTCTACTACCACTGCAACTATTTGGTTTTAACCAGAAATTACAATTTTAAGGGTGTTTTATTTGGTAGCAAAATGGTATGTAAATTTTTTAATGTGTAATACTTGGTAAAGAGAAGAGAAAACATGCTGCATTTCCCTTCACCACAGAACTTGCCTCTCTCTAAGCCTTCCACCACTGCCACTTCCTACATTTACCTTTACTGCCTGATCCTTTATGGAATTGAACTTCAGGCTTAGTATTTTGGAATTAGACCACTACCTTAGACTGTCTACCTAGGATTCAAGTCCCACATTTTACCTCTCCCCAATTCACCTTTTATACTGATAATATAATGGTGGTCCCTCTAAAATGCAAAGTACAAAACTAACCACTTCAAGTGCCCCTCCCCTCATTACCTATAAGGGCTACGCGTGGCCAAAAAGACTTATGATCAGACCCCAGCTTATCTCTACAGCCTCCTCTTCTACCACCCAGCCTTCCACTTTGATCTGTTGCTATAGCAAATGACCTAAAATTTTCACTCAAAAGGTAACTTCTCATTCTGAGTGTCTGGGATGTCCATCTCGCTTCTCACTCTTCTATTCACCTGCTTGTGGAATTCCTCCTCACCATCCTATGTCTTGATGAACTGTCACCTACTCTAATAGTTTCCATGCTATTCTTCATTATCGTGTGCATCACAAGAGACTGAGATTATTCATTTGGTTCTATCTCCCCCACTCAACAGTGAGATCTTTTGGTGAAGACATCCCACTTCACCCCTTCTAACATGCTAAGCATTATTATAGGAACTTGGGAAACAGCAAGCTCTCAATAAATGCTGAAATAAGTATCTAATGAGTTCCAAATGTCTATATGTACTTTTTAAATATAACAATTTAGTCAGTTATGACTGTCTAGCAGACATCTATTTTCTTATTGCCCCCCCCCAGGCACAAGATCAACCTGCTTCTCTAACTTAGTTACATCACCTGCCAGTTAGCCAACTTCCAAACCTAGAAACGTACCGAATTACTGCCCCCTCAACAAATCCCCTCCATGCCCAATAAATAACCAAGAACTTTTTATTCTACACTATGCATACCTCTTGCCCCCATCTCCTCCTCCTTCTCTCCAGTATCACACAATTCTTTTTTCCTCAGCAAGCCTAATGACAACTATGTCTCCTCTTCTACCCCTATGTAAGCAAAACTTTCGTGAAATGAAAGTTTGATCATATCACTCTTTCAATCTCTATAGAATAAAGGCAAAACTCTTCAGAAGTTTATAATCTTGCTTGTCAAAGTGTGGTTAGGAGACTCAGCACCATCAGCAGCACTTGGGAGCATTGCCTCACCTACTAAATATAGGGTCCTACCCCTGACTTACTGAAACAGAATGTGTATTTTTAACAGAAAATTTATATGTATATTAGGTTGCACCTCAAGAAAAGGCACTGATCTATGAGACCTTTCATTAAATGGTCCGACTCCCTTTGCCACTGCTTCACCTGCCTCTCCCTCATAGACAAAGAGCTGTCTACCAATAGAAATAGCCAAAACTCTAGTAGAGTTTTTTACTCCTTCCTGTTGTTCTTCCACCTACTCCTAACTTGATTCTCTTGTTTTACATCTTAGCTTTAGGTCCTCCCACCCATGTCCCTTTCCTCCTTTGTCCCTGTAATCCCATAAAAGACAACAGTTTTGTAATTTTTAGACTCTTAAGACATCGGAATTTTTACCTCATTCAATCTTTTATTCCAAGTACCTGAATGAAGGAGAGCTAGGAGGGCTTTAAAAATGTTAACTGAATTAAACTATAAATGACAATCAACAGTCCTGAAGTAGATTAGTGTTTTCTATTCTGTGTAGGACAGTTTCTGCATACAGACAATAAACACGCATTTTTCCCTTACATAATAATAAAAATAAACAGAGGTAAACAAATGAAAGCTAAACGCAGAGATCCTATTTCAAGAAATAATCTGGTGGTGACTCTGGCAATTGTATTTATAGTTCAACCAAAAAGCACTACCAAATGTAAGAGTCACCTTGGGCTATTTCCAGAAAAATAAAAATCTATCATAGAAAGGAATCATTAGACAAGCTTATTAATACAAGTTTCAAGGTAGGAGAAAACTTCTACCTTGGATTATTTTGAATGCCTGATTATGTATGCAGTTGTGGGGGTAGGAGTGGGAAGAGATGGTTAGAATCTTTGCCACTATGAGCAGTTAACTTTCACAAAGTAGGATCTGCACAACAACCAAGTAGTAATTTAGAAATCGAAATTATCTCTGTGAGTAAGAAAGTTGTAGGAATACTATTCAAAGAAGATTACTTCTTTCAGAGAAAAAAAGTCAGGTATGAATTTTCTATTTGCAAAATGATGAAAAGGAGGAAGAACATTTATTGAAAAGTGTTCCATTGGATGTACTTGAAAAATGGATTTGTAGATAATATGGTTTCATTAAATCCCTTATCCTGATTTTAAAGTAAAATGTACCTGAATGGAAGAGTGAAAGAATTTACCTTAAGGTTTATGAAATTGTATTTGTTTATTTTTAACAGCTATATTGATGTAATTTACACATCAATACCACTTGCTTATTTATTAAATGAAGAACAAAGTGAATCTTAAATAATTCATACTGGAAATTAGTACCAATTTTAACAGGAAAAACATGTACAACCAGTAGTTAATAAATGACTTCAAGTTTTTCAATAATCAAATCCCAGAGACTAATTCTGTCTAAATGGTAGTTAATACAATTTATTGGATTTCATTAACCAATGTCACCATAAAAATATAAATTCTTAAAAAATAATAAATAACACATAGTATCTAATACCCAGCCTAGACATAGCACCAACAATTAAGTGTGTGATCTAAGAGGTAATTTGGTAAATCAACTAATTCCGATTTTATCTGGCTATTAAAGATTAATGTGTATCTTTTACACATAGAAGGGAAAATCACCTTTTCTTTTTTGGATCTCTTCAGTAGACCAATGAATGGCTCATAAAAGAAAGTAATCTCACAGATAAGACATACCCAATAGCCTCCTTTGTACTAGCTAAGGGAAGAGAATCAAAATGCAAGTTTATTGAAAGACAAACAGAAAATAAGAACAACAACAAAAATCCTCAGATAAATGTTTATAAAAGAGACTGCCAGGCTCAGAAGATGTGCAGTATAGAATTATCTTCTCCTTAAATATAGTGGAAATGAAACATGATAACTGAAAACATCTCCACAAAAACAACTATGTTCCATACCCACTGTGTCATCCATACTGAGATTACAATTTTGATTTCAAGTTTATCAATTAATTCAACATTTATTGAGCACTTACTAATTGTCAAGCACCATACTAGGTGAAACAAAGACAAAGGCCAATAAAAACATTGCTTACGAAAGTTCTTTAAGAGCCCAAGATAAAGAACAACTTTTCAGTATATCTCTTATACTTTTCCAACCTCTCAGGATTTACCAGGATTATCTTTCTGCCAACATACAAAATACCAGGTGTATTGCCAAGCACAGGGAATATAATGAAGAATAAAGCAGTTCATGTACCTTAGATAAGCTTTGAATGTAGTGGTGGAGACAGAAAACAGCCAATTATAATAAAGTACAATAAGTACTTTTGATAACCCTAGTTACAGAGGAAGAACAGGGAAAAGCAATGAGACTGGAGAATTACAATAGTAGCTGACCATGTGTGTCAGACAAAGAACTAAGCACTTCCAGATATGTAAAATGTTCATAATAGTCCTGTAAGGGAGGTGATTATGATCAACCTCCTCTTACAAACTGAGAAGCCTAAGGAAGTTTAACTTCACAAGAGGACACAGAGTGATTAGGGTGGAGCAGGGATCTAAATCATGGTTAAGTGCTTCCAAAGATCTTGCAGGGTCATAAAGAGGCCCTTTGTATGAATTTAATCCTTTGTCAAAGAAGGAACTTTAAAGAGTAGTATTCCAAATGAGTGATTTGATTAGATTTGCCTTTAGAAAGATTTCTTCGAGAATGGTATGGATGGGATGCAGCAAGGCTTTAAAGACAGGAAGGCAAGTTATGAGGCTGCCATATAATCGAAATTTAAAAAGTGTTTAGAGCCTGATCTCAGGTGGTGGCAGGAGTGACAGAAACAGAGTAATCCAAAAAAAAAAAGATGTTTCAAAAAAGAAATTTTAGTAATTTAGGACCTACTAGAGTTATTACTAGAGAGTAGTAAATGATAACTTGAGACAACTCCAAAGTAAAGGTAAAGGGTAAAAAAGCTTGAAACAAAGATAATGAGCTTAGTTTGGGCCAAGATGAGTTAGAAGCAAAAGTATATAATGAACTTTAATGCCTATGGTCATATATTGAGGTCTCAATTTTGAAATAATGTTGAGTATTTTCAGAAGCACTTATTAAAAAGTTAACTATTTGTTAAAGTATTTATTTGAAATTTTTCATGTTTTTTCTTAAATATTTTGTTTTCTATATTTCCGTAACTCACTGTATAGTCCTGGTAGCATCAATTAATCATCTAGTAAAATTATCTCAATTTTCTCTTTCAGTAAAACAGAAATAGTGCCATTAATAAAACTAACATTAAACTGCACCTAGCATAAGTAAATAATTTTCAAAGTATTTTTAGCCCTTGCGAACATACTTATAGGCCCTCTAATCTTTTTTACCCAGTGAATAAAACAATAATTTATATGTGCATAATCTTGATCATTTTCAGCATTTCTATCCATGGTCTCATGCAATCTTTGTAATAATCCTGTGAATTATAACAAAAGTCAAATAACAGGTAAATCTTTTGAAATATATAGATGCCAAATACAGAACCACAATTCGTAAATTAGTCTATGGTTCATGCTGTACATAAACATATACTACAGACTTGATTATAATATTGTATGAAACTGTTTGAAACTTAGAAAATATTGGGTTTCACAATCCTTTAATAATCTAGTTAAAAAAAAAAAAACAAGGTAATACAATTTATTTAAGTTTAAAACCAAGTAATAAAATAACCAAAGGGATTTATAATTATTTAAGCTGAGGGACAGAAATTTGGTGGAGACAAAAACAAAAAGTAAATAGAGCCTCTGCCTGTGATTACTGGATTCAGTGCCTTGACACAATGGGAAGTTTAATAGTAAAAATTCATCCCTATTCCACAGACATGTTTTTTCTTCGGGTAAACTGTTGTTAACTTTAAAGTTGTGCACACGGTTCCATGGGCACACTATAAAATAAATTAAAGGCTTATGTCTCCTTCGCTATTATGACTATTTCCTGACACTTCCATATCTATTAACCGTTACTTTGTTGTATTTTAAATTGTTATATTTTAAAACTTATACACTATGTTAACTGTGCAAGCCTAAGAAAGCTATAGGTATTTGCTACTATAACAATTTTCCTTATTTGGCAGTAATTGGGTCTTAAAAGAAAAATATTCTAATATTCTAGTAGACAAAGTAACGTCCAACTTCATATTCACATGTATCACTATATTAATTCTGTCCCCCAGAAAAGGTAAAGCTATTCATTTCTGTTGGCAGACAAAATATTACATTTTAAAATCAATTCTCTATTATGCAAAGATTATTTCTGTAATCCTACTTCCAGGATATATGAATCCAAACTCCTTATCTTACAGCTAAGTAAGCAGACGCCGAAAAAATTTTTGATCAGAGCAAGGTCCACAATGCCTGGTTCGGATCAGTGTGTTCTTCAGCACAGTATTTAAATACCAATCATCTTTTTCCTCCTATATTGGGAGATGCTTGTCTTTTGCCTGCTCCTTTCTAAGAAGGGGTAGAGAGAAGGGTTACAAGTAAATTAAATTGAATTTTGTTGGGCAATTTAATGTTTCAAATGCAAAAGCATTGAGGCTAAGGAAAGAAAGCAAGTTAAACTGAAACTAATTCCTATAAAAAAGAATTTTGACCACATTTAAAATGTGCATACTAATTCTGACTCATTATCTCCTATAGGTAAAGATGGCTTCTATTTCAACATTCTCATGGGTCATAATTGATGCTGAGACCTCCTGAATTCATTTTATGGTAATAGCAAATTATACATATCACTGACCACTAAAAGTATTTTTTATTTTTCTCTAATTATTAAATGATTCTATAAAATTATAAAATACAATAAAATTACATTTAAGTACTTTTTCCATAATTCTTAAAACACTTCCTCAAAAATTATAAACATAACACTCTCACTGAAACCAATACAGAAATATGAAAACTAAAACAAAAATCATCCCTATTCCTTCTTTATCCTCCATCCTATGTATCAAGATAATTATACCTTTTATTTCAAATATATACATGTTTCACAAAAACAAGTTTTCTAAAAATAGGACTTTGTGAATTATAACTAGCTTTACTCACTTATTAAAACATCACACATTACTTAAAAAATGAACAGACAGAACCCACATTTGAAGCACTCCACAATATTCAACTGCAACCACTTTCTCCTCAATATACATTAAAGTTATTCCTAGCGTTTTGTCAGTACTACCAATGTAGTGATAAACATGTTTGTATAATTCCCTATGTCATGTTGAAACAAAGTCATATCCTTATATACATACACATAATCACTGCATTAACTAGGGGGCACCTAGAAGAGAACCCAGTGTGTATGAAGGACTTTCAATGAAGAAACCTCTTTGGAGAAAGGCTGAGAACACATTTTAGACAACTGAGATATTATGTTCAAAACAGATCACAACCCGTTCCAAAATTTCTTAAAATGAGGAAAGACTAAAGAATTAAGAACAGGTTCACAGTTCATATTATAGGTTTGAAAACATAAATTCCTCCTCTTGTCTTCCAAAAACAAGCTGCCTAATAGAGTACAATTATATAATAAAAAAATTAAAAACAAAATTTAAAATTTAAACATACACACAAGCCAAATCCATAAGATGCTTCCTGAAAACACAGATAAACTCTTAATTTCTTATAAGTGAGATAAATTTGCCACTTAGGATCAAAACCAAGCAATATTTAGTAAAAAATTAACATAAGTACCCATGACATTACAACTTATTTACTATTTTAAAATTCTTATTTTGACATACACAGTAAAATAAGGTGTTAAAATCTCAACTAAAGTAGAAAATCATATGATTACAGATCATAAACAGCATAATTATTTAAGTGTACAAAATAAAATCTCAGGTTCATAAAGCTGTCTATAGATATCAAATTGGAGAAAACTGACCAGAAAATGATCAGGAATCATCATGCTATACCTTGAAAATAAAATATTTATTGACAAAAAAAAAAAAAAAACCTACAATAGTTGGTTTCGAGCTCTAAAGAATTTTAAAATACAAGAGGGGTACCTTGCAAAGTTAGAAAGATAAATAAATGAACTACACTTTTAAGTTTTTGGTAGACACTATATCTTTTCATTCATCTCTTGAAGCACTGCTAAAACAGAAACAAAAATGCCATCATTCACAGAGAACAGAGGATTGGTCCTGAAAGTGAGAAGAGTTTATGATAACTGCATACAGCAGAGACAGAAACTCTGGGACTAAAGCATCAACTGTCTTTCCATATTAGTAGATGGCCAATATTTTCCCATCAGTACCCACAAAATTCAGTCATTTCTTAATGTTCTTTGTTCTCAGCTTTCCATGTTCAACCTATGAAGTCCTACTGGTATTACAAAAACAACAAAAATACGTGTTTCTATCACTCTTTTGGTCTGTTTGCATTCTTGTCTCAACAGTATTTCCTTTTCCTTCTTCAAAACAGACTCTTCTCAAAGGAGTCTTCAATGAGTCTTTCTTGATTCAAAATGGACTGGAAGACAAGATGGGATAAAAAAAAGTCTTTTCCTAGTGCCCAAGCTAGAGGAAAAAAAAAAAAGAAGAGAAAATAATGCACGATTTTCTCTTAAGAACAGCTTCTTATTTTTGTTGAAACAAAAAATAAAAAAGAAAACAACCAGATCTGCTCTCAGTTGGCCAATTTTATTGGCATATCTTTTTTCATATCCTCTTAATTGAATTGTTACAGGTATATGTTCCAACTGCTCTAAGTTTTCAAAAATAACTTGTCCACACACTCATGCATACTTCTTATATTATCAATTATAAAGAACAACAGAATTATAAATTATCAGTAATACGAATGAAGAAACAATTTCTAAAGCTTCAATAAGTGTATATATAGAAAATCTCTATGAAATTTCGATACATGGTTTAAAGAGAAAAGTCTTTTTGCAATATTCTTAAGCTGCATTAGGACTAGAGCTATCTTGGAAGCCATTCACTGAGGTCTTGGCACTTAAGTCTCTACTATTCTAGAGAAAAATCAAAAATTTAATACTTAAGGACTTCCAGTTAATTAACAACTTAATTTAAATGCTATTAGCAGTTAAACATCTTCGTGCATGAAAAAAAAAAAGTATTCAATGACTAAATAACCAATTAGCATAATCAAAGAAGAGATCATCAACAAGTTAATTATGAATGTTTAAACACATATTCAAAATATTTAAAATTCAACACAGCTCACAGATCTAAACATTTCCATAGGTTTCTAAAAGTTGCTGCTAGCTAAACGTGCTATGTACCTAAATGTTCTGGTTAATCTTATTACCACAGAAGTGAGTCTGTGATTTAAGAATTCTGATACAGCTTCCTTTATTTTGAAGATGACAACAAGAGTTGTGCAAAAGAAGAATAAAAAATAAAGAAGGATGCTAGTATTTCCTAATTCTTCTTACCACTCTTAAAAAAAGATAACGCCACCCCAACCCTCCCATCTTTCAACCGCCCCCACCACTTCCTACTTCTTCTAGAGAATTACTTTAGCCAAGAAAAACACAGCAACCAAGTAAAAAATATAAGAATACCTGTAAGATTTTTCTTCCCATAAATTGTCCCAGGCAAGGATCCTCAGGCACTCACTCCATGTCGTCCTCCACCACTTCTTCAACCATTACAGACGCATCCTGAATGATGGTGGAGGGTTCAGAAGTTTATAGTAGATGTTGCATACTGAGATCAAGGGTCATACCCATCTCCTCACAAAAAGGGATGAGGCCTTTCAGGTAGTCCAGAACACCACTTCACACCTCTGTGATTATACTCCATGTTACTATTCTGATATTGAGCAATTCCTACTCTCAACTCAAAAATTCTTGGATATGTCATTCAAAATCATGGATATGTCATTCTCCTTATTTTCCCTAATGAATTTTGCTATTCATTATTTTTTTAACACCCTAACTCATTCTACAAAAGATATTGGATTGATACTACCCTTTACTAATAAAGCAAACCCAGAAGATATCCTTAAAGTATTCTCCACATACATATCATCCCTCAAAACATCCATATATAATAAAGGAATTAGCCACCTCCCTCTGATACTCTAAGTAAAAAAAAGAAGGTTCAGAAAAGTGTGTGAAAATACACATTTTTAGGAATAGTGAGGGGAGATGATGATTACTAAGAAGTAACAGAAAAGTATATGTTACCAAAAAAAAACTGGACTTTGGACTATGTGTAAATTACAGTGGCTTTGGTAACCACTGCTAATCTCATGTTGTTCTCCCCCTTCTCCAACATAACTTTTAGTGCTTCATTTTTTAAATAAAAATATGCTCCTTATGAATCACTGTTTTAAAAAAAAAAAGTATTCCACTCTCATTCTTCCATCCTTTTCTCAAAAGAAAATCATTAGTAGTTCATGTCCTTTCATCTTTCTTGTGCATATTTGAACACGTATGTAACTTCTAACCACAAATATCATGCCACGCATACTGTTCTTACAACTTCCTTCTTCACTTAATTTACCTTGACCATCTTTTCACATCGGTATACATCGATCTCACTCATCTTTTAAAAAATTCATATTAATTCTCCCTTGTATCCAAGTATTGTGCTCTACTATTTCTTCCATTATTCTCTCCCCTCCTCCTGTCTCCTGTGAATATCTAAGTACCTACTTTCATGCCCCATGTCACCTAACATTTGCTCATATTTTCAATCTCCATCTTTTTATCTTTAGGTTCTAGGATGTTACCCCAACTTTATTTCTAAATCATTAATTCAGCTTTCAGCCCTTTCTTTCAATTTTTTAAAGAGATTTTTGTTTCTGACAACTCTGCAGATTGCTTCTTTCAGAAAAGCTTGACATATTTTTTTCAACTGTTTTATACTCAAATCTCTGATACAAATTACATTTATGTTCTATCTTGTATTATTCCCACTTTCCAGGGGTCAGTTTTCTCTTAGTTCATCTTCTATTTGTATTGTTGGTTTTCTGGTGATCTGGGTATTCCAAATTTGTAAATAGGATCCTAGAGATACCTAACTGGTCTGGATTCTTCCAGTAACTCTAGTCCTCTCTGAAGGCATCTTCTCCGAATAAGAAAGCTGATTTCAGGCCGAATGTGAGTGGGCGGAGCATACCAAGAGGCATGTAGTCTTAAAGTAGGTTGTGGCTGGAATCCCCCAGACTGCCAATATCAAGAAGACTTTACTTTTGAAGTGTACTGTTTTAGTGTATTTCACACATGCAGAACAATTTTCTCTCTCCCTTTCCTTTTCCTCCACTGTGTCTCAGTAGAGTTCTCTGGTTCTGCTCTGCTACTCTCTTCAAACTCACCACATATTACCAGAAGCCTTCTCCAGAATCATCATCTGCAGAACAGAAGCTACAACTCTATCCTAAAGACAAATACCCCTGGCTGACAATAATTCTGCATAAATGAGGAAGGGGAGACCCCAGCTGATACAAGCAGTTTTTAAATTAATTGCTCTGATTACTCCCATAGATCACTCTTTGAAACTATCAACAACACAAATGGAGTTTTTTGAGGTCCAATGTAGAAAAATCTCTCACTTTCAGTTGTGAATTCATTTTCTCTGCACTTTAAACAGAAGTCTCCTCAATTTTTCAACATATATTTCCACCAATATTTCTACAGAAATATCAAGTGAAAAGTATTCACTCCTATAAAGCTATGAACAGAAATTCTTTGCATAGCATACCATCAATAGTATTCTTTTACTTTCCCTGTTTCACTACACTCTCACCTGCTGAAGTGCAGGTTTTATTATTAAATCGTCTAGAATTTTATTTCATAGTTGTAATTTTTTTCACATCTTCCATTTTATTAGGAATGTTTTCTCTAAAGTTATATTTCAAAGTATATTATTAATATTTTAAATGTAATCATGATTGATTGGATTTTGGTTTGTTGTTTGATTTTGTATGCCAATATTTAATATATACAGGCATAACTTGTTTTATTGAGCTTCACTTTATTGAGATTCGTAGATGTTGGGGATTTTACAAATTGAAGGCCAGATCCTCCAACAGCAAGAAAAACTATGACTCATTTTATTGCGACTTTGTTGCAGTAGTCTTGAACCAGGATATCTCCGAGGTATGCCTATACTTTCCCTTTCTTTTTTTTTTTTTTTTGGTTCAGAATTCTTTATTCTGATTCATTTCATTTTCCTTAAGTACTTCCAAATTATATACTCATTTACTAAAGTCTGTAAGTGTAATAGTTCAAAGTCCTTTGGAACAAATATATATTTTGCCTTCATACCTGAAAAAAGTTTTGTTACATACAGAATTTTAGGATCATAATACTTTTATCTCAGAATCCTGTAGAAATTTTCCACTGTTTCTTAATATCCAATGCTGCATAAAAACAATCAGATGCCAATCTGACTTTTTTTCCATGAGGGTAGGTAAGCCTATTTATTCCATTTGAAAGTTTGATTTTCTTTTCACCCTTGGAATTCCAAAGTTTTACCAGCATTTGATTTTACCAGAAATTTTATTTCATTATTTTATTTGATGGCATTCTTCAGCTCAAGAAAATTTTTCTACTATTTTACTACCTACTGCTTCCCAATATTCACCTACTTTTTATTTCTGGATTTCCTATTTCACTGATATTGGTCTCCTGGATCTATTTTATAGGTCTCAACTTCTCTCTCATAATGTTCAACTCTTTTTGCTCTACTTTCTGAGAGAAATCTCAGTTTGACCATCAATGTTTTTGCCTTCCTTTTAAAAAAATTTTTTGTGAAATACTTTAGATACATAAAGAAGTATAACATGTTTAATAAACACTATGTATCCACCACTCTGCTTAAGAAAAACATATCTAGATAACAGAAATACCTTTCTTTCCCTCCAGAAATAACCTAAGTCTGGTGTCTATCATGTTCATGGATTTCTCTGCATAGTTTCACATATGTGTATATCTATAAAACTATATATAGTATTGCTTTACATTTTTAAGCTTCATGTAAATATCATACTTTATATATTCTTTTATACTTATCTTTCTATACTCAGCATTATATTTTTAAGTGTATCCATTGAATACAGGTATCGTAATTCACTTATTTATTGTGATTTATAGTTAAAAGTCCTAACATCGATATACTACAGTTTATTTATCCACTCTCCATTTATTAGGGCTTAAGGTTGCTTCCAATTTTTCACTCTTACAAACAATACTGATATGAACATCTTTATTCTTGTCTTCACACTTCTTTGCACTTCTGTATGTTTAAGGCAGTGTCTTCCAAACTATAGCTCATAACCCATCAATAAAATCAAGTTAGTGGGTCAAGTCACAATGTTTTTTGAAAAATGTGGTGAAGAGTGAAGGGAAAGGGAAGAAAATGAACAAAGAGCGTAGGGCACGGAGATAGATTAAAGTGTACTGTACACAGTTAAGAGTAAATTTTGTTTCCTGAAAATTTGATTTTAGTTGTCATAGTCAAAAGAGATCAACAAACAATATTAAGGTGTATACATACACACGTACACGAATTTATAAACTTACTACATGCTGCCAAACTACTCTCAAAAGTGACTGTTTATACTTTTGCAAGCTAAGAATTCTCCTTGTTACACATGCTCACCGACACAGTATCACTAAACTTTTACAATTTTATCAATCTCATGTTTGTCTGCAAATATATTTCAAAACCCTTCTTTTTGAATGACTTTGCTAATTATTTCTAGGATGACATGTGTTTTCTTTTAGTATTTGAAGACTGAATTCTGACTTCTGTCATATATTGTTGTAGTTAAGAAGTCTGTTACCAGTCTAATTTTTATACCTTGATAAATAATCTATTTCTGGCTACTTTTAAGTTCTCTTTGCCTTTAGTATTATCTAGTTATTTTTCTTCCTCTGAATTTACTGTGTTTTCCCAGTCTAATAATCCACATCTTTTAATTCCAGAAGGTTCTCAGTCATTCCCTCTTAGGATATAGACTGTCATCAGTGTCTTTATTCTCCTTTTCTGGTACTCAAATTTCACGTATATTAATTTTAATACATACCTTTAATAATAATTTTTTATTAATACAAACAACATTTAAAGGAAAGTTGCAAGTTATTTACTTGTAATTAATTAGAACTAATTTTTAAAAGTAACTACAAAGCCTTAAAGAAGTTGTTAATATTAATTTGTAGACACATTACGGATGTCAGATATTTTAAGCAATTTTTATAATCAAAATAACAGAGTTCAATCCATATGCATATTAAATTTTATATACTTACTGTTAAATAAAAAGTACTTCATACAGTGCCAGAAAAATCTAGAGAGGTCCCTCTCACAGAGATACATGACATATTTAGAATAATAGTACAACCCTATTTAGAAAAAAAATGTTTTTCTCTTATTGTTTCTATTACTAAGAAAAACATTTACCTAGTACAGCATTACATGAACACAGTTAAAAAGTCTTTAAAATCCTATCCTGGACTCTATTAGCATGTTATAAATGGTCAAAATTAAACTGAGAGTGTTGTATTCCCTATGTTGCTTTTCAGTAAAAGTAAATCTCAGACATGAGAATGACATCTTGACATCTAGATTTGGGTATGTGAAAAAAATATATAAAGATATATCTATGTCTATCTCTCTTGCTAAAATTTGACTGTCCTTCATCTATATAATTTGCACCCTAAAGGTGTACAAACAATCCTGGTAATGACCATTTGAGCCTCTGATGAGAATGGCCAGAAAATTCCTTATTTACCTGTTTCAGTATTGATAATTCCAGAGTCTGGCCACAAGTACTGTGTTAACAACAACAAAAAAAGAAAGAAGGTGTGAGAGAGGGTCATATTCATAAGGCTTTTTTTCTTAAAAATAAAATTCACAGTGGCCCTTTCACCAACTAAACACTGAGAGAATCAACAACTAGAATTTTCCTGTGGCTCCAGGAAAATCAGGTTACAATATTTTGCAGTGAAATCTGCAAAGAAAAAAAGCACTATTCCTTAAATCCAAGCTCCAACTGAGCTTATCAGTGTTTCAAAGCATGCCTTGGCTTAGTGTTTCATCACTTAATTAGAAACAACAGTGATCTGCATTTAGCTGTGTGTCTTACATTAAGGAAAAAAAAATCGCCAGTGTTCCAGTCACCAACAGTAAGTATTAATAAATTACACTGTCAGGAATCAGAAAAGACTATTTATATCAAATTAAATTATTTTAGAATAAGAATCTCAATAGTCAGAAAGACACATTAGAAAACATCTTGTGAAATTATCGCCCAGTGAAGAAAGTGCTTTTATTATGTTTGACTGATTTCCATCCAGAACCTTTCTGAATACTGCCAATGACAAAAAAGGCACTGTGATAGAATCCATTCCATTCAGAAGCAACTAACAATGATTAAAAGTTTTCTCATATTGTTCTAAAATCAAACTCTCATAACTTGGAGCCAAGGCTCCAAACAGTAGTCCATCTTACTTCTCACTTCCTCTCTTTTCTCAAACTAAAGCACATGATAAACTGAAATTTAGCAATTATTTTTATAGATTCAAATAACCAGTATTTTCAAATAACCAGTATTTTCAATAGGTAAGGCATTATTAGGGGGAAATAAAAGTCCTAAACATTAAAATAAAAATTTGAATATCAAATCAAATTCAACATACTATATATTTTCAATTCTAAGATACCTTTAAAAAAACACACACACACATTTTAACATCTTTAAAACTGGCAGGTAGGTGCCTTACAGTGAAAGGTATTTATAGTTGCTACTGGGAAGGTGGTGGTCATGACTGTCTTCACTGCCTAAGTACATAAGGTCTTATTTATCATTTATGGTGAAAACAACTGCAACCTCTCAACATTTCAGTCAACAATCCACTTAATGACCATTTAAGTAAAAAATATGAGTCCTAGTAATTAGTTGAAACCTCTCATTAACACCATCTGGTAAGAACAAGAATTTGCCAACATTTAAACTAGTAGACTAGGTAGCAGTGGTTTAGAAGAAAATTCCAGACCAAAGCAGAGTAGGTTTTTAAGCAGTGCTATATCATCAACTCTTCTAACTGCACAAAAAAAAAAAAAAAAAAAAACTAAATTTGTGGAAAAACATAACATCGACAACTCTAAGTGGGAAAAAATGATTCAGAAGAACTGAACTGAGTACAAAGATGTTTTGACTACGTAAACCAATTTATGTTACTTACAGTTGCCTTCCAAGGTCTGTTCGAGGATGATATATCATAAAGGCATATAATGAGTAAATCTCAATAATTTCATATTTATTGAAAGAGGTCAGAGTAATTAGAGCATTGTGCAATAATTTAATTGGTAGTGCTACCTCCCCCCTCCCTTCCTTCTTAATAGAATATAAAATAATGATGTTTCTTACAACTCATTCAATAGAATCATAGTAGTACAAGGGAGTTTTATGCATGGTTGACATGGCAGAAATTATCAGCTTTTCACCAAAACTAGTTTCCAATTTTATCCTCTTCCTGAGCATATAACTAGATTACATTTCCCAGCCTCTCTTATGATTAAATATGTCCATGTGACTGAGATTTACCCTAAGATATATGAGTTATAGTCAGGTGCACCATTTCCAGGCCCAGCTCATAAATATCTCTGATGCAATCCTTCTCTTTCACCTTTCCCCTAAGATTCTCCTGGGAACCTCCCCCTACTCACTCTCTCCCTCTCCCTCTCCCCCTCTCCCCCCACCCACCTCCCCAACTCCCTTTTCCTCTCTCTTCCTCTCTTTCTCTCATATCTCCCCCAATCCAACCTACACTACCACCACTCCTCCACCAACAGATATTATGGATATCCACAATGGATTGTTAAATAAACTAACTAACTTCTATCAGACTAAGGTAATGAACTTGAGGGTTAATTTGTTAAAGCTGCTGCTGCAGCCAAGCTACCACAATTGGTTTTCACATTAAAAATTAAAATGTTCAAGCATAATAGTGGACTAGGTAGCTCTAAGCTCTCATTTGCCCACAGACACATCAAAAACAACATGCAGAAACTGTCCAAGCCAACTCTGTTGAAATTCTGGAAAACATCCAAAGGTTACAGAAACCAAGCAAACACCCAATCAAGAAAAACTTATCCTCAAAAGAACAGAAAACTTTTGTAGTATTTTTACTCATCCTTGTCCCACCCCACTCTCCAGAACAATAGCAGTCTTAGTCTTAAAACAGCAGCAATCTGGTTTTCAGTCCCTCCTGTGAACCAGAAAGAGAAGAAAAGACCTTACTTGCAAATTACTGTGTATGTTTTAAGGTATCTGGGGATACCTGAAAAACCTCTGCAAGGCACTCATCTCTATTTCACCTAACTCAAAACTATGGTAGAATATCAGCAAGCACTGCTCATAAAAGCTGCTAGGCAACTACAGACTCAAAGACATCTAAGGCAAGATTAGAAGTGGCTATAAAATATACCATGTAAGAGTGAGATTCTTTACAAAACAAGAACATTCAAGAACAACCATATATACAAGAGAATTTAGAAAGTTATGTGCATGTCCAGGCAACATATCTGTTCAGAAAACATCCTAGAAGACCTTAAGTTTGCACCTCAAAATGATCCTTAGATTCAGAGAAAGCCTAGCTGAGTGTTGAAAGAGGGTCCTAGCACAGGGCTAATCCACAAAAATCTGGGAGAATGCTTAAGGAAATATCTATAAAAACTTGGGCTGAATACCAGCTAAAGGAAGAAAGACTTCAATCACCATATATGACAAGGGCGAGTCTATGCAAAAATAATTTGGAAAAGTCTCAAAACATATGAATTACTACAGCCTTCAGCAATTTGTTTTTAAAGGCAATAACCTTGAAGAAGAGGGAGAATTTGATTTCTAGAGCTACCACATTATAACAGTCAAATGTCCCCTTTTCAACAAAATATCAAAAGGCATACAATAGAAAAAAAAATATATGGCCCATTGAAACAAACAAAATTCAGAGGAAGCCCAAATGTTTCAGACTTACTAAATAAGAACCTTTAAACAATCATCTTAAAAAGGAAATCAAGAAAAAGATATATGAATATAATAAGACTATTAACAGAGAAATTATAAAAAAATAAACATCTTAAAGCTGAAAAACACTAAAATAGAGAACGAAAACAAATTCACTAGAAGGGTTCAACAGCAGAACAAGCAGCCAGAAAAAAAGAATCAGCAAAGTTGCAGATAAGAGAACTGAAATTATCAAGTCTGAAGAACAAAAAGAATGAAGATGTGAACAGAGCCTACTTGAGGAATACCACCTAGTAAGTAGACCAACATGTGCATTATAGAAGCCTCAGAAGGAGGAAAATGGCAGAGAGATAATTTGAAGAAATAATGGACAAGAATGCCTAGATTAAATGAAAGACATCAGTCTACAAACCAAAAAAAAAAAAAAAAAAAAAAAATCAGTCAACAAACTCCAAGTGACATAAATTTGGAAACTCACACCCAGACACAATATGATCAAACAGCCTAAGACAGAGAATCTTGAAAGCAGCAAGAGAGGAGTGACTTATTATGTACAAGGGACACTAATAAGATTGTCAGTTGATTTCCTCTCAAAAACACTGCAAGCCAGAAGGTAAAGGGAGTGGAATAATACATTTAAAAAGCTGAAAGAAGAAAAAAAAACCTGTCAACTGAGAAACCTATATTCAGCAAATCTGTCCTTCCAAAATGAGGAAGAAAAAGCACATTCACAGATAAACAAAGGCTGAGTTAGTTCATTACTAACAGACCTAAAAAGTGCTAATAGGAGTCTCACAGGTTGAAATGAAAGCATGCTAGATAGTAACCTGAAGCCATAAGAAGATCTAGTAAAGATAAATAAGCAAACATAAAAGCCAGTATTATTGTAATTTTGGTTTGTAACTCTACATTCTATTTTCTACATGATTTAAAAGACAAATGCATTTTAAAAATCTATGTTACTGGGCACACAATGTATAAACATTCAATTTGTCATATCATAGCATAAAGTAGACAAGAGGCTGTCACTACCAAAAAAAAATCAACTAAACACAAAAGAATGCAGTAATGGAGGAAATGAGTGACCAAAAAAAGCTTTAAGACATGCGGAAAACAAAGAGAAAAATGGCAAAGGTAATTCCTTGCTTATCTGTAATTACTTGAAAAATAAATGGTTAAATTCTCTGATCAAAAGAGAGAACAGCAGAATAATTTTTTAAAAATCTAACTATATGCTGTCCATGAGAGTCTCACTAAAAAAATAAATAAGTTAAAAGTGAAAGGATAGAAAAAGATATCCTATGCAAATAGTAACCAAAAGAGAGAAGGGGTAGCTATACTAATATCAGAAAAAAATAAACTTTAAGTCAAAATTCTTACAAGTGACACAGGACAGTATATATTGATTAAAAGGTCAATTCATCAAGAAGATATGAATATATCCACCAAACAGATCCCAAGTTACATGAAGCAACAGATATCATTAAAAGGAGAAATACAGTTCTACATAAAGAGATTTAAATATCCCATTTTCAATAATGGATTAAAAAAAAAAGAAACAGACAGAAGATCAGTAAGAAAATAGAGGAACTGAACAAATTATAAATCCGATGGACCTAACAGACAAACAGAACAGTGTATCCAACAATTATATTTTTTTCACATGCACATGGAACATTAACTAGGATCTTATACCTCAAAACAAATCTCAATAAATTTAAATAAAAACACTGAAATCATACAAAAATTCTTTTCTAATCATAATGTAATGAAAGTAGAAATCAATAATGGAAACTGGAATATTAACAAATATGTGCAGATTAAACAACACTCCTGACCAAACAATGGGTAAAGAAAAAATGAGAAAATAGAGACTACTGAAAACACAACATATTAAAACTTATGGCATGCAGCAAAGGCAGTGTTAAAGGAAAATTTATAGCTGCAAACACACATACTTAAAAAGATTTCAAGTCAAATATCTAATTTCACACAGTAAAAAACTAAAAAAAAAAAGCAAGCTAAACACAAAGCTATCAGAAAAAAGGAAATAATAAAGACTAGTAGAGATAAATAAAATAGAGAATAGAAAAAAAAAACAATAGAAAATATCAACAAAGGGCTAGCTTTTTGAAAAAATAAATAAAATTGACAAAATTTTAGCTGTACTAAGGAAAAAGGAGTGAAGACCAACATTACTAAAATCGAAAATAATAGTAGAAACCTAAGCATCAATTTTATGTAATCGAAAGAACTATAAGAAAATACTATGAACAAATGTACACCAACAAACTGGATAACCTAAATGAAATGGACAAATTACTAGAAACACACTTAGAAAAAGCTACCAAAACTGATTCAGAAAAATAGAAAATCTGAATAGACATAAAATTAGTAAGGAGATTGAATCAATAATTGAAAACCTTCCAACTAAGAAAGCCCAGGACAAGACATCATTGTTGAACTCTACCAAACATTTAAAGAATTAGCACTAATCCTCTTCTTAAAAAAAGCTGAAGAGGAGGGAATACTTCCTAAATTCATTCTCTATAACCAGCATTATCCAATACAAAAGCCAGAAAAAGACACTACAGGCATACCTTGAAGGTACTGCAGCTTCAGTTCCAGACCTCAATAAAGCAAATTGTAATCTTTTTGCTGGCAGAGGGTCTTGCCTTCAATTTGTAAAAAACACAACATCTGTAAAGCATGATAAAGTAAAGCACAATAAAATGAGGCATGCCTGTAGAAAACTACAAACCAGTATCCCTTTATGAATACACAAAAATCCTCAACAAAATACAAAATGAATTAAAAGGTATATACGACCTTTGTATTGGAAAGGAAGAATTAAAATTATCTCTGTTCACAGATGACATGATCATATATGTAGAAACTCAAAAGATTATTACCTTGAATTCAGCAAATTTGCAATATTTAAAATCAATACACAAAGGTCAGTTTCATTTCTATATACTAGCAATGAACAGTCAATAGGAAAATTTAAAAAACAATTACATTTACATTAGCATCAAAAAAATAAAATAAAATACTTAGTACTAAACTTAACAAGGAGGTGAAAGACATACACTGAAAACTACGAAACATTGCTGAAACATCCTTTTATTATTATTTTCTTAAAAAATAAAAAATAAATAAAAATATCAAGTATTGGAGAGAATGTGGAGGAACCTCTGTACATTGCAAATGGGACTATAAAATGGTACAGATGCTGTGGGAGAGTTCTGTGATTTCTCCAAAAGTTAAATACAGAATTACCATATGATCTAGCAATTCCACTCCAAGTTATATATCTAAAAGAAATGAAAACATCAACTCAAACAGATACTTCTACATCAATGTACACAGCAGCATTATTCACAATAGCCAAAAGGTAAAAACAACCCCAATATCTTTACAGATGAATGGATAAAGAAAATGTAGCATATACATACAGTGGAATATTATCCAACTTTAAAAATGAAATTCTGATACACACTACAATATGGAAGAATCTAGAAAGCAGTATGCTAAGTGAAAGAAGCCAAACATAAAAGACAGATATTGTATGATTCTAGAACAGGCAAATTTATTGAGAGAATAGAGATTATCAAAAACTGGATAAAAGAGAGAATAGGGAGTTATTTAATTGGTACAGAGTTTATATAAAGGAAGAAGAAAAAGTATTGAAAATGGGTACTGGTGATGGTTGTACAACATTGTAAATGTACTTAAAGCCACTAAGTTTACAACATAAAACTGTTAAACAGATTTTAAACACACTTAAGGAAAAAATTAAGTTACCAGAAATTTGAACTAGTTACTTAGATGAGATAAGCATATGTCTAGTAAACTGCCCCGTAAACATTTTGATCTCTGTTCGGCCACGTACCACCTGAACAAAATTTAGAATTCAGGGACTACAGAGCATATAATATTTTTTGTATTTGTGAAAAACACAAACTGTCTTTGAAAAATCTTCCTTTACCAATTATAACTCTACATAATATGCTTACCAAAACTACTAAATGAGTATATACACAAGGACCTCCACTAGACCCTATAAAATAAAATTTCAATAATCAGTTACAGTTCCTGCCTTCTAAAGCAGATAGTGCAAATTCAAACTGTACATGTATATTTATAAGCTTAGAGAAAAAAAATTATTTATAGTATACTTTGGCTAAAAGCATAGATAAAAGCTGCAGGAGTGAATACAGAGTCACACAAAGTTTCATGCAAGAGGAAGGTGCATTCTAGAATAAGAAGAGAGAGCTTTGAAGTATCTAGGCCCACTGATATCTTCTCTCAATTAATTTTCATGACAACCTTAGGAAGGAGAAATAAACAGTCCCTGTGTGGTATCTAACATGAAGAGACAGATTTAGGTTCTTTGGCTAGGGTACATAACAGCAGTTTGGGATTTGATGCCAGGCATGTTTAATCCCAAAACCTTTACATTCCCAGAGTTAACATGGAGACACATATATATCAAAATAATGGAAGTCACTCCCATTATTATACATCTGATGGGTATTTAAATTAACATTAAGCCTCAAATTACAACACCAAAAAAAAAAAAAAAAAGTTTTTCACTCCAATAGAATCACTAATACAAGAGAATTATAAAAATTAGAAATTCTCTAACCTGTTAGTTTCTCACGGCAGACACAATCTCAAATCTAAGTAAATTTGATGGTAGACTCCCCTATATGTTGGAGTAGTCTAGATTCTTGAAACATTGAATATATCTGAGTACAATTGCTAGGGAACAACCAGCAATGTGAAATCCATAGTATACTCTAGAGATAGATCAAATTAAATTTCAGTATTTCCGAAACTTCAAAGGCACATACATCTTTTGCCATGGCATGCATATGGCCAGGCATATGGACTTCTGCCAAACTATATTCATTATCTATATTTTAGTGCTCATTTCATCAGTAATCTTCAAATTGGTTTAAAATCAAAGGCTTAGTTAAAAGAGTGAATTGTATTTAAATCTTTGTTTTGAATATTTACATGAAAATTTAATAGTAAAATATTTCAGAAAAGACAAATACTTTATAAAGACTCTTTCATATAGAAAACAATCAGAAGAGGGAAAAAGAAAAGAAAAAGTTGACTTTGGCTACCACTAATCTGTAACTCATCTCAAAGTATTTATCTACACTGTCCAAAATGTATTTAAGTCAAATTCATATACTAGTACAATTCATTTAAGGTTTAAAAAGAAAACTAGGAGAATCTGTGATGAAATTACAGACTTAGGAAATACAAAGAACTTTTCATCTTGTGGTCTCAACGCCAAGCCATCTTTATATATATATAATAAAAAAAAAATTGTTTTTTGTGGCTAGTAACATTATCTTCGAAACAAATTTAATTTAATACAAGGACAATTTACACAGCACTTACTGTTACACACTGCAGTGCACAATAAAACTTATTTATGGGTTGTTAAAATAATCTTGGAAAATAATTTCAAAGACTAAAAATGAAATAAAGGCAAAGGAAAAACAAAACCATGTAATGAATCATGAATCCCTACTTAACTCATATTCTTTTTTCTCCATTTTAGAATTTACTTCACAAATGTTTGGCTAAACCAGTGCTCACGCCTTCACATAGCATATCATTACACAATCATTTTTAATGGTATCATATATGAGCATGAATGTCACCTGTTCTCAAAATTCTTGAAAGTTATTCAGCCTAATTTGTCCACAGAGAAGCAAATTCTTTGTCTGTAGCAAAGTTGTTTTTTGAAGCAAACCAACTAGTTCAGCAAAGAGCTTAAACAGGATATAATATTAAAATAATTTCTTAAAGCTACACTACATGTCAAGTGTTAATAACACCAAAGTAAATTTATTTAAAATGGCAACACTTTAAGATTTTTCAACACTTTAAAATATTATTATAAAACAGGCTTAAATTTTTACATTTATACTCATTTAACTTAAGCTACTGAGATTGAAATCATGTTTGGTTACTAAGTACTATAATTAATATACACTGCTAATGAATACACACAGCACATGAATTCTCGTCTTTGTTTCAACTAGTTAAATATTTCTGTAATAGTTCACTAATAATCTTTATAGAAATTTATCACTGGGCTATCTAACTTTTAAAACTTAAAACCGACCTTATATTACAGAGATGTAAAGTATCTGTTACTTCAAAAAGTATCTAGCTTAATTTCTAAGCCTGTCATTTTCATCTGAATCTTTAAAATATGGTGAAGAAAAAGTGAGAAGAAAATAACAGACAAAAATGCTGTGAGGCAAATAATTTATCATTTATTCAGTTCACACAACAAATATTTACTGAATATCTATTGTGTACCAAGCACTATGCCAGATACCAGAGATGTAAAGAAAAATTAAGACAATACCGTCCCTATTTTCATGGTAATTACAATTTCCTAAAACAGACCACGATCAAGATAATCCTATGATTGAATGAATACATAAAAACGAATTTATATATATGCTCTATGAAAAAGAACACAGGTCTATGAAAGTATACACTAAAGTAATCTGCTCCAGAGTAAGGGCTCAGGAAAAACTTCAGAGAGAACAGAAGGGTTTCAAACTGAAAACTCGATTTCAAATTGAAATTGAGAAAAATTAGGAAGGTGAGAGAAGTGGTGAGAAAAAAACAAACAATCTTTATCTAAAGATCCAGTAGTGGGAGGGAGCACAGCACATTAAAGAAAGAGAAAGGATAGTGTGGCCAGACACAGAGATCAAGAAAGGGAGTGGAATAATAAGAAGCCAAAAGGAGAGGGGCCAGATCATAAAGGAGAGTAGGCCAGTTTAGGATTTTAGCCTTTATCCTAATCTTTACTTCTAAAGTAAAAAAAATGCCTGTGTCTAATATATTTACTACTTATGCAACACCTCTGCAGGTAATGGAAGCTTCACAAATAATTGTTTAAAGAATAAGCCAGAGTGGTCTCAGTTACTTGAGGCAAAATAGATTTCTGGTTTTTTTAATTTAGTTAGTTCATTTTAAGATCATGTAAAAAGTGGAAACAATCGCTACCCTCAAAAATAAAAGATTTGTATCTAAGAAACTGGGGTGTTTTGCTCTGAGCCTTCTTCTGCTTCTACAGATTATTTCACTTTTAAATTATAGTGCTCAAGTTGAATAGAATATAAAAAGGGATCAATATCAAATGATTAAATAGGAAATATTCCTCTCCAATTTTTCTATCCCAGAGTTCTACCCTATTTTAAATACCATTTTCCTAACAATTCAGTCATTTTAAATTTCAGGGAATCAACTCAATCTGAAAACTGGGAAGAAAGGAAATCTCGCATTGATTCAGCCTTTTCTATATAAAATGTACTGCATGAAAACAAAAAAAGCTTTGATAGATTCTTCATAGAAGTCCATCCACTAAGTGAATAAGTGATAAAACCGGAATAAAACTATTTTGCAATACCTAATAAAATGATGGATCTAAGCAATGATCATCAACGGCTATTCAAACCATTAGGTGAAAAGTTAGTAGGGAACTGTGTGCAATGGATGGATCAGCCTGACAATACTGGAACTAGTAATCAGTCTTACCACCATGAAAGAAAGATAATCAGATATCATGTGCTCCCTGACATTATGCAAAAAAAATGTACAATAATCTATAAAGTATTCTTTCAAAAAAAATTACACTCAAGTTTGATCAAGCCTCTGGATTTAACTACCAGCTCACAAGAACCAGAGGATAAAGAAACATGTTAAATGATGCCACAAAGATGCAATCAGTAAAATGCAAAATGTGAAAAATCCTGTAAGACAAGTAACCTACTTTATTCATCAAATAAATTAAAAGGAGGGAAAAGACAAAGAAAAAGAAACCATACATTAAAAGAGACATAGGAAACATATCAATTAAAAGAAAGATGTGGACCTTGTTTAGCTCTTGACTCAAGAAAACTGTATAAAAGAAACAAAATCCTTTATGATACAATGGGAAAAATGTGAATACTAACTGGATATTTAATTAAAGAATTATTTTTAGGTATGATAGTATTGTGGTTACATTAAAACAACAAAAATGTGTCCCTATCTTTTAGAGATATGTACATATGCATATTTACATATGTTTACAGATAAAACTGATAGGATATACAGGAATTGCTTCAAGATAGCCTGGGAGAAAGATGCAGGGAGCTCTGATATAGAGGAAATAAAACTGGACACATATAAATTTGAAACAGAGCAATGGATGTATAAAGGTTAGTTATACTTTCTATTTTTATGTTTTTAAATGCTCATTTTGAAGTTTGAAGAAAAATTAAAAAGAAAGTACTGTCCTTTGTAGAGTGCTAACTTCTGAGGCATTCTTATTTAACATACTGATTGAGCCCACCTACACATGAGGCATGATTCCAGGTGCTAGAGAAATAGAATAATAGGAGATAAGCATTTTTAAATTTCCTATAACAGAACAACTGACAAAGGAAATAGAATTATTACATAATTACTAATATAGAGAAAGAAATAATTAAAAGCATCTAATTCCAGAGATTTATTAATAGTATTTGACAAATATGAACATGAACAACAAGCAAATAGATTTTTGTTTTGGTAATCATCTCCCATTCTTTTCCTCTTCTGATCCACAGCTTTCTAATATGACCAAAGTAGTAAGTCAAAGTAAAAATATTATCTATTTGCTTCTTCCTTTCTATAGAAACATTAATTTTATGTTGTTTGGCAATTTTTTGGTTGCCTTTCATTAGGACAGCTTAAAATCAAAATTATGACAAACATTCAGCCACTGCCCCCTTTTTTAAACTTTCTACTTTAATAATGAGCATTTAAAGTAAAAAACACTGAGCAAAGTAAGAAAATCATTTACAAACAATAGCTTGAGAACTTTCTGTGTAATCATGAATATCAAGGCCAAAACAGCCTTCTATAAAAACAAAGATTTAAAATTGGTATATTGCGCTACTCCAATAAATATTGTTCATTTCCTATAAATCAGAAACTATGTGACAAAAAATTATAGATTATCTTCTTTAAAGCTTAGTTTAAAATCTCATACTTAAAAATTAAACTATTATAAATATCAATACTTATATATATATTTATAAGTTCATTTGCTCTTAAACATTTCAAAATAAAATATAAAAATATATGTATAGTTGTCCTTTATAATTTAAACTTATATTTTTAAAAGATCTTTCAAACTGTTAAAATACTAAAATTCTCTTAACCAATATTTTAGCATAACTAACAAAGACTGGATAGGTAACACTGGAAAAAAGGCACTTATAAAAGATATATTATGAAAAGAAATTAACAGATATTACTTATAGAATGAGCCATTCTGTTTCATGAAAAAAAAAGAAGCCAGTCACCAATTTCTAGGTCACAATAGAGACGAGTAAGTAACATTAAATGGAAAGAATAAAACATTGTTTAATAGAAATACAACTTTGATCGCATCACCTAGTTTCCCATGAAGGCCTTTCATGTTCAAAAAGCACGAAGGAAAAAACAAATACATAGAACAAATGTAAATCACTTGCAAAGCTCATACTGGGAGATAGAATGAAATACATAAGATCTTGTTAGGGAATAATAATGTCAGATGTTATCCAATGTATCTTTTCTGATTTAGGGAACATATTTTGTGTAGTATTTATAAAAAACATTCAAACCTAAGTCTTCTAATAACTCAGTTCAACCCTATGCTATTACATGCTGAATGTTCAAGTAGAAGCAGTCAACATAAAAGCCAACCCTCTATGCAGAAGTAAGCCAACCTAACACTGGGCAATGCAGCCTGGGTGTTACTACTGCTTTGTGAACTGTTGCGGCAGCAACAGGAATCTACCTCTATCTCAAGAGGCAATTTTTTTTAAAAAAAAAAAAAAAAAGAGAGAACACCATGTACTGCATCCTTAGAAAACTGACCAGCTAAAACTATGATCAAGAAAGAAAATCAAAAGAATGAAGCACTGGGAAAAAAGAGATTTATTAGCATTAAAAAAAAAGAGAGAGAGAGAGCTTAAGTATTCAATATCAGTTTCTTATAAACAAAAAAATAATGAAGACCCAAACATTAAGAGGCACATAGCCCTAGGTCAAACAACAATTCTGTCCTTTTGATCTCTAGCTTTGTATTCTGTTCATTACATAGCACTAGCTACTCTTTCAATGATATCTTAATCATACTATTATAAAAACAACTTGCATTTACTGAAGACATTGGGCAAACAGTTCAGATGTGTAAATTTCAATCAGCTTATCTAATTACCCATTAGAACTTGGGGTAGATCCACTACCCCACTTGCCCACGGTCACATTTTTACAGACAGAGTAAGGTCTAAAAAAACCCACATGATTTGACTTTCTAGAAAAACAAAATTCTGTCTTAAGCACAGACTCTTAGGTTAATATATTCTCTTCACAGATTCCAAAGCTTAATTTGGCTGCTATCTCCCACAGATTGTGTCCATAGGAATTTCATGTTAGTCTTCTTGTTCTGGGTGATAGTATTCTGTATAGTTCCATCGAAGACCACAACCTGTGAAATCAGCATGTTCCAAGTCCTTTTCATAAAGTTACCTTTCTTTCTCAAGTGTAAATTATCCTAAAAAGCACCATTTCTTCTAAATGTCACATCAAGACCATCAATACCAATGAATGTTAATTCAGAGCTACATACTAAACATATATTAAATCTATCATGTTGTTTTTCAGAATATTTTCCATGAACCTTTGTAATACTTAAAATTTCATTTATATTCTAACGCATATATTTTCCTTCAATCTAGACGCTCGTCAAATCATAGACTTTGAGAGAAAATTTGTCATACAAATACTTTATATTGTAAACATAACACCACACCACATAAAATACATACTCTTCTCTAAATTGTGAAATATTATTTGTTTTTTTCTATTCTCCCTGATACACTGTCTTTTAACTGTATCCAATCATCAAAATAAACTTGAAGAAATCTAATATAAACAAACCTAATCAATACAAACTCAAAGGACCACACCAGCAAAGCAGCAATTACTAATATAATTTGCTTCGAAAAGTACTGCAAAGTAGTTTTTAAAAAGTACCTACTAAAAGAGTACCATAATATAAATGCGGTGTATTTAAGAACACAACTTGTGTTAATATAATTTTCTAAGTTTAAATAATACATAGTAGACTGCTAAAAACTATTAAATAACAACCAATTATTTCAAATATCAAAATTGTCACATCATTATTGACTACGGGTTATTAATTTTTGTCAAAAACTGTCCTGCATAAGTCATAAAAAAATGGCAATAGTATCTACTTGAAAAATGTTCTGAGAAACTTACCATCATTTTGGCTCTTGCCCTTCACCTCTTCCTTCCATGACAGGACGGTATTCAGGGGAACATAGTCTCTTATGTATTCTTTGCGTCTCTCCTCTAAGGTCATCTTCAGTAAACGTTCTTGGAAAATAAAAGCAGAATCTCCATTTGTATTTAACTTTTAAGTTCAAGAATTACTTTATAACTTAAATACTAACCATGTTAAACTACCCCAAAAATTGGTGTAGACTTGAAAAAAAACAAAATGCAAATCTAATGACTCTATATTTGAATGTTAAAGGGTGTCAAATTAATAGCATATTAGCAGGAAAAAATTAATGAAACTCTTTCAATCGACATCTACTGACAGTCTACTATATGCCAGGTGATATGTTTATACATTGCAAATACAAAGGAGATCCTTAACCCTGAGAAGCTCACAAGACGAAAGAATAGATAAGATAAAAAACAACTACATAAAACAAAAATTCTAAAACAAGTAAATACAAATGAAAAGAGCACAAGAAAGTTAGCCACCAAGATAGTTCCTTAATTTAAAGATCCCATCAACAATAAAAGTGCACTTTCATTTAGTACTACCTTTGTGTAAGTGATATAAATGACACTTTAAGTATACGTCTTGATTCCAAGATTAAAATAGTGTTTAAATACATCTTAGCATTGATAATAATTTATAAAGAACTCATTGTTTAACAAGTATTTCACATGCATAATTTCACTGAAATAATCTTCCCAACAACTCAGTAAATAGTGCTAGTATCTCTATTTTGCAGATAGGAAAATAAGACACATCAAAGTTCAGTAGTTTGTCTACAGCAAGAGAGCTTTCCATTAAAAATTCAGTCAGATATATCTCCATTAGTCAGAAACTATAATCTATACCATTAGCCACTATACTGACTACCTTCTCCGGAGAAGCTCACCAAAAGAGATGTGTATGCTAGTTCCTGAGGATAGGTATAATTTTGTCATGAAAAGGGAAGGAGAATATTTCAGTCTAATAGAGCAATGTAAACAAAGATAAGGAAATATGAATAGCTCATTGAAGCTATAAGATGTGCTAGGAAAAGGGAACTGGCCACTAAGCACAAAGTAGGAGGAAACATAATTTAAAACAAAAATTTATAGGGATTTGTATACCACACTGAGCAGTTTGACTTTTATCCTATAAAACAGACCACTAATATTCAAAATTGATTATGCCTATCCCAGAAGGTTCATAAAATGATCACTAGGATACAGGGGATACATCTGAAATTTATTTATATTTTTAATCTAAAGAAATAAGGAAGAAATTAAGATTTACATATATTCAATATATAAATATATTAATTGACACTGGTATCCTCAAATCATTCTGTATATCAGCTCTCATGTACCATGTACTTTACCAAAGGTTGTATTCTCACTCCCCAATTCTCTTTCAGTATATTACAAGGTATTACGGCTTAAGTGAATGGATTTATGGATAGTATCTAGTTTTAGGTAATCTAACTCTAAAAAAACAATCAATTAAAAAGATTCTTCCACAGAAATAAATTGCAAAATTTATTAATGTAAGCACAAGTGAACAAGAAAACAGGCAGCCAACATATCCCCCATTCCTAGAACTGGTTTTTTCTTCAGTCACATTAGTAGAAAAAAACTTTAACTAGATGCGATATATTCAAATCACAATACTACAATACTTAAGGATCAATAGTGATTGAATTTCAAGATTCCTACAGGGCAGTCAAGTTGAAACCAAGAATTGGGAACTCAAGAGAGAGGTCTAGCTTAGAGATTTTGGAAATTATATCCTAAATTTCTGGTACTATAGGAAATTCAAAGGTAGGGGTAAGGGAGTCAAAAAACATTTAGGGAATGGACACAAAGAAAGAAAAAATGAAATAAAGCTTAGATGTCACTAGGGGTACAAGATGAATCAAAGTGCCAGTGATGTGGAAACCAGCAAAGAGTTTTAATAAACAGAAAAGGAGAAATATTATCAATTGCTACAGGAATCAAGAAAAAATAAAAACCAGTAACCCATTGGTTTTATCAACTGGGTCACCAACAGCACTGAAAAGAGCAAGTAGTTAAAAGAACTGTCTGGGTTCTAATCCCAAATCATGGAAATCTGTGTGATCGTGAGTTAAACTCTTTGTCTCAGTTCTTTTCTGAGGTAGATTGGTAGGTATTATTCTCAACTTACAGATGAGGCAACTAAAACACATCAAATAACTTATCTAAAGTTCCAAAGATAGTAAGCAGCAAAACTAGGATTCAAACCCAGGATCACATGGTGTTCAAAGCTCTTAACCCTACCATATACTACTTCATAGGGTTGTTGTGAGAATTAAATGATAACTAAGGTACACAGGATAGTGCTGAGCACATAAACAGGACTCAAAAAGTGACTATTTTTATATTAGTACCATCATCATTATTATTACTGACTTTAGAAATATTAGTTTCATTAGAATGTAACTGAGATCCAGGAGGCTATGAGACTGAAAGAAAGAAAAAGAGAAAAGCAACTCCAAGGTGAAGTCCTGTGGAAAGAAAGCTACTTTAGAGTAGAAGAGATTTGAGCATTCTTATAGACTGAAGACACTGAGAAACTAAACACACCCAACAGGGTATAAATGACAGCACGAGATCTTAAAGAATTGAGGAGATAAGTAGCACAAACAGAGAGGTTAGAAACAAAGAAGAAAAATGCCTCTTCTAAGACAGAAACAAAGCTGAAAGGACAAAGGGCATGTGAAGAAACAGACCAATAAGACTATGGTAGAAAATGTTAAAGCTCTTCATGTTATATGAAATGTAGTTTATCCATGAATTAAAAGGCAATGTCATCTGTTTAGTATGGGAGGAGGAGGGGCTCTTGATAGAATAGGAAGCTTAAAGGGAATAGTAAATTTGAAATAATCACACAGAGGAGGAAAAGGGATGTCTGGCACTTACCAAAGCACAACTTAAAAAGCTAAGATCACTAATTTGGAAATACTGCAATATCACTGATCAGGTTGAAATACATGAAGCAACTGTAGTGTTAGTATATGTACATATGGGAATACAATCTGGCCTCTGTAATTTCATTTACTTAAAAGTCTAAGTAAAACAAGATCAACAATAAAACGATGAGATACCTTAAGTTCCAGTACTTGAAATAATAATACACATTAACTGGTTTTTAATCAGGGCTCAAAATACTAAATCAATAATATCTATTTAACATTTGTGGACTTGAGAACTCCTTAGTTACTTGTTTAAACAATGAAACATACTGAGGGCCACACACATATACTACACACTTTATTTGGTATTACACAAAACTTCCTTGAAGAATGTTTCACCTTTGCAATAAATCCTTTCTTTGTGAACCGAAGTTGGCAGACCTACTTATTAGATGGTATACTGAGTTAAAATATGTTTATACAATGCCTTGACATTACAACAAGATGGGTAAGCCTTACTTTAGATTTACATAACTGCAAAAATACAATACCACCCTCTCTAGTGCAATAAAAGAAAAAAGATCATGCATCCAATCAGCTTCTTTAATACTGACTATTGTATTGGAAATTCTTAGCTCCTTCTTGATATATATATATCAAGATATACATATTTTAATATGTATTTTATATATACTGACATAATATGTTTTAACTATTAACTAGTCCAAAAATAGACACCCTGATAAGACACTGAGACATATATTAAAGTCTTCAAGTCTCAATAACTTTTTCCTTTAATATCAAACTTCATGTGAAAATAGGTTAGTTTTGGACAAAAGAAATTTATTGTGTTAAATGCCTTCTTTTGTTTTTTTATTTAGGAAATATTAGTTATTAGAAGTGAAAGAAAAATAATTAAGACATTAAAGATTCTAAAATGCCTTCTTGGCACAGTATAACTGTGTAGATGTTAAATGGAGTAATTAAAACATTGTTACTTTAGGATGTTATTATGAGAGAAAAAATAGTCAAGTAATCACTATAATTTCATCAATCATCCATGTATTGAAAACAATCTCCATGTCTTCCACTATTTTACTTTCGTTATTACCAATAACATAAAGATAACACTTTAAGACTCAAATGGGCACAAATGATTTTTCAATGCTTACAAGGTAAATTCTCGTTGAAAGTGTTTAAAACTAAATTGCTACTGCAAAAACAAAGCAAAATTATTTTACACTGCTTTGTATATCAGGTTATTCTCAACAGTATTTATTTTGTGACATCGCAATTTTTAGTTCTATATATATTCATAATCATTAAAACACAATGACATGCAACCTACTTTCAATATTTTAAAGACCATTTTAATACACTGTTAAGTTATTGTGTTAAATCTTCCCAGTGGTTTTTTTTAAAAAGCCCCTCTCATCCCTTTCCTTGTGCATTGTTTGAAACAGATCCTGTAGAGAGAATTCTTTTTCCACATTCACTCCTTCTTGTCCACTGTTTTTGCCTACGTGTTTACAAAGACCAGAACTTGCGATAAAAATCTACAGGTTTTAAAGTACATCAACGAAATCAACTTTAACCTAGTCACCCGTTTATCCTTCTTCTATAAAAACAGGATACTTAGAAGAGATTTGCACCACCCTCACTTGACCTCATCCATACGTGGCTTTAGTGTATCTTAGCAGCAGCAAAGCCAAGTACTTTTGCTACATTTCTGTAAAAACCTAAAGAATATAAAGAAAGATGTGAAAAGAAAAACCTCCAGAGACTCAAGTTTTACCTTAGACTATTATCTAATCATGATGCCGGAGAAGTGATACGGGCAGAAAGAGAAAAGAGGATTGGATGGAATGCTTCTGTGCCATAGAAATCAGTGCCACTGTCAATCTAGCTGATTTGGATAAGCCTTGCACAAAATTCAGGAGTGGGTTTATTCCCAGAGAGTGATATCAGTCTCACAATCTTACTCTGAGCAACTTCGGATTATGAATGGGGATAGAATCTTGAGAAACACACTGCAGGGAGAAAAGCCCATTCTGACTTCTCTGAAGGCACTTATCCTCACGGACAAGACGCTCGTTTTAGGTTTCCCCTAGAGTTCCAGGTTTCAAAAGTCACACTCTGGCGCAGAAGTGGGGGACTAGAGAAGGATGGGAAAAGAAGCGGGGACAGCGCCAGCTGAGAACCCACCCGGTAAAGGGACAGAGGTGAAAAGTGAATGGACAAGGGTCGGCGGGGTGCGGAGGCGCAGCACTAGCTAGCTGCAGCGGGTGTGCCCGCCGGCGGGCACATGTCCGTGGGACACCTCGGCCAGGAGTGCGACCAGGAGTGCGAAAGTCCCAGCAGGGGTCCGGAGACCGGGTGGGGGACCTGAGGAAGTTGTGTGGGACCCCGGGGCTGTCACGCGGGGTGTCCACGCTCCGAGTGAGGCAAAGGCAGCCCTGCGGACGGAGGTGACCGGGAACCGCTGGAGACAGAGGGGCGTGCGCCCACACGTGCACGAGCTGCAGGTATCCGGGGGCGGCGCGTGCACGCTGGTGTGCGCGTGTGTACACACGGACACACGAGGGAGGCGGCACCCGCCCGGCGGGCGCGAGGCGGGAGCTCGAGCGGAGGGCACCGCGGCACACACAGCTCTGACCCCCGCCCCCACCCCACTCCCACCCACCGCACCCCTAGGACTCAGCAGGCCGGTTACCTTTCTCCTCTCTCCACACCTTTTTCTTCTTGTTGCTGGGGTACATGTTGCCGTGGGGGTGGCTGGCTTTAAGCTGCAAGTTCCCCAGGCTCACGGGCAAACAGGGTGTGTATGTAGTGGGAGGGGAGAGAGGGGGCACTCGGGAAGGAAAAAGTGAAGGAGGCTCCGCGTCCCACACCTCTCGCAGCTCTCCAGTCGCCGCCCTCCTCCCTCAGCCCGCGCTCGGCTCCGGTTCCCACCCGCCTCAGCCCCGCAGACGCTGCCACAACAGCACCTCAGAGCCTGTCAAGTAGGTCACGCCTCGCGCTAACCTAACACCCGCGCAGGCCCCGCCTCCCAGCGGCTAGCCAGCGCCACCTCCCATTGGCTGTACCGCCCGCCGCTCTCACCATTCCAGCCACCTCGCGCTCCGACTTCGGCCCCAGGGCGCATGCGCAGGCGCAAGCTCGAGCCCGACGCCGAGGACGTTGGGGAGCGGGAGGGGGCGGAGCCAGGGAGCGAGGGTACTGGAAATGGCCTCGCGATGGGGGCCAGATTGAGGAGCGGACGCCTGCGAGGAGTGTTGGCTGCTGGCCCCACCCCCTGGCTTTGCGGCGCTCGGAGGACCTGAGGGCGTGGTCCAGGTGCCCCAGGTGACCGAGCAGCTAGGTGGGGAACGCTGCCCCTAGGACCTGAAGATGTGGAAGTGGGAGATGTGAGTCAACACGTATTGTCCGTGTTACTCTAACTGGCCCTTCTACAAAGATTTTATTAGATTATCTGAAGCTTTTTTTCTCGGTAAGCAAATACAACCAAAAGAAGTGAAGGACTGAGAAATGTCTTTAGATCTTATACAATGGGCTTCTCAACCTTGTGGCAAACATTACAAATTTCACTGGAGTTCTGTTTTAAGAACCAGGTTTTATGAATCGGGAAGTAGTGGGCAACCAAAATGTTATACTGGAAACAAAAGTCTTATATCAAAGTAAATTCAAGTGGGTGTTAACCAGGGCAGGGGCGTTTTATCATTTTATTCCTCCACTGATTGCTTCAAGTCAAGGTGCTCACCCAAAGTGCTAGCTCGATTTTGGATAATACAAATCTGTGGATGTTCTGAAAATCCAGTTCCAGTAGAGTCCACCACAAGAGTAGATTGACTTAGAATTTAGAAGAAGTTTGGTAACTCACTCCTCAAATGTATTGCTTTTCTAAATATCAGGCCATCCACAGGCTGATCTGGTGGATGCAGTAAATCTACGTGTTTTTCAACAGTTGGGTGCCGTATTATATGTTCTACTTAAGCAGGTGGACAAAAACAAATAATGACTTGTTACACTTTTTTTATTAATAAAAGAAAAGAAGAAAGGGGCAAACCCAATTAAGATTTTTAAAGAATGAAATGTTTAACAAGACACTCATGAGAACGATTCATAACATAGTAAAATAATTTTTGACTTCTCTGCTTCCGTTTTTCTTTTAATGCTAAGTACATAAACAAGAATTTAAGAGAAATCAGGAAAGCTTAGGACGGAAGTGACATTTGAGCTAGTAATAAAAATATGCACTCATTTATTGGCAATGGAAATAAGGAGGAGTCTGATTCAAGTTACATTGCCACAGTAGAATCAATAAAAATCGATCATGGAATAGATTTGGAGAAGAGGATGGGAATGAGAAAGATAAGGCTTTCATGATCTAGTCAAGACACAGTAGCAATATTATTAATAGGCAATATAAAAGCAATTGCCGATTTTGTGAGAAAGTTACTTTCTTATTTAGAAATACTGATCGTAATGTGTGTTAGGAAAGCGCATACTAGGCACTTCCCCTTCAGTTACAACACAGACACTGTTTCCACTCGAACCTAGCATCAATCCTCCTACCTGTGCTTTCTTAAGAATATTACACTATAGTTTATCCTTTGTTGTATGTCAACTCAAAGGACTGGAACCATCCATCAACTTTTCAACTTTCTCAAGTCTCTCTCATATTTTTTTAAAAAATCCTCCTGTGATCCAACAATCCCTTTCAGCTACTGTTCTTCTTTTCCGAAAGGTTGGTGATACCTGCTGTATTAATTTCCTTACATTGTACTTTTTTGCTCTTCAGTCCACTCTAATCTGGGTTCTATCAAATAATAGCTCTTATTGAGGTGACCAATAACCATCATGTGCTATTAAATTGACATTTGTCCATCTTTCTCTTACAAGATCTCTCAGCAACATTTAATACCATTAACCCCATGTTCTTCCTCGCAGCATTCTTTAACTTCTTCACTCTTTTGAGCTTCCCCCTCTTTGGCCATTCTTTCTCAGTCTCTTTTTCTAGCCCATCTTCCTTTTCAGCCATTACATTTTGGAGTTTAAGATTCAGTACTAGTCTCTTGTCCCTTTTCAGTTTATACTTTTTCTTTGAATAATTTCATCCATACTCATGGCTTTAGTGATTCTCAACCACAGGCAATTCTGTTCCCCAGGGCTCATTGCCAATGTCTGGAGATATTTTTGGTTGTCAACAACTGGGTGAAGAATGCTTCTGGCATCTAATGGGTAGCGGCCAAGAATACTTCTAAGCTTCCTATATTGCACAGGACAGCCCCCCAAAACAAAAAGTATCTAGCCCAAAATATCAAAATTGCTGAGGTTAGGAAACCATGAGTTACACCGATGACTTTATTATCTACAGCAAAAATTTCTTCTTGAGCTTTAGACCTACTCTTGCTACCATATAATGGATCTCAACTTTAAGAAGTTGTGTTATGTATTGGTTAAAAGCATCTAGAACCAAATCATTTGGATTCAAATCCTTAATTTACCCTTATTTATTATGTGACCCTTGGCAAGTTTCTTAATGTCTCTTTGTCTTTTTTTTTATCTGATATATGGAGATGATAATATAGTATCTACCTTGTAAGACTGATGAGGAATAAATTAGTCAAAACACATAAAGGACTTAGAATAGTAACAAGCATATAGTGAATGTGGCAGAGACGCTCACTAATATGATTTCCCCTCTCTTGGCTCATAGAAAGACTGTATTTTCCCAGCCTCCCTTATTGTCGTTAGGACATGTAACCACATCCTGAGTGGGTTATGGAACAAAAATTATGTATGCACTTCCATACCTAAACATCAAATTCCTTACGTGTTCATTCATATTCTCCCTTTCCTTTCCACAGTGATCTCAGAAGCATCTCAAGAAGAAAATTAGCTTGGATCCTTGAGTCACTGCTTGGAAGAGTATCTCAGGCATCTAAGTAGTATCATATCATGGTATAATGTAAATAAGAAACTCTTAGTGTGTTGAGGTGTTGGTATTTACAGAGTATTTGTTTCAGCATTTGGCATTAATTACTCTGACAAAATAATATTTAATGTGACAAAAGTACCTTAAAAGTACCATGCACCACAATGAAGCCATGATCTTTTCCCCACACTTAGACCTCTTCCAGTGTTCTCTCTCTCTTTGAATGGCTCCACTATCCATTCAGTTGAATAATCTAGAAACTTAGGCACCATCCCTGGTCTTATATAACTTCACTCTCATTTCAAATGAATTGCTATACCTTCTCAATTTTTTTCTCCTGTATAACTCTTAAATCACTCTCCTCTTTTCTCCGTTCTCTACCTGCACATAGACTTATTTTGTCAAATATAATCATGTCATCTCACTGTTGTAAATTATTTAATGACTTTCTGGTTGTCCTTGCTATGGACTGAATTGTGTCCCCTCAAAATTCAAATGTTGGAGCCTCAGCCCCCAATGCAATTATATCTGGAGATAGAGTCTTTAGGAGGTAAATAAAGTTAAATATGGTCATAAGGGTGGGACCCTAATCCAGTAGGATTGTGGCCATGTAAGAAGAGAAAGAGATCGATCTCTCTGTCTCTCTCCCCCTAACTGTCTCAATCTGAAGATACAGTGAAAAGGTGGCAATCCACAAGCCAGGGAGAGAGTCTTCACCAGAACCAAACCATGCTGGCACCCTGATCTTGGACGTCCAGCCTCCAGAACTGTGAGAAATTTTCTCTTATTTAAACCACCTAGTCTATGATGTTTTGTTATGGCAGCTTAGTCTTATTGTAATAATTAAATCATTAAGAATAAAGTGACTATTACCTACTAATTCTGTTTTATCTTATACTACCAATCTCTAGTTCCAAACATACCAACCCTTAGAGCTTTTCATTTCCTTGAACACATCTTATTCTTACCACATGGACTTTTCATGTTTTTCACTATACCTGGGACCTGATTTGTTTAGTTGAGCTATTCTCATTCTTCAGAATTCATCTTAAACATTACCTTCTGACAGAGCTTGTCCTGATTCTGATCACACCTGACTTCTACCCACAATTTCCCCTTATATGCCTTCAGTGCTCATTTATTTTCCTATAGAGCACTTATTATGGTTTGTAATAATACAATTATTTTGTGATTATTTTCTTATTATTTATTTTTTACTCTGGACTTATAAACTCTCTCAGGATAGGAAATATATTTTTGCTCACCATCCACAGAGAATGGTACAATGCCTGGCACAACATGTACTCTCAATAATTATTGAATGAATAAAATAATGAATGAAAATTAAATGAGCATCTGTAGAGAGATATCGACAAAACTAAGGAAGAGTACATGAGATCAGAGATGTTACCTTAGGTAGGCCCTAATTTTAATATGAATACTAAGAGGTACTAAAAACTGAAATTAATGAACACCTCAAAAAAAGTTACCATTCATATTTAGCATATATTAGGTACTCAATACATGAATTTAGGAATGAAGGAGTGATAGAAGAATGAGAAGCATTAAAGAGTATAGAAAAATAATTGCAATTCAATTTTTAATTAATTTTTAAATAATATATTTTCAAAAAGATATTTGTGGTCAGAAAGATTAGATGTTTTATACAGATCAGGTAGAGAATTGAGAAAAGATAATTGGACTTATAGCCTATGTAAATTATCAAAATAAAAATAAATAGTCAAAGAATAAGTAGGAGGCAAGAATCCAGAAGCAATGATTATAGACCATTCTTTTGAGATGTTTCAAAGGTAAAGGATAAGTAGAGGAGATAGTAGTTGAAAGAATACGAGAGTCAAGAGAAATTTTTTCTAGGAGAGGTGGAATGAAGAATTTGTAAATTAAGAAGGTTGATGAGAAAAAGATTGAAATGGAGAGAGAGAGAGAGAGAGAGAGAGAAATGGTTGATAGACTGAAATACTGAAGAAAGTAGATTTGGATAGAATTAAAAGTAAGAGTAAAAGGCTTGGACTTAAAATATAGAAAGGATATTTCATATTTTGAAATGAATTAGGAAAAGAATAGATGGAGAGTCAAAAGATTTTAAATGGAAGAAAGTTGAGTGAAGATAGGTCAAATTTCCTCAATTTCAGTAAAAGTAGGAGGCAAATCATCTCCTGGAAGATGTTAATAGTTCTGGACCCAAATGGGGACTGAAAATAAATTATTTGGAAAATGTTTAATGGGTGATATTTAAAATTTTAAATAAATTTTCTTAAATTTAGGCAAAATTTTAAAGTACAGAAGTTAGGAAAGTTCCATTTTGAAGTCCCTTCATGAGAAGAAAAGACATTAGGCACACTGATAAGACTAAAAACGATGGTCCCAAAGAGTTCCAGAACTTAATCTCTGGAACCTATGAATGTTACTCCATTTGGCAAAATTCACATCTCACTTTGAAGATGTGATTGAAGACCTTGAGATGGGGAGGTTATCCTGTATTATCTTGGTGGGCCCTAAACATCACAAAAGAGGGAGATAGAGGGAGGTTAGACTACAGAAGAGAAGACAGAGTGAAGACTGAACAGAGATTAGAATGAAGTAGCCACAACTCAAGGAATGTGGGTAGCCACTAAAAGCTGGAAGCTCACAGGCAAGGAATGAATTCTCCACTGGAGCCTCCAGAAGGAACTAGACCTGCCCTTGATTTTAGTCCTGTAAGAATTTTTTCAGGCTTCTGACCTCCAGAACTATAATATATTTCTGTTGTGTTAACCCATTAAATTTGTGATAATTTGTCAGGCAGCAATGGGAAACTAATAAATGGAGTAAACCTGTAAATTCAAGACAACAAATATGTCTGTTTCTGAAGTAATTACTTGGACACACTGTAAAAGTTGAATATATTTTAGGTATAATTTCTCAGCTACCTCTATTTTTTGGGTTATACTTAATATTGCCATACTTTTACCTAAATTTTCATTTTGTTTTCTGGTTCTAGCCTTGAGAGCACTCACTTGTGAAATGCCCGAATTGTTTAAGATAGTAAAGAATGGATTTTCAAATACCTTTTAATGAAAGTTTAATGAAACACCTTTTTTTATAAGTCATTGATGACTTTGATGTTTGTCTTTGTCTCAGTAAAACCTCAAAAGTTCCTTACATGAACAAGAGATAAACATTTTCACCAGATGGGGACCAAAGACTTGGTCCACATGTTTCTTACCCACCATAGACTTTAGATATTAGATTAAAGGATGACATGAGGTCAGTTCATGTACTTAATTTCTTTTCACATAAGTACAGCTCACACCTCTGGAGGTAATATAAAAATAAGAACTTTCGACAACTCTGAACATTATTTAAACATTATTGTGGACATGTACAGATTGGACTTACATCCCTTCCTTTAGAGAGCAACTGCTATTTCAACCCTACCCCTTATCTCCTGCCAAAGGAGTAGCAGAGTAGGCATGTTTCTCTCTCAAAGTGTGCTCTTCAAGCAGCTGCCTTCATTCTGGGCCAAAAGAAACTTCCTGGAAGCTCATTGGCCCAAGAGTAAGAAAATGGTTGCTTAGCAACCAAATTCTGACCCCCCCCCCCCCACACACACACAAACCTGAAAAGAAGAAGCTCGTGGGCCAGCCACCTTAGTTCTGCCTGTGTTACACTGAGGAGAAGCTGCTTAAAAGATGAAGCCATTGTCCATGTTAATAGAGATATTCATAATTCTTGAGGTCACAATTAAAAGTAAGTTTTTCTGTTCTCGTCATTCTCTATAAGAGTCTTTTCTCTAACAGTATAAGGGTGGAAGCTTATTTAAATCTGCAGTAACCTCAATATATGCTCGGTTAGCACCAGTTTGGAATAAGTACTTAAAATATTCAATAAGGATAGATATTAATTATACTCTCATTTAGGATAGTACTTAGGAAGGACTGTGTGTGTGTGTGTGTGTGTGTGTGTGTGTGTGTGTGTGTGTGCATGCGCGTGTGGCAGGGAGGAGAAAAGAAAGAAGGAAGAAAGAAAAACAGAACAAATTGAGCAAATCTATCTGGAAAGCATTACACTAATTTTTATAGAGTAGGAATATTTGAGACAGGTTAAGTTTTGTTAAATCTAGAATATCATGGAGATATAGTTACAGGACTGTAAAGGAAAAGTATAGGACTCAAAAAGTGGTAATGTGTAATAAATTTATATTCTTATAGTCTTTTCCAATTTTTCATAATAATTCTTCTTCCAAAGTTTCTATGTTTCCTAACTAGTTACTGTCTTAAAATGCAGTTTTTTTTTTTCAATCTTGTTTCTCTGGCCATTTATTGAGTTAACTCTCACCCAGTCCTTAGGTAATTTACTCATCATGAAATCAATTTAAGAAATATTTATTTGTATTTAACCCAGGAAAGCAAGGTTGGTATAACAATTAATGTAACACACCACATCAGTGGAATAAAAGGCAAAGACTACATGATTATCTCAGTTGATGCAGAAAAGCTTTTGACAAAGTTCAATACCCCTTTCGTTATAAAAACACTCAACAGACTAGGAATTGAAACTTCCTCAACATAATAAAGGGCATCCTCAAAAACCTCACACCTAATGTATTTAATGATGAGAGACTGAATACGTTCCCCCTAAGATTAGGAACAAAACAAGGATGTGCACTCTTGATATTTCTTTTCAACATTGTACTAGAGATTCTAGCCAAGGCAATTAGATTAAAAAATGAAATAAAAGACATTAATATGGGAAAGAAAGAAATAAAACTATGTCTATTCACTAATGATTTGATCTTATATACAAGAAAATCCTAAGGAATTCACTAAAAAACTATTAGAATTAGTAAACAAGTTTAGCAAGGTTGTAGAATAAAAGATCAATATACAAAAATCAATTCATTTCTATACAGTCTCAATGAACAAGCCAAAAATTAAATTAACAATTCCATTTACAATAGCATCAAAAAGAATAATATACTTGGGAATAAGTCTTGCAAAAGAAGTACAAAACTCGTATACTGATAACTACATGAAAAACAATATTATTAAATGGTAATATTACCCAAATTGATCTATAGCTCCCATACAATCCCTATCAAAATCCCAGATGACTGCTTTGTAGAAATTAACAAAATGTTCAGAAAATTAATATGGAAATTAATGTTCTTTTTGAAAGAAAAAGCAAGTTGGAAGACTAATGTGTCCCAAGTTAAAACTTACTACAAAGCTATAGTAATCAGGACAGTGTAATACTGGCATGAAGGTAGACATGTAGATAGTAGAGTATCATTGAGAGTTCAGAAATAAACGCTCACATTTATGGTCTATTTTGGCAATGATACCAAGATAACTCAATGAGGAGGGAAAAAAATAATCTTGTCAATAAAAGATGAGGACAACTGGAGAGCCAAGTACAAAAAAAATGAATTTGGATGCCTACCTCACACCATATACAAAAATTTATTCAAAATGGGTCTAAGATCTAAATAGCTAAGGCTTTAAAACTCTTAGAAGAAAACAGGCATAAATCTTTGTGACCTTGGATTAGTCAATGATTTCTTATGTATACCATCAAATCACAAACAAAAAAAAAAGAAAAAAAAAAACAAATAAACCGAACACCATCAAAATTTAAGTACTTTTACGCTTCGAAGGACATTATCAAGAAACTGAAAAGGCAAAACCACTGAATGGGAGAAAATTTTTGCAAATCATACATTCCATAAGAGTTTAGTATTCAGAACATATAAATAACTTAAATAACTCTTATAACATCAACAAAACGACAAACAACCCAATTTTTTAATTGGGCAAAGGAATTGGATAGATATTTCTCCAAAAAAGATATACAAGTAACCATCAAGTGCATGAAAAGAGACTCAAAATCATTGGTCATTAAAAAATTAATATCAAAACCACAATGAGATACCACATCACACCCATTAGAATGGCTAGAATTTTTTTAAATAATGGAAAATAACAAGTTTTCATAAGGATGTGGAGAAATAGGAACACTCATACATTGCTAATGAGAATGTAAAATAATACAGCTACTGTGAAAACAGTTTAGCATTTCCTCAAAAAGTTAAAATATAGAATGACCATATGACCTCTCAATTCTGCTACTAGGAATATACCCAAGAGAAATGAAAGAATGTGTCCACACAGAAGATATGTACACAAATGTTTATAAAAATATTATTTGTTATATTTAAAAGGTGGAAACGACCTAAATGAATTAGTGGATAAATTGTGGCATATATATGCAAATGGAATACTATTCAGTCATGAAAAGGAATGAAGTACTGATACGTATGACAAGTTGGATGAACCTCAAAAACATTATTAAGTGAAAGAAGCCTGACACAAAAGGCCACTTCTTATATAATTCTTATTGTATGAAATATACATATATATGTATATGCATATTTATTATCCAGAATAGGCCTATCCATAGAGACAGAAAGCAAATTAGCGATTGCCAAGGAATAGGGGAAGAGAGAGTGGGAGGGGGAATATTTACTGAGTACAAAGTATACTTCAAAGATAATGAAAAAGTCATCAAACTAGAGATAGATGGTTGTTGCATAACATTGTGAATGCATTAAATGTTACTTAATTGTACACTTTAAAATGGTTAATTGCATGCTATGAGTTTCACCTCAATTTTTAAAATATGGTGCAATGCTTTGGAAAACAGTCTGTCATTTCTTCAAAAGATTAAACATAGAATTACCATATGATCTAGAAATTCTACTGCTAGGAATATGTGCAGGAAAATTTAAACTTATTTTTACACAAAACTTGTACAGAAATAGCAGCATTATTGATTGTGGCCAAAAAGTGGGGGGGAGGGGGAGGAGGGAGGGGAAGTCACCAACTGTTGAGTGAATAAAATTTAGTATATCCGTACAATGCAACAGCATTCAGCAAAAAAGTATGATATGTATGAACATTGAAAACATTATTCTAAGTAAAAGAAACTAGAAATAAAAGACCACATGTTGTGCGATTTCATATTTATGCAATGTCTAGAATAGACAAATTCACAGAGATAGAATTTAAATTGCTGGTTACCTAGGGCTGGAAGGTTTAGGGAACTGGAGAAATTATGGCTAAGGAAGACAAGATTTCTTTAGGGGTAAGGAAAATATTCTAAAGTTGTGACACAAATCTGTGAATATCCTAAAAGCCACTGAATTATAGGGGGGGGGGAGATATTTAATAAAAGTTATATGTCAATGTGTATTGAGGATACAGGATTAAGACAGTCTTTATACTTGAGCAGCTTAGAGTCTAGAAGAGGAAAATCAAGTACACAAATAAATAAATTGTAAAGTTTTGTAGGTACTAAAGTAGAAGCATTAATAGGGCACTGTAGGGCACAAATAAGGGAGTGATCAATTCTACCAGTGTGTAGAGTGGCTAGAAAGTCTTCATAAAGGAAATGATATAAGTTGAATCTTGAAAGATTAGTGTTCACCAAGAAGAAAAAGAACAAGACATTTCAAAACAGGTAAAGGGAATAAAGACACGGGAAAAAAAATATAAATAACTCTTAGTTTGCTGTGGTGTAGGATATAAGAAGGAACACAGCAATTGATGAGGCTGGAGAAGTAGGCAGAGATTTTGTGTACTAGGTAATGAAGTTTGGGTTTTATCCTGTAAGCAATGGGGAGTCATATAAGGGTTTACTCATTGAAGAACATGAGTAGAAGAATTAAGCTTTGACTTTGACAGTAGAAAGGTGAATGGATTCTAGCTGTATAACTCTGATGATAATATTGAATGACCCAAGAAACAATGAGCTCTTAAACTATTAGCAATAGCAGTGGGGACTGAAAGGAGTAGGTGGATAATAAGGCTAGAGATAATAGTGTCACAAGAGCCCAGAGTGAGATTGTATCAAGAAGATAGTAATGACCAGAGTGCAAATGCCAGCGAGAGAGGGGAAGGGAGGTAAGGGCCAACAAGTGGCCATTGGATTTAATACCAAGGGAATCTACATTTACAGGACAATTATATTAGAGAACCAGAGACAAAACCTGATTTCAATTGATAGACGTGAACAAGAGAGGAAAAAGACAGTGACGATGATTACAGAGCTCTTCCTGGGTTACAGTGCTTTGCAGGATCAGATGAATTTTCAACAGATCGTCTATTGACTGAAGGTCTACAGTGACCAAGGGAAGTAGTTAGTTGGGGGGGGGGGGGGGAGAGAAGACAGTTGTGTTTACAAACTAGTGTTAAAAGACCTAAGTAAGATTCACACATAAAATCAGCCTTTAACCATACTCTCTTTTTCTCTCTCTGCTCATCTAATCTAGCTCTCAAGGCAAAACAGATAGGTCTGCCTTTTTTTCACTGACATATACCTTACAAGCTTGCATATTGACTTTTTATGCATTTTTTTTTCAGTTGATGCTCAATGTACTTTGATAAAAATATTTAGTGAGGGTGCTGTGATAACTATCTGATCGTCCATGCATTGACTTAGGGAAATTTTTTAAAAAGTTAAAGATGTTATGTTTTCCTCTTGGTAAGTCAAAATAAAGTAGTTGCTGATGATGGAAAGAATGAGTAATGTATTCCAAAGTGTGGCTTCGAAAATAGAAGTAGAACCGATAGTGTGTTTTTTCTCTGTACCCTTAGCAACTCAGCTGCCGATTGAAGGTAGTGTAAGATAATATAACTGAAGCAGAGAAAAGACGTTGCCAAGATTTCTGGCTCTAGATGATCAGGATCCAAGTTTTCTCTATTCTATTTATCTCTTTCTAGTACTGATTACTCACTATCGTACACTCAATTAGAAAAAAATAAATTAAATTAAAATGAGACTTCATAGCAAGTCTCTCCTCAGACACTCATCCACCCAGCAATTCTCTATCCTTGCTGAAAAGGCAAGTAGCTCATTAGTCTCACACTAGTCAGAGGTCAGAAAGTAATTGCCTAGCTATCATGTTTAGGTCCCCGTCATATTCAGAGATAGGCCACATAAAGGACATACTGTAGTGGATGCCGAGCCTAAGCAATACAAGCAGACAATATCCTACTACATCAGAAATGCTCTTACTATTACCAGTGCTGTTTTGAATAATTTGTGAAATCAAGGAATTCTAAGTTACCTTTGCTACCATTCTTTTTTTAAATTTTATTTTATTTTTACATTATACCTCCAAACAAGATAAACTGTAAGTATCTGGAACATATTTCCTTGAAGAGAAGCAGGAGAGAGCAGGTGTGTTATGGTGGGATTGTTAACTACTAGAGAGAAGTTTGATTGTAGTATTATGTTAGGGAGTAGTAGGGAAGCTCATTTCTATATCGTGAATTGTCCTGAAAAATGTAAGGCTTTTTCTTGTGTTTATATTCCAGATTCATTTGAAAAGTTATTATATTAACCAATCACTACCACTCTTTGGAATCATCCAGTAGAACAGTACTCAGTAGGGAAAGAGCAACCCCCAACCTGGGAAGAGCTGGGCGAAAAACACCCCACCCCCTACATGCTGAATCCATCGATACCTGTGCATCAGCTTTATTTCTGGTTACTCAGGCTTCTTTGGGGATCAGCTCTCTTCTGACATTCCTTTTTGTCATGTCAGTAATTACTCCTTCCAATTCTACTCCATTTTCTGCATACAAGGGCTCAAATGTCTCTCTTATCACATATCTACCCAAGAATCCTCTGCCAGTGACAGCCCATTACCAGCTCCGAACTGTTCTGAAGATCTACTCCCCATCTATTTAGACTGCTTTCTCTAAGAACCCTAATAGGCCATTGATTACCAATCCAGGGGTCTCTCACTGTTCTTACTATTATGCTTTCTGGAGCATCTGACACTGTTTACCACTTCTTCTCCTTCTACCTCTGTAGAATCCTAAGGCTCTTTCACTGGCTTGTCTTCCTCAAATCTCCCTTTAAATGCTATGCCAAAGTTCAGTACTTGTCTCTCTTGCACTTTGTATTCTACGCCTCTAGTTTTCTCTCCCAAACCCCATAGCTTAATTTACATACCCTAATCTCTAGAGTTACATGTCATCCTAATGACAATCAAGAACAATGTATGGATTATAAATGTCTTAAATTTAACATTTCTTCTCAAAGTTAGTTCCTCTCCTACATTTCTTCTTTTAATAATAGCATCAACATCCCTTCCTGCTCCCCTAGTTCTCAAGTACAAAACCTCAATCTTATATGATCATGCAGTTATATAGCACTAAGTATCGTGTAAGTCAATGTTTTTACAGATGAGGGAACCGAGGCCCAGAGTGGTAAAATTGATTCTCCAGGATCATTCTGCAGAGCCAGGTCTGGAGCCAAAATCTCCTAATCCTTTATTATTTATTCCTTTATTTCTTCACCACAATCTGTCAATTACACAGTGCTTCTCTCATCTATGCATTTTTACTGTCTCAATTTATAGTGACATTTTAGCATTTTTATCCACATTACTAAATGTCTAACTCTCCCCTCTCTCATTCACAATACAGTGCTACCAGAAATAATATTCCTAAACCTCAACTCTGATTTTTGTTTTCACCTGTCCAAGCACCTACTTAGTATAGAATAAAGTTCCAACATCATGTTCAGCAGTCAAAATCTTATACAATTAGACCACAGCTTCCTTTCTGTTTGTTACATGCATATTTTATTTCAACCAATTCAAACTATCAGCTACTCAGTATATCTACCAAACTCTCTCACTTCCATATCTTTCTCAGTCTGTTCTGCAGATGGACTGTCTATAGTGATGGGCTGCCATTTCATCATCTTCCTCAACATCATCATAAATCTATAGTATAACATCCGGCTTATCTTTTATGGTCCATCCTAAGTTCTATGTATTCCAAAAAATTGTTTCCAAGCCCTTCCTTGTAGCATATCATACCTTTATTTTCTTATGCATGATAGTCTCATAATTGGGTTAGTTTTTAACTCCCTCACTAGATTAACTACCTGAATGCAGAGGCTGTGTTTTGCTTACCTTTTTTTATGTAGCTCATTGCAGAACTTGGCACATAGTAGATGTTCAATTAGCACTTGTAAACTTGAATAATAACTAACGTCTGTATAACAATTGAAAATTTGAAAAATACATTCATAAAACCCTGAAGTACAGACTTTAGTAAGATCTGAATCCTCTAATGGGAATCAAGTTTTGTTTTGTTCTTTTTTTACTCCATATCATTTCTTTGTTATTCTAAGTCTGTATTCTCCAAAGTGAACTACTCTGAGCATTTGTCTCATAATTATATTTACTTTCTTCAGGTTGTTTTTACATGCTATCAAACAGCCAGACGTAAAATAAGAAATTCAATCAGTAATCTCAATATTTTAAATGCAGTGTATGTGTGTTTCCTTCCGTATAGAACAAACACCTAGTAATTGACTAAGTTACTCACTTTTCGACCAGTTGTTCTAGCAGTCTGATGATTACGTAAATTCCAACAGTGTCATTTTAATAGTTTTTCATTGATTTTGTAATTTTACTAGCATTGTAATTTATTTACTGTAGCCATCTAATTTTATTTATATAGTTTATCAGCCAATGAGATGTGGTAGGCAAGAAAAACTGGTTTTACAACACTTCCTTAAGTCTGCCCTAGACTTGGAGCCAAGGTTACAGTGCTGAGATTGAAGAAAATTTTCAAACATTAGAAAAAATGATGTATACCCTGCAACTTCTCTGATAGAAGATTTTTTTTTTAAGCATCAGGAGTCATTAGCTCTGGAAAATAGGTAAGAGTACCCTTGATGAAAAAAAAAAATTAGAAATACCTAAAAGACAAAATAAGATATGGCAATGAATTAAAAGAAGAAACTTTTGCCCCAAGAGGTGAAAAAGAGAATATGCCTAGAAAACATGTATAAGTAGTTCAGGAAAGAACCCTGGGACAAAGAGAGAGAGTTATTGGTTGGAAACAACAGTAGGAACAGCCTACAAGTTCTGACACCTACTCTTCTCACCACCACCACTACCACCACATGCAAAGGAGAAGGCAGCCATTCCATTTCTAATAATGAAAAGCTAGATGACTGGGTTATTTGGACTAACCATCCAATTGAAAATAATGGCATGAAAATATACAAATTTATTAAATGCTTCAAAGAGTTGAGGTGATAATAAAGAACTACCAGACAAAGTCTAAGGAACTGCTAGAATCCAGAGAGATAAGCACAGAGGACCAAAGCAGGACCAGGACTGTATCAACATGGTCCCAGCCCTGTACCTGGACATCACAGGGCTTTTGCCCTTAGCCAGCGAAACTTGAGCTTTGGGTTTAGTAGCCTCAAAAAACAAGGAGGACAGAATCCAATGCTCAAAACTTGTCCAAGGTGAAGCGTCTAATAGGAGACCTTTTCAACATAACATGCCATAACATGTTACACCCTTAGGATAAGGGACAGCTGGAAGTAAATCTGTCCTTTCCAAAGTCTAGGGATCTGTGGATAGTTTACACTTAACAAAACAGGGAGAAAAGGAAAAGGAAAATAAAAAGTGGCCTGGGAAGTTGTGATCATAGGCCACTCCTGTGTAACTCTAGGACTAGATCTAAGATGGTCATGTACTGGTAGTTCCCCAAGCATCTGGCAAAAGCAAATTCATGCTCTCTCCATGGAAAGGCAATTTCATCATAGGTCTCAAGGAATCCACTCAAACTTTACACTACATTGTAAAAAATAACTAAGTATACAACAAGACAAAGTACCATGAGGTAGGACCAGTTTGGGTGGCCCTTTGGGCCAGAGATGCAAATGAAAAATGATACTCAAGGAGCCTCTAATCACAAAAGACTAGCTTCTATCACATCCTGATATCAAATCTTGCAACACCCACAAAGTAACTAGTGGCAAGCTGAGGTAATTGTTATAACATTCACAGACAGGTTAAGAGCGGAAATCCAAATACAATCAAGAATCAGAAAACTAACACCATGAAAGAAACGCATCATTGCGTGTATCTGCACATGCACACACGCACACACACACACACACACACACACACACCCCAATAACACCTGAGGAAACAGAATTTGTATTTTGGAAATGAAACATATGATAGTAAAAATAAAAACCTCGAGGCCAAATAGCAAAATTGACAGAATTCAAAAGCAACCAGAAGGCTCAAAGATCAAACTGAGGAATTCTCTTAGATCACATGCAAATGGACAGAGATGACACGTATGAAATAAAAGTTCAAAGACTTGGAGAATCTACCCAAAAGTTACAAACTCCCATAATAGACTTTCCAAAAAGAGAAAGTAGAAGAACTGAGCAGAAGAAATAAAGAATTTAAATAAAATTCTTCAGATCTAAAAAAAAAAACTCAAGTTTTTACATTAAGTCACAGAGTATCAAGCAAGAAATCTGAGAAAAGGCCCACTCCTAGAAAATAACGGTAAAATTTTAGTACTTCATTGCTAATGAGAAAATCCCGAAAGCTTCTAAAGAGAAAAAATAGAGTGATTACAAAGAAAAAATATCACCCTTTTGACTTCAAATTTATTCACAACATTGGGTATTAGAAGACCCTGGAGAAATACTAAGTACTGAGGTGAAATGATTTTGAATATAGAATTATATAATCTGACAAAATATCAAATATCAAATAAGTGTAGTGGCAAAATAAGACATTTTCAGACATGAATGCATTCATAAAATGTGTCGTCCACAAATCCTAGGTGAAATGGACTAGAAGATATGCTTCAGCAAAATAAAACATGAATTTAAGATTAAGACCAAAAATCAGTGGTGGGCAAAAAAACTTTTAAGACATGATAAATCTAGATAAATGTTTTTCTTAATTTTTAAATTATAATGATCACAAATTCATTTTTAATAATCTCTTTCATGATAGCAACATAAATTATAAAATAGCCAGTAATAAATTTAATAAAAGTAGAACAATACATATATGAGTAATCAAAATGAAAAATTTCTAAAGCACATGAAACAAAAAATCTAAATAAATTAAAGATATACACCTGAATGGATCTCAATATTGCCAGGTCTTTGTAAGTTAACATGTAAATCCAATGCAATACAAGTGAAATATCAACATGTTTTTAAATTAATCTGATTGCCTTATTCTAAAATTTATCTAGAAAAAAATTATGTGAGAAAATTAAGTGCCCATCAATAGACAGTTGGATAAAGAAGTTATGGTACATATTTACAATGGAACATTACTCAGCCACAAAATGTTTGGTAGAATTCACCTGCGAAGACTTCTGTTCCAGGACTTTTGCTTTTAAGATATTTTTTGATTACCGATTCAATTTTGTTAATAGTAATCTGTCTGTTCAGATTTTATGTTTCTTCTTGATTTAGTCTTGGAAGATTGCATGTTTCTAGGAATGTATCCGTTTCTTCCAGATTGTCCAATTGGTTGACATATAATTATTCGTAGTATTTTCTTATACTTTGTATTTCTGTGGTGTCAGTTGTCACTTCTCTTTTATTTCTGATTTTACTGGGTTCTCTCTTTTTCTTGATGAGTCTGGTTAAAAGTTTATCAATTTTGTTTATTTTCTCAAAGAACCAGCTCTTAGTTTCATTGATCTTTTGTAATTTTTTAGATTTTATTTCACTTATTATTTCTCTGATATTTATTATTTCCTTCCTTCTACTCACTTGGGCTTTTGCAGTTCATTTTCTAGCTTCTGTAGGTCTAAGGTTAGATTGTTTATTTGAGATTTTTCTTATTTCTTGCATAGGCTTGTATTGCTATGAATTTCCTTCCTAGGACTGCTTTCACCGTGTCCCATAGATTTTGGGTCAGTGTAGTTTTGTTTTTCATTTGTCTCAAGGTATCTTTTGATTTCTTTTTTGATCTAATTGTTAACCCACTCATTGTTTAGTAGCGTGTTATTTGGCCTCCACGTGTTTGTGTGTTTTTCAAGTTTTTAAAAATTTTTTCTTGTAATTGATTTCTAGTTTAATGCTATCATGGTCAGATACGATGCTTGGTATGATTTCAGACTTCTGAAATTTATTGACTTGTTTTGTGACCTAACATGTGGTCTGTCCTAGAAAATGTTTCATATTCACTTGAAATGAATGTGTAATCTGCTGCTTTGGAATGAAATGCTCTAAAAATATTAATTAAGTCTATCTGATCTAATTGGTCTTATAAGGCCACTGTTTCTTTGTTGATTTTCTGTCTGAAAGATCTATCCCTTGATGTCAATAGGTATTAAAGTGCTCTGCTATGACTGTACTACTGTAAATCTCTTCCTTTATGTCAGTCAATATTTGCTTTATATATTTAGGTGCTACTATTTTGAGTGCATAAATGTTTATAAGGGTTATATTTTCTTGTTGGATTGATGCCTTTATCATTACAAAATGTCCTTCTTTGTGTCTCATGATAGCCTTTGTCTTAAAGTCTTATTCTGTCTCGTATAAGTATTGCTACCCCTGTCTTTTTATTTCTCTTTGCATGAAATATCTTCTTCCATCTCTTTACATTCAGCCTGTGTGCATCTTTCAATCTGAAGTGGGTCTCCTGTAGACAGCATATGCATGGATCTTCATTTCTTAGCCATTCAGCTACTCTGTGTCTTCTGATTGAGCATTTAATCTATTTACATTTAAAGTGATTATTGATAAGTACATAGTTATTTCCACAATTATTCATATTTTTTATCTTTTCCTCCCTTCTTCTTCAAGAAGTCCCTTAAACATTTCTTGTAAGACTGGTTTGGTGGTGATGAATTCATATAGCTTTTTATTGTCTGGGAAGCTCTTTTTCTCTCCTTCGATTTTAACTGATAGTCTTGCTGGGTGGAGTAGTCTTGGTTGTAGTGCCTTAATGTTCATTACATGGAAAATATGCCTCTCATTTCTGGCCTGCAAAGTTTCTGTCGAGAAATCAGCTGACTATCTTATGGGAGTTCCCTTGTAGGTAGGTAACTAACTGCCTTTCTCTTGATGTTTTTAAGATTCCCTCATTGTTTTTAACCTTCAGCATTTTAATGATGATGTGTATTGGTGTGGGTCTGTTTGGGTTCACTTTATTTGGGACTCTCCATGCCTTCTGGATTTCCTTTGCCAGGTTAGGGAAGTTTTCAGTCATTATTTCTTCAGATAGGTTCTCAATCTCTTGTTCTGTCTCTTCTCCTTCTGTTACCCCTATCATGCAAATGTTGTGACTCTTGATGTAGTCCCAGAGGTCCCGTAAACCATCATTTTTTCTTTATTCTTTTTTTTCTGTTCTGATCAGGTGTTTTCTGCTACCGTTTTTTCTAAATCACCAATTTGATCCTCTGCTTCACCTAATCTACTATTGATTCCTTCTAGAGTATTCTTTATTTTAGTTGTTGTATTATACTTTTCTGACTGGTTCTTTTTTATGATTTCTCTGTCCTTTTTTATTCTTACTATCTCGTCGAAGTTCTCACTAAGTTCTGTATGCATCCTTATTATATCCAGTGTTTTGAACTCTGTTTCTGGTAGATTGCTTGCCTTCATTTTATTTAGTTCTTTTTCTAAAGTTTTCTCTTCTTTCATTTGGGACATGTTTTTTTTTTTTTTTTGTTTACTCATTTTGGCTGCCTCTTTGTGTTTGTTTTTATGTATTATGGAGATCTGCTATATCTCCCAGTCTTGGCAGAGTGACTTTACATAGTAGGTTTACTGTGGGGCCCAGTGATGTAGTCTCCCTCCAGAAATGTCCCTTATGTGGGTTGTGTGTGCTCTCCTGTTGTAGCTGAGCCTTTATTGCTGTTGGCCTGTAGTGGGTGGGATTGAACCTCTGGCCGATTGGCTGGGAGAATTCGCCATGACCACAGTGAATGAGCTGTTGTGCAGGTCCTGAACTCATAAAGCAGGATTCACCCCACAGGTCTCTCATACCTGCCTAAACCATCTTTTAGGTGTTCCACTTGCAGAGCTAATTGTGTAGTGTTCTGTTGTGGTTTGAAGCCAGCTACCAGATATGCTGGTTCTGGGGTCTCTTGGGAGGGGCCACTGGCAGGCCATGATCAGCTGTTGCCTGTGACTGGTCCGGGCTACCTGGTAGGAGCTAGAAAGCAATCTGCAGTTGGTCACTGCCTGTGCTGAATCTGGAAGTATGTAGGAGAAGCCCATGCTGTGAACCGAGGCTGGCCATCACCATTACCGGGTTTGGTGAAGCTCACAAAATGCCCAAGGCACCCTGAGGCCTGCTGCCCAGCCAGCTGGCTATCCATAAGGCTCAGCTGCTGAAAGACCCTCAAGGGGCATAGGAGTTCTTTAGGGCAAGTATATTCAACAGGTTAATGAAGATTCAGATTTGATACTAGTTCTGAGCCTGGGGACACTTCACAAAAGGCTCAAGAGCATACCACGGCCAGCCATCGCCTACCGGGGGCCTGCAGACCCCCAAAAGTTGTCCAAGAAAGACTGCAGCATATGCCAACACTGGCTGCCTGCCAGCCAGGAAAAAATCTCTGGCAGTGCACAAGTGGGATGGGACTGAGTCCCAGGGAATCACCAGGGCGTGTGAGCAGAGCTCACCAGGCCAATGAAAACTCAGATTTGTCTGTGTGATAGAGGGCTCAACACAGGAAAGTCACGTCTACCCACTAGCTACATGGGAGGAGTGCTCAACACAGGGACAATGGCAGTTTCTCCAGCCCTTGCCCTGAAGCCACACAACTCAGTCTCTTTCTGTACGTCTCCAGCACCTCCTGAGCTGCTGTTTTCCCACCTTTTCCACCGGAACCCAGCGAGGAGTGTCTGGAAGTGAGAGAGTCTGTTCACAGGCATTTAAAGGGACTCCTGGGTTTTCAGTTACCTCTCATCTCAACTGGATGGATGGAATCCCCACTGTTTTTCACAGCCAAATGCTGTGGGGGCTCTTCTTCCCAGCACCAGTGCTCCAGGCTGGAGAGCCATTATGGAGCTGGGACCCCTTGCTCTTCAGAGAGGACTTCTACAGCCAGCATATTCCTCCCAATTCTCAACTACCACACAGGGGTGTGGGGCTAGCCTGTTTCACATCTTTGACCCTCTTACCAGACTTGAGGCAGTTTCTTTATATCCTTAGTAATAGGATTTCTGTTCAACCTAGTCTTCAGATGGTTCTCCAGGTTGATCTCTATTTTAGTTGTAATTTTAATGTGGTCATGGAAGGAGGCAAGCATAGTATTTTCCTACTCCACCATCTTGACCAGAAGTATTTAAGTAATACTTTTAATCATTCCAAGTTATTCCATAGTAATGTCAGGTAATGCTACATAATGCAACAGTCATTTGATCACTGGAAAAGATAAGATATAATACACATAAGTGCCGTGCTCAAGATCAGTCAATACATCTGTTTACAAAGGGAACTAACACTAGAATTGAAGACTTCTGAATTCTGTTATCTTGCTTTACTGATAATCCACATTTCTTACTTCTTAAAAGGAGTCATATTGATAATGAAAGAACATGGGAGCTAAAAGCTCCAAGAGTTCTAAACCTGCTTTGAAACTAGTTCTTATAATATTCAAAACAAATCATATATATATCAGGTTGCCAAAAGTACTTGGTCAATTACTTCCTTGGTTTTAATCAAAGAATCGCACATACATGAAAGATGTATTACCCTGTTTCTAAAGGACAAGTCACATTTTGTACTCACTATGAACAGAGGCATCATATGTTGTGTGTATTAAATGAGGTATCTATTATAAATTTTAGTCTGCAAACCACAGAATGTGCAAAAATATAACTTTTTAATTTTTTAAATAATTTCATTATTAATTTCTATTTTAAACTATCATAGTGGAAACTTCTCTTTGTGACCCCTCCGGCTCTCTCTTTCCTCCTAGTCCAGAGAATGTTTTCTCATTTTGGGAAGAGGGCATGGAAGGCCTTGCTATTACCTTGACGTATATATCTAGTATTCTCCTACATCCATTCTGTTGTCTATGTTGTAAGTCTTTTCTTTAGTTTTAAAAACCAAGAAATTCCTTTCTCTCTGCCACATCATACCTTTTTTTTAAAGCAATGAGCAATTAATTGGCTGAATGGGTAAAAAGGGATACGAGAAAATACCAGGAAAAAACATTAGTTAACATCACCAAATATGTTCTACTATATTTTTCCACTTGTAATTTGTATACCTCCCAAATTATTTCTCATCTAATCAAGAATTAATAATAAAAATTACATTTATTAAGCACTTTCTATGTGCTTGGCCCTATGCCAGGCACATTGTATGAATTATCCAACTGTCTTTCAAGGTTAAGCTCTTTACTTGCACACTATAGGAGGGAATTAGAAGACTTCTGGAAGGAACGTTCTCAGCAACGCTGAGAATTGTTCAACCTCTCTGCTCAATTAAAACTCATAAAAATAAATAAAAGAACTATTTACTCACTATTAGCCTAGTCCCCTCAAAACTTTAGTGTTCATGGAAATGTTACCATCCTTGCTCTTGAATAAGAAAGTTGAGGAAGAAGGAAGAACAGAAAGTTATAAAATATTTACCCTTTTCAAGACATTAACATTAAATTATAGACTTTTAAAATATCTACTATATTAACATAACTAAATTATTAGTCTATTACCAAATATATAATAATTCATCAAAATGTATTTATTGGTCAATTAAGTTATGACAACACATATTCATCATTTACTATAGTCTTTTTATTGAAAATCTCAATATTCTTTATTTCCGTATTTAGATACTTTGACAGTATCTGGTCAAATTAGGTAGAAATCATGATTGTAAATTTTTTCTGTTGAGAGAAGAATGGAATAGCTTTTTTTATACATGTAATTCTTGCCGTATAGATGTTATAGTTGTATGATTGAAATGGATCTTTTGGGATTGAGGATAGAGAAATGTCATTCCAGTCCTGTTAGGAATCTGAGGAAGAAAAGAATTATGTCATTCAGAATGGGAAGGTTTTAGGTAAGTGGCAGAGTTAGAAGTTGTATTCTTGCCCTTGATCACAAAGAGAACCCAGTGTTAAGAAAAATAGCTTCCACAGGATTGAAAGATGACATTTTGCCCAGATAAAGGAATGAGACGGGACTAAGGAGAATACATTTGAGGTATTATAGAACCAAAGATTTTTTAGAATATACTGGACTGTGTCTGTGCCTTTTTTATTTTCTTTGTTCTTCCTTGGGATTATTAGCTTTATTATGAAAATGCCAATCTGTTATAGAAATGGTAAGAGTAACGAAGTAAAGGAATTTGAAGGGAAAGGTGACTGCAGCAGTTATCAGAGCGGTAAAAGCCAAAAATATGGTAAAATTCAGTAGGAGATGCTTCTTCCAGTGCTTACATCTTATGGTTTCTTAATTTTGTTTCATTAAGGAAAGTGCTTTCCTCACAGATGCTAATACTGCTTGCTTTGAAAAGATAGGCGTTTGGAAAAGGAGAAGGAGAAGGGAAATTATTACTTAGCTGGATGTATTGAATAAAATACCAAACACTTTGCACTTTAATTCTATTCTGTTTTCACGTATACTCTGATAGATACAGTATTGCTATTCTCGTTTCATAGAAAACTGAGGTTTAGAGAGGTTAAATAACTTACCCAAGGGTCACATGGCTAAGTAAGGAGATGCAAAATGCTATTTCTAAACATCATTCTTGATGATGTTCAAAGTTAAGTATCTCACAGACTAAACTAAGAAGGACCTAAAAATATACATATTTTTTTAAATGTAATAATTTTTAGTCCATTCAATAGGATTTGTTAAAATTAAAGAAGAAAACTTTCAAAATAATAAATAGCAGATATTATTTGGATTTGAAAAATTGTGAAGGAAATTATGAAGGAAACTGGAAGTGAACATAGGGAGTTAGTCTTCATACAGTAAGCAACAGGGATTTAAGGGTTTTTAAGCAGATTTGTGCCTTGCTAGAAACAATACTAAGAGAAAATTATTCTCAGGGTAGATGTAAGTTAGATTAAAATTAAAACAATCATGATTAAATTTGTTAGGAGGCTTTTGTCAGAATGCAGACATGGCATGATGAGGGTCTGCACTTAAAAAAGGAAGCTGAATATTCACCAACCCCCCCCCCCGCCCCCCCCCCCCCACACACACACGAAAACCCTTAGGCAAAATTTTCTCTGGGCCATTGTAGATGCAAACCATCACTCTTCTTACTCCTACATTTCCCCAGTAGTCTACTCATTTCTGGTAATTTAGATTCATCTACACACTTTAATTCTCAGCTCTCGTAATTTTAGTCCTAGGTGTTAGAACTGTCCTTGTGCCAGGTTTGTCTCTCACACTTGTCTCACCTCTGCCATCCTGGATTCCTTCTCTGGATTCTCCTGTGATCTGTGCTTTTCTGATTTTAATTTGATTCCCAGGGCTTCACTTTTCAAGTAGCTGCCTGTCCTAGAATCAGTACATTTACCTTTCCTAGTTCCTGACCTCCTGCACTCACTCCAAATTCCTTTGCTGGCATGGCTCAACTTTTAGATAATGACAGAGAAAAGAAGAAAGAACTGAGCATTGAAAAATATGTAATCATTAGGGAAACCAAAGAGGAACTCTAGAATAAAGGTTTGACAGGAACACTAGAATAGAGGTTTACAGTATAGTGTAAAGTCACAGAAGCCAGTATACTACAGAGAATCTGAAAGAAAGGTTAGGAAGGAATCGATAGTTAATATTTTTAATACTGTTAATAATCTAATGGTCAAAGCATATGAATCAGGTGAAGTCCTAAGTGAGACATGAAGCACCATTTTAGAGAACTAGGACAGGAGAATCAATAAAATACTTCTGTTTAGTTTCTTTTGAAAATGTGTGAACAAAGAAATGGAAACAGATTTCCCTGTAAGGCAAGGTGGGTTTTTTTTTTCAGAACTACAGTCAGTAAAGGAAGTCACATTACTCAGTGTCCCAATGTCCATTCAAAAGAAGAGGAACAATGTCCTGGAAAGAAAGAAGGTGAGCCATATTAGGGAAATGAATTTTAAAGCCAGGAGTTAATGTATGAAAAGCCTTCATGAGAACATGGATCTGGAAAACAAAACAAAACAAAACAAAACCAAAAAACAGTGATCAAGGCAATTTTGGATATTTTTTTTTCTAATCTTTTTCTCAATGCTAGCAATATATATGATTTATTTTGGCATTATTGGTCTAATGTAGCTTCTGAGAACTGAGAATTCTATCCAAGCTGTCCTAGTAGGCTGAAGAAACAGACTTGTTTCAGTTATCAATTGCTGCATAACAAACAACCCAAAACTTAGTTGTTGAAAATGCCAATGATTTACCTTTCTCATAATTCTCTGTGGGTTGACTGGGTGATTTTTCTACTGGTCTCACTGGGCTCATTCACGTAGCTTCACTCAGCTGGTAGTCAGCTGGTAGGTCTCTCTCTCCCCATAGTCTATAATTCCTTGCTTTTTCAGGACAAAGTTGTCTTGGGGCATTATTCCAAGAGGATAAAAGAGGCTGAAAAGTTTACTAAGGACTAACCTTAGAAGTTGAACAATGTCATCTGTCACATTTCTGTGGGTTAAAGTAAGTTACAAGGACAGCCCATTCAAAGAGAGAGAAAAATAGTATTCATTTCTTGATAGAAAGATCGAGTAAAGTTACATTGTAAAGAGCTGTAGACACAGGTAGTTGCGATTCTTTGGGGGACATTGTTGTCATAGATCTACAACAGTCTCCCCTCAGCCAGATTTTTCACTTTTCATTTTGAACTATCTCAATCCATTTTAGTCCGAGCTAGTGGTGTTTTTTTTCAACATGACTCTTAAAAATTTTGTGGGTTTTCCATTAATCCGATGGGGTTCACTTCATACCCTCAAAACCACATGGATAATTCTTTTGTAGACAGTGGACTGTAGTGCTAGCTTCCTTTTTACTACATCAAAATTTTTCTCTCAATGGAGTTAGTAATTTAAAGCTCTAAAGTACCTAAAATTGTGTGTTTCACATTATACAAATAAACGTGTCCCACAAAATTTTGTGCATAAGTCCATTTTTTGTAAAGACAGTGGAATTTTTGTCATTATAGAAGCTTGCCACTTAAATACAATCTATTATGAATCCTTTAGTAAAGTTTGGAGAGACATTAAGAGAGATAGATCTATAGTCAGACCTGCATTTGAATTCTACTCTGCCATATGACCTTGAACAAGTTGTTTATTCTCATTTGATGTCAGTTTCCTCATCAGTAAAATAGGAATACAAATATTCTGTGCTTGCCATTTTGATGATTGTTAGGCGGAATGGAGAAAAGTATGTAAAACAAGTGGCGTATAATAAATTATAGCTAGAGCTACAATTCTAGAGCTGAAGGAAACTTTAGTTCCCTTCTAAGGCTAACTCCATATCAGTCCTTTTTAATGATCTACTTTGTTATGTGTATATCAATTCATTAGGATAATGTACTATTAAGATTATAAAACACACCCCCAAAATATGTTAAAAAATGAGCTTTTTTAAAAAAAACTTCACATAACTAGATCTATATTTTCTTCCTTCACCCAGTGGATTATGTTTTCCACAAGGAGTGCTAGAATTTGTGGCAATATCAGTATTTGTATAGAGGGAGGTAACGAAAAGAGTGGGACAGGTCTCCAGCAATTACCAATGTTTCTCAACCAATATAAAAAAACCTACTAGAAAGCTTTGTGCAAGGTACTATTTGTAGCAGATGTTTTTCCCCAGTAGGCAATCAAAACTTCATTTTCTTTAGGTGAAAACCTAAAACCTAAAATTTAGAAAAGAAATACTTTTTAAAAAATGTTTTAAGAGAGTAGAGTTTTTTTGTAATTGTACATTTTCCGCTGGAAGTAATAGCTGTCTTTATCATCTTTTTTGTGTTTTAAGCTATTAAATAATTTTTGTCTTCAGTTAGATTCTTACACCTCCCATTTTACTAGTTCTTTTATCTGCACTTACCCTATCTTTGAAAACTGCTTTTAGCTTTGTAATCTTCATGTTAATATTTGATGTCTGACAATTTGATTTTCTGGTCTAGCGTATAATACAAAGTATTCCATTTAATATTTGTGATTTTCTTCTCTTGCTGTAATACACATGAAACTTTATACTTCTCATTCTATGTCTGTACATACTCTGCATACTAACTTTAATTTATTCTATGTACTTTGGAGAATATAATAATGGGAATATACCAAATTACATTGCTTATTCCAGTTTACTTTTTCTAGTTGTGATAATGGAGTTTTAAAATTACTAAACATTTACTGTGACTATAATATCAGTCACACTGTCTGGTTTCTAAATACACATATAATTAGGCTAAAAAAATTGTTTTGAAGAAAATGCTTTAATTGATAAAGATGTCTTTTTATATGCAAAATATTAATAAATTTTAACATATTAAGTTTCTAATAATACTTTATTCACATAGTCATTTTAAAATACTAATTTACATCTATTATTACCTTGAAGGCATCCTAAATACTTTAACAAAGTTGACCTCATATAATAATATAATTATATATAGCTAACATTTATTAAACACTGAATATGTTTTAAGTACTGTACTAAATACCTTACATGGATTATCTCATTTGATTATCATAAATCAATAAAATACATATAAAATCAGGACTAGAACAGAACTATTTGACTCAAAGGCTACATGGTGAATCATATGCTATATTGCCTCTGATAATGAGCATACAGGGCTCCAGAATGATCACTTGGGATAAAGTCTCATTTGTAATAACATTCATATTCTAGCATAATTTATTTTAAATCCCAAACCTAAAAAGCAATTCTAATGCTTACAATGGTATGAAATACATATAACCTTTAAAAATTTTTCATTTGCTTTATATTAATTCACTTGGCAACATGCAGCTATTGAATTTTTATTTAGAATTTTCCAATTGTTTCTCTAATTCGTCAAAGGACTAAAAATCAAACAATCTGAGGCCAGTTTTTATAAGGTCTGGCTTACAAAATAAACAGAACAGACAGAATTGTGAGGCCAAGTATTAAAGTTCATCAGTGAGAGAAAGAATAAAACATATCAGATTAATAAATACAATGCTGAGATAACATTTGAAAATTGATAATCTGCCCTTAAAGTACAAACTCATGACTTTTGGAAATATAAAATTTTGACTACCCCATATTTGTCTTGAGTCAAATTCTTCAGTCTGTAAAATGTGAATGTATCACATTCATGCATATTTTACTGTTGGAAATATATAGGGTCATTTTTACTGTGCATTGAATAATTTTTCAGTAATTAAAAATTATCAATTCTAATAATGTAATTAAGTTGACATGCTATGATGTGTCACTCTGTTATACCATTCTTTATAAAAACATTCATTAAGAATTGCTTGTGAAAATTACTTTCGCAAATTTCAAAGCCTGATGTAATCTGGTCTATATTTCTCAAATATTTATAACATTCAACAATATTAATTTTTAGCATCACTCTGACACATGGTTGAATCTATAAAAATGTAAAAGATTATATTCCTTCTGTTTCAATATTCTCTATTAATAGATGGCATTTATTTACATAGACACATTTATTCTAGCTCAGAATTTTAGCTCAGAAATTATTCCACTATTGTAATTAGCTCGGTTATTTTTAGAACTCTTTCATATTAACTCAATTTTAAGATGCTTGAGTAAAGCATTTAGATTATCTCTGGCATCATTTCCATATTTAAAATTTATCATTGAAGGAATTATTTTATAACACGTTTTAGTTAATTTAAATAGTAAGTGATCGTCAACTATTATTCTTAGAGTTCTCAAAGTTATCTAGAACATTTTTTAACAAGAAACTGTATCTAGTGAAATTTTAAAAAGAAATTTTCAAATTTTATAAAAATGTTTTATATATTGCAGATATTGAAGCAGAAAGATATAATAAGAAGCAAAAAGAAAGAAATGTCACTACACAGGTAAATATTTTCTAAATAATTATATTTTCCCAGTACAAAATTTAGACTATAGGCATTCATATTAATATTTATAGCCTGCTCAGAATTCCTAAACAAGCAATTATTGACTATTCTGTTATTTTTTTCATTCTCAGCTCTCTGTTAATTTATTAAATACTACTCATATAATTATTCATTATAGAGTCACAAATGCTTATGAAACTTTATTAACCTCATGATATCTTCCACATTTGGAAGTAGGGGATTTAACATTTTCAATCAGTTCTCAACCCAGCATCCAGCATAATTCTGTAAACGTAAGTGATTTCAAATCGCTCCTGTACTTGAAACCCTTTAGTGGCTTCCCATCTCATGCAGAGTAAAACTAGTCTTGCCTATTTGACTCCGGTCTATACCACTCTTTTCTCTCTGACATCATCTCCTACTACTATCTCCCGTACTCATACCATTCTAGATATGCCGGACTCTGTGATTTTCCTCAGAAACCTCAGGCATACTCCCACTTTTCTGTTCTTTCTGCTTGGAATGCCCTTGAATCCAGACATCCATGAGGCTCCTTTTACTCACCTCCTTAAGGTCTTTGTTCAAATGCCACATTTATGGAGAGTCTTTCCCCAGATGCTCTGTAAATTTACAATCTATCTAAAATTGCAAACACTATCACAACACCTTCTGTCTCCCTTCCCTGCTGTATTTTTCCTCCCAGAATTGCCACTATGTAACATCTCATATTTTGTTATGTTTATTGTGATTTTCCCTCCATTAGAATATAAACTCTATGAGGGCAGCGTTCTTTGTGTGTGCTCTTCACTGCAGTTATCCCAGCAACTAGAACAGTGTCTGGTACATAGTAAGCATTCAACAATGTTTATCGAATTAATGAATAAATCTTAAATCAAGATTAAATGAGTAAACTTTGAAAAAATGTTTCTATAAATAAAAACCTTTCTACATTACAACATTTTCTGAATTTTCCAGATTTAGGTCCTCTTCATTACCATAATTACCATACTTCATAATTAACAGTGGGATTATTATCTATGGAATTAGAGGTAACCTTGGCATAAAGCTCAGTTTATCCTTGAACAGGGGGAGATTCAAGGGACATCAGCATCATCAGATCATCTTACTTTCCTTTGTGGACTCTAGATACCTTGTGATATTCAGTGCCAGCCCAGTAATTTATGAAAGTTCTTTTTGGAATCAAGGAGCTCCTTACTGCTTGGTTTCAAGAATGCTTCTCAGACCCACAGGTGTCCTCCCCAATGCCCAGGAGTAGATAAGGAAATATGGGAAAAGACTCCAGCTCCAAGCACAAAATAAAACTACAAACTATTTTTAAGATATCTCAGAATATTAGAAAACGAAGCACAATCTTTGTGTCAAAGAAGGGGAAACACACCGTAGTGGCCTGTTTATAGACTGTATATGTCACCCAATTCCACGGGAGTATACTTTTTTAAAGCTTCCTTAGCACAAACTTCATGCAACACAGACTTCAGAAGTAAAAAGACCAAAGACTGCAAATAGCTCTAATGCAATCCATGCTACACTACACCCAGAATAAAGTAACCTTTCTTCACTAAATTTAACATGTTTTATGACTCTTTTGTAATAAATAGGATACTATCTGTTTAAAAACACCCTGCCCCCATTTTTCTGCCCCAATCGTAGACCTAATTAATTCTGGTCATTTCATAATAATTACTATTTACATTTTAATTTTTAAAACACCCTTCTATGTATGGTTGCCCTTTCCCTAGTTTTTCTTTCTTTCTGGCTTTACAGCTCTACGATTCACAAAAGAATATTATCTACTTCTCATTTCCCAACACAGTTTTTAAAAACACACATACATACATTTTTTTAAACAAAATGTTTAAAGACACTTTGTCTTGTGTTAAGAATTTGATCTTTCCAGGAATGCTGTGTATTATTCCTTCAGTATTAAAGAATGATCATGATCTTAGAGGTAGTAAACCCCTAGTGTCTAATGTACTACCAGGGAGTAACTGAGGCTCTTTAAGGGAGCAATTCATGCATATGGCTGAAGGGCCATTATGACAACCACCACCACCATCAAGAACAGTGAAATCTCTGAAAACGTGAAAAGGTAGCCCAGCTCTCAGCATTGAGCAGTTTCATTGAGGTTCCCAGAGTGCTCGGTTCCATGCTCTACCTCACCTTAGCAGACATGGTCTTGTTTTTTTTTTGAAATTCACATCTTGTTTCAGTAGATAATTAGACTTTTTAAGCACATTTTGGTAACTTGATTTACATTATCTTCATAATTTATATTAAGAATCATATCTTACAGTTATAAATACTTTAAACATTATAAAATGCCTCCATATATACTATTGATTTCTCCTAACATTACTTTGAAGTATGTTAATGGATTATTTAAAGGGTTAGTTGTTATCCCCACTTAACAAATTAGAATAACCAAGACCATTGAAATTTAAAAGATCTTTATATTACAAATTTTCAGTACACTCATTCATTCAACACAGTGCCTACTATACACCAAATACATAATACAGTTACTGGAATTTGGAATTTCCAAAAGGTTTTTTTTTTTCTTTAGCTTTGTGAAACCTCTATTGGGTATTGCTTAAACTTGATTGTGAGCTTCTGAAGGGTAAGAAAGTATCTTTTTTTTTTACCTTTTAGTGTAATGTTTTGTATGTGGTAGATAGACTAAAGGTTTACAGATTTAGTTAAATATGCTACTATCATTTATTCAAGACGTGATTATAAAATGGATAGATTCTCCATCCCCTGGACTTTTGTTTTCTTTCTAATCACCTATCATGGAATCATACTTCTCCAAATATAACCTTTAAATTCATTTTAACTAAAATCTACTTGTCTCCTGAGAACTTCCCCTGCAGCCCTCTTAAGCATTTTCTCCCACAACTCAATTATGTTGGTTCTAGTCGTGGTGGTTGTTATCTTTCTTCCTTCTTTTGCCACATTCTCCTTGGGAGAATAGTAGATGAGCTAAGAAATAATTCATGACTTTTCTCTCCTACTGTTATGTTTCTTCTCTTCTTACCATAATGGAGATTTCAGTATCCCTGAATTCTAACCTCTCATTTTCATTGTTTAGATCCTTTTGCTCTAATAATTGTACCCTTCTCTCTATTCCCATGGTCATTATTTAGATTGTGTCTTTTCCAAAAGAAAATTTGTATCTCCCAAATCTCTGATGACCACCTGGTGTTTTCCAGGTTACTCCATCAATGCTTCAATTCTATCAGGACCTCAAATCCGTTTGCCTCTTTTACTGCTCACCATTCCTCTCAGGTCTTCACTTCTCTTCTTACTTGGCTTAGAGTTGATGGCTTATTACTACAGGACCACAGTCCCTTTTTCAAAACCCTTCGGAACAAATGTGTTTCAAACTTCAAGGTTAAAAAAAAAAATGTAGTAAAATATACATAACATAGAATTTACCCTTGTAGCCATTTTTAAGTGTATAGTTCATTAGTGTTAAGTACATTTACATTGTTATATAACCAATCTCCAGAACTCTTTTTCATCTTACAGAACTAAAACTGTATAACCGTAAAACAACAACTCTCTAGTCTTCCCCATCTCTTAGCCCCTAGCAACCACCATTATAGTTTCTGTTTCTATGAATTCGATTACTCTAGATACTTTATATAAGTGAAATCACAGTTTTTGTCTTTTTGTGACTGGCTTATTTTACTTAGCATAATATCCTCAAAGTTCATCCATATTATAACATGTGTCAGAATTCTTTTCCTTTTCAAGGGCTGGATAATTTTCCAGCATATGTTTATACCTCATTTAGTTTATTCATTTGTGTGTTGAACACTTGAATTGTTTACAACTTTTGGCTGTTGTGAATAATGCTGCTGTGAACATGGGGACACAAATCTCTTTGATACCCAGTTTTAGATTCTTTAGGGTGCATACCTGAAAGTGGAATTGCAGCTGCACCATTTTACATCCCCACTAACAGTGCACAAGTGTTTTAATTTCTTCATATCCTCACTAACACTTGTTATTTTCCTTTTTTTTTTATAGTAACCATCCTAATGGATGTAAGGTGGAATATGATGTGGTTTTGATTTGCATTTTCCTAATAGTTAATGATGGTGAGGATCTATTCATGTGTTTGTTTGTATATCTCCTTTGAGGAAATGCCCATTTTTAACAAAGTTGTTCATATTTTTTTATTAAGTTGTATCCTGGGTATTAACCATTTATTATATATATTATTTATAAATATTTATTCCCATTCTAATTTGTAAAGTGAGGTTGTCTTTTCATTCTGTCGATAGTGCCCTTCGATGCACAGAGGTTTTAATTTTGATGTAGTCCAATTTATCTATTTTTACTTTTTTTGCCTGTGCTTTTAATGCCATATACAATAAATCATTACCAAATCTAATGACAAGCTTTTTCTTGTCTTCTAGGAGTTTTATAGGTTCTGGTATTACATTTATGTCTTTAATCCATTTTGAGTTCATTTTTGTCTCTAACGTGAGGTAAGAGACAAACTGGCGTTGGTATTAAGGTAATGCTGGCCTTACTCTTTAATTTTTTTAGAAGAGTTTGGAGCCACTTACGCTTTACTCTTTAATTTTTTAAAAAGAGTTTGGGGCAGAATTCAGGTCATTTTAGTATTATAGAAATTTAATACAATATACAAACACAGATATGTATATCATACATTATAGAATATCTTCAGCAGAGACTAATATGTTGTTTTCAAACATACTGATATTTATGCAGTAAACATATGAATGTTCACATTAAGTGAAATAAATAAAGAACATAACTTCATATCAGGTGCAGACAGATTCTTCCAATTGAATTTGACGACCAAACCATTGAAAAGCTTACAGTTTTCAGATATTTTTGGATTTTGGAATTGCAGATAAGGGTTCTTACTTTTCATGTGCTCTTTTACCAGAGAAGTTTTTCAGCAGAATTTAGGGTAATACTCAATGCCAGGAAACAGTTACTGTTTGAAAACATGGGAGCCAGGGGAAAAAAAGTAACACAGATAGTTAAGGAAAGCAAAAAGTGCCTTTGATCATTGAGCCCTTGGGAAAGTAAGTCATTGATAGTCAAAATATCCTTACCTTCCAGTTCTTTAACTTCTCAGCTATCTCCCTTTGCAAGGAATGACACTTCTTATTCCATAGCAAACATGACTCACACTTACTCCCTCTTAGATAAAAAGCAAAACATTTTTGTTTTCCATATACGTATAGTCACACAATTTGAGACTGATTCCCTCCTCCAAAATTTCCTTCTGCTCTCCATTTTCCTTCATCCCTATAAACTGGAATATTCAACCACTCAGATGCTCTAACCAAAAAACCAGAAGTTATCTTTGACTTTATCCTTTCTTTTAGCCCAATATCCAGTTCATATTCAATTACTATCTGTACTACTTTAAAAACATATCTTAAACCTGCCCATATAGTTTATCTCTATTGCTTCTGCACTCACTTGAGTCACATCACACCTCCCATGGTTGACTATAATAGTTTCTGAACTGTTCTTGTCCACACTCGTAATCCTGTGCAATCCGTTCCTCACACGACAGCCAGAAAGTTCTCTCTTCCTAAAATATAAATCAGAGAATGTCAATGAAAACCCTCCAGTGTCTTCCTCTTATCCTTTGAATAAGAGGCCAACTCCTTGCCTTGTCCCAATATGATGTGACTCCTACTTCTCTCTGTCTTTTTCTTTTACAGTTCTGCCTTTAATTCACACTCCTTCAGCCACTTAGGCCTTATTTCCATTACTAAAACATACAAGATTGTTCCCACTTTAGAGCATTTGCACTTGCTGTTTCCTCTGTTGGAATGTTCTCCCCCCATATCTGTGCATGACTGCCATTAAATTCTTGGCTCCAAAGTCACCTCTTCAATGAAGCTTTTCTTGGGCATCTAATCTAAATTAGCTGTGAACCAACCCCCCTTCACCTTGCATTTCACTCTTTTTTATATCTCCTTGCTTTATTCTCTTTATAGCATATATTGTTATCTGGTACTAACTTGTTGACATTTCTTTGCTGGTTATTTTCTGTCTTCTCACAGATGAATGGAAGCTCCATAAGATCAAAAAGTTCTTCTGCCTTATTTACCACTATTTCTTAAATTCCTAGTGAATGCCCAACATAAATGTATTGAATGAATGAATCTCTGATTAGTATAGCTCTTAAAGAACAAGTTTGGTTCGTTACTTGATTATTTCACACTTACTACCTCCCAAAAACTATCTCAGGAGGCTACCAAAGTCCTATTAACACTAGTCATGTTATTGTTACTGAAACTCTATTAGAGAATAATCATGGGATTTGGGGCTAACACATTCAGCATCAAATATATCCCAGAAAGCAACAGGGGCATAAGATACACTAAAATTACTGTTCATTCTCTTTAAGTGAAATTAGTTCAAAAAAATATATGGCACAAAAGTATTTTTTACTACTAAAATGGTTTTTACATATGCTTATTATAAAAGAATAAACTTTATTTCAAAACAAATAATGTTTACTGATTTCCCACACTCAAAATATCATAGTTTACTGATGAACAGGGCAAATTAAATAGTCAGAGTACCTAGGTCCTACTAGTTTAGAATCTGAAAAAGAAAAACAGAATCATTAATTTACACATAAAACATAGTCAATATAACAATAATAATATTTACTGAATTCTTACTACATACAAGGCTCCCCACATGTATTAACTTATTTGATCCTCACAACAACCTAATGATGAAGGCAGTATTATTACCTCCATATTATATCTATATTCTCTTTGAACTGAGTTACAGAGAGGTTAATTCACTTGCCCACAATTAGACACAGCTAATTACTGATTAACAGAAAATACTATGAAGGGGATGTAAATGAAAATTTTAAAATCTATAATACATTAATTTGGGGATATAAGCAATTAGGATGGATGATTGTGAGAAAGTTATCTGTTCATATGTTAACAAGTAATCAAAGTTACTTGTATTTGAAAAGTAAAAATGTGCATTGTTTTAAGAATAAAATTAATTATCATTCAGACAAAACTGTGTAAAAACCCTTAAGTCAAACCTCTAGCCTTAATAGTCCAGCTTACTCTTTTAATCAAGAGGCTATTTAAAATGGATTCTGCTTCCTAGTACCATTTTTGTGTGAGTGTGTTTATTTGTGTTTGTCTTCAAGCAAAGTACCATAGGACTGAATCCTACTTTGAAAATATCTTGGCACAAGAAGCATGATGTAGCCATAAACAAATTAGGATTAAATGTACAGTGAGATAAATTTATATTTTCTTTCCTCTAAACCCACAGATTATTTAGTTTCTTTTGTGAGGATGCTCTTATCTTTTCTGTGCTCTAAGAAAACAAGGGATTTCCCCAAAATAAAGAAATCCACACATCCATTAGGCTCCCCTCTACCCAAGACAGTCTACTCAAAATAAGAACTACACTAAAAAGTTTATAAAGCATCTATAATTAATTGTGTATGTAAAACATGAAATATGTAATGGAATAATCTCAGCTTTAGAGATTATAGAGAAATGAGCTACTGCTAACCAAGACAGTAAGGTACCACATAGTCAGTGATATGGGAGGGTCTCGGGGAAACAGAATTTGCGTTGGGCCTGGTAACAGGAATGATATTTAGGATAATAAGAAGGGGGTGGGGGCAATGAAAACCATGTAAGTAAAGGCAAGGAAGTAGGAAAGAACCTATTCTATTTGGGGAACAGGAAGAAGAGTTTAGCTGTTACGGATATTTGTGTAGGTGTGAGAGTAGTAAGAAATAGTTTTACTATGATACTTTTAGTACAGACTGTGAAGAATCTTAGATTTTGTGCTGGGGAGATTGATTTTATCCTGTTGTCACAGAGGACTGAGGGCTTTTGAGTTGGGCAGTGATATGTTCAAAAGGATGCTTGAGAAAAACTCATCCAGAATGAATCTTCAAAATAGAGAGAAGTGAAGGAAGCAGGAGGGCTAGGTAAGAGATTATCAAAGCACCATGTCACTCTGATTAAGAGCTATAGCTAATCTATAAATGGACCTTGAGAGTTTAAAAACATACTTCTAAAGCATATTTAGACTTGGATTTTAAAAGCACACTTCTATTGAATTTACTGTTTGAAAACTAAAATACATATTATAAGTTCTTAAACAAAAATTCCTGCCAGTAATACCTCTGAAATATACCCAGAAACCAACCACTATCACCACTTACCCCTACCATCTTCTTACTCCACTGCCACCATAAACTCTCACCTGGTTTATCTTAATTAACTCTTTTTCTCCCGCTCTTTATATTTCATCATACAATATGCTCCACAGAGCAGCCAGGGTGATCCTTTTGCAGTTTAAGTCAGTCCATATTTCTTTTCCTCACAGAACCTTCCAAGGGTTTCTCCTTCAGAAAGAACATGATTCACACTCCTGATGCTGATCTCAGAGCTGCTTCTCTGCATCATCATTTACCACTCCCCAGCCCACTAATCGTTTCTCCCAGCTATACCATCTTATTTGCATATCTATGTGCTTCTGCTTCAGGGTCTTTGTATTTGAGATTTCTCTGCCAGAACTCTCTTTCCTGAGGTATTTTTATTACTAACTGCCTTCTTCCTGACATAGCAGTCTATTCAGATGTTATCAAAAAACTTGTTCCTCACCATCCTATATCAAAATAATGCCAACTTTTATCAATTCCATCCCCATGCTCTTTTTTAAAAAACCTCCTTTTATCAGTTAACTGCTATCTTCCCCACCAGAACATCAACTTCAGAAAGGCAGAGCCTTTTTTTTTAATTTGTGGCTATCTGCTTAGCTCTTAGAAAGGGGCCTTAGAGAGGCACTCAATAAATTCTTGCCACTGAACTATATAATCTTTGGGTGCTTTTGAGAGTTAGGGTAAGGCTCTCTGTCTGCCGGGACTCCTCAATACTTGTTCCAGCTGACTGTTGTGCCATCTACTCTCACTGGCTGAGAGAGGAATCAAAATCAGGAATCAATGACCTCTGTAGAAGGAGGAGATAAAAACACCAGACATTCAGAAGCATTTTACAAGTTTTTACTGCCCCTTTAACTTAGCCATTCATTATTTTTGAATTGAAAATTTATCTCCAAGATCAGGAACAAGACAGGAATGCCTGCTCTCACCACTCTTTTTCAATATAGTGTTGGAAGTTCTGGCTAGAGCAATTAGGCAAAAGAAAGAGACAACATCTAAATTGGAAATGAAAAAAATAAATTGCTACTTTTTGCAGACACATAATTCTTTATATAGAAAATCCTAAAGACTCCACTCCCCCCACCAAAAGAAACTATGAGAAACAATAAACAAAACAGTAAAGTTGCAGGATGCAAAAGCAATGTATAAAAATCCATTGCATTCCTATAGTAACAATGAAATTTTAGAAAAAGATCTGAAAAAAGAAATTCCTTTTGCAATTGGAACTAAAAGAAAAAAATACCTAGGAATAAATATAATGAAACATGTGAAGGACCTATATAATGAAAACTATAAGACCCTATTGAACAAAATCGAAGAAGACACAAAGAAATGAAAAGATATTTTGTGTTCATGGATAAGAAAAATCAACTTAGTTAAAATGGTCACATTACCCAAAGTAATATACGGATTTAATGCAATTCTCATCAAAATCCTGATGGCATTTTTTTTTAATAGAAATAGGACAAAAAAAAATCATTAGATTTGCACAAAAGATCCCAAATAGCCAAAGCAATCCTAAGAAAAAAGAACAAGACCAGAAGTATCACTCTGCCTGATGTCAAATTATACTACAAAGTGACAATAATTAAAACATTATACGATTAACAGAAAAGCAGACACACAGACCAATGGAACAGATTTGAGAGCCCAGAAATAAACCCATATGTGTATGGGCAGATAATTTTCAACAAAGGAGCCAAAAGCATACAATGGAGAAAAGAAAGCCTCTTCAATATATGGTGCTAGAAATTGGAAAGCCACATGCAAAATAATGAAACTGGACTGTTATCTATTGCTACACACCAAAATTAACTCAAAAGTGATCAAAGACCTAAATATAAGACCTGAAACAATAAAATGCATAGAAGAAAATTTAGATACTGCATTCATGGACATTTTAGAGACGATTTGATGAATTTGACCTCAAAGGCAAGAGAAATAAAAGCAAAAGTAAACAAAAGGGACTATATCAAACTAAAAAGCTCTGTATAGCAGAAGAAACCAACAAAACAAAGAGATGACCAACTGAATGGGAGAAGATATTTGCAAACAAAACATCTGATAAGAGGTAATATCCAAAATATATAAATAACTCATACAACTCAACAACAGAAAAACAATCCAATTAAAAAATGAGCAGAGTACCTGAACAGATACTTCTCTAAAGTAGACATCCAAATGGCCAATAGACATGAAAAGATGCTCAACTTCACTGGATATTAGAGAAGTACAAATCAAAACCACATTTATCTGTAAAGATATATACACCTTAATATTCATTGCAGCATTATTCACAGTGCCCAAAATATGGAAAACACTAAAGTGTCTTTCAATAGTTGAATGGATAAAGAAGATGTGGTACATATATATATAATGGAGTACTGCTCAGCCATAAGAAGATGAAATATTGCCATTTGTGACAATGTGGATGGATCTTGAGATAATCATGCTAAGTGAAATAAGACAGAAAAGGCTGAGAACCATATAATTTCACTTATGTGTGGAATATGAAACTGAAAGCAATGAATGAATAAGACAAACAAACAAAAACTCGTAGATATAGACAACAATCGATAGTTACCAGAGGGAAAGGGGAGAAGGTGGGGGATGGGAATAGATAAGTTAAAGGGAGTCAAATATATGGTGACATAAGATTTGGTTTTGGGTGGTAAACACACAATAAAATATATAGATAATGTATTATTGAATTGTGCACCTGAAACCTATATAATTAACTCATGTCACTCAAATAAATTTAATTTTTAAAAATTGGGGTATTTTAGTAAAATGTTTTTTGAATTAATTTATTTTTATTAAGGTGACATTGGTTAATGAAATCCAGTAAGTTTGAAGTGTACAATTTAACAGTAAGGCATAAATACATTACATTGTGTGTTCACCGTCCATAGTTAAATTTCTCTTTTTCACCACATATTTGACCCCTTTTACCCCATCTACCATACCCCTCTCCCCTCCCCACCTTACCTTTTGGTAACCACTAGTCTATTGTCCATGTACATGTTGTCTGTGTTTCTTTGTTGTTTGTTTGTTGCTTTTAGGTTTATATCCCACATATAAGTGATATCATGTGATTTTCAACTTTTTCTGTCTGGCTTACTTCACTTAGCATGATTATTTCAAGTTCCATTCATGTTGTCACAAATGGCAGTATTTCATCTTTTCTTATGGCTGAGGAATATTCCATTGTATATATGTACCACAGCTTCTTTAGCCAATCATCTATTGTAGGACACCAGTTGCTTCCACGTCCTAGCTGCTGTGAATAATGATGCTATGAACATTGGTGTGAAAATATCTTTTCTGATACAGGTTTAAGTAAAGGGATTGCTGAATTATATGGTAGATCAATTCTTAGTTTTTTAAGGAACTTCCATACTGTTTTCCATAGTGGCTGTACCAGTTTGCAGTCCCACCAGCAGTGTATGAGGGTTCCTTTTTCTCCGCATCCTCTCCAACATTTGTTATTACTTGTCCTGTCGATAACAGCTATTCTAACAGGTGTGAGAAAAAAGTTGTTTCTTTTAATGGCAATAACATGATAATCACATTGTCCCAGAGAATGCTGGAAGCTAATCAAAGTCCATGTTCTCATCTTCATGATACCAGATAGTATGTTTCCCCAGATCCCTGTGCAGTTGAGTAGAGCCATGTGACAGTTTCACCTGGTAGAAAGTGGCTAAAAGCACCATTGCTACTTCCAGGTCTTCTCTGTTCAGAAAAAGAGAACAAAACAAAATGAAACAAATACAATAAAAAAACTCTTACTACGCATGATCTTCCATGGTTTTTCCCTGTCTGGTAGATATCAACGCTTAGAGAAACCTTGGAATCCATATGTTGAAGTCAGCAGCACAGCCTCTATCTGCCCTGGTCCCTGGATGACAGCATGGCATGACTTGAACACCTGCCTATTGATTTTAAGCCATTGTATATTGTGGGTCTATTTGTTAACATGCAATATTTCACACACACTTACAGTTTTAAAAAATCCATTCTTATGTAAAATTCAAATTTGATTGGGCATCTTGTATTTTTATTTGCTGAATCTGACCACTCGACAAAAAGAAGGATCACACTTAGAGTCCTTACATATCCACACATAACTTGTATATGAATGTTGGAGCAGCATTATTGATAATAACAAAGTGTAGAAACAACCCGATGTCCATCAGCAGATGAATGGATGAACAAAATGTAGTTTATCCATATAATGAATATTTGGCCATAAAAAGGAATGAAGGGTTGATGCACACAACATGGATCAACCTTAAAAGTATTGTGCTAAGTGAAAGCAGTCAGTTACAAAAAACCCACATACTGTATAAAAATTCATTCATAAGAAAGTCTAGAATAGGGGAATCTATAAAGATAGAATATAGATTGATTAGTGGTTGCTTGGGAGTGGGAGTAAGGTGAACAGAAAAATAGGGAGGGCAATAGCTGAAGGATATATAGTTTCTTCTTGAGATAATAAAAATGTTCTAAAATTAACTACAGTGATGGTTGCACAAATCTGTAAACATTCCAAAAACCATTGAATTGTATAATTAAATGTACAATTTATAATTATAGTATGTGAATTATATATCAATAAAGCTGTTTAAAAATAAAAGTCCTTGCCTTTAGGGGTCAGAACACAAACCTATGGCTTTGCTGAGGGCCATTCTGTATACATCCCTTTCCATCCTCATAAAAATAAACAACCCCGGGAAACTTCTTGGACACTGGCAGAATATCATGCCAATAAAGACTAGGGACAAGAGGAGTCTGGTTAGAAACAAAATGGAATGTCAGGGGAAGAGAGCTATCTAACATGTTTTGTGTGATTCTATAAAGACTATGAAAATTCTGAACAGTGAGCAGAGTAAACAATAAAGATGCAATGGAAAATAAATAAATAAATACATACATAAATGAAAGTCCTTACTTAGCTCCATGTCCCTGCATGCTCCAGCCTCTGGGTCACTGCTCTAATCTCTTTGCTACGTATAAGAAGGTGTTAAGCATTTCAGAAAGTGTTCTTGGAAATAAGGAGTTTAAATTGTGATACTGAAAAAAAATTAAAAAGCAAATTAAAAACTGGACTCTTTTTGAAAGTAGTAGTTGACAAAGAATTTTTTTTAATCTTCTAATAAAATTTTCCCAGGAAAAGTATATATATGAGTCATGAATATGTATCTCCATAAAACTTTTAAATTTTCTCTCTTAAAATTGGCATTATTTTTTACTACTCAGAAACAACTCCTCCAAATACCTCTCCCTAATTAAAATAGATTAATTATACAAATTCTGGAAAGTACTTTGGAAAACATTTTTTTACATTTTTATTCTAGGCAGTCACAAGATTTTCTTACTTTCTATTCATTATAGATTTGCTGTACTATGTCATGCAAATCTATGATCTATGTACTATGATCTTTTTTTTTAAGATCACACTAATGCTGTTACCAGGAAAATTCACCAATAGAAGAGTAAAATTGGTTAAATTCTCCTATTTTATTGATAATATTTAGGTTTTAATACTTGGTTCTGCACTTTAGATGACAATGCAATATATTTAAAAGGTTTTGACTCATAAAAGATATGAATTCTTAAAGCGAAATAAGTCATCTATCATTTCGATTTGAAAAAAAGAAGGAATTAGAGTGATTGCATTAAACTAGTATTTTTGCCATGACTAAATGAACTTTTACTTTCCTGTTTTATTTTTTTTAAGTTACGCACACACACAAAAAATGGGCAAAAATCTTTTTCTTTGTAGGTATCAGTGAATGAAATCAAACGGTTTTTATCACATATATTGGAACGAAGAAACTTGGTTAAAGTAATCAATAAAAGAGAAAGTGTCTTTGAAAAAAAGAAGAATCAACGCAAATTAAGAATAAAAGAAGTTCGAAATAAAGATTTCTTGAAAAGAAATCAAAATTATTGTAAGTAGAATTCCCTTTCACATATAAATTTAAAGTTACTATGTAATCTACAATCAAAATTTAGAGCTACTTTTTGAAAAGCCTTTGGATAATCATAAATATTTATACACACAAAAACCTTATATTTTGTCAGCTTCTAGCTCCATCTTTATATTGATGAATTTATATTGATAATTAGGACTCATGGGGGAAAATCTCCAAAATTATATGAATAAACTTTTATCAGCTATTCTGCTAATAGAAACCCTCGTACTTTAAAGAAAATTGAAATTAATGTTATATTCCTTCCCTTCCCCCACCAATCTAGCTATCTGTAATATTCCTACTAAAGACATACCTGATTAGTGGATAAATTTTGGATGCAAGAATGGTCTAGAAAATATAAACAATGTCTGCATAAATTCTGTGTGTAGGAGTTAACTAGTGCTCAATTACAACATTTAAGAATCAATTTCAACATTTTATTTAAATCTCATGCATGAAATCTTACTCTTTTCTAACAGATGTGTATGAATTACTATGTTACTAACATCTTATTTAAGAGAGAAAAACTTTGGCAGAGAAAAATTAAGATGATCAGTTTTTAATAGCATTATAAATGTGATATACATATTTAGATTTTAAATCTAAATCACACACATTAAAACATTTCCTTTGATCATTTTTTGACATGTCCTACATTTTATTTAGCATAGGTCTACTGATCGGCATTTCTAGTAGAAACCATACTCAAAATGCATCATCTATAATTTCCCATCTCGGGTTTTTAATGAAACAAAGAAGACAAGACATTTATGGAGCAATCTTTTGGCAGAATCCTGTCAGGTATTTGTGGACTTTTTCAGCCACTCATTTACAGATGCTTCACCTACAATTATATTGGATAATTTTTAGTAACTCTTCTTTATCAAGTTTTTTCTTAGTATTTCAATTACTTTACACAGAAACTCATTTTCTTTTCAGACTAATATTTAATCAGTTTACATATTATTTAATTAAATTCTGTAGTTACAACTGGTACAAACAAGCTTAGGAACAAGCACTCCAGGTTTTTGGTAAGCATGGAAGGGGTAGGAACAGAGGTGCATACATGTACTAAAGGAAATCCCACTAGTTGCAAGCATTTGGTGTGCTGTGGACTTCAGTAAGTTAGAAAAATTAAAAAGCATTGATTAATTTCACAAATAAGGTAGGTGGAGGTTAAGTACTGTTTGGAAGAGGAAACAATGTCACCCTTCAAATGAAATCACTCTTATATGAAATCACCCATATATGAAAGTAATTATTTTATGCCTAATAATAATAAATAATAAGGTAATGCTAATTGAGTATTTTTTATATTATTTTAAGTGCTTTAACAAATTTAAGATAGGCTCCTATTGTCTTCACTTTATAAGATGTGAAACCTGCAGCACAGGAAAATAATTTGCTTAGCATCGCAAAACTAATATTTGGTAAGGAAACTGAGATTTAAACTTAGATGGTCTGGTGCCAAAGTCCTCTAGCTCTTAACCATTATGCCATACGCTTCTCACAAAAGTAAGTTGACACGATATCAAGAAATTTTAATCCCATGCTTCTCAAAACAGTTTTGGAAAAATATAGAACTATATGATAAAAATACTGCAATTTCCAGAGCACCAAATTTACTTGAAGGTTTTAAGGAAAATTAAATAATTGAAAACATTTTTATTTTAGAACTAACAGCTGTAATGTATGCAATAGATTTTGAAATTCACATTTCGAACTATCAAACCTAAAGCTTTGAAAAAATATCTTCCTCTCCTCCAGACCCCTAGGGAGTGTACATGTATTCATTGCTGCCTGCATAAGTGTTCCAAGGACATTTGAGAAGCCCTATATTACAAGTCATAATATTCATTCATCAAGCTTTACATATATTAGAAAACATGTCCTTCTGACAGAAGGAAATACAGAAAAGTGATTACTGCTAATAAGAGCCATAAATAGAAATTGAGAATCAAGATATTGCAGAAGAGATGAAGATTAGTTTTGGAGCTAAGAGAACTCTTATTGATCCTATTCTCTGTTTATAAGAATCTTGCTTCGACACAGATTTTTAAATTTTTTAACTCTGAATATTTTAAGAGTAATTTTCTCCATATTTATACCGAAACACTGGTTTACTGCTCAATTGAAGATTTGGTTCTAAATACAACATAAAAATATTGGTATGCCTGTCACTTGGCTTTGACAGGAAACAAATGGTATATTTAAACTGAGTTATTTGAGAAAAGTTTAATAAAGGGACTATTTATAAAGGTGCAGACAGAATGTAGAGAAACCACAAAGTCCTCACTTGGTTGGAACAGGAATGGCATTACCACTTCTAGACCTGAAGAGTAGTAGGGCAGTAGTGTCTACTGGAAAGCTGAGAAAGAAATCAAGAGGTATGTGGAGAGGGCTCTCTGACAGAACTTCAGCCTTAGGTCAAGAGAGAAAGCCAGCCAGCAGCAATCCAGAATAGGGAGCCAGGGAATAAAATACCCCTACCTCGCTCTGTACCCTCCATCCCACCTGCTGATGCCTTTTAGCCAAATCTAACCAGAAGCTGGAGGAGAAGGGAGTCCATTGATGCAGTCTATGTGGGTTAATGTCCCAGGGCACAGAACAGAATGGAGTGGATCTAGAAAGGCAATAAGAAGACATCTGACACACCAGGTTTTCTAGACAAAGGAAAAGAAATGGCATGAACTAAAAGGATGAAGTATTTTTAGTGGTATGTAATAGAAGCACATTTATTAAAAGTAAAATTACAGAATTTTATAATTAATTAGGGAACTTTAGAGGTCATCTAAGCTTATATCATCTTTAACAGGTACTCCTGGCAGATGACACCAACTCCTTAAATATCTGTGACTAAGTTCACTATATCACACAAATCAGTTTGCAGCATTATTTAATACATTTCTTTCTTATGAACTTCTTAACTTAGATTAAGCCAAAATCACTCACCAACAGTGATCTGAAATGGTAAGAAGTGTCTGTGTTAAATTATGGCAGTTGGAGCAGGACAAAATAATCCTGCTATGGACTGCTCTATGCAGAGTATAATGGAGCTGTTGCCTTACCTCACTGAATACTGCAGCTCATGCATATTGTTTCTAAGATTCTGTTAGTTGCTTTTGGCATCACTTACAGTGATGACCCATAATAAACTTAGAGAAAACTGAAATGTTTTCTCACCTAAGGTACTAAGCCAGTGTATCAGTCGGGGTTCAACCAGAATAATAATAATAATAAAAGAACCAATAGGAGATATGTGTTAAAGGATTTATGAATTAAGGCTTACATGATTGTGGGGGGCTGGCTGGCCAAGTCCAAAATTCATCAGGTAGTTTGTCATGAAGGGCAGACTAGAATTCTCAATCCAGAAGCTGAGGCCACTGTTCACAGTGGAATTTTTCTTCCTCAGGGAATCCCCAGTTTCATTCTTAAAGCCTTTTAACTGATTGAATCAGACCAACCCAGATCATCTAGGATAATCTCTCTTACTTAAAGTTACCTGCTTATGAGTTTTAATAACATCTACAAAATACCTTCACAGAAACAACTAGTGTTTGATTTAATACTGAAGACTGTAGCCTAGCCAAGTAAACACATAAAATTGACCATCATAGCCATGTATCTTCCAAATCTTATATGATAATCTAAATTTTTTAATCTAAGTGTATCATTTTACATTTATTTCTATTAAATTTTATTGTGTTTATTTTATACTATTATTTTAGCTATTGATTGTATCAACCGATTCATCAGCTATTCTAGTATTCTTTCATTCAAAATTTTGATAAGCATGCCTTCCAATATTTTGCCCAAGTTCCTTTTAGAGAAATTAGCAAGACAGGGCCAAGTTTAGAACCTGGAGCTTACAATAATCTACCATAAATTTCCAAAATTATATTTACCTATTGATCAACCAGATAAAAATCTACATGTATTGAGGTTGAGAAAACAAAATTTTATTTGCCAGAATGCTTTGTACAGTGTGCACTGCCCTCATTTGGGAAGGTGGCTTAATAAGCATTTGTGGACAGAATGCAGGCAAACAACTTGCTCTGATCCCCCACCTCCCAACCCCACCCAGTAGCCTGATGTCAGCTGTTTCAGAGTATTCAGAGGTGGAAAGAAATTTCACCTCAGAACCAGAAAGAGAAATCTTTTCATTTTATTTTTGCAAGAGTGAGAATAAAAAAGAATGGGATAAGAAATATGGGAAAAGTGGATATAAAGAGCCAGAAAACAAGAAAACTGGTGTTTGGCTATGCCAATTTGAAAAACCAGTAAAACTCCAAAGTTGGAACTCAGCTGATATTTCTAAGTCATATATGCCTAAAATGACCATTAAAGTTGTTTTTGTTATTGGAATTAATTATCTTCTCATTCTACTCTGCAGAATCATTGGTAAAAATCTATATTCCTCATAAATGCTTTGTACAAGTGAATATTTGGGAGGGAGTGACAACTCAAAGTAATGTTGAGTGTCGCAGTGGGTAGATATGGAACAACCCAGAAACAGTACCTATGAAATCAGGAGTTGAGAAAGTAGAAGAAGTTATGGAGAAATAACCTTTCCTAGAGGGAAGGTTTGAACTTCACAAGTTGTGGAATGAACTAGAAATATGTGTTGCACAAGCTTAATAAGCTGGCTAAGCACATCGCTAAACTCAACTCTCATTCAGTTCCCATTTCAACATTTTGTACACAGGATATCATAAAAGATGAGATATAGGTGTTCTACATAAATGCTATTCCTCAAACTTACCAGTCCTTCAGAAGAGAGAAATCAGATTTAACCTAACAGTCTCAAAAAACCCTAATTCTTAATGATCATATCTCCTTAACCCAAGGCTTACAAATCATCATATGTGATAATTTGTTCTGGAAATGAAAGAGATGAACATCAAGCTGTTTCAAGAATATGAATATATTTCTCCATATCTTGGAAACAGGAACTAATTATCTATTTTCAGTCCTCTACCACTTGTCCCCTTACCTTGAATTTCTCAAATATAACCCATAGCATTTGTGCTCCCATTACTTCAAGGCAAGATCTGTGCCTGGCATTTTATCTGTCACATAGTTAATATGAATAAATATATACTGAATTAAATTGAATTGAATTATTTCTATATAGAGCTAGGTTGTAAACTCAAATCTTCTTACTCTAAGTTCAGCATTCTTGACAATATACTATAATATAGATGCTACATAAAAATAAGCCTTAAATTTTTAGAGTACATTTGAAGTGTTTTACTGTTGAACACAGTGCTTTCACATCCATCACATTTTTCCAAATGGCATGTTCATTTTCCCTGAGGGTATCTTACCACTATAACTTCAATAACTAATTTTCCTTTCTGAGTCAAAATTGAGTCTAATAGAGTAATTATCTCTATTAAATTGTTAGCAAGACAAATCAATAATTAATCATGTATTAGGAACCATGGAGCCTATTCCTGCAGGCCATTGGAACACTACTTTCTCTATCCTTCCTGACAAGGTTCTTCCTAGCATTTCTTGGAATTAATCATCATTAAATTCGGAGCTCAGATCACTACTGTGTTCTCGATTGGAGGGGGGCTGTCTTGGAATCTTGCTTTAAGCTAATCTTGGAATTCTTTTTTTTTTTTTTTCTTTTGCTTCTAGGGTCTCTGACCAGCTAGGCTAAGTTTATCATTTGGTTTTCACTTTATTGACTTTTGAAGTATATGTGGAAGATGTTGTGAAGTACTGTGATTCAGGTACTCCCTTCAATAAGAGACTTGCTTCCCAATTGCTGGAAGTGAAGTTTGCAGAAAGCCTTCAGCAGTCAGCTCCTTTGTCGCGGGTGCAGAGCCCAATGGTATGCCTCCTTTCTGGAGCTGCCCACTTCCCAGGACTAATCAATTCAATAGCGTGAAGACCCAATCATCTCAGAATAACTTGGGATGAGTGAGAACAGCCATTTTAGCCTAGAGTACCCTGTGTAGTCGGGCAAGGGTTTAATTCAGCCTGCATCATTGCTTCTTCCTCTTTCCAATCTATCTTCTTCCCCAAGCATGGTTCCCAAGGGCACTTCTTAATAACACCATGAACTCTTAGAGTTCGCTCACCAGGGAACCCAGCCTGCATGCCATTTAATGCTTTCCCTATTACTGAAAGTTCTTCTTTAAATCAATACAAGTTTTATATAAATGAGTTGATTTTAAAAGACAATTACTAAAGGCATCCTATTCTAGCAACATGGTGGACTAGTCCAATATGAAAATCCTGCTGCTATAAATATTTAAAAATGATATGTAAAGTATACCAAAATTCTTGTTTATTTTTTAATGCAGAGCTGAACTCACAAGAAACTAAAATTCCCAAGTGCTAGAAATGATGGAAAATAAACATATGAGTTGATGTTTTGACAAGCTATGATCAGAACTGGTAATGGTTGAGCCTTAGATTTTTAAATCCCAGGCTGGCAAAGTCAAAAAGACGTTAGGATTTTTGAAGATGGAATTGAAATGAAAATCTATGACTAGAACTATGACTAGAGCTGTGCATGCAGTGAAAGGAAAGTTTAGGAAAAACAAACAAATAACTAACCACCTTCAACGGCAAATACCAAGGAAGCTCTTCCTCCACTTAGGCTCTCACAGGGAAAAATGTTTCCCTAGGAAAAGCTACACCACAGCCCTGCACCTTATACAAATTTGAATTTTAATTTATGTCACCTGATTTTTTTGGTGAACATTTCAAGCCAATACGTTAACTTAAAAGTTCCTTCAAGCAATGAGATGTTAAGTTTGGAAACCTGACAGAAGCAACACTTTGGAGAAACATTCCCACAGCTCCTACATAAAAAAGCTTTGTTGTGGATGAGCTTAGAAGAAATTTTTATAAAATGCACCAATTAAAAAAATTTACTCAATGAGAGTCAGTTTGCACATATATGCCCCACATACACATGCTTCCGGGTACACACACACACACTATGAGACATAGCACCCCAAATCTTGATACATAACAATAATGTGAAATAAACCCTATATAATAAATATATTTTAAAATGGTTAAGAAACCATAAGAAAAAAGAACAAGGCATAGTGAAAAAAAAGAATAGGCACCTATGCAAAAGAGCCAAATAGAACTAAGAAAAATGAAAAATATGTTCATTTAAATTAAATGAGTATCGATTAAACAGAACATTAAACTATGAATAGAATAGTAATAAATCTAATGAAAGATCAGAAGAAATTGCCATGAATGCAGCCCAGAAAGATAATATGAGTAAGGAGAGAGACTCTTAGATTAAAGTAGAAATATTATACTCAGATATATTCTATTTGCAAGGGATATACTTAAAACATGACACAAAAAGACAAAGTAAATGAATGAAAATGATAACCCAGGTAATACTATGAAAAGAAAGCTGGTATTAATTTCAGACAAAATAGACTGCAAGGTAAAGGCATTAAAAGGGAGAAAGAGCATCACCACATAATGTTGAAATGAACAGTTCACAAGGATATGATGTCTATGTTGAAAACTTCAGGAAAATCTATTAAATCATGAGTATAGAATTTGGCAAAGTGACTTGATTTTAAAATTAATGTGTAAAAATTAAAACATTACATGAAATAAAAACAAATCAAAATGAAATTACTAAAATATGATTTAAAATAGTAATAAAAACTAAAAATACCTAAGAATAAATCTAACAAAAGATATACAAGATATTTGAGAAAAGGAAAATTATAAAACATTGAAGAAAAAATACCAGAATAAAGAGTTATTATGTTTATGAATGGAAGTCTCAAAATTCTAAGAGTAGTATGAAAACAAGTCTAAAAATAGCCAAGATAGTTTTGAAGTAGAATGAGAAGTGGAACTTGCACTATTAGATACTTACTATAAAATATTTATATAAACAGTATGGTATTGGCACATGGATTCAAAAATAGAAAAGAGTCTCAAATCACTCCTATATATACAGAGGAACTGGGTGTGTGACCTAGATGGTTTACATATTAACTGGAAAAGGATAAACCAATTGTACATAGGTTAATTGATTCTCATTTGGAAGAAGATTAAGATCAGATCTCATGCTCATATACAAAAGTAAATTCTAGGTGGATTAAAGAACTAAATGTGAATATCAAAGCTTTAATTATTTTAGAAAAAAATATGATATTGGCATAAGAAATGAATTCTTAGAAAAGACAAAAATAAAACCATAATGGTAAAATTCATAACTTTTATTTTTATTATAAAAAACAAATTATAGAGTGTAAAAAAAAAAGCCCCACAGACTGGAAGAAGGTATTGAAACAAATACAGTCAACAAAGAATTAGTATTTAGTTGTATAAAAAAGCACTTAATCAATTGGAACAACAAATAAAAAATGAGCATATGATACAAATAGACAATTTTTTGAAGAGAAAATCAACCAATGCCCAGTAAAATATACTTTTCATTAGTAATTGCAAAAATGCAAATTTCATAGCAAAGATTTACCACTTTACATAGACGAGCAAAGCTAGGTCAGATAATCCCATGAGCAATCCAGAATGTGATGAAATGGGAACCCCTGTACATCACCAGTGAGAGTATAAGTTTGGTACACCTCTTTGAAGAGTAATTTAGTAATATCTAGTAGAGTTTAAGATGCATATATCCCACACTCAGCACATGTGTTTTTAGAAGTATATCCTGAGAAATTCTCATGCATCTGTATAAGAAAGTGAGTGCAACAATTTCCATTGCAGAATTGGCTTTTGGTAGCATAAAAGTGGGGAAAAAAATGTCCTTTAAATGGATAGGATAAATAATGCAGAGATTAATTAATAAACTGGTTTGTTAATACAAAGAATTTTTACCAGACAGTTGGCACTGGTTTAAGTGAATGAATGAGATCTACTTGTATCTGGATAGTTGGATAAATCTCTAAAAGTGAACAATCAAGTTGCAAAAATATAGAGAGTATGATGCTATTTATATAAAGTATAGAAATAATATTGGATATATATATGTATAAAGGATAAACCAATTGTACATAGGTTAATTGATAATATTGGATATATATATGTATATATGTATATACATATATATACATATATATATGTGTGTGTGTGTGTGTGTATATATATATATATATATTGAAAGGGCTTCACAGCAACTTCAAGAGGATAGCTCTACCTCCTAAGATGCAGCAAGGGAAAAACATACTGGGAGGTGGTTTTGGGTATGTCTATAACATCATTTCCTTACAGAGATACCTAAAACAAACAAGGAAAAATGTTGCCATATATTAAATTGTGTGTGTGAAAGGAGAAGGTTATATTTTACTTGCTGGATTTTTCTTTTTTTATGATTGAAATATTTCATGGTTATTTTTTTAAAGAAAAAAATGGAAATAAGTATCACTTGCCACGAACAGAATCTAAGTATGAATATATATTAAATATATTAACTATCAATTCTAAAGTTTGTATGTGTACCACTTAAAATTATCTTACATACCCTTTGGGAAATAGTAATCTAAGGTGGTACGAATAAGCAAGTGCAGCTAAGTGTCAACCCAGCCACTTTCAGTAGGCATTCTTGCCTCCCAGAGGGCCATGAGTACAGCATGTCCCATTTTCCTCTTGCCCTTCTGCTCCCTCTCATTACTGGAGGACTTACCATTATCCAAGGCCTCTCGCTGGCAATGGCTTCTTATAAAATCATGTCCAAACCAATCAGATCACGTACTGGCAGGTGTGTATAATGATACTCTGAATCATCAAGACCAGGTTAAATCATACTCATTATCTTCTGCTAGGGAAAGTAAAAGAATATATTGTATACTTTTCAGATAGATTTCTATCAGAAAATAATAAAAATAAAAAAGAAAGATGACTCACCTAATGGGAAAAATGATTTATATGAAACACATTTCTCAATAATGTCAGATAAATGAAGTATTACTATAAATAAACAACTCATTGTTTAAAATACAACAAATTGCAAGAAATATATTTTTTAAATATACTTAGGACCTATTTTGCAAATTCTCACCAGTTGATAGTAATTTTCTGTTTATCACATGGTCTGCATATGATGTAGCTCTGAGGAGTATGAGCATAGACTCTGGAGTCAGACTGCCTAGATGTGAATTTTATCTAGTAGGTTCCAACTGTATGACCTTGAGCAGGCTACTTAACCTCTCTGTGCCTATATCACCTCATCTGTAAAATGGGAATAATGATAGTTCCTACCTCTAACAGTCAATGAGAAAATTGCCTGGTGCCTAAGTATTTTATAAATGTTAGCTCCTATTATAACATATCTTGGTTTTGCTTCTTGTTTTATAATCCATATCTCTTTCTGCTGAATGAAGAATTTTAGATTGTGAATTAAATCTTTGTAAGTCAGAATCTCTGTTATTTCAAGTTTTCCTCAGCAGATATTTAAATAGGAATTTTTTTTTTTTTTACTCCTAATATACTTCGTCTACTACATACTAGTAAGCAATACCACTGGAGGTATTTATGTTCAATGACAATGATCTGGAAAGACTGTGAATAAACTTGATTTCTATAAATACCTGTATTCTTATTCAAGTGTATTTGAGTTGATTGTAGCTTTATTTGACTAAATTCTTTCCTGAGTCATTCTTTCTTGGATAGAATAGTATTTTTAGTAATGGATTGTTTTCTCCCTCATTATCTGGGGTTATATCTTCCTGGCACACATTAAGGGCAAATGTGAAGAGCTCTTCTGATGCATTATTTAGAAAATCAGAAGCTGGAGCTGGTTTATATTAAATAAAATAGAAATTAGATAAGAAGGACACAGTGTCTGTGTAAGCAAGATTTTCTGCAGGGGAAAGGATTTCCCATTTTATCTCTTTGTATCATTTTAATGGTGAAAGCACCTGATTTTTAGTCAAACTAAAAGGTATTCATTGCCTAGTTCCATTGTTAATTTCTTCATGTGGTTCATGATGTAATTATAACTTGAAATTCAAAATAATAAATTTATTAGTTTTTTTCCTTTTATTTTTCTAGATGATTTAGATGGTATTTATTTTTTTAAATGTTAAGGTTTTAGATTTTGTGGTGAAACATCAAACAAATGAGGAATGCAAGATAGGGCAGGGGAGCTGAGCTAAGATATGATTTCAGGAAAAGTTTCAAGCTTTCAAGAGTGAATTGCTCTACTTCCAGTCATGATGGTGTAGTAGGTAGACACTGTGCTCACCTCCTCTCACAACTGCATCAAAATTACAAATAAATTACAAAAGAGCATCATTGGGAGTCGCCTAAGGTCTGACTGAACAGCAGTCCTACAACTGGAGATATACATAAGAAGCCACCGGGAGACTGTTAGGAGGGGCAGAGATGTGAAACAGACTGGTCCCACAATTAAATGTGGCAGTTGAGAATTGGGAGGGCTATCCAGGACCTACACTGGGTCCCCCAGCCCAGAGTTCTAGTGCCAGAAAGAGAAGTCTCTAAAATCCCAAAACCAGTGGAGATTGCGGATGAGTTAGAAAGAGGGCTGCATGAGTCACAAATTTCCTCTTAAAGGGCCCGTGCATGGACTTACTTGGTGACAGACTCCCTCGCTTTGAGCTCCAGCACTGGGACAGCTGCTCAAAGAGCAACGGGAATGTACAGGGAGGAACTGAATTGTCTGGCTTCGGGGAAAGGGCTGAAGGGGCAGCTTTCTCCCATACAGAAGTGCTGACAAAGGTTATTGTTCCTTTGTTGAGCCCTCCCTACTCCCCGCATGCAGACACAGGCAGCTACCATATCTGAGCTCCATCAACCTGGCTAACACAGGTTACCCTGCCCACATGACTCCCTGAGAACCCTGCTCCACCCAACTTGCTGGCCTACCGAATCCACCTCTACTGTTTTTTTTTACATATAAATAGCCTGTCTTGGTTCGTGCTGCAGACTTTCTTAAAATCTCTCAAAGGTTCACAAAACTGAAACAAGCAACATCTGACCTTGGCGTGCTTCATACCTCTTGCTGAGCAAGTCTAAGCCCAGCACAGGTGGCGGCCATCTGTGATTTGCTTGGTGTCTCTTGCCAGATGGCCCCAGATAGTGCACAGATTGTGGCTGAACTTGGCCTACAGTGGGTCCCCTCCCAGGAAGCCCTTGGGCTGGCACACAATGTGGCTGCCTTCCACCAGAGCCAAAGCACCACCCAGGGCTGCATCCAAGGACACACCCAAGGAGCAGACTGGACAGGCACCAAAGCTTTGCTAAAGAAAATCCTGCTCCACAGTGTCAGCTCCTCACAGGCCAGTCCTCACAATTATTCAGCCCAAGGGTCAGTCCCTCCAATTGATGTGTAAACAGCAACCAAGGCTCAACTACAACAGGAGGGCACACACAATCCATACAAGGGACACACCTGGAGCACCAGGGAGACTGTGCCACTGGGCCCCACAGGACACTTACTACATAAGGCCACTCTACTAAGACCAGGAGATTTAGGAGCCCTAACTAATACAGAGAAATAAACACAAAAAGGTATCAAAATGAAGAGACAAAGAAACATGTCCCAAATGGAAGAACAGAACAAAATTCCAGAAAAAGAGCTAAACAAAATGGAGACAAGCAATCTACCAGATTCAGAGTTCAGAACACTTGTTATAAGTGTGTTCAATGAACTTAGGGGAAGAGTAGATTAACTCAGTGAGAACTTTAATGAAGAGATAGAAAACATAAAAATAGAGATAAAAAAAAAACATAAAAAGAACCAGTCAGAAATGAAGAATACAATAACTTAAATGAAGAATACATTACAAGGAATCACCAATAAAGTAGATGAAGAGAAAGAGAATCAAATCAATGAGAAGAGAAAGAGCAAGGAATTGAAAACATATCTGAAGAAATAATGACAGAAAAATTTCCTAATCTGGTGAAAGAGATAGACATACAACCTTAGGAAACTCAGAGTCTCAAACATACACCCAAAGATGTCCACACCAAGACACATCATAGTTAAAATGTCAAAGTTTAAAGACAAAGAGAATCTTAAAAGCAGCAAGACAATAGCAGTTAGTTACCTGCAAGTGAATTCCCACATGACTGTCAGCTGACTTCGCCACAGAAACAGGCCAGAAGGGACGGGCATGAAATAGTCAAAGGGATAACAAGCAAGGACCTACAACCAAGATTACTTTACCCAGCAAAGCTATTATTTAGAATTGAAGGACAGATAAAGAACTTCTCAGAGAAGAAAAAGCTAAAGGAGTTCATTATTGCCAAACAAGAAATGTTAGAGGGACTTCTTTAAGAAGGAAAAAATATATATCAAAAAGATTAATAAAATGGCAATAACTACATATCTGTCAATAATTACTTCAAATGAAAAAGGATTAAATGCTCCAATTAAAAGATGGGGTGGCTGAATGGATAAGAAAACAGTACCCTTACATGTGCTGCCTACAAGAGATTCTCTTTAGCTCAAAAGACACACGTAGACTTAAAGTAAAGGAATGGAAAAAGATATTTCATGAAAAAAGAAAGGAAAGGAAAGGAAAGGAAAGGAAAGGAAAGGAAAAGAAAGGAAAGGAAAGGAAAGGAAAGGAAAGGAAAGGAAAGGAAAGGAAAGGAAAAATATTTCATGAAAATAGAAATGGAAATTTCATGAAAATGGAAATCTGAGGTGGCAATACTTATGCCAGACAAAATAGACTTTAAAACAAATTCTATAAAAAGGGACAAAGAAGGATCCAGTAATCCCACTTCAGGGTATTTATCCAAAGAAACCCAAAATACTACTTTGAAGGGGCATGTGCATCCATTTGTTCATTGCAGCATTATTTACAATAGCCAAGACTTGGAGGCAACTTGGGTGTCTATCAATGGATGAATGAATAAAGAGGTGGTACCTATATACAATGGAATATTACTCAGCCATAACAAAAATAAATTAAAAGGAATGAAATCTTGACATCTACAATAACATGGATGGACCTAGAGAGTATTGTGCTGATGAGAGTAAGTCAGAGAAAGACAAATGCCATATAATTTTTCTTATACATGGAATCAAAGGAGCAAAATATACAAACAAAACAGAAACAAACTCATAGGTACAGAGAATATTTTGAGGGTTGCCAGATGGGAGGGAGATTGGGGGAGGCGGTGAAAGAGAGGAAGGGATTCAAAAGTGCAAATTATAGCTTCAAAATAGTAATGAAGATGTTAAGTATAGCATGAGTAATATAGCCAATAATGTTGTAATAACTACCTATGGTGTCCGATGAGTACTAGATTTATTGGGGTGATCACTTTGTAAGTTATAAGAATGTCTAATCATTACATTGTACACCTGAAACTAATATAATATCATATGCCAACTATAATTTTAAAAAGTTTTTAAATTATTTTAAAAGAGTGAATTACTCTAAAGGATTGTTCCCTTCCCCTATGTAGGGAGGGCGTAGAGCTCCTCACCCTCTACAGGCCACTAGCACCCAAGAGTGCTAAAAATCCGTATTGAAAACCCTGCTTTATTTCCTAGACCTCCTCAGTTCTGATCATCTCATCTCTATCCTCAGCCACCTACCAGTCACATGGAAAGCTGTTTCACCAATATTATTTCAAATTCCAAAATTGTTTCTGATCAGAACCTCCTTCCTACCACTTCTCGTTCTCTCTCTCTCTTTCTCTCTCTCTCTTTCTCTCTCTCTCTCTCTCTTTCTCTCTCTCTCTCTCTCTCTCTCTCTCTCTCTCTCTCTCTCTCTCCCCCTCCTCTCTCTCTCCTACCAAACCTGCCTTCACATTCACAAAACCTCAGTTCCCTCCTCCCACTCTTTCTTCACTCCTCTGTCCACTCCCTCAGTATCAAGTACTTACTCAGCTAGGCTGGATCACATGACCAACCATTTCACTCAAGCCCTCACTTTTCATTCAAGCCACACTGACGCTATTTGTATCATTTCATAGTCATAGTTCATTTGCATAGACTATTTCTTCCAAATGAAGTGCCAGTTTCATCTTCTTGGCCTAACACACTCCTACTCACCTTACAAGAACTATCTAAAATGTCACTTCATCTGTGAAGAGTTCTTTATTTCAGTTATACAGAGTAAGGAGCCTGCAGTGGACATATACTGCTTGAGGCTTACCATCATTAAATTTACTTTTCTCACAATCCCAATTTCCTTTTAAGGAAGTAGGTTTTCCCCAGAGGATACGTTCTTTGGAATGTCATGAGAAGTCCTGTCTTCCCTAACTAGACGCATCAAATTCATCCTTCACAGAGTTTGGAGCAGAGAGGAAAGGTCCTAAAAGAATTCGATTCCAATCCATCCCCATTAACAGCATCTGTCTCTCTGCTTTCATGGATGCTTTGATTTCCGACCAACCCCATTGATTCTAGGAGTCTTCAACATCCTCCAAACAAGTTTATTTTGTTTAAGTAAATAAGATTAAGTTTCTGTTACTTATAAGCAAAGAAGTCTCCTATATGTATTTCATAGTGCCTACCACATGCCATTGTAATTTTTGGTACGTATGTCTGTCTCCACTGCCAGGCTGAGACAGTGTCTCGATCATCTTTATGAACATGATACCTAGCACTATGTCTAACATGTAGTAAGTGTTCAATTTATACTGACTAAATGAATAAGCAGATGTATGAATGACAGAGAACAAGTTATCTCCAGCTCTGCTCTTTCTCCTTAATATCTGAAATAAGCAAGTGCGGCCTTTTTGTTCCAAAGATTTGCTTTTAGTCATTATGAACAATAGGATTCTGCATGAATTCCCAAGGACAAGTGCTAGAGATTAAGGAATAGACTTGATTAGAGAAATTTACAATTGAAGGGTCAACAAGACAAGGCATAGGTTCCAAGTTCTCCCATCATCCCTTGGAGAGGTGAGCTAGGTCCAGGGGTTGCTGCAAAGGTGAAAATTTTACCTGTTATGCTACTTACTTAGAGTACATTCATGAAAAAGTAGCTTTGTCAAAGATGGGCTGTTTGAGCGTCTAGCTGCCTGAGAAAGTCAGATGTCTAGTATCTGGAGGCCTTGAGAGCCCATGGGAAATTACAGTCCTTCCTACATTTAGAATGTAGCCACTGTTCTAATGGAAAGGTGAATTTGGGTGCATCCCTTCCCATGGGGAGAAGGGGCAGCTTGTTTTCTATGTGATACAGAGTTAGCATCTGTATTAGTTTGCTAATACCACCAAATACCACAGGCAATATGATTTGTTTTCTCATAATTCTAGAGGCTAGAAGTCTATGATTGCAGGGGTAATTTCATTCAAAGCTTTTCTCCTTGGCTTATAGATGGCCACCTTCTCACCGTGTCCTTACATGATCTTTTCTCTGTGCCTGCATGCCTCTGCTGTCTCTTCCTCCTCTTATAATGCCACCAGTCATATTGGATTAGGGCATCACCCTAATGGGCTCATTTTAACTTAATCACTTCTTTAAAAACCTTATTTCCAAATAAGGTTACATTCTGAGTATTGGGGATTGGAACTTCAATTTATAAATTTTGGGACACAGTTCAGCCCATAATAACATCTAAGTTAAATTTGAAATAATGATTAGACTGCAGAAGGAATAAGATGTCAAGAACTCTCTACTATTTATGTCTCTGACAAAAAATGAAATGTAAATTCATCTAGGTGGAGCACTTTCAACACTTGCTACTGTCTTAAATGTGCTCTGGCACACCTACCCCACCCTCTTTTATTCTTAATGCTATTCCCAACATTTCTCAGTCAGCTTAAAGCCCTATCAGGTCAAAACAACAGATATTCACTAGTTGGCCATTCAAAGGACTCCAGAGTCATGAAAGTCCTTTACTGTCAAGTTCAGAATGGTCTCAAATTATGTCCTGACTTTTTCTCAAATTTTGAAATTGTTAAACCATAAAAAGGAAATAAAAATATTGTCAAGATAACTTTGTTTGATAATTGAGCCCTCTTATAGTAAAGAAAACTTGTATTTTGATGTTTGTGAAGCCAAAAATATAATTGCAAATAAAAGTAAAAGCTATGAGTAGAAATCTGTAGTGGTAAATCATTTCTCTTAGGTATATGCATGCAGAGTCAATATTTCAAAATTTATTCTCACTCTCTGAGATCATGTTAATAGAAGCAATTGCTATTTCAAACACAGATTAGTTGCTTTTTCTCATTATCTTTCCTCTTTAACCATGAGTATAGATAATATATAACTCAAAGCAGAAAGTAGATGCTGAAGTGTCAGTTATTACTAAGTTGAATAACTTGAAGCTTCAAAATAACTATGAAATAGCTTTTAGGTTTAAAAATATTAAATTGAAAAAATGAACAACTCTGATAGCTTGTCAAGGAGAAGAAAAACAAGATCCACTTAAAATTCTTCGTGGTCTTGTTAATGAGGTATCAAATCATGGAATACCTCTCGTTAAAATGGCTTCAGGACTGGTTTACCTGATAAGAGGTTTCACTGAGTGTTGTAATGGACTTCAAGAAGCATTTTGATGTTATGAAAGGGTGTGTGTTTGTGTGTGTGGGTTGAGGGGTATGTGACTCTAAGGCTGACTCTCCCTCTAATTAGTTTTCTCCAACTGTTAACTGGTGGTAATGTTTTGAAAATTGTGCGGTGTTGTATAAATGTTTGAGAAATATTGTTATTATAGCAGGTAAAATTCTGTTTCTCTGTTTTCTCTAATCTATAAAATTTATTCTGAGCCTCCATCTCACAAGGCAAGTTATTGATTTATTTCCATGTGCCTTCCCCAAGGTTCTAGGTACGACACACTTACTCTGCCTTCTTTTATTCTTCATGTTTATCCCAGCAGTACTGTCAGGACAGAAAGGTCTTAGAAAGGTTCTTGGAGAGAAGGAGGGAGCCCTGAGCAGAGGAAAATTTTCAACTCCAATCTTAGGTTCACACTGATCATCTCGAGATGCCTATTGCTTATGTCCTTATGTTCTCTTGGAATTTTATGGCACTGAGGGTTACAGGCCATGCTCAGACAAGGGAGTCTGAGAACTGAAAGCTTGGTATCTAAGATCCAGCCACTGTTGTACTTTTGGCAAACCCTTCTTGGAGGCCTTACTTCCTGCCTTCTGCTTGCAGTACTTTACGTCCCTTTTCCAGACCGGGAACATTTCTTTCCTTCTTATCATAAGAAACATCTCTCTGTCTCCTCCCCTCTAGACCCTCTCACAGAAGATATAAAAAGGGTACTTTTGTAAGCAGTTTGTACCTTCTGACCAGCCAAAGGCAAGGTCTTGAAATGCAGAGGTTAAAAAATAAGAACAAAACTCAAACCAATATGTTAGCACATTATTTTTTTAAAATATAAAACATAAAAATAATGTTACTTTTCCTTGTTTTTCATACACAGTAAAAAAGCAAGCAAAGAAGAATTTCACAGATGAAGGAGACCAGCTATTTAAGATGGGCATCAAGATTCTCCAGCAATCTAAAAGCCAAAAACAAAAAGCAGAGTAAGTTTTTATCTAGTTACATAAGCTAAGTTAAATTTCCAGGTTGAGAAAAAAGAACAATTCAAAATCTAGTTTGTTGTTAAAAGTTTATCGGGGAGGCGAACGTTTGCTCTGTTGATTCTGGTAATGATTGCTTGGCTGTAAACTTATTAATTGTTCGCTTTAAATATGTATACTTTAGTATACTTCGATTAAAGCTCAATGATGTTGAAAACTAAAAAAAAATAAATAAATAAAAATAAAAAGTTTATTGAGATGACAAATAAACTTACTTGCCCATAATTTGTTTTTAATAGGATCGAATAGTGTTTAAAGAATCCCGCAAACTATCAGTAAACAAATAGAAGAATTATATGTAAAATTGTAGTTCCTATACATTAAGTGAAATGCAGGACTAAGGCACTTATCTGAGCATTCAGGTAAAAATATTCTGTTTTGGCTTTAGTTTATTAGCTTTTTCAAATGAAATTAAGTATGTGTTATTTCAATTAGAGTATTTGTTGTTTTAGACTGCTTTATTCTGCCTAACTGGGCGTTTGTGTACCATTTTCTGTTTTTCGAAACACTTCATGTTTGGGATCCCATTTTATCCTCGAAACAGCCTTCTTCGTTAAAAGAGTTTCATTCATCCCCCTTGAAAAAGTTGAGGACAGAGATTCAAGGATGTTAAAGTGAGGTGCCCACATGGTCTCACCTCATGTCCATTGTTTCTCTTTTTATTTGTTTAATTTGTCTAAAGGGAAGTCAGAAATGACTTCTCCCCTCAAGAGAGGGGCACAACATAAAGTCATTCCTCAAGTCTCTAGTGAAAACTTTGGATCAAATTTTAGCTCAACTATTCACTGGCTGTGTGATCTTGGGCAAGTTACTAAACTTCCTTTTGCCTTGAATAATACAGACAAGCTCTTAGAACAATGCCTGACACATAGTAACCAGGAGATAAGCATGTTTTAAAAATCTCTAGTCTTCTAACCGATAGAGGATATTGCGAGAGAAAAGAAAGCAAACATGTCTTGACCCAATAATAGAAAGAATGAGTTCTGAACCCCCAACAAGGAAACATCTTTCGTTTTCACACAAATTAGGCACACCAGTGCTGGAAGAAGCATTCCAGAGCAGTAGTAGCCAGCTCTATATAGGGCAACAGCAGAGTCCATGAATTCTTTCTTAAAATTTGAAGTGAGAAGAACACTATAAGAGTGTAGAGGATGAGGGAGCATTCAACTATGAAACTAGTTATAACAACATCCTGATTTCTATTTATTAGCGCATATTCTGTACTAGTTAATGTTCCAGACATTTATGTGTGTAATATTATTCATTGCTTACAATTATATTGCTAGACATAGACCATTATCCCCAATTATGGAGGAGGAAATGGAAGGTCAAAAAGATTCTGTAATTCCGCCAAAGTCGATAAGAAAGAAGTAAGAGAGTTGGTCTTATTTATTTATTCAATCATTCATTAACTTAGCTTCTTCGTATGTATGAGGGGAAAATTATTGAAAAAGTCAGTGCTATTAGAAATGCATATGTTAAGCAAGCATGTCAGGGAAACACAAACTTGTCTGAAGGAGTCAAGAAGCCTCAGTGACAGCTAGGGTTAACTGTCAGTTAGGGTTAGCTGTCACTACGAATTATTCCCCATCAGCAAAGGATATTTGAAGATATGCTGCCCCACACCAAGTTTCTAATGTGTTCTAGAGATACATTTAGCTTCGTTCCCTTCCCTAGCACCCAATTTAGCATCCAATATCAAATCCTTTAAAGATAATCCAGATATGTAACTGAACTGTTTTGGAATCTGCCCGTGCTGCCCAGTTCTCCTATTTCTTCTCTCTTGGAGATTTCAGCCCAGACCTTAATCCTACCTAATTTACCATCAGCTTTCTGCAGCCCTGGGTACTGTTTCTAGTGTTCTTTATATCACCTTGGACTTTCCTGACAGAGGACCTAGATACTTACCCCTCCACCAGACTCAAAGACACGTAGAGGGATTGGTTTTGCAAAGTGCTGCTCCCTGGGACCAGTGAATGGATATACTGCTGGCTTCTGCAGCCCATCTCAGGTTTCTCTGCTCTGGTCCATTTTGGCGCCCTTATAGTCTGAGCATCGCAGCAGGCTATGTAGTTGCAGCAGCAAGCTATGTGGCATAAGGGTTTCAGGGAATCTGTATCCTGATAAGTCTATCTCTGAATGCCAAACATTTGCATTCATTGACCTTTGACACCTTCTATCTTATTATTTGCCTTCCCGTCCCTAGAATCTCAGCTTGCTCTGACCATGATTCGATTCTTTCTTAACCTCCCTGCTTCTTTTTGTTTCACTGCGGTCTACTCCGGTCTACTCCGTTTTGCCATTCAGGACCCTACTGCCTACATGGATATCACTCAATTCCAGATCTTTTTGTCCATTCTATTCTGTTTCAGCCTTTGACCCAAAGCAGGTATTCTAACATCAGCCTGGACAGGTGGTACTGTTGTGGTGTGTTCAAATCTAAGACCCACAGAGCCAATTGAGATTAATTATGAGCCTTTATTAGCTGGCCGGCGAATGACTCTCCACATTAGAGAATCAGCCCCGAGTTTCCAGAGGAGGTAGCTTATAAAGCCTAAAACTACATCAAACAAGCAAGTAGGTTTACAGAAGCAGAAGTTATCCATTAGCATATCTTTGCACAGGATAACTACACCCTTAACATTAGCATATCTTTGCACAGAATATCTCCTAGAACTACACCCTGGTTAAACATTAAACAAGCAAGCAGAAGTTGGCATTGGAAAAATTTCCTCCCTTAACAGTACATAAAGCTGAGTCTCCTGATCCTTCTGAGTTAGTAGCACTGGTAGATTTGTGTTTTTTTTTTCTTGCATTTGAGTCAAGATCACAGGTAGAGGATAATGCTTTCTGGTCTTAACATTACTAAAAAAGAAGTTATAAAAGTAAAAATAAATCCCAAAAGTACTCTCTGTCTTTGACACAAGTTTTAACCTTGCAAAGCTTTCCATCACTACTTGTTATATAGATCAGGTCCATGTGACTTCTGACCAGCTCAGAAAACTGCAGTGTCAGGCAGTCTTATGGCATCTATATTTGTAATCACTAGACTTTCACACCATTTACCCACTAATTATGATACTATATGGCTAGACGTAGAGCCAGAAGAGAGAAAGAGCAATCAGGGGGATTATTTCATAAACTATGTAAATGTCTAATCGATGTACTGTACACTTGAGACTAATAATAAAATAAAATTTTAAAAAATATACATACCCTAAAAGAAACAAACTTTAGAACCTATGCAATAGTAATAACAACAACAACAACAATAATAATAATAATAATAATAATAGTTAAATTTATTAAATACTTATCTGTGCTGGGGGCTGTGCCAAGCACTTTATGTGGATTATCTTGTAGAATCTTCCCAACAACCCTATGAAATAGGTGCTGTATTATCCCCATCCCATAGATGAGAAAGGTGCAAGGAAGTTAAATAACTTGCCTGAAGCTCTCAAAATAATAAGTGGAGGAGCCAGGATTTGAACCCAACGGTCGGACTCTAGAGCCCTAATAACTATTAGTTTTTGTTTGATTATTGTTTTTCCACACAGTCTTGCTTTGATGTGCTGAAGAATATGTTCTGTTTTAGAAAATTACTTCAGAATATTAAGGGACTGTTGTTCTCATAATAATAACTTCCTAGATGTGACATTCCAGTTTTGATTATTTTTCATTGATTTTTATTATATCGTTATATACGTCAGAGTTTATTTTATAGAACAAATACTCATTTAATGGGGGTTGCCTTGGTAGAGTTTACTATTTTAGGACAAGTGACTCAATTTTTCACTTTACTTGGTGCATAAGCTTGAAGCTTAATGTATCATATATATTTCTCCTTTTTAGCAGCTTCACTATTTGTCAGATATATGTGAAATTATAACCTGAGACTAATCTAAGAATAAAAAAAAAAATCTACTAATCTGGAGATATAATGGACTTCAGCTAAACTGTATCGTTAGTAGCAATGAAAATTGAGCCCTACTTGTTAGAAGTAGTACGAAGGAGGGAGCAGAAAATTTTGTATTTGATAATCAGACTTCTAACTTCACCTTCTTGAAACAGAGCCTACACATTCTTTGCCAAAGCAGCTGACATGGGACACTTAAAAGCTATGGAGAAAATGGCTGATGCTTTGCTATTTGGAAATTTTGGCATGCAAAACATAACAGCAGCTATTCAATTATATGAGTCCTTGGCTCAAGAAGGATCATACAAAGCCCAAAACGTGAGTTTTGAAAGAAAATTAAATCTTAAATAGCTTAAAAATCCTGAAAAAACTATATACAAGTAACATGTGAAAGGAGCTGGGTAATAATATTCCCACTCTACTGTGTGAACCCAGTCTGAGGGAAGTTACTTGTAATAAACTGAGATAGTGTCAGCACAGAGACACAGCAGCAGCCCCAGGCAAATTCTTATAGTTACATGGGTAACTTTTAGGAAATGAACAATGCTCTCTAATCCACCTTTCCATATTCCATGTCCAAGTATGTGTTTTGAGATAATTTGAGAAATCTGAAGCCCTAACACAGTAAAATCTTATATCAAATATATTCACCTATACAAAGAAACATGAACTAAATTTATTTCCTTAGAATAATGTTTTCCTTGTTTTAACATTTGAAATATTTTATAAGCTAAATATATTTTTTCTATTTTAAGAAATGTATTTTATTTTATTCCAAGAATAACCTAAGTGTTTCATAGAAAATCTAGAAAACAGGGGAAAAAATGATATGTGCACTTGCATTCTAACTAGAATGATGTAAAAAGAGGAAAAAGCCAAGGAAAAATATAAAGCAGTTCTAATAGTAATTGAGTCAGCATAGTTGGAGTTGAAAAGACTTAAGTCCAAATCTACTCTGCCACTTCCTCGATGTATAGGTATGTAACAAAACTCTTTCTCCTCCTTCTTCATGAGAATTTGACTTTTAGCTCATTCTCTCATTCTGTTTCCCTGGTAATCTGATAGGAATAAAATGTTAACTGTGTTTCTAGGTAGCTTTGCTTATGATTGAAATGACTCCTGATTGGCAAACTTCCATTGAACTGTAAGAAACTATAATGAACTATTAATACTTTATGGTGGTAGTGATTTTTATGAGGACCCTGGATACTGCATCTGTGTAGTTGTTACATGGGGAATGAGATTTTTATGTTAGGGTGGTTCCCATCCCCACCCAGTGTGGATCTTACTCCTTGAGTCTGAGCCATCATCTGAGGGACCAAAGATGATGGTTGCTGGAAGATTGTGCAAACTGCTGCAAGGATTTTCACAGAAAGGAAAGCCTGATGTTACCTTCTGGCAAACAGTGGTTCCTCCTATATCCACCTGAATAGACTGGTGGCAAATGTAGCTTATGGGAGTATTGTAAGTCTGTATGTTTAGTTGAACTGGAAGTTGAACCAGAAGCCCCCTGATGGTGGGGCAATTTAATTTTTATCTGTAGAGTTAGGATAACGATAAAATATTAGGTACCGCCGTCTGTATGGTTCACTTCTATATCTCTAGTATTATTAGATGATATTATTTTTAGCAGTGGACATGACGGTAACATTTAGTCTGGCTTGGAACTTTATATTTTTGATTAACCAAACATGGAGAATGAAGGTTTGATAATTTTCATATTTTATTATAACATTTATAAATCTGTTTACTATTTTTTAAATATAATTATTTTATGTTTAATTTCAAAAAAAGTCCCTAGGGTAAAAGTAGTGTTCAACAACTTAAATGAATTAAAATTATACAGATATTATAGCAGTGAACCATATAGACAAATGTACCCAGTATTTTATCATTATTCTAACTCTAGAGATAAAAATTAGATTGCCCCACCATCAGGGGACTTCTAATTTAACTAAATGTGCCTAGGATAAGAAATAGAATTAATTAATTATATATTTATAGATTGATTATATATTTATTAATAATAGATTTATATAATTATATAAGTATATATTAATTATGTACATTCATAATTAAATATATAATTAATATATTAATTTCATGAACACTTATATATTATTATATCTATGTCTGTATATTATATATTTATATTTACATTTTATAAATATTTATATATTAATTATATATTTATGTCATTAATTGTATGTTTACTTATTTATATATAATTAAATACATTTTTATTTGTAAATATATAATTAATTCATTGTATAATGAATAATGAGGAATTAATTAATGGAGTTACTGTGAAGATTAAAATAATGCGTGAAGGCACTTAATTTTATTCCTGGAACTTTGTAATCATTAATTATAAAGAAAGGATATAAATATTATTCTCACTATTATTATTCTCGAATTTATTTTTATAAAACTGAGTCATACTTTATTTACTATTTTCTATATTTCTTTTATTCACTTAGCAATATATCATATTTTCATGTAAATATATACAGATCAACATCATCATTGAATATATATAAATATATAATTTTAATTAATTTAAGTTGTTGAATACTTTTTTCTCCAGGGATTTTTTTGGAATTAAATATAAAATAATTATATTTATATAACAGTAAACAGATTTATAAATGTTATAATAAAATATGGGAATTATTAAACCTTCATGCTCTATATTTGGCTAATCCAAAAATATAAAGTTCCAGACAGACCAAATGTTATCATTATCATGTCCACCACTAAAAATAATATCATCTAATTTCTTTCCAAACTAGTGACCATGTGCTTTATTTTTCAATGAGTGTATTAATTAATTAAGTCAACAATTGTTTCTTAGACACTTATTTGCCAAATATAATCTAGTTGATAGGGAGAAAACGATTAATAAGTCAAAGTCCTTACTTGTCAATCTGAAATATAAACAAATAATTGCAGCACAGTTTAGGTGGACTATACAGTTAAGATATGTATAAAGTGCTTTAGGCATAGAAAAGGGTCTGACTGGTTCTGCTTGGCAGGTAGCGAAGGCTTTAAAGAAGTAATACTTGAATCTAGTCTAGAATATTGGATATAGACAACATAAAAATATTTATTTGTCTGCACTTAAATAAAAGATTTGCTACAAGGTCAAAATAATAATCCCAGAAAAGAAGTTTCAAATTAACAAAAATCGTACATAAAACACATGGATTTTACAGCTGAACTCAGTTTCACTCCACATACCCTAGTCTGTATGATTCTATTACATGGTCACCTGCTACCTTCTAATCTCAGTTAACTGGCCATCAGTTGCTTGTCATTGGTTTTAAGAAGAATCAGGTAGGAGAATATAATAGGCTAAGTGCTAAATCAATGCCAGAAAAAGCAACTCTAAATGTATGAGCATTGGCCATATGTTATCATGGCCATCTTTGTAGAGAAGAGTAGGCATATTGGGAACAGTGTTCTTGGAAATTTGCAATTATGGACTTTAAGGTGTCATAAGGTAGTAGAAGAGCAGGGATTCCAGAATCAGAAAGTTTAACAATCTATGAATCCAGATTCTACATTTTAATGATCTTCCATCTTTTGTTCATTCTTTCAGTATCCCTGAAGAAGTTACTTCTCTAAACCTGTTTGTCCAAACTTGAAAAGGGGATTAATAATAAGGTCTATACTATTTTATAAGGCTGCTGCAGGAACCAAATAATATCTACAAGGTCTCTTAGCCAATATTAATAATGTCACGTAACAATTTTAGTCCCAACAGCTTTGTTTTGAGAGTTATTTAGTCCTGGCTTTATATCTCAATTCCATCTCTGACCCCTGTGACCTGCCTTCTCTGTGTCTCAATGTCCTTATCTGTAAAATGAATATACCTGTCTAGTATATGTGTATGTTTGTCTCAGAAGGACAAGAAGACAGAATGTGGGAGAAGACCAACTTATTGCCTGAAAGGCTGATATTGACCTGATATACCAAATGCAACCACGCTGTTTAATGATGCTACCGTACTAGTTGGCAAAAAGTCTCTGTCCCAAGCTCCTCTTATATCCTCCCTGATATACTGGATACCCTATTCTTCACTCAGACTCCCCCTCTTCCCCTGAACTCTCCATGACCTAGTGACTAAACTGTTAACATCTGAAAGCACATGGAGCCTACAAGATCCTGGTCTAGTGCTACAGCTGGATTGTATTCTGAAATTTTGACTATATCTCATTCCTGTCATCACTACTGGAAAATATTTCCAGTGGCAAGTCCTCTAGGAGTTGATTTATCTACTTGTACAAAGCACAACTAATTAAAGAGATTCTGTGCTATAAACCATGCTCAGTTAAATGGCTGGTTGCTGAGACCAGGCTGGCCACATTAGAGAGCTGTAGTCATTATAGTTCTCTAACAGGGCTGGACAGGTGACCACATTTCTACTCAGGCTGTTTGTGCCAGCCTGGTACAGGAATACTGCCTGCATTCATAGAAATGAGTGCAGGCTGAGAACTGAGAGGACAGCATAGCAAAGAGAAATGTGGCTAAAGAAGCTGGAAATGTATAGTGAAAATTATAATGAAAGAAGAATAGGAATAGAGAGAGAGAGAGAGAGATAAGGAAAGAGAATAAAAAGAATGAAAACACCTTATCTCTGGGGAAAAAGGAGAAGAAATATCAGAAATACTAAATGTAATAGATGAGAGAAGCCTGGAGTGCCAGAGGTCTAGAAGAGACCTGAATTAACAAAGAAAAACAAAAAAGATATGAATTCTTTTTATAAAGTGACATTTAGAGGATGTGGGAAAATGCAATTTCAGGCTATGTATAAAGAGAAGCTGGATGGAGAAAAAGAGGCATAATTATTTTTTCATGCACCTTGCATCCTTTATCTCACAAAATTCCAAGAAAACTGAAGGGAATACTTATAAGGCCAATAAAAGCATTTAAAGTTATGAACAGAGTCCATTTAATTGATTTTCAAAGAATTGGTACCATCCAAATAATGAGGACTATTAATTAATAGAGTAGTCTTCATGAAAATGGTAAAAATTGAGGAAATAGCAAACAAATATGAGTCATACTCTCTGGGATAACCTATAAAATATTACACTATACCAGCTAGAGGTAGATAAATTATTATTTTTTATTTCTCTGATTCTCATCCAGGAAGCAAAAATTCAGAATTAGAAACACACTCTTTTCTTGATAATGATGAACTGTTTCAGTAGGAAATTTGTCTGTTAGTTTGCCAAACAAGAAAGTAGGGTTAAACCTCAAGTGCTTTAAGAATCAAGAAATGGATCACACACATTGTATCACCTTACAACTTAAGTTAATTAGGGTAATTTCTAGGTGATGGTATTATTTGTAGCTATTTTTTAAAAAATACTTTTCTGGTTATTTTTTCTCTAAATTTTCTATTCATGGGTTAGATTATTTTGATATCAGAAAAAAATATTTAACTTAGATGTATTTGCTTCCTTGGTTACACAGTTCAAAATAGTTTAACTGTGAATTATAAGAAAACTCATTCTATTATATAAAAATAACTATAATCGATATATAAAGGAGACAGATTTTGCCGTGATTTGGGATTCTAGAATACTTCTATCATAATGGCAAATTCCACATATTCTTCATTTATTTCAGATTTGAATTACAGAAGTGTTTAGAGGGACTGTAGTTATTAGCACTGTGCTACTATTAGGAAAAAAAAAACGCTTTTTAGTATTAATCTAATACTTACATTGATAATTCTAAGATTATCTATGTAGAACATTTCATCTTGACATTAATGTTCTTTTTTGTATAAAGGGTACAGACAGGATCTGAGTTGCTCATTAGGATTGATTCACACTTTTGTTTACTATGCAATTTGAGCTAAAAGTAATGATCTCAGATGCTTTCAAGCCTTGTACAATTAATGGAAACTTGCTTAATCTTTTTTCTCTTTTAATAACAATTTCTTACATAACAAGTAAAAGGAAGAATATTTAATTTTTAAATTGTTATTATGGAGCTTGAGTAATTTGCTTTGAAATATAATAAAATACACTTAACTCTTTTCCATTCCTATCCCAGCTACTATAACAGTTCTTTAAAATCACAGCACAGTGCTTGAGTTCAGAACCAAGTCTTATAAACAAATCTAAACTGCGGATCTTGACCTTTAAAAACCACTGAGAGTGTCACTGATGTCATCACTATTATGTAGCTTCTTCAATTCGCAGAATTTTTTCTCAATTAAGATTTAATAATTCTATAATCCATCTCATTTTATTTCAGCTCTTATCTCAGAAACGATCAAATACCAAAAATTGATTACTGTAGAGTTGTTAGGTGACAATGCCCAAGTGTAGAGGAATAAGACAGGACTGACTATAATCAGCGTATTTACTACATGAGAACCCATAACATCTTTTGTCTTCCACTAGTGCCTGCCATGCTTCGAAAAAAAAAAATTAAAGTTGAGCCCTCCATAGAATTAATTCAAAATTATCACTTGTTATTTCTCTACTAAAGAGAGAAGGAGTATGCCCTGTGGGCTGACTTTTTTTTTTTAAATTGGTGACATCATGGTTTCAGTCCTAACTTTCTAGAATGATCTTTATACAAAGGCAAGCTCTTTTCCCTCGTCACAGGGTGGAAATTTAGCTCCTCCACAATTCACTTCACAACTTCATGACCTCACAACTTTCTCCAGGAGGATCAGGCTGAAAGTATGGTGAACTCTGCACAAAAATGATACATTGTTAGTGAAAGCATCTCAAAATACAAGCTCAACTGAATAGAATAGTATCTTTATATTCTTATACAAAGGTCAGTATGTTTGTTTACTATCCAAGTTTCCACATACAAAAACTAGATTCTAAATTGAGCAGAATTGAAACATTGCTAAGAGTAGCAAGAAGAAAAAAAATCTAATATTGGCTAGAGAGGTCCTTAAAAGGAGCCACTTAAACCATTGTAAATATAAACTACAAGGATTAGAGGAGTACTAGGATTCCGGACAACTTCCGTTAGTAATAACAGCCTTTATGATCAACTTTCCTAAAAGAGGACCTTGAACATTGAAGAGGAATTGGCTGAATCATAGAATTTTTTTTTCAGTTGATGGATTAAGTAGATTACACAAATTACACTTATAAACCACATGTTAGAGCTATTATGCTTTTGGGAACTGAACTCTGCAGTCAGTTCTCTAGTTTAAAAAGTAACATAGTTCTTTCTCCTTTGTAATATAAAGTTTAAGAACATTCATTTTCTATTTTGATTGAAATATCAGACCTTGTATTTTGATTTTAGGGAGACATTTAACAAAGTCTCATGATGTTCTCATTAACTAGATGAAAAAATAGAAATGTAGGCTTTGATGATGGCAGATAAAGAGTATAGGCTAATGGACTGATGCCAATGTGAAAGCAAGTCTCATACTCTGCCACAGGACTCTGCCCATGACCCTGTGCTCTTCAAATATTTCATCAACTATTGAGTAGAATGAGTAAGAACAGATTGTTTTTAATATGAAGCATGGGGAGGGGAACCATATTACCAATGGCATGGTGTGGAATGAACTTCTAAAAATGATGACAGGAATAATAAAGCTGCAAATGAGTAGAGCCTTGAAAATATTAGAAACACCAAAACAGACTTTTACAATTATATTCTGACATAATATACTATGACTCTGTTGAAAAGAAGAGCAAGGAGAAAAAGTGAGAAAGTGATGTAAATGACCTATATCAACATCTATCATATAGTAAATCTATAGATAATGTGTGAAATATATGTGTTAACAGTAAGTAGTAGCAACTTATCAGGAATCATAATGGTGGTAATTATCAGAAAAATACAGCTGAAATAATTGAAAATAGTTATTTATGAAGAGAATAAAGAGTAACCTGGAAAAGAGTAGGACACTGCTATTTATTGTTATAAACCCTTGGAAGTATTAGAATTTTATTTTTAATACATGTATTTGATTAAAAATATATATAAAATGTTAAATTTATATATTAACTCTCTCCCCCCAAAAAATTGTGCTTAAAATAAAACAAGGGTGCTTTTATTCAGAATTAAAATGTAGAATGTACTTTTCTCAGTAGTACCTGAAGCTGAGCATAGCAGACATCTGTTTACAGTGAATTCAAATATCTCGGCCCAATCTAATTCTGTTCTTGGGTACTGAGAGAATTTATAAATGATGTCACTGCCAACTTGTCAGTGACTAAAGAGGGCAGGAAAGGAGCTGCAGGCCTGGAGGAAGATTGTCAAATTTTGCAAGTCACACATAGTGGTGATGAGTCTAATGGGTAAGATTCCCCATTATATTTTCAAAATGTTTGTTTATGGAAATCCCGTAAAATTAAGCAGTACTCTTTGTCAAGCAGCATGAATTCACTAAGAACAATTTTAATTACGCAACCTCTGTTCTACAGGGTTACTAGACTAAGAAATATGAAAATTGTGATACAGATTATAATCCTACATTTTACCTATTATAAGACACCATCAACGATAGTTACATACTTTTAAAATGTAAGTTATATAATTGTATTATATAAATACCATCAACTTCATTTTTTTCATTTGGACATCCAGTTTTCCCAAAGCTATTTATTGAAGAAACTATTCTTTTCCTAATGTGTAACCTTGTCAGCCTTGTTGAAAATCATTTTAACCATATATGTGAGGGTTATTTCTGGGCTCTCCATTCAGTTCCATTTGTCTATATGTCCATCTTTATGCCAGTATCACAGTGTTTTTGATTACTGTAGCTTTGTAATATGTCTCGAAATCAGGAAGTGTAAGAACTCTAGTTTTGTTTTTCTTCCTCAATATAATTTCGGCTATTTAGGGTCTTATGAGATTCCACGTGAATTTTAGGACTATTTTTTTGTTTATGCAAAAAAAAAAAATAGATTTGAGTCTTTGATAGGGATTGCATTAAATCTGTAATCTCTGAGTATATTTTAACAACATTAAGCCTTTCAATCCATGAACATGGGATATCGTTCCATTTATTTATGTCTTCTTTGTTTTCTTCCAGCAACTTTTTGTAGTTGTTGGTGTACAATTCTATCACCTCTTTGGTTACTTTGTTCCTAAGTATTTTAGTCTTTTTGATGCTATTGTGAATTGGGACTGTTAAGTTCCTTTTCTAAATGTTCATTGTCAATGTATAGAAATGCTATTGGTTTTGTGCGTTGATTTTGTATTGCAACTTTCCTGAATTTATTAGTTTAGCAGTTTTTGATGAAATCACTATAGTTCTGTATGTATAAGATTATGTAATCTGTGAATAGAGGTAATTTTTACTTCTTTCCAGTTTAAAAGCCCTTTATTTCTTTTTCTTGCCTAATTGCTCCAACTAGGACGTCCAGTACTATTTTTGAATAGAAGTAATGAGAATGAGCATCCTTGTCTTGTTCCTAATCTTAGAAGGAAGGCTTTCAATTTTTCACCAATTGGTATGATGTTAGTTGTGGGCTTTACTTATGTGGGCTTTATTATGTTAAGGTAATTTTCTTCCATCTCTAATTTGTATAGTGTTTTTCCCCTAAAGCTATGCTGAATTATGACAAATGCTTTTTCTGCATCAATTGAGATGACCATATGGTTTTTCTACCCTTCATTTGTCAATGTGGAATATACATTGATTTTGTATGTTGAACCATCCTTGCATTCTAGGACTTAATCTCATTTGGTTATTGGTGTACAGTCTTTTTTGTGCTGTTGAATTCTGTTTGCTAGTATTTTGTTAAATATTTCTCATCAATATTCATCATAGACATTGGTCTGTACTTTTCGTTTATTGTAGTATTCTCATTTAGCTTTATTGTCAATGCTGACTTCATAGAATGAGTTTAGAAGTATTTTCTCCTCATCAATTTTTTGGAAGAGTTAATAAGGATTGGTGTTATTCTTTAAACATTCGGTAGAATTCTCAGTGAAGAGGGAGGTTTTTTTCTTACCAATTTATTCACCTTAGTAATTATAGATCTATTTAGAATGTCATATCTTCATGATTCAATCTTCATGGTTGTATGTTTCTAGAAATATGTCTATTTCCTCTAAGTTATCAATTTGTTGGCATATAATTGTTCGTAGTCATCTATTATGATATTTTTTATTTCTGTGGCACCAGTTGTAATGTCTCCTCAGTCAGTTCAGATTTTCATTATTTGAATCTTTTCTTTTTTTCTTAGTTAATCTAAGTGTCAATTTTGTTGATCTTTTCAAAAAACCAACTCTGTCTCACTGATTTTTTTCTATTTTTCTATTCTCTATTTTGTTTATTTTTTCTTTCATCTTTATTATTTCCTTCCTTCTACTAATTTTGAGTTTAGTTTTATTTTTTTCAAGTTCCTTGAGGTATAAAATTAGGTTGTTGATTTAAGATCTTTTTTCTTTTTTAATGCAGGCATTGACCTCTGTAAACTTCCTCTTCTGCTTTTGCTGCATCTCATAAATTTAGTATGTCACATTTTAGTTTTCATATGTCTCAAGATATTTTCTAATTTTTCTAATTTTTCTAGCTTCATTTCATTGTGTTTTATTACCATAATTTATGCTAATGTTCAGTAAGTATTAGCTGATTTTCACATACATACAAAGCTCTCACTTGTGCACTTTTTCAGATTCTTGCAGCTTAACAAAGATATAAAAAAGCACTTTATTATGGTATAAGAAATAAGTTAATAATACGAATTATCATGAGCAGGCATTTAAAATATTACCAATGTAGATAAGAATAATTGTGAAATAGATGTATTTATTGATTTTTTCTTTTGGGCTTTAGGCATTAGGATTTTTGTCTTCTTATGGAATAGGAATGGAATATAATCAAGCCAAGGTAAGGTCACTCTATTTTTTCTGAAATAAAACTGATTCTTTTTAAGGGACATTGAATAGAAAATCTACTCTTTAGGTAAAGGAGTTCACTCTAGTGCAGTGATTAAAAGCACCAGCTCAATAGTCAGAGGAGCATAGAGTTAAAATAAAACAAGTTTCTTAATGTCCCATATTTCAAGTTCTTCATTAAAGGTAGATAATATCTATTTCTATAGAGATTTTGTGCTGAGTAAATGAAATATGGTGTACGATGCCCTTTTCACAGACTCTAGAGCTCACTAAGAGCCCCCAAAATGTCAGCTGCCTTTACAGAGGAAGACAATGAAGTTTGTAATTTGTTTTGGAGCAGTTCAAAGTCCATTGCTATATTAGGAATAATAAAGCATAATTGGTTTGAATTTCAAATTTAGATGACATGTGTATATATTTTTCTTTTGTTTTGTTTTACTTTAGGCGCTGATATATTATACCTTTGGAAGTGCTGGAGGAAGCATGATGTCCCAGATGATTTTGGTTTGTAAATTAAATATTCTTGGGCCCAAGTAGATATGTTATAAATACAGCATTGTCAGAGTATTGAGAATATATATGCCTGTGTTTTAGGGGTACAGATATTTGTCAGGAATCAATGTTCTACAGAATTGTGAAGTTGCCCTAAATCATTACAAGAAAGTTGCAGATTATAGTGAGTAATCCACATAATTATTTAAGATATACAGACTTGTCAAGAAATTAATGAAATAAATACCAATCAATACCAATGACAGTATTAAGAGACTATGCTTTTAACATCTGTTATAATACAATTCTTGTACTACAATTTAGAGTTTTCTGATTTCTTATTAGTTACTTTTCAAAAAGTTTTAAATTTTTTAAAGTTTTGAATTTAAGATGCCATATTTAACAAGATCATTTCATATGCATAATGAAACTAAAATTACTATATGTATAATTCAAAGTGCATACTTTGTTAGGTTTATTCAAACATATTTTTCTTTATTTTCAGACTACCATAGGAAGCAATTAAGAAGCAGTTATTGACCTTATAGTTTCAGTCTAAGAAAAAGTCAGTGGTAGAAGGGATTAGTCTTCTGCTCCTAAAATCTATAAAAATCTGTCTTCTTTTCTTGAACCTACTTGGTCAAGATGTTCAGTACGTTCTGACTGATATAATGTTGATACAATATTTGTATGAGTTGCAAAGCTTTCATGTACTTTTCTCAGAACCAAGTAAACAAAAATCAGCACATTTCTATTACCTCAAGATATTTCTCTTCTGTTAATAGACCAGATCTCTGCCCAATTTAAAGAGGCTAAGCTTGAAAGTGTTTTCTCTGAGTTGACTTATTTCTTGCAACCTTGTGTATTCTGGCTATTCTCTGGCTTGTTTATATTCGCAGTTGCTGACAAATTGGAAAAAAGTGAAGGTATTCCAGTGGAAAAAGTGAGACTAACTGAGAGACCTGAAAATCTGAGTTCTAACAGTGAGATTCTGGATTGGGACATATACCAATACTATAAATTTTTGGCAGAAAGAGGAGATATTCAGATACAAGTAATGTATAAAGACAAGCTTGAATTTTAAAACCATGTAAATTACAAAGGGCTTGGTTCTCTCTGAAACCTAAAAGGGTTAACAATGCCCCATTCTAAATGGGAAAGGGCAGAGACACCCCCTCCTCTTTGTTCTGCTCCTTTTTTGTCCCTTGCCATTTGCAGTTCCTGTGGACCTGTGGCCCGTGGCCTAAGAGAGAGCCAGTTGGCATAGTAATGGCCTAAAAAAGTTCATTACTTAAAAGCCTAGATTTTAATTATTTAAAAAAGCACCACTCAATATTAGTTTTAATATGAATGAATTCTTACCAAGATCCAGAAATGTTCTGCCTTTGGGAATGGGAATGGGATGGCATTTGCGTGAACTTTCAGAGCCAAGAGTTCAGGCCAATAGGATTATGTGCCTCAGTGTTACTGTATACAAGCAGGCCATTCATTAAAGAAGTCATGTTCCCAGCACCAATCAGTTACCCAATGAAAGATATAGTCTGGAATGTTTCCTGCTTCTTTTTTAAGACATGCCAACTGAATCAAACTGGATCAACAATCTATAGTGAAATCACCAAGTAAGAGGTTTTCTTTTCTTTATTTAAATTAATATTACTCTTCAAATAATTTTCAAAATTTATTGTTCCTAGGTATCTCTTGGACAATTACACCTAATTGGGAGGAAAGGTCTAGATCAGGATTACTACGTAAGTCAATAATCTCAAGATTCTGTCATGTGGATTGGGAAGGATAGTGGTGAGGAAGATGATGGAGCAGTGAAAAGGGAGTGAGGCATGGAGGAGTTGCTGGGGAAAGCCCACTGTTGCTTCCTTAGTCAGATCTGCTTTCCAACTTCTGAGGAAGAACAAAGTTCATCAGAGGGAACACATTTCCTACCTGCCTTAGAGTATAAAGGGGTAGAGGCTTCTGAAGGAGCAATTGGGGCAGAGGTGCTTCCATGCTCCCTCTGAAACTAGCCTCTTCTAAACACTTTTGGACTGGGATAAGATAAGGAGGACATCCCACATGCTAGCCTTGGAATTTCCCATTACCCAAAAGCCATCTGTGGAAAGTCCATCTAGGAGTTTCCTGAGGACCAGACTCAGCCCCATTTGGCTAAATCAGAAGACAGCCTGTTTTCAATGTAATTAGAAGCATTATTAAGCATCTTTATAAATTTGCAAAGCTCTTTTCAATCATTTTGCCTAACTTTACCTCATCATAATGAGGTTATAAGATTAATTATCAATTCAAATTTAGTGGAGAAAGAGCAAATAAACTTGACCTACACAGGATCCTCCTTAGTAAGATATCAGAGCCCTGGGATGTAGTCTTGTGTAGATTAAGGTTTCAAGGCCCTAGATCCCCACAGATCTGGAGAAGTAACTGGAGTTTTCTTTAAAAGATGATTTTCCTGCCTTTGTCATTTTATAGGAGTGGTGTGCTATTGCCTCAAAAGTGCAAATACCTTATTTCAACATAGTCCCTAAGTCTAAGCAATAGGAATAACTACTTTATAAGGAGATTACATAAAAGAGTTATCTGTTATTACTTTCCATTTCACTTAACATTGTTCTTTTATACATGTGTCTTAGGGACTATAGTTTATTTTATATTAGATACAGTGTGTGTGTGTGTGTGTGTGTGTGTGTGTGTGTGTGTGTATTAGGTAAATGTCAAACTTAATTTCATAAAACGTGATAAAAATAGATAGCAAGTGAAATAGGCATATGCATCCCAAGACAAGTGAAGGCCTTCAGATTTTATTATCCTCATCATTAGCCAAGGTTTTAGCTCCTTAGATGAATTCTAGATTCACAATATTGCTCCAATTTCAGATTTTAGCCTTCAATGAGTTTCTCATGTTAATCATAGTATGCATACTGGGAAGAATTCTCCATTTTTCATAAACATGAAATTTTATTGTGAAGGTACCTAAAACTCAGCTACATGGAATACCCACCAATCGTTGTAGAGTACATAAAATCCCACAAAGCTAGATACCTCTGGTCAGCTCCAGCCATTGTGAACACTAGATGGGAGCTGTAGCCATCTCTAGATGAGGATGAAGTGCTATCCAAGGCTGACACTGAAGGATCCTGGTGCTGTAGTGGCAAAAGCCAGGCAGCTGGACATCACCCTGGCTCTCCTGTGGGCTCATTCGCAAGGGTTTTATTATCTCTATTTTACAGATGAGGAGCTGAGGCTGGAGAGATGAAATAAGTTGCTTCAAGTTTCTCAGCTGGGTAGAAAGGTTGTTATGAAGCAGAATTTTAACTCAGGGCTTCAGCATTCAAAGCCTGTGCTCTTTCCATCAAACCTTACTTCCTTTTTTGATCTAGGCAAAAACAAACAAAACAAACAACAAAACCTCTAAAACCTATTTCCCTCATTTACAAAGCAAGAAGAATGAATAACATAATCTCTCGGGTTGCTTCAGCTCGAACTTTCCGATGATGTGTTGGGCCCAATGCTACTCATCCAGACAGTTCAAAAAGGCTGGTTTAATTTCAGAACCATTCCCACAGTGCAGGCACATTCTGAGACAACCACAGGCTGGTCCTGACTGCTTTATTCTGCCTAATAAATGAGAACTTGAATGGGGGGCTCCAGTCAAGTTCTGAGAGCTCAAGAATTATTGGCTTATGTATTAGTTAGCTTAGGCTGCATCATAAACCACTCCCAAACCTAGGTGGTTTAAAACAACCACTATTTATTTAATTCATGATTTTGGCAAGTCAGTAGTTTTGGCTGGGCTCAGCAGAGTAATTCTTGTCTGGGCCAGGTTCAACTAATGTTGGCTGGGCTTGTTTAAACATCTGTAGGTAGCTAGAGTATTGACTAGGTCTGGCTTCTTTACGATGGCCTCATCTGTGACAGCTAGAATAACTGGGTCTATCCATATGCTCTTATCCTCCAGCCAGTTGCCCCAAGCTTTTACATGACAGTCAAATTGCTTTTGTCCTAAGGTTCTAAGAACACAGGAGCAGAAGCCTCTTGAGGCCTAGGGTCAGAACTCACAAATCACTTTTGCTACATGCTTTTGGCCAAAGCAAGACACAAGGCCAACTAACACTGAAGGGATAGGAAAAGGACTTCTTTTAATAGAAAAAAGTGCAAAGTATTGTGGTCATTTTTGCAACAAGTTTAGTTGCACCAGTATAAACTTGAAATGGCATGGAAGATGCAAAGGGAAGAGAGAAGATAAAAAGATAAACCTAATTTCTGAAAGACTGTTACTGCAGCTCTTCCCATGGCTAACATCTCGTTCTTCAAGTCTTACCTCCTCAGGGAGGATTACGTTGATCGACTCTATTCTTCCATCCCTTATCCTATCACCCTGTGTTTATTTTCCCCTATCCTATATCATTCCATATATATATTGACCTTGACTTGTTTACAGTCTATATCCCCAAAATGGAATGTAAGTGCTTGTCTGTCTTGCTCACTACTATGTATCCTGTTCTCAAATTAGTACCTGGTACACATCAGGTTATTAGTAAGTACTTATTGAATGAATGAATGAATGAATGAATGAATTAATTAATGATGACATTCTAAGCATTATATGTTGCTCCTAAGCCTAAGAACCACCACTTGAGCCAATATGCTTCAGTCCACCAAAGAAAATTGTTAGTGTAAAATTCTTTTTAAAACTAAGCAATGGTCAATTTACTGACCAGCAAATTAAATATCAAAATCCCTGGAAAAAACAAGCTTACATTTTTTTTTCTTCTTATTGTTGATTGAATTAATCTCTAATGAGCTGTCACCACAGGCAAAATTTTCACTACTCCCTTACCCACTACAGAATTAATTATTGAAAAGTATTGTATATGCAATATGCAATTCTTGATTACATTACCTTTAATTTCTATATATACATTTAATGTCATTTGCATTTCTAAATATATACAGGATCAGAATGAATTGGATTAGAAAAGCTGGGTGTTTTGGTGTATATAATTAAAGTAGATAAGGCATGATTAAATTCAACCCAGCAGAGGAATAAATAAAACATGTGAGGGCAACTGCTTTGTCTACCCTGCCAACCACTACAAAGAAGAGGGCTAATATCATCCCTTTCCAGGATGATTTACAGAGCCTAAGATAAAAGAAGTGTTCATAAATGTTTTTAGAACAATACCCTTTCTTGGAATTTCATTCTGGAAGAAATGTTACAAACTGATTAAACTAGGGACTTTCTTAGAACCAATGAAAAAATCATGCTCATTTCTTTTAAAAAGAGGATGTACATTCAACTAATAAAACTTAATTTAACGTAATGCCTGAAACATATTATATTTCATCCTATCTAAGACACTGTCGATTATAAGATACATTATTTTATGCTCAACTGAGAAAGAAAAAACACTGCCAATATAAATTATACAATGCCACTGATGGTAAGAAATGTCTTGATTAAAAGGGGGGATGTATATCTTTGAATCAGTAAAATATGTTAGTAGGTGTTCGGAAAATATTTGAAGGATAGATAATGGATGGATGGAGTCTTAGTTTGCTGTAACAAAAATACCATAGACTGGGTAGGTTATAAACAGTAGAAATTTATTTCTCACAGTTCTGGTGGCTAGAAGTCTGAGATCAGGATGCTAGCACGGTTGGATGAGGACCATCTTCCAGTTTGCAGATTTCCCATTGCATCCTCACATAGTAGAAGGGGCAAGCTAGCTCTCTGAGGCGTCTTCATGAGGCCCCATTCATGAAGATTTTGCTAATGACCTCCTAAAAGCCCCACCTCCTAATACCATCACCTTGGGCATTACATTTCAATATATGAATTTTGGGGGGACACAAATATGCAGATTATAGCACATGGATAGGTGAGTGGATGAATAAATGTATACTTGATCTTAACTCTTTGAGAGCAAGAACTCAGATTAGCTCATGCATATTCATCAAAGTAACTTGCATGGTATTTTCACACAATGTTTAACAAAGTGTTGAAGCAATAACATTAAGGCAGGTTAATTTAAGTAGAAAGAAAAGAGAACAGAAATGCTAAGTAGCCCATGAGAGTAGAGAGATGTGGATAAGGAATTACAGAGCGCCTCAATTCCATTGGTCTTTATGGGGTCATTATATTGAAGGATGGAGAAAACTCCAAGATTCTTGTTTGTCTCTAAAGAATAGATTATTCTCTTTTAACAGTTTAAGTCTAGTTTCCCAGAGTGAAACTTTTTCCCTAGAACTTTCTATTGCCATATTTGAGAGCCAAATTCTGAAACTAGACTTTGAAAATGGTTTCATAGAATCGTAATACTAGAGCTGGAAGGGACCATAAAATCCAGTCCCCTTGTTTTAGAGATATAAATTTATCCTTTCATTCACTCACTTATTCATTCATTCTAGAAATTTTTCCTGAGTGCTTCACATACAGTAAATGCTGTGCTAAGTACAGAGGATTCAACATTGGGAGAGAAGAACAATTAAGCAGACATTTAAATCAGTGGATGCATGCCATAATAGGGAAAGACAGGGTGCCCCATGAGAACACAGGGAAGGATAACATGAATGAGGAAACCATGGAGATACTGTGACTTGCACAAATTATAGTAATCTAGGGGTATATTTGTGTCTAGGCTGAATAGAAACATTCATAATAAACATATCTTTTAAATTAATGTGCTCTGATAAATGTAATTGGTAAAGCATACATTTGATTATTTTTTACCAATACATGATTGGTAAATCACACATTGCTGCAAATTTCTCCTAGCCATTTAACACATAATTCCAGACATTTTAGACAGCATTTACTTCAAGATTCCCTCATGCTCACAAATCTCCAGTGGCTTCCCTCATGCTCACAAATCTCCACATAAAATAAAAGTCCTTAGCCTGATATTCAAGATTGTTTATGATATGGCCCCATTCTATTTTTGCAAGTCTTAGTTTTTGGATATTCTACTTTAGCCATACTGAAGTAATTACTACTCCCTAGACACACTTGGACATTGCCATCTCCATTCTTTGCTCATGCTATTCCCCCAGACTATGATGACCTCTACACTGGTGAATCTGCATCTTTTATGAGACATTTATCATTTAAGCCCTTTTTTATCAGAGAAGGCAGAGTGGAGATTGGATTCAGACTGCTTGTGGGATTCCAAAACCAGCTACATGACTCTTGAGTGTCGCTAAATAGGCTCAGATATTAATAATACTTTCCTAACTGTGTTGTTGTGAAGAATAGGCAAGGAAAACTGTAAAATATTTATTGCTGAACTGGTTAAAGTTTCTGTTATTCTACATCCCTTTAATTCTTTTTGGTATTCCTTTTATCCCATCTATCACCTATTGTCTTATTGCTTTTTACATGTATTTCTTTCTTCTCAGCAGTATTATTAGGGAGCAAATATGGGGACAGTGTCTTTGATCATCTATGGATCACCCATAATACCTGGAATATTACCATATATACAGCAAGTTTCAATCAAGTTTTTAAAAGGATAAATGAAGAACAGAAGAGATGAATGGATGAATGGGTGTGATGAGGTCTGGCACTGGTGGCATTTGTATTTACTTCACGTCCATAAGGCAGACTGACTTTATAAATGACACTGTGGTTGTCAAATAAGTTGGTAATAATTCTAGAGCAAATTTACATATGAAAAAACCACCCACATTGCTTTCTTAAACATTCTCTCATCTTTGGTCAGGAGTAGACACTTGCATGTCAACCTAACCAAGACTTTATGAAAAGCAGAAAAGTTGTGTCCTAGTAAGACACTTTAGAGAGTTTCTTTGTTTCTCATTCCCGGGGCTGATTTCTTGTATTACTCCATGTGGTCTCTGAGGAGAATTTCTGGAAGGTCAGGATGAGGCCTAGGAAATGAGGTAGCCAGGGACAGGTCAGTCCTTATGTGGTCTAGACTGAGTGTTTCATTTAATGTTATGACATAGAGAGAATCAGAGGTTTTGCCAGCCCTCTTCAATTCGATTTAGAAAAAACTGGCCTGAAGTTCACCTCTGTGAAAAGACTCGGTCTCAGCAAGGAGCCAGGTGTGTCTGGTCTTATTCACTCTGCCTTATAAACATTGGGATGCTGCATATCCAATTCTACCAATATATATATATAAACTGTCTTATAAAAGAAGTTACATAGTATAACATTGAAGCATATTTTTTAAATAATGTACTGTTTAGATCTACAGCTGGGATTCATCTGTCCTCAACAAAGCCACATGCACATCAAGCCTTTCTAAGTGTGAGAAGTCCTCACATTCTAAAATTACATAAAATTATTAAAATTAATAATAATAATTATGATAATAATAAAATGAAGATATATATATACATATATATATATATATCAATTTACAGTTCAAATAGCACTTGGAATAGTGCCTTGAAGAAAGTGGCCATTCCATTGATATTTTTTTAATGTATGTTAAATGAAATACAGTTTGCTTTGAAAAGCCATTTTGTAGAATATGTTAATGACTGTCAATAATACTGTTTCTTTTTTCTCCAGAAAGCATTATACTATTTCTTAAAGGCAGCAAAAGCTGGAAGTGCAAATGCCATGGCATTTATAGGAAAGGTATATGCTTCATCTGGATTGATATTTTTCATTTCTTAAAGACCTAAGAAATTAATGGTATCAGTTAATTGAACCCAGTGTAGGGTACAGGGCTGCAGGCCTCGATCATGAAAAGAGTTGAAGGGGCATTTGGCAACAAATTAAGCATAGTATTCCTGAGATGATAGTTTAGGAAGAAGCCCCATAAAACAGCAGCCTTTATCTAGGACAGCAAAAGCAGCCTTGAAAGTGCACCTGACTCAGGACTCCTTGACTGAGTATAGTTCAGAATCCTTCTCATGACTTCTACCCCTGGCATGTGACAGGAGAGCTGAGCTAGTTGTGCATTGAAGATTGATACAGGCCTCAATCTCATGAAGTGCCTCCTTTCTCCACTCCAGGAATGAGACCCAGCTCCAGGCTGACCAAAGTCCATGCTTGGGCCACCTCTGATAGGAGGCCACTCTGGCTGCTGAACAGCTTTTGTGAAGGATTCCTCTAGAGAGTCAGGTTCTTTCTTCAAAGACCACTCACTACCCCAAGTGTTGCCCTTGGCACTGCAGCCAGTTTGCATTCATTCGTAACCTTGGGGACAAGTGTTCTTTTTCCAGAAGTGCTATACACAGTAACTTTAGATGCAAGGAAATATGAGAAAACACAAATAGGGCTCATTTTTTTGTCCTTGGGCAAGTTTACTCTAGACTGTATGTAGTAGATTGTTTCTTTAGCTTTTCCTTTATAAAAAATTGAAGCAAAATTCAAATAACATAAAATTAACCACTTAAAAATGTACATTTCAGTGGCATTTACTACATTCACAGTGTTGTGCAACTATCACTTCTATGTATTCTAAAATATTTTCATCACCCTTAAATATCTTGTTTTTTTAATATCCTCTTTTAATTTTTCTTCTAGATGTATTTAGAGGGTAATGATGCAGCACCACAAAATAACGCTACTGCATTCAAATACTTTTCCATGGCAGCCAATAAGGTATGCACTCAGCTCATTTCTTTAAAACATAAAAACACTTGGCTTCCATTACATGCAGACTAGTGCTGAAGAGTTGACTTCAAAGCCCCATGCCTGGTTAATAGGTGTGGGAGGAGTTTCGTGTCCTGGAGAAGAAGAATACTGTTCTCAATAAAATATGGGGTTGGGATAGGGGGTGAGATGTCTTCTCTTCTTAGTAAGTGAAAAATGGCAGACTTGAATTATCCTAGCAAGAGGCCAGACAGAAGCTCAGCTTTCCCCTCTTATATGCAGTAGATGAGGCCATCTAGCTCAGGAAACAAGAAATGAGAGATAAGGATATAGGAAGGGGAAACTCAGTCAATAACGCAGTAAGTTCAGGACAAAAGCAACCAAGAAACGCTCCTGTTTGATTTTACCCAAGAGCTAGAAATCCCCTTGGCCCAAGAATAAGGTTGTCAGAGAAGCACGGTGATTGAGATCATGGCTCTGGAGATATTTGGCTTGAATACCAGCCCTTCTACTTACTAGCTGTGACTACGAGCAAGTTACTTAACCTTCCTGTGCCTCAACTTTCCTATCGATAATATGAAAATATAAGATTTGCCTCCTATTGTTGTTGTCAGGATTTTTGAGTTAACATTTCTGTGCCTCCTATTGTAAAGTACTTAAAGCACTGCCTAGCACATAGTAAAAGGTATGTGTCAGCTATTATCTTTTGCAGCCTGGGGCCAGTTAGGTAGGGTGAACTTCAAAGCATATCCAAGGCAGAATAGATAGGATCTGTGAAGGAATATAAAAATGATGTAATATGGCTTCTGCCATTGAAGTTTTGCCTTAGTTCCTTGGTGAGGCTGGCATCTGCCAGATAAAACTTAGTGGACTACTCCAAATCGCTTTCATATACTAAGAGTGTCCTAATTGCAACACCCATCAACCTAATGTTGGTGAATGGCCTTAATAAACTTTCTATCCCTTCACAAAAGGAAACATTTCGTTGTCTTACTCTGTCATACCATAACACTAGCAGTAAAGATGTGCTCAAGTTGGAATATTTTCAACTGTTCTCAGTTTTTAAAAACCTACTGCTGCTTTAGGAGCCTATTTATAAATGACTAGCACTTCAGTGCTGCCGCTATTGTGGTGTAAATTACTGAGAAGGCTGGTACTAAGCTCCTCTCCCTTGTAATTTATATGAAATTGTTGCTCAGCAAGACAGTTACTTATATGGAGAACCATTAGATTAGGATGACAGGGGAGAGCCAACTGAAAAAGAGGCGGGGTAATGTAACAAGAAGATCTTTTGTAATCTGGCAAATAATGCTGATTTGTCAGCCTAGAGGAATAATGCCAGGAAGTTGAGTGTGTAAATCAACCCAGCTCCCAAGCTATTCAGGGCTGAGTAACCAGCAGTGATCTGAGCTACCTTTCTTTACAGAAGAAATCTGACAGTGTATTTAAAATGATTGTTCTGAATGGCATCAAGTGGACATGGCCATATATTCCTTTATCATCACCTGGACAATTAGATTTCTCAATTAGGGTCACTACTAAAGTAAAAGGTTTCTGTCTCCCATTCTTTGCACACCCACACTCTTCTACTACTTAAAGAAAAAAAAATGCATTTTCAATTTGCTTTTAAGTCATAGCAGTACTGAAATGCAAAGCTATAGACTTTACGACCTCTTTTATCTTATTTACTCAGAAACATAAACAGTTATCCTATGTGAAGTTAGGCCCATATTGGACTAGTTTTCTCTCTCTCAGCCTCTGAACATATCAGATCTATCCTCATGTCCACACTTTTATCTTTCTCCCTCCCTTCCTGGACTCTCCTATTCTGAATCCTATCCATCCCCCAGAGCAGAGTTTAATCCTCTCCCTCCACAAAGCCACTCTTACACTCCTTGGGTCACATCTTTTCCCTCTTCTGAACTTGCCCTGGATTCGCACTATGTACTGCTGGAACTTTACTGCTTCTACCCTGTGCCATCTCTCCTACTGTCTGAAGGCCATGTCACCTCAACTAGAGGAGTACAGCGGTCTTAGTACATAGTAGAGGTTCATTGAATATTTGTCAAATAAATGATCGTCTGCTCCCTAAGCTGATGTGAGTTAACCTAAGCAAGAGCATTTAAGCCCTAAAGTAAAAGTTATATATGGGATGACTGCCTACTCATGTTTCATTAGACCCAGAAAGTGTTTTTAAAAATAGAAAATTTCATATCAAAATCTGGGCATCCAGCTTTTCTTGAAAAATAGGAAGAGCTGACCATATGAAGCTACCACTCCATATAACAACAATTGCCTGGAACAAAAAGCTGAGGAAGTTCTCCTGCCTTTAGACAGGGCAGGTACTCACTGGCTTGCCTCAGTCTCCACGACTTCATCGCCTAGATTAATGTACTTCTTACATTACTTTAATGGTCATTCCTGACCCAAAAGTCCTAAAAAGGTGCTTTGGGCCTTAGTGAGTCATCCACTCAGCTCCTGGTTTCCCTGCAACTCTCTTAGAGAAGGAAAGTAATTTATCCTCACTGTTCTAACTTTCTTCCTCTTATTTTCCTCCCTCTTTCCTCTCTTATTTCTCCTCCTTTCTTCTTTTCTCATCATCTAAATGAGAGTAATTAGAAGACAGATGGACTAGACCTTATCACACCCATCACTAGGCCTTACTACCTCCAGGCCAGACTACCCCAATACTCCTAGGACCACAGGTAGATGTAGTCAGGGGAGCGGAAGGAAGAAGAGAGCAGACAAATACCACTTGCTTTAAATACATCCTTAATAATTCTTACAAGAGCTGGCCTTTTGATATTTATAGGCCCAAACATCAGAGTCTTAAATAGTTTTTGAACTATGTCTTCTCTATTTATGTGCTATTCCTGTATCACTGATAGTCTGACTCTATCCACAGCAACTACATTTAGGTAAATTGAGAGTTTTCTACTAGAACTTAAGTTTCTGAAGAAATACTTTAAACCTATAAAACAAACCTACAGATCTGCCGAATGAAAGCCAAGTGGCCAAAATTGTTCCTTACTCAGTTATTAGAGAGTGAAATCCATAATGGGAGATAGATTTAAAAAATGAGTTTTCTAGTACGGAAATTACTTTTAAGGTTCACTCTTCATCAGAGATTAATAGGCTGAATATCAATATATTTGAACACATGCTAAATGCTAAATGTGCTAAATACTCCCTTTCTAGACTATTTAGAATACAAATCAGAAAAATAAATGGTAATTAATTTAGCGTCAAATAGAATAGAAAACACTGGAGATATTATAAGCAGTCAAATTTGAATAAAGAAACATATACCAGCAATGCTTGATCGTCCATAATAGCTAGGTTGAAATTCACAGAGTCTCTAAATATTATTTGGCCATTTATGGCAACCTCCTTTGACTAAAGCACATAACAAGTGCCTGGATAGATTTCTCCCTTCTGGAAAACTCTTACACATCCTTCAGGACCCAGCTCAAATGTCACCGCCTCTGACAACTCAATCCCCTCAGTCCCTAGCTGCCTCCAGGCAGTTGAATGTTCTTCTAGGTGCTCACAACACACTCGATCTTGTTCTCCCACAGGAATTACTACAGCTGACATGATTACTTTGAGAGATCCTCCCTAATGAGTCAGAGCACACCAATCTATGAATCCTCTAAGGCAGGGGTCATAGTTTATCCATCTTTTAACTTTCATCTCCTTCCTCTGCCCCATGCCTTTTGTGGGGTAACACAAAGAGAGCATTAAATAAAAGCTTAATAAAAGAATAGAGGAAAGACTTGACTTTCATTTTCCTCTTTTCTAGTCAAGAGGGCGTTATTAAGGGGTGAAAGTACAAACTAGAAAGGGTCAAAATAATTTGTCAACTGCTTGATTAACTGTCATGGTTAATCACCTATTCAGTGCATTTCAAATATTTTGAATGATTTTTCAGTAATTTTCCTTATCATGAATTCTTCTGGGACTTCACTTGGATTTTTAAAACTGTTCTAGGGCAATGCAATTGGTCTTCATGGGCTTGGTCTTCTTTACTTTTATGGGAAAGGAGTTCCTGTGGTAAGTTAAATAATATCATTATCCTTTTAACATACTTCTAGCCATTTATAAGGTAAAATTCATGGTCACTGATTAATTTAAAGAAATTAGTCTCTATTACCTGATTTGCCAAACTATCATATCTGATAATAGAGAATAAAATAATCCAGTGAAATGTTTGCCAAAGAGACAGAACAAGCTAATGACTAGAATAATAATCCCAATCGTTACCTAAGGAATATTAACCTAATGTAATAGTAACTTTAGAAATCATCTAACCCTTGAGGATTTCTTTGATAGAGAAGTTTATCTTTTTAGTGTAACTTCTGTCTTTGAGTGACCTTGCCCCAATGTCTAATAAAATTTGCTGTCAGTGTAGGAAAAGACATAATTTGCAATGAAAATGAGATAGTTATTTCCTAATATAATAATGAAATAAAATGTATAATACTTCTGATATTATTTTAATTAGTCTAAATCACATCCAGCACTTTCTTCACTCTTTTTAAAAAGTAGAGGGCAATTGTTACCATGGAGTTATACATACATCTCTGAGTAATAGAGTGTAATTATCTTGCAGAACTATGCTGAAGCACTTAAATACTTTCAGAAAGCTGCAGAGAAAGGATGGCCCAACGCGCAGTTTCAATTAGGCTTCATGTACTACTGTAAGTGCTATGACTATGGCTGCTTTACTTAAAACAACGAATGATTATTAAGTCTGAACCTTTTTTGAGAAAAATCAAAAGATTGGTGTGTGTGATTTAGATAGAATATTCAGGCAGTAATTCGAGGAGGGGTTTGAAGAAGACCGATGAAAAGGATACCAGTTGATAGAGGAAGCAAGGAGATGCAGAGTGAGAAAGTGATCTTTGAAAAGATTAAGCTTGTAATATCATGCACGTACCCAGAAGCAAGTATGAAACTCACAATAAAGATCAAACTTAGAAACATTTGGAACATGACAAACATCAACATGTAGGTGTTTGTTAAGAATAGCTAAGGTTGCAAAGGGAAAAGAGAGGAGGGGAAAGACAGTGGGGCATGGTCAGGAATCTAGTGATCCTCTGTGTCATATTGAAAAGATGGGAAGAGAAAGAGTGGTCATAAGATGACTAAAAAGGCATAGTAAGAAGGGGGAAAAATGTGACTTTAAGGAAGCCAAGCAATAGAACTTTTAGGAAAGAGTAAATGAATGAACAACCCTTTGAATGTAGTGAGTAGCCTGGTTCTCGACTTAAAAAAAAAAAAAAAAAGTAAGAAAGTCGAGTATCCATGAAACTTGTCAATATTGAGGATGTTAGTGAGGTCATTAGACTGGTTGGTGTACGAGCTGGATACAGTGGGTTGAAGTATGAATAGAAGGTAAGGAAGGAAATGAGTAAAAATATTTTTGGGAGTACTGCACCTTTAACTGGAAGCAGAGAGATGTAATGGCGGCATGAAGAGGACCAAGAAATAAGAGGTGGGGTTGTTTTTAAGGTGAGGAGGGATGTGAGTATAATTTTTGGCAGAGAAAAGAGAGCCAACCAATGGAGGTGGTTAATGTGCCATGGGAGAGGCGAGATAACTGATACAAAAGGATTCTGAAAAAATTTAGGTGTCATTAGGATCTGATTGGGCCTAAGGAAGAAGAGAGATTTGTCATCCTTAAAGATGGAAGGAGTAAGGAAAGATGGTACATGTGTGAATCTGGGGGATAGGGGAAAGAGGCAAGTGAGGAAAGACTGACAATTTCTTCAGTGAGCTAGGAGGTACAAGATTGTCTTCTGAGAGCAAAGGTAAAGCAATTGGGGTAAGAGGTCTCATAAAGCCATAAAGGTTTATAATACTCTTTGTGGGGACTGAGAGAGGCCATGGCCAAGATAAGTACCAGGAGATCTAACATATCTGAGTCTCTGCACTAAGACCTCTCTGTCAGAGGTGGAGCTAGTGGAGAGCAGACTGAATTACCCAGGAGGTCAGATCTGGCCAAAGAATCAGCTGGCATTTTCCATGGTAGTCCAGGGGGAGAACCTGTTCTGTTCTGCCTTGTAGGGTCGCCTAAGATGGCATTATTCATATAGTTGATTCCAGGTAACAAGCCCAGGATCTATCAGATTCCTTAAGTTGCTAGAATAAAAGTAATAGTAATAGCTCATGTTTGTTAGTCTTTATAGATATTAACTCATTTCATTCTCTCAACACATTTAAGGAGTATTCCACAGTTTATAGATGAGCAAACTGGGCCATAATATGGTTAAACATCTTGGCCAAGATTACAGTGAAGCTGGAATTCAAATCTGAGCAATCTGCTTCTAGAGCCTTTGCTCTTAGCTGCTGCATGACACTGCTTCTAAAGGCTATGAAATGTTAGTGCTGGGGGAGATTTAAGGACCAACTAGTGAAAGCCCCTCCTTCAAATGAAGTGCCTGGAGGTGCTCAACTCACAAAAGGAGTAATGGGAGAGCCAGGACAAGAATCCCAGCTGCTGTAATTGATTCTCTGCCCTAAATCCAAATGCTTCTCCTTGTTCAAAGCATGAGTTGGGTATGAACAAGGCTTCCTGGAGATGAGATTTGCCTGCTTCAAACTCCACAGTTATGGCCAGGAGGAGCTATACTGGTCTCTTGGTATGGAAGGACGACATCATGGTGGGGCTTCTGGTCCTCAGAGACCAACATTTGGTCTTTGTTAATTTTAGTTATGACATATTGAGGAGAGATTTTCATGAGACTAAACGGAACTTCTTCAGTTTTCTGAATAGGTCAAGAACAAAGATCTCCACATTCTTACTTAAAATTTAAACTTAACTTTTTCTCTCCCAAACAGTGGAACTAGAACAGCTTAACTTTTGGTTGGCTTTTCTCACCCTCTTTAAAATAGCAATCATCACTATGACCATTATATCCATAGATTATAATGTAACAAAATAAAAAAAATAATAGGTGGCTCAAAATAACTTTAACTTTCAGCTGGCTCTGGAGTATGGAAGGATTATAAACTTGCCTTCAAATATTTTTACTTGGCATCTCAGAGTGGGCAGCCCCTCGCCATTTATTATCTGGCCAAGATGTATGCGACAGGAACAGGAGTGTTAAGATCATGCAGAACTGCTGTGGAGGTAAATAATGAGATGTTTTTAAAGTACTTTTCATTTATCATTCAGAGTAAGTGATACTGCTCTTAAATTGTTGGTGCCTTTTATTTTGTAGATATTACCTCTTTTCTTCCAGTTGACAGTGTGAACAGTGACATTTGTCAGGATGAAAAGCAGTGATGTAACTCAGACTGAGAAAGGGAGGAAGAGAAATGATCCCTCCTTTCCTGCATTTGGCTTTTTATCACGTTCAGAGCTCCTTCAGAATCCTGTTAAAGAGCTCTATTTTAGCCTTCAATCATATCGCCGGGGCAATTTGGCATTTCTAGTGGGATTAGGGGTTGTGACTTAGAAAATGAAAGGTTTGGTTTATCCTAGAAAATGTAGTCCATTTCTTCCCAAAAATCAGGGTCCTTAGGTATTTGATGATTTGGATGACAGCTGAGTAAGTGAATTCTTTCAGCCTGAGCTAGTGATGTACTTTTCAGAAGAAAGCTTTTAGGAATTTAATGCCCTTTATTGATTTATGAAATACTTCCGCCGCACCTCCATATTGCAATCTAGCCCCTCTAAAACTCGTTTCAAAAGCTACCAGCTAATAATCTATCTTTAGATTTGCTCCTTTGCCAACTTCCTAATGAATTATGTATGGCTAACCTCTTTTGGTTACATAAGGGCTATTCAGCTAAGTTGACGGTTTGTCCCCATAGAACTCTGCACGGCTCCCTTGTAGTTATGTCACCTACACCCTCAGGCACTGCCTTCCCTCATTCTCTCCTTTCCACATCAGCTGTGGCCTTATAACTTGCCTTAGCAGAGAGCAGCATTGCCCAGAAAGGACCCTTTTTAAAAACAGAAGTCAACACATTTTTGTTCTGCCAAATAGCCTCCAAGTCAGGAGAGTTTATTATGCAAACATAAAATAAGCCCCAGGAATTTCAGCTCAAAACAAAAAAATACACACTTATAATCTTTGTGTATATGAAAGCTATTAACTCTTAACCCTAAATAATTTGCAAAAGCCATGCTTTAGACCAGAAATCCTTCTCCAACTAGCCAGCAGAAACTGTAAACTGATGTCATTTATATTTAACCTGGAATGAAGCATATTGGCTAACCAGTCTGCTTGATTTCTCTTCCCATGCACAGCTTTATAAAGGAGTTTGTGAACTAGGCCACTGGGCTGAGAAATTCCTGACAGCATACTTTGCCTATAAAGATGGTGATATAGATTCTTCTCTCATTCAGTATGCACTTCTCGCAGAAATGGGGTATGAAGTAGCTCAAAGCAATTCAGCATTCATTTTGGAATCTAGTAAGATAAGTTAAAATTCTCTACAATTCCCTAATCATACATATGTATATATGACTTTACTACAGGTACATTTTAAGTCTTCTTAATGGAATCTCTCTCTTTTTTTTTTCTAGAAAAGGCTAAAATTATTGAAAAAGAGAAGATGTATCCAATGGCACTTCTCCTATGGAATCGAGCTGCCATTCAAGGTATAGAACCTAGATAAAAATAAGCACATACTTGGTCCCCATCCAATATTATTCATCTGATTTGCTCCTCCTAAGTTCTTGAGCACATAGACAGAAAGGCACAGAATATCAAGTAGGCAGTATTTCAAACTGTACTAATATTAGGGTCAGTCTTTGGTTGGAAGTCATTTCCAGGAATTTCTTTATTATTCTCAAGGTCCCCAGTTTAGCAAACTATACAAATTTTTCTGTGGCTCTGTCTCCATGGCACCAGAACAGCTGTTTGAAACATGATGGTTTTACTCAAGATACCAGTTTTCTTGGTCTGGCTTCAGTCACTTATTTGCTGAGTTTTTTTTAACTTATCAAAGATGGGGTGTATGTTGCAATGAGTTTATAGGTAAAATTACCTGGGAATCTAAGACTTGTTTGATTTCTCTGTTAAAATATCACATTGATTATTACTACAAACTTTGGACCTTTATTATAACTATTATCATGTTAGCATCAAAAAGAAAGAAAAAAGAAAACAAAAACGGAGTTAATTGGCAAGATCTTCTCAGAGCCTTTCCTGGAGTTCCCGTGCCCTGCTTGTACGGGTCACATGCAATGAGAAATGTAACATAGCATTGATGGAAAAGCATTGACAGGTGGGATTTGAATCACTATGTCTCATTCCATTCTTTCCCTAAAATGATATTACTAAGAGCAGAGAGATATTGCAAAGCTGCCACCACTGGCATTTGGATATGCAAGGAACTCCCTTGCAGTAAGAGAACAATTTTACTTCCAATTAAGTTTCTTAAAATTGTTTCATGTTAAGGCTGAACCATCCTATTCTACAAGAAGTGAATGGAATAAAAATGATTTTCAGCTCATGCTAATATGAGGCAGAGGAAAATATCACAGGGGTGTCTTGTCACATCCAGCTGAGCTAATAACCCAACAGCAAGCTGTCCATGCAATTTTAGTGAAAAATTCCCCCCAAAAGAAAAGTATGTGTTTTCTAAATGCAATAAAAACCTTGTTTGGAGTGGAGAAACAACACAAAAAAACCCTGAGCTATGGCAGATTACCTCAATTGCAACAAACACAGGTTTATTCCAAGCTAGGAAATATCGTAGAAATTGCACCAAGGAAAAGAGCAATTGAAAATGAGGGACATTAATATTAAACAATTCTCCAATATAAAAATGTCAGGCCCCTAAAAATAATTATGTGTCACAAGAGAGGTCAGTCAAGAGTCCCCGAAGATGTGCCTGCTAAGTGGCTCACTTGAGGTTAGGAAACCTAATAATCAGTCACTGGTGGTGCTTCTCTCAGCAGTTGCTGTATGTGAGAAGGGTGCTGAACCATTGGGGCTCAGTAGTCATCACCCTGCCACTGTGAAACTGAAAGGGAAAGCCCCACTACTGTCAAGTGGCCCCCTGGGAGCCTGTCAAGGTCACCACATGCCTCCAGTTAGCCCTCTAATTAAGGCGAAGCTGAATCCTCTGAAAACCTGCTTGTTCACTGCTTTCCATTCTCAGAGACTTCAGGGGTCCTGCTTACTGCTTGTAAAGATTGAAAACACACAGAAGTCCTGTCCTTTTGTGGTTATGGCCCAGAAGGAATATTGGGGTCAAAGAAAGTTAGCTTTGGGCAAAATTAGAGATGGAGTAGGTTTCTCTCTAGGGTTCCTGGAGCTTCTTGCCTTTCCAGGACCCCTGCAGGCCCATTGCTATAAGGTCGTGTCTACCTGTACATTTTGAAGCACCTGAGAAGCAAGCCCTGCTAACTAATGTTTTTGGCAGCTTAATTTTATGACGTTACTTCTACATTATCTCTAAAAAACTAAAGATGGCTCATGGCATTACATGGTAATAGAGGAGACTAGAAGATTAAGAGAACTTCAGTACTCAAAGGAATCAACTCCAAAATATTTTTGGCATTGCATTAGGCCAAATGAAATTTGGAAGGAGTCCCGCATCCCTCAATGATATACCTCAGACCGTACCACACAGAGGACTTCTTCCTTTTCCAGGAAAGCTTAGACTGTGCTAGAGGGATTGGCCACAGCTGAGACGAATGCCCTAGACAAACATTCTCTTGTCTATTCAATCAACATTGTCCTGGCGAATGGACACACGGACCCCAAAGAGACCCTTAGAGGTCATCCCTAAGTGGCCTTTAAAAGACTAGAATCTCATATGTTAAAATGTCACATGAATTGTTTTTTCTACTCCTAAATGTATCAAAGTTTGCTGGAAAGTAAGATTCTAAAATATTTAACATATAGGGAAAGAATTTTCTAAAAAGTTTTCTACCATGTCTATCCATTCATTCCATAAATACGTATCAAGTACCATTCTACCTCTGGAACTACATCAATGATCAAGAAGCTTCAGAGTTCTTGCCCTCATGAAAGAGAGAGAGAGAGAGAGAGAGAGAGAGAGAGAGAGAGAGAGAGAGAGAGAGAGAAAGTAAACTAGTAAACAAATAAGATAACTGATTTATGCTGCAAAGGATACAAAACATGGAGATGAGATAGATAACTGCTAGAGTGGGGTTGAGGGGACGCTTTAGACAAGGTAGTCAGAGAAGGCCTCTAGGAGGCAAGTGACATTTGTGGTGAGACCTGTATGATGAGAAACCAGTCACATGAAGAATCAGAGAAATACCAAACTTGCCAGACAGAAGGACTTCAAAAATCTTAATGCAGGGATTTTTGAGGCAAGAATGAGCTCAATATGTTGAAGGAATGTTAAGAAGGCCAGAGAACACTGAGAAGTGACGTGCAATAGGGACGGTCAGTGAGGCAGAAGACAGATAGGGCACTGCTCGTAGGTCAGGTAAGGGGGCTGGGTGTTATTCCAAGTACAAAATGAAGCACCTGGGGATTTAACGCAGGGAATAACATGATTTGATCTTACATTTTAAAAAGATCATCTTGGTTGTTCTGTGGAGAATAAATCGAAAAGAACAATTTGGAGGCTATTGTAGTTTTCCAGACTTGGACTAGATGGTGAAGGAGAGGGCAAGAAATGGATGTGTTTTAGAGGCAGAACTAACAGGACCTGCTGATGGATTCAGTAGTGGAAGTGAGGGAAAAATAATTAAGAATAATTATCCTAGATTTATGGCCTGAATAATAGTGCTGCTGGCACTAAGATAGGGAGAAAACTGATTATTTTGTTTGGGGGAGGAGGTAGCAGGATGTTAGGAATCTTTTTTGGGTGATTTAAATTTGAGATCCAAGTAGAGAAGTTAATAAGGCAATTATGAGAGTCTGGGGCTTAGGGTAAGACAGGACTATAGATATAAATTTGGAAATTGTAAACATAAAGATAGCAATGGAACTAGATGAGATCACCTAGAGAAAGAGTGGAAGAGGTTGGTGGAGGGGGAGGGAGGCGGGGAAGAAAAAAGAAGGGGAAGAAGAAATGCAAAAAAGAAACTGAGTAACAAGCCATTGATATTCTAAAATTTAGAAGTTGGGTAGAAGAGTCAGGCAAGAGTTTGAAAATGAAAAGTCTATGAGGCAGGAGGAAATCAAGAGAATGAAATGTCACTGATGTCAAGCTGGATCGGATGACTTCAGTGCTGCTAGGGGTCCAGTGAGATAAGGATAGGGAAGTGGCCAATGGATCTGGCTGTATGGAGATTATCAGCCACCTTGAAAGTAGGGGGTTTACGGGGAGAGGAGCAGAAGACAGATTGGAATGGGTTGAAGAATATTTGAGAGATGAAGCTTTGGAGATGGTGAGTATAGAATACACTTTTGAAAAGGCTGGGTGCGAAGTGAACAGAGAAATTGGGAACAGTTAGAAGGAGGAACCATAGGATAAAGGGTTGGTTTTTCTTCATAGAAGATAGCACGTGTGTTTGATTACTGATGGAACTGATCTTGAAAAGAGAGAGAGAGACTGATTATGCTGGAGAGTAGAGCTTCAGAAGTGGAGTCTGAGAACTGGAAGGTGGGATACAGTTTCCCGAGAGTTGACCTACTTTCAAGAAATAAATTTAAAATGTAAAATTTATGATCTTTTATTCTTTAAGAACATTTACACTATACCATGGGAGTTACCCTATAGTGAAGACAATTAGCATTGAGTGTTATATTTTGTATTCCATAAATTATATCTAATCCTGACTTTGGGATTCTGAGTGACTTTTTCCTTTTTTATGTATATTATCATTAGGTTGAGTTACTAGGAACTATACATGAATCATTTGGATTCTTCTCTTTCTAATATTTCTATCAGGCAATGCATTTGCTAGAGTAAAAATTGGCGATTACCATTACTATGGCTTCGGGACTAAGAAAGACTATGAAACAGCAGCCAAACATTACAGCATTGCAGCAGACAAATACCACAGCGCACAAGCCATGTTCAATCTGGCCTATATGTATGAACACGGTTTAGGAATCTCAAAGGTAATTGTGTTGGTAAAAATCCTAGTAAGGGCAGCTGTATGGGAATAGAAAATTTACAAATGTTTTGCATTTCATTGATGTTATCAAAATGTAAAGGAAATATTTGCTGAGTCCCTCCCGTATGCCAACCAACACATATTATTTACCCTAATATGAATCCTATGCAGTAGGAGTTATTTTTACAATTCCTGCACAAGGATATTACTAATGAGTAGAGTAAATCTAGTCTAGGCCAATTTGTTTCATAAATTCATACTTTTTCCAGAAATATTGGTGGGCCCCGTCTGGACTTCCTTCATTAAAATTTCCAATGACTCTAAAGCTCTAAGAAATAAGGAGCAAGTGGGAATGAGGTCAGAGATGGATACCAAAGCGGGTGTCTTATGAAACACCCACTGCGTATATGACAGTGCTGAGCACTCTAGGGAGGCCCAAGAGAAATAGGTCTCCCTCCTTTAAAGACTACACATGACTTGAGGAGATGCAGCATAGTCATTATGAAAAAGAGCAAAACAAAGAAATATTGGGTAAATCTCTTACATAGTAAATGTAATTAAGGCAGAAGATGGCATTGGCATCTGACAGGGTGATAAAAGTTTATTAAATATCAATAATGGCAATAGCCAGGTGTTGGTTTGTTAAGTATACTATGTCATTTAAATCACACAACCACTCAATGAGGTAAAGCTTATAATTGCCTTCAATGTATGCATCAGGAAACCGAAATACAGAGGTTAAGTCACATGGCCAAGTTTGCAAAACTTATCAGTGGTGGTGTCACAATTTGAACCCAGGCCTGTCTGACCCCAGGTTTTGGGGGGAGAATGGGCCCTGAATTCAGTGATTCTTAGTGCTCAAGCACTAAGAATTTCACTTCAGTCTTTATATCTCTGGCTGCATTTCTACAGCCAGGTTGTGAGGGGGTTATTCACTTTTCTGTGATCTCTTTTTTTAATGCTCTTTTTTTCTTCTTCCAGTTGTGTTAGCAAATGAGAGCTATTGGTAGGGAATTTTCTATCTGATAACTGCTAATGATTCACACAGCAACCAAGTGTGTCTTATTGAGGTCCTGACGATCCAGTGATGGAGATCCCTGCCTTCGGTGCTCTCCAATGGCCTGCCTTGTGGCTAATTACTTTTCATCAGCCCCAGCACTCTAAGCAGTGAAAGGATGTCAAATGCAAATCCAGTCTGTTCCTCCATTCTTAGCTGCTTCAAGCATCCTATGTTTATAAAATGTAGGGAATGGGGGGAATGGGACTAGACGATACAGCTATATTAGATGACTCTTTGGATGTCATTTAGCCACACCTCACTCCCCTGAAACTGTCATCCACATCAGTAAAACAGAATAGTGACACCTTTCCTGCCCCAAACTTTGAGGATAGAATGAATAAGGCTTTGTGGAAGGGCTTTGTAGTCAAACAGTGCATGGAATGGCTGTTATTTAGATCAGACGAGAATTTGAATGACTGCCAAGTAAGGCTTCAATAAGATTAAAGCTTTTGTTCATCATTCCCCCATGCAAAACACAACAAGAATGGTGAGAGAGGCATTGTCTGTATAAAGAATAAAAGTAACACCACCCCATGAGTTAAGTTCAAATTAACTCTTCCGCCCCCCTGTAATTCAAGAAGGACTCTGAACACAGGGCCAACTATACAAGAGAAGACACTGCCTGGTGGTGCCAGCTGGCCAGCTGTGCCAGACAGTTTGATTTTCCTCCTGGAAGTCATTGCTGGTTGCTCTCATAGGCACTTCTTCTCAATGTGAGATAGCAATTGTCGAGACATACATTTCATACATTTAGAAAACATTATGACATTTCTCACTGGCCATATTTCTGTTCTTTTCTGCTTGGTTCCTATTTTATTATGGGTAGTTCATTTTAGTCAGTCACAGGCATATTTTTTTTTCCTACAGAAAATCTCTACATGTAAAACAACAACAATAAAAACAAAAACAAAACAAAATAAAAAAAATAGGGGCTGCATTTACTCTTAAACCTGGACATGGGAATTTTAGATTTAATTAATGAGGAGGCATTGCTCTTTTTCTTTGTTAATTTCCTTTATTTAGCAATTAGAAAATAATTTGGTACCCAGGCACCAAATTTATTAATCTGTTTACCTTGTAGATTAATGAGGAAGTACCACCTTGTCCAGTTCTTAAAATAAAAATGCTGAGAATTAAAAACCCAAAGCTTGTTCTAGTGATGGTTAATGAAAGCAAAACAATTAGAACAGACTTTCATAACATTTAAATCATGGAGTAATTAAAAATTTCTTCAACAAGGCACTTCACAACCCTCTTTACTAGTCAATCTTCATGCAAAACAGTGGGAAGGATGAGTATAATATCATTATTAGAATTTCTCTGAGAATCCAAAAATATGTGATGTGGAATTAGGTTTTGTAAATTCTCTGTGTAAGCCATCTAGGAGAAGAAAGTGAAGTATCAATCAACTCTTAGTAAATTAATGTGAAAAAAATAGGTCACTTGTTCTCATCTATTTTTAGGAAAGGGCATTGGGGCTAGGGTGAGCAGGAGAATTATTCTACTAGCTTCTCTGAGAAGCATCTCACTCCTCAGTTTCTGACTTCTGATTAAGTGCAATAAGTTCGTGATTTGTGTGTTTACCACCCAAAGTCCAGTTTGCTTCAGCTACCATATATTTGATCCTCTTTACTCACTTCACCCTCCCCATCTACCTCCTCCCTCCTCCCTTACCCCACTAGTAACCACTAGTCTATAGTCCATGTCCATGAGTCTCTGTTTGTTTGTCCTGCTCATTTGTTGCTTTTAGGTTTATATCCCACATATAAGTGATATCGTGATTTTCAACTTTTTCAGTCTGGCTTATTTCATTTCGCATGATTATCTCGAGATCCATCCATGTTTTTGCAAATGGCAGTATTTCATTCATCTCTTCTTATGGCTGAGAAATATTCCATTGTATATATGTATCACAGCTTCTTTACCCAATCATCTATCATAAGACATTTCAGTTGCTTCCGTGTCCTGGCCACTGTGAATAATGCTGCTATGAACACTGGTGTGCAAATATCTTTTTGGATATGGGTTTTCAAGTCTTTGGGGTAAATACCCAGTAGAGGGATTGCTGGATCATATGGTAGATCAATTCTTAGTTTTTTGAGGAACCTCCATACTGTTTTCCATAGTGGCTGTACCAATTTGAAGTCCCACCAGCAGTGTATGAGGGTTCTGTTTCCTCTGCATCCTCTCCAGCATTTGTTATTACTTGTCCTGTCGATTATAGCTATTCTAACAGGTGTGAGATGATATCTCATTGTGGTTTTGATTTGCACTTCCCTAATAGCTAGCGATGTTGAGCATCCTTTCAAATATTTGTTGGCCATTTGTATGTCCTCTAGGGAGAAGTGTCTGTTCAGATCCTCTGCCCATTTTTTGTTTGGATCATTTGTTTGTTGTCATTGTTGTTATTGAATCGTATGAGTTCTTTGTATATTTTGGATATTAGACCCTTATCAGAGGTGTTGCTTGCAAATATATTTTCTCATTCAGATGTTTGTCCCTTTACCTTGCTGACAATTTCTTTTGCTGAGCAGATTTTTAGTTTGATGTAGTCCCACTCATTTATTTTAGCTTTTACTTTCTTCGCCTTTGAGGTCAAATTCATAAAATTCTCTTTAAGTCCAAGATCTTTGAGTTTAGTTCCTATGTTTTCTTCTATGCATTGCATTGTTTTGGGTCTTGTATTCAGGCCTTTAATCCATTTTGAGTTAATTTTGGTGATAGACAACAGTCTAGTTTCAGTCTTTTGCAGGTGGCTTTCCAGTTTTCCCAGCACCATTTATTGAAGAGGCTTTCCTTTCTCCACTGAATGTTTTTGGCTTCTTAGTTGAAAATCATTTGCCCATATAAATATGAGTTTACTTCTGGACTCTTGATTCTGTTCCACTGGTCTGTGTGTCTGTTTTTCTGCCAATATCATGCCATTTTAATTACTGTCACTTTGTAGTATAATTTGAAGTCAGGCAGAGTGATGCCTCCAGCCTCATTCTTTTATCTCAGGATGCCTTTGGCAATTTGGGGTCTTTCGTGCTTCCATACAAATCTGATGATTTTTTGTTGTATTTCTTTAAAAAATGCCAATAGGATTTTGATGGGGATTGCATTAAATCTGTATAATGCTTAGGTAATAAGGCCATTTTAACTATGTTGATTTTTCCAATCCAAGAACAAGGAATATCTTTCCATTTCTTTGTCTCTTTGATTTCTTTTAATAGGATCTTATAGTTTTCATTATATAAGTCCTTCACGTGTTTTGTTAGATTTATTCCTAGGTATTTTATTCTTTTTGTTTCAATTGCAAAAGGAATTATTTTTTCCACTTCTTTTTCTGACATTTTGTTATGAGTGTAGGGATGCTATGGATTTTTGAACTTTGATTTTATATCCAGAAACTTTACTGTATTTTCTTATTGTTTCTAATAGTGTTCTTGTGGAGTCTTTTGAGTTTTCTATATAGAGAATCATGTTATCCACAAATAGCGACAGTTCGACTTCTTCATTTTCTATTTGGATGCCTTTATAGCTTTCTCTTATCTGATCACACTTGCAAGGACCTCCATTGTTCTATTGAATAACAGTGGCAATAGTGGACAGCCTTGCCTTGTTCTTGATCTTAGAGGGAAGGTGTTTTGTTTTTCACCGTTAAGTATAATGTTGGCTGAGGATTTGTCATAGATGGCCTTTATTATATTAAGGTACTTTCTTTCTATACAAATTTTATTGTGTTTCGATCATAAACGGGTGCTGTATCTGATTGAAGGCTGTCTCTGCATCTATTGATATAATCATATGATTCTTATTTTTTAATTTGTTTATGTGGTGTATCACATTAATCGATTTGCATATTTTGAACCATCCCTGTGCCTCTGGAATGAAGCCCCCTTGGTCATGGTGTATAATCTTTTTAATATGTTGCTATATTCAGTTCACTAATATCTTATTTAGGATTTTTACATCTATGTTCTTGAGAGATACTGGTCTGTAGTTTTTTGTGTGTGTGTTATCTTTACCAGGTTTTGGTATCAGAGTAATATTGACCTCATAAAATGAGTTGGGAAGTATTGCCTCCTCTTTGATTTTTTGGAAGAGTTTGATGAGACTAGGTATTAAATCTTTGAAAGTTTGATAGAATTCATTGGTGAAGCCATCTGGTCCTGAAATTTTACTTGTTGGTAGGTTTTTGATGATTGTTTCAATTTCGATACTGCTGATTGGTTTATTTAGATTTTCCAGTTCTTCTTGATTAAGTCAAGGATAATTATATTTTTCTAAGTACTAGTCCATTCCTTCTAGGTTATTAAATTTGATGTTATAGACTTTTTCATATTATTCTTGTATGATCCTTTGTATTTATGCAGTTTCAGTCTTAATTTCCCCTCTTTCATCCCTGATTTTGTTTATTTGTATCCTTTCTATTTTTTCTTTTGTGAGTCTAGCCAGGGGTTTGTCAATTTTATTAACCTTTTCAAAGAACTAGCTTTTGGTTGCATTTATTTTTTCTATTGTTGTTTTTTGTTGTTGTTATTATTTTAAATTTCATTTATTTGTGCTCTAACTTTGATGATTTCTTTCCTTCTACTGGCTTTAGGCCTCATTTGTTCTTCCTTTTCTAGTTTTTTTAAGATGAAGCATTAGATTGTTTATTTGAGCTTGTTCTTGTTATTGGAGGTAGGCCTGTAATGATATGAACTTTTCTCTTATGACTGCTTTTGCCATGTCCCAAAAGTTTTAATATATTGTACTATCATTATCATTCATCTCTATGTATTTCTTTATCTCTCTTTTTATTTCTTCTCTGACCTAGTTATTGTTCAGTAGCATGTTGTTTAATCTCCATGTATTTGTGGTTCTTTCCATTTTCTTTTTACAATTGATCTCTAGTTTCAAAGCATTATGATCAGAGAATATGGTTGGTATGATTTCAAACCTCTTATATTTGTTGAGGCTATCTCTGTGTCCCAGCATGTGTTCAATTCTTGAGAATGTTCTATTATGCACTAGAGAAGAATGTATAAGCAGCTGTTTTGGGATGGAAGGCTCTGTAAATGTCAATTATATCCAATTGGCCTAATGTGTCATTTAAGGATATTATTTTCTTATTGATTTTCTGTTTGGATGATCTGTCCATATCTGACAGTGGGGTATTTAGGTCCCTTGCAATGATAGTGTTTTGGTCTGTTTCTCCTTTAGTTCTATTAGTAATTGCTTTATGTATTTCAGGACTTCCTGACTGGGAGCATAGATATTAATAAGTGTAATGTCTTCTTGGTGCTTGATTCCCTTTATCGTTATGAGGTGTCCCTCAGTATCTTTCTTTACCTTTTTTATTTTGAAGTCTATTTCATCCAATTTTAGTACCACTACTCCCACTTTTCTCTGAATACCATTTGCTTGAAATATCATTTTCCACCCTTTCACTTTGAGTCTATATTTGTCTTTGGAACCAAGATGTGTCTCCTGGAGGCAGCATATGGTTGGGTTTTGTTTTTTGATACAATCGGCAACTCTGTGCTTTTTTATTGGTAAGTTCAGTCCATTTACATTTAGGGTGATTATTGAAATATGAGGTCTTCTTATATCCATTTTATCTTTTGCTTTCTGGTAGTTTGGTGTTTCCATTGCTTCCTTGTCCTTGTGTTTCTATTTTCTTTATTTTGGTTGGCTTTTGTGGGTTTCCCTTCTAGTCCTTCTTTTATGTTATATACTTCAGTTCTGAATCTTTGGCATGTGGTTACTATTACATATATGTAAAGGATAGTTATATATATACAATCATCCCTTTTCTTCTGCGCGTGCCTTATCTCCATTACTCTTTATGAATTTGGATCTTTGAATCCTCCCCTTTTCAGTTATTGTCGTCTCAGTTTGTCCTTATGTATGCTGAACGTTCATTACTATCTTGCTATAGCAAATCTCTTTTTATTTTAAGCTTATTTAAGCTTACAATGCCCTGTTCCTAGTAAAGGTTGCACTCCATTGCTAGTCACCTTACTCCTAATTATGCTTTTTTTTGGTCCTTTTGATTTAGGTGAGCTGACCCATTTCAGTATTTCCTGTAGTGCAGGCCTCCAGAAGGTTTATTTGGTTCCTTTTGAGGGTTTCAATCTCCATGCTAAAGAACTCATTCTGCTCATCTAGTTGTTTTTTCAATTCCTGAAATGGTTGATATGATTCGTTTCAGATCTCACTGAGTTTTTTCAGAAGTACCATTCTGAATTCTCTGTCATTTAAGTCACATATTTCTATGTCTGTAAACTTATTTTCTGTAGATTTTTCTCTTTCTTTTTGAAATGCCTTGTCATCTTGGTTGTTCATGGTGTAATGGACTATTTCTCTGCCTGAGCATTAATGGAAATGTGTTCTGCTTTTTTCCCTTTTTTCCATAAAGATTTATTTTATTATATCCCTTAGCCTGTTGCAAAGAAGATGTTTTTCTTTTGGTTTCCGGTAGGTGGAATCTAAGCGTCTTGAATCTCTGCATTATATAAAGCTTTAAAAATGCCTTTTTATTTTCTTGTAAATATTTAATCACATTCACTACCTTCAGTTTCAGTCCCTGTCAGTGTTAGCAACAGTTTTGGTAGCATTTGCTCAGATTCCGCTGGGGGCTTTGTGGGGTTCCATATCGGAGCTATGGGGGAAGGGCCCTCTGAGTTGAGGGATGGGGTCTGCAGCTCAGTCTTGGATTTGCAACCGTGGCTGGTAAAAATAAACTGTTGTTTTTCTGCTGTCCCCTTTTTCCTCCATCCCCGTTTCTCTGCCTTATGCCCTAATGACTGGGCACTGCCGTTAGCCACGTGGATCTCACAGCACTCCCAGGCAGAGCTGCTCAGGAAAGTCACTGCACCTTCTCCTCTCCTCCTCCTCCTACAGAGAGCTTCTGCTGCAAGAGGTAGCTCCTTTGTTTCTCCCAGTCCACTGGCTGACACCTAGGGTTCTGACCTGTGGTAGCTCTTATGTGCAGATCCCATGCTCAGACATGCTGGTGTGCTGTTTTGGGATTTTTGTTGTTGTTGTTGAGTTTTAGATGTTCAGTTTATTGTTATTTCAAGGGGAGAGATCTAGGGACGTCTCTCACTCCATCATGTTTCAGCCAATCTCACACCTGACATTTTAGTTAGAAACATATTATTTTAGAAGAGTCTGTGGATCAGTTTACATAGTATCCTAAACCACTGAATTTAAAGCAGAATTAACTCAAATATACTACAAGTAAGTTAAGTGTATGTGGGTTAGGTGTGCATTTAATGAACTTTGGCCATTATGAAAACACTATCGAGACATAATTTTTTGTTTGAACTATTCAAATTTATTATTAACTAAATAAAGGTCAAGGAGTCTTTTCTGGAGGCTAGTAATAAAATTTGTTTTAAATTAGTTGCCCTAATGAGCCACAGGTGTTCGAGAATTTCTTTGGGAATTTTAAAGACTTCCTATTCCACCCTACCTCCACCCACTGCAAATTGTGAGGCCGGCTGGATAAGGAGTGAGCGCCTCCCACTTCAATGATGCTTCTCACTATTTTTCATTATGAATCTAGTGACTGAATTGTGATATTTGTGCCTCAAAAGATAAATTAAAAACTATTGCTTGACTCAAATAAGAATGAATGCCTGAGATACTGACAAAGGCTGCCTTTCCCTGAACTATTCAAGTAAATATGTCTTTCACTTGTGGAGGGTGACACAGCCATTTTAAATGAACACATATTGGATTTGTTAGAATTAGGGACACAAATTAGAGTTTTTATCACATCCATTTTCTCTGTTGCAGGGAAGATTTGTTTTTTAACAGTCTACTATGTTACTGAATTTTAAGTATTTTAAGCAAGAATGTTCCTCTCTCCAACAAATCAATTTATCAGACCACAAAGCTTTGGGAAAATTTAGGAATTGACAAGCAGAACAGAACTGAGAGAGGACACTACCTAATAAATAGTTTAGGAGAGGCCTTGAGGATTTATAATGATTTAACTTTGGGAATTAAAGTTCTGGGAAATAAAGAGGAACAACAAAGGAACAACAAAATTGGATGACCACAGTTTGTGAAAAAACTCTCTTCTTCCTCTTCTTATTAAAAATAATCCACAGACACCCAAGCAAAGTACAATTTTGGGAAAGGCCCAGGGTACTTCAACCTACTTAGCATTTTCATTACTCTATTTGGGAAAACAAAGCAAAAATAAAGCAAACAAAAACAAGCCATAAGTAGGTGAAAACAAAAGAAAAAAAATGTTTATGGTTAAAAAAATAATAATCCCTAAAAATATAATGTCTTTGAAGAAATCAAATTCCAGCTTGAGAACAAAAAACAGTTTATTCATTCATTCTACAAGTATTATCAAAATCTTACTATGTACCCAGCACTTCATAAAGCTCTGGTAACTCAGAAGTGAGCAGGCAGTTCAGGTTCAAGGACCTGGAGACAGACTGAGAGACAAATTCTGTAACCTCAGGTATGACAAGTACTATGAAGAAAACTTGGAACTTTAAGTACTTGTTACTATCTGTATTTTAGGGAACTGTATGTTAGTGCCTAGTGTTCTCCTGCTCTTTTAATTGGAATCAAACCGAATATAGGGTCCAGGGGAATCCAAGAAAGCTTTTTGGAGACTGTTAGTTTCCTGTGGCTGCTGTAATAGATTACCACAGATTTAATCAATGTCATCTCACAGTTATCTCACATTTATTATCTCACAGTTCCTGCAGGTGAGAAGTCTTGGTGAGCTTAGTTGGATCCTCTGCACAGGGTCACAGGCTTAAGTCAAGGGTATGTCCCTTACTAGGAGCTCTGAGGAAGCATCCACTTCCCAGCTCATGCAGGTCGTTGGCCAAATTCAATAACTTGCACTTAGGTCTGAGGACCCCGAATTTCTTGTCAGCTGTCCACATTCCTTCTCATTCTTCCCATGTGGCCCTCCAGCCATGGTGGGTTGAGTCCTTTGCGTGCCTAGGAGCTCTGACTTCTTCTATATATCTCCCATTTTCTCTTCTGCCTTCAGCGCTGAGAAAACTGTTGTTAAGTGCTCCTGTGATTATACTGAGTCCACCTGGGTAATCTGGCTACTCTCCGTATCTTAAGGTCTGTGACATTCATTACAACTGTAAAGTCCCTTTTGCCATGTAACGTAACATAGTCATAGGTTCCAAGGCATAGAACATGAATGTCTTCGGGGAGCCATCTTGCCTACCAAAGATAAATTATGATATTACAAACAATGGTTTGTTTGTTTACCTTTGAAGAATTTGTACCTAATGACCATGAGCCATTCTTCTATTCCAGGACATTCACTTGGCTAGGAGATTGTATGATATGGCTGCTCAAACAAGTCCTGACGCCAACATGCCTGTGTTACTTGCTCTCATAAAACTGGAAACTGTGCATTTGCTCCAAGATGTCCTGTTTTTTAATGTAAGTTTGTCTCAAATGGGTCCCAAATCTCTGAAAACTCCAGTGAGCAACACTGAGTGGTGGGATGGAGGGAGATGATATTTCTGAATAAAGTGGGAGGCTTAGAAAAAAATTTTTTGATAGAATTTTTTTTGCCAACAGTTTACAATGATATGGAAATGGATAAAATTGGACAACACCCTTGGACCATACTGGGACTTATTTGTGATTGGCTTGATTGTTGCTGTGCTGATCTTCTTACTTAGAAATCGTTTTGGGTAGGATCTGGACCACAAGAAAACCTGCTCATAGGAACCAGTTCACTCTAAGGTATCCTCACTAAATAAAGAATTTCCTTATCAAACTCGAGTCTGCTACAGATTTCGCACATTGGCCTGTGATGGAAAATGGACAAAGCTTGGGACCTGTCCTTGGAGAAATGATTTCAGACTTCTTAGAGGGGCTGAGAACTGGTCACCTAAGACTTTATTACAAACTCATCATCTTGATGATCTTTTTCTGAGTTTGAGATAAAGACCACCTATTTTCATGCTGTTATAACAACCTTTCAAGAGAACAAATGAGTGTCTTGGCTCCTACAGATATACTGAGGTAGGGCGTAGGGGGAGTTCTGGAAGGGTAGGAACACAGATCCTTCAGAATCTGATAAAGACAAAAATTTCAAATAGACCATCGTGTGGGAATAATCCTATGAATCACATCATGACCCTAATGAGCAAAAGCTCCTTGTGGCATTCTGTGCCAGAGAGATCAACTAGGATTCCTTGCCAAAGGGTCTTCTATCAAAGCTGTTAGCATCTGGGTAGCAAACAACATCATTTGGGATCTGTTCAGCAATTGCACCCCTCTCTTCCATTCCTTCTTGGAATCTTATTCTATCTGGGGAATTCCCTTTGGAGTACCCATAGAGGGAGATGGTACCAGCCTCCTAAGACAGAAGCTAAAGTGTCTGGTTCTCTATCTCTGACAGGCAAAGCAGGGCCCGAGAGGCTGGTGGCAGGGTGGGTGGGCAGAGTGCAGGAGGCCCATGACTCATGTCAAGGGCCAGGCTTGGATCTCAGTTCAACATCTCTTTAGCTTTTCAATCTCAGTTTTCTGATCTGCAAAATGGGAAGAAATAATACCTATCTCAGAGAGCCAGTAGGAGGATTAAATGAGATAACACATGTAAAGAAACTATCACAGGGCCTGGCATCTAGAATGAACTCCATAAATGGTGACTTTTAATACTCCTTATTCATGGCAAATTGGTTGGAATATAGGGAAAGCTCAGTTGATAACAATCTGTATGGTTTCAGGGCCCTGCAGTCAGTTCTCCAGCTCAAATGCTGGGTCTTTCGGTGGGAAAAGATCCTGCTTGCCTACTTGAAAATCCAACCCATGTACAAGAAAAGAGTTAATTAATAACATCAATCAGAATCAGAAAACAGAATGAAATGGGGGAACATTGGATTTGGAACTAAACAACCTTGGATTTGAGGTCTGGCTCTATCCCTTAGTAGCTCTATGACTTTAGGCATAATTTCTCCAAATCTGTTTTTCTTCCATAAAATGGGATTACTGTCTACTTCACTGGAGAATTGTGAGGCTTAAAGAAGCCTAACTTCAAAAGTGCTTTTTAAACATCGCATATACACATACTAGCCACAGTCATTTATTTGGCCATGAACTAATCCTGGCCTGTTTGAAGTCCAATGTTTAGAATTTCCTGGAAACAAACCCCGATTTACTAGAGTTCCAGCTCCAAAGGATCCAGATTAATTTCTAAAAATGTACAACGAAGGAGCAGACATCCAAACCTCAGGTCCGGGCCTAATGGACAGGCTGACTATGCAATTATTTCCCACAGATGTCTGGAATGTGGGCATGTCACAGGCAAACATTAAGACAAAGAGGAAAATGTGGAAGGCAAAGTAGATGAGTCCTGGCTCCGAGTCTGGGTGAAAAATGAACTCTTGCAGTAAAGCTTATGAAAATAGCTGCAGGCAGGGATGAAAGGGAGACCCTTTTTGTGGCTTGCTGTGTAGAGAACACTGCCTGAAATATAGGAGCAAGGGCAGCATAAGCTCATAAATTTCCCATTTCAGCTAATTCCTCCAAGTAAATGTGAGCAGAGGCCTTGAAAGTATGAGTGTTTTAGGGTGCTCGAATCATTCAAACATTCATTTCTGGACCTCTTCTCTGTAGCTGCTGCTGTAGCAGTTCCCGTCACCACAGTGCATGGATGGGCACCTGCTGGCACCTGGGCAGCTTCATGGTACCTGACCGAGGGAGAAAGAGCATCTCACCTCTAAGCCACTTCTCTGTCCTGGTTTTGACAATTACACGTGCGCGCGTGCGCGCACGCACACACACACACACACACACACACACACCCTTGCTGGACACACAGAGCTCCTATTCTTTTTCCTGCTTCTGATATCTTCAAATAAAAACTGTTAAATTGTGGACTGCGAGGAAACCTTTAAAAAAATCTAATTCTCTTTGTAATTCTACATTTTCCTCTATATTTCTTGCCTTGATTCTTTATTAAAGTGGAGTAGCTGTTCAAGTAAATAATTTTTTTTTTTCCTAGAGCAGGAATCCATGGTCATTTTATGAGGAACACACTTTTGGAATTCTATGCTTTTCCTCCTGAGTCTTAAATGGTGTGTTTTAACAGGTACGGCCATGAGTGGATGGGGAAGAGAGAGAACAGAATAAAGTCCTGAGGGAAGCAGAGGCAGATGATACCACTTGGTACAGTCCCCTCTCTGAGAATCTGAGAAAGCTGTAGAGAGGAGGGTGAAGTGAGGCTAAGAAGGGGAAAAAGGAACGCCATGGAAACCCACCATGCACCAGGCTGTTTCCATCTGTTTTCTCATTCCATCTTCATGGTGAGGGCAGGAGGTTGATATAACGACCCCTTTCACATAGGAGGAAACTGAGGCTGGGAGAAGCTATGTAACTTCTTAAGAAAAGATCACATAATAATGTAATTACATAATAATAAGTAATGAAGCTATAATTTAGGCCCAGAACAAACTCCTAATACATTCTTTTCTCTATACTGCTTTTCTAGTTATCACTTGCTGCTTAACAAACTACTTCAAAACTTAATTGCTTAAAACAACAATCATTTTATTATATCTCAAGAATTTGGGAGGGGTGTACATCAACAGAGGTCACTCCTTGGTGTTAACATTGCATTTGGGCTATTCTAGGGAATGCAAAACATTTTTATTTATATCCTTGGCAGGGACAGCTGGAATGCTGGGCTCAGCTGCGAGTGTTGGCCAGAATTCCTGTGTGTCACATGTGACCTCTCCAACAAGGCATACAGAATAGTAGTAATTTTTACACGGAAGTTCAGGGCTCCCAGAGAGTGTTCCAGAGACCTAGGCAAAGCTGCAGCTTTCCTAAGACCTCACCTCTGACACCACTTCTGTCACATTCTGTTGGTCAAGTATTAGACTCTACTTCTCAATGGGGGAAATAGCAAAGAATTTGCAGCTTTACTTAACCAACTACAAATATATTGTTTAAAACTCTACCAAGTGTTACATAAATTCTTGTACAATTTCAGTACAAGAATTGGCAGAAGGAAAATGCAGCCTAGACACTGAGCTGCTTTATCTTGGAAGACAAGGCTTGACAGACTAGCCCAGATCCATGCCTGGCTCTCTTTGTACCTCCCACCTTACAGATTGAAGAAAATCATGTGTTTGATTGGAGGGAAGAAAAGACGTCTTCTCTTCCTCACCCAGGTGCGCCCGCGGACACACATGCACACACACGCACACACATGCATGCACACAGCTGGAGAATGCACAATTCTCTCTCTGCTCTGAGCTCAAGTGACCTGAGCTAAGAGGCAGAGCCTCAGGATGATTGGGACTCTCTCCTGAAGGCCCCTAGGAGCAAGCTCCACCTATGTCTCAAGACTCACACCTGACATGCACTCAGCTGTGGGATACCTACCATGACCCTCTCTACTCCTTCCCATCCTTATTCATCTTTCCTTCCCAATCCCAAGTCCTTATAAACCCATTTCCTCTGTCTCATCCTCTGGAAATAAGGTCCTCCTGTGAGATGTGGCCTCCAGCATGGGTTGTTGTCAGCATCCTGTCTTATAGTTTTGCTGCCAGATGGGGAAAACAGGAAATTTCACATTCTTAGAGTGGGGAGTGGTGAAAGCAGTCTTCACTGTGGACTGGCCTCTAGATTGGAATGTATGAAAAAAATCAGATATCTCTTTTGCACTAAGATAGTTATTCTCCTGTTAATGTATCTCCTAAACCTTATTATTCAAAAAACGTACCCATTCCTTCCCAGCCCTAATATCGGAGTCACCCTCCTATTACTTTAGATTGGGAGGTGCCAGGTAATGAATGTGAATAAAGTGTGAGGAAGATGCTTCCAAACCATCCTACTATTCAGGTAAGCCTCCAAGAGTTACTGATTGGAGACTTATGGCCTAGAAAATTAATGGCTTTAAATTTTTAAGTTTAATTTTACACTGTATTTTATCCTATTTAAAAATATATGATTAGAAAACCCAGAGGTCCCATTTTTCCATAAATCTTCATAAGTTATCTAGCCATGAATATTATCTTTACTTTGTTCCATGTTCAGCAACTTCAATGAGCTTTACTTGAAAATTCTTTCAAGTTCTTTCAGGTTCTCCCATGTCATTTAGCAAAGAGAACACATTTACCCACAGCAAATACACTGAGAGTCTCCAAAGAGCTCTTCTCCTAATAGACCCAAAGAGAAAGATAAGGGAAACCAGAAACGGACCACAACATTATTCCATCCCCTTCTTCACAATCACAGGCCATTCAGACCAGGACCATGGCTCCTGAGCAGTCTGAGGTCATATTAATGTTACGTTTGTGCAACAGCTGTGGGGCCGCTGGGACCTGTCCCAGCAAATCAGCCAGCTGAAGTAGTTGACTGCTCCAGCCAGCACAGTGGAAGTTCTGGCTTGACATACAGCATACAGGCCCCAGGATGAATTTGAGTGGGGCCAAGTAAGTTATACATTATCCAAAGATCTAAAACCAAGCAGAAAGGGGTATGGATGCTATGGGAATGAAAGGGCCTACCTTCACAAAGCCCCCAATACATTTACCAATCTAAATGATATAATTGTTTTTGTTTAGGTTCTCCCAGAAGCTGCCCATGAGAAAAGGATTTGAGTGTGAGTGGTTTATTTGGTAAGGAATCTCTGAAAACATAGGTAGAGAGGTGAGGAAGTGAGACAGGGAAGGGAAGGAAGCCAGTGCAGGGTGGTCATCAAGCACCTGGACTTCAGTTCACTGGGGCACTCTCGTGTGCACCTCGTAGTTCTCCTACCCAAGGGACAAGGAAGCTGAGGTATGTATCCACAACTCCCAGCAGTCTTGGTTGAGGGGTGCTTTAAGGGGGGCATTAACTCTCTGCACTTCCAAATCTCCAAAGAGGCAGGTAGAGCCAGCAGAGAAATCCCTCTGTAGACAGATGCAGGTGCTGGCAGTTAGCAGCCTCACCTGCCAACCACAGAGGTAAGGCTTGCAAGGGTGGGGGCAGGGCACTGGCCGCACCCACTTTAGCGATTAAGAGCTGCTTTCTAGAGCCTGACATTCTTCCATTCAACAAGGTACTGTACACCTAAAATGTCCCAAGCACTCTGCCAAGAACCTAGGATATAAAAAGGAGACCTATGTGGTCCCTGCTCTCAGGAAGCTTGGAATGGGTAGCATAGAAAAGAGAAGACCCCATCATTAAGGCACCTACCATGTGCTAGGTGTCTTCCTAGACATAGCTCATTTCATCCTCCCACTCTGTGAGGTGGGATTTTTATTCCATTTTGTAAATATACCATGCAACAATCTGATTACTTCCTCAGAATGGTATAACCATTAGTAGAGGATATTTAAAAGTAGAATCATGGTATTATGATTCTAGCTAATGAAAAGTTTCTGCCTCTAAAAAAAAAAAAAATGCAGATTAGCAGAGTAGATGGATTGACAAATGTAGGCAAAATGTTGAAAGAACTGATTGCGGTAAGCAGGCTGTGGCCAGCCTGATTCAGTCTGGGACTCCTAAGTGAGGGGGAAGAGATTGTGAAAAATGGTCAGTTTCTGCTCTTATCCTTCCCCTTCCCTACTGCCTCTGCCTCCTTCATGATTGAAGGGGGAAGTTGGGGGTGGTGAAAGGTGTGGTTTAAGGAATAAAGAAAATTTTACCAAACTAGCATAAAAGTCATCCCACAAAGGTGACAGACAGGTGAGCATGGAAGTTCACCATGTCAACCCCCATGGAGCACTTTTGTGGCTTTCCTGGGGATTCCCTGGCTGGAAATCTGCCTTTGTTTGGGGTCTCCCAACAGCAGAGCCTGAGACAAGGATTTGGGTATAGATAGTTGATTTGGGAGGTGATCCCAGGACTCAGAAGAGGAAGTAGGAAGGATTAAAAGCCATAAAAAGGTTTGTTATTGAAGTTAGTGCTATAGGCAATGGGGGTTCTATTCTATCAAGATCTGAAAAGTTTACAAATTACTTCCCAGAGTTATCTATCTGAAAGACAGAAGTCTGGACACTTACCATTCTCCATCCTCTGAGAATTGCCCCAGGATGCATTAACTACCCCCTTCCCCCAGGCTGTTTCTTAGAAGATTTGAGGAAATCTCTGAGACAGAAAAAAAGACTTGTCTGCCCTTAATGTTGGGCACAGTTAGCAGGAGTCTGAGGTAACAGGGAAGGGCCCTCCACAGCTGCAGCTGAAATCAGAAATGAGCAGTAAAAAGTATTTGCCTTGTGAGTAAGGCCTCCTGAGCCCCAAGGCCCTGGTCAGTCCATCCTCCAGGCTCTCTCATGGAACTCACTATCTGTGGAAGGCTGAATAATGCCCCCTAAAAGATATCCATGTCCTAATCCCTGGAACATGTGAATGTTAACCTTACAAGTCAAAAAAGGACTTTGCAAACGTGATTAAGTTAAGGATCTTGACACAGAGAGATTATCCTGGTGGGCTTTAAGTGCAATCACAAGCATTAAGAAAGATTTGACACAGAAGGAGGCAATATGACCACAGAGACAGAGATTGGAATGATGTGGCCACAAGCCAAGGAGTGTCCACAATCACTGGAAGCTGGAAGAGCAAAGAATGGATTCTCTCCTAGAGCCTACAAAGGGAATGTGGTCTGGCCAATACCTTGATTTCAGACATCTGGCCTCCAAAACTATGAGGTAATAAGCCACCATTTTTGTGGTAATTTTTAACAGTAGTCCTCAGGAATTGATATAGTACCCTCTCTGTGGGTAGTTCTAAGCTGGTGCCTTTCCTTGTGTCCTCTATCTGGTCCCTGAAACACACATTCTTGCCCCTGCTCTTGGTGGAAGTGCAGCCAGCTGAGGACAGCCCAATGTCTCTTGCTCTGCCTTGCTCTCATGCTCTCTCCCCACTAGGTGTCTGTCACACCCCACTCTACTATATACCCCAGACTCCAAGGGCCACAGATCATTTTCTAATTAGCTCTCTTAGAGCCCTTCTCCTTTGGTTGAAGTTGAGGGGAGAGCTCCCTCTTTTCCTCCCCCATAGGAAATACAGCAGCCATCAGAAAATTCTCTGCAAGAGAATTTTGCTTCCATTGTTCTACTTCAACTCTTAAGTACCTCAGCCTTCACCTTCCACCCCTTTCCAAGTCTAACTCAGGCCATCCAGCCCCTCAGGTTAGAATATTGGCTCCTTTCGGGAAGAAGTGAATGGCTCCAGCCCTAGATGTGCTACAACTAATGCTGTGGCTTAAGTCAAGTCACTTCACCTCTCCGGCTTTACCACTTTCCTTCTCAGGAAAATGAGAGTTGGAGGAGTCTACAATTCCAAAGTCACAAATGGTCAGTTTTGTGCACAGGTGCAACTCAGGCACTAAGATGAGGCCCCACTACCTATGGTAGGTTAGAAAGAAAAGGCTCCTTCCTTCAGCCAAGGATTGATGTTTGTGCCCTAGCTAAAGGTCTACAGCGTTAAGTGTGTAATGGATTTGTAAAAATAGTGTTTGCTAACTCTATACCACAGCCACCCAAAAAACACCGGAGACATCATCAGAAAGGAAATTTAATTTTTTTTTTTTAATTTTAAAATGATTACCAAAAAAAAAAAAAAAAAAAAGGCGGGGGGCAGGGGAAGAAATGTTGAGGAGCGGTAAAGACATGAGCCTTGGATTTTACATTAAATTTTCCTCCATGTGAGGCTACAGGTTTTCCCACCACCTCTGCCTTTCCTTCATTCCTTAATCTGCGAGACCAAACTTTTATTCGCATGGGTATTTTGCTCGTATATGATTAATATAAACTATTCACCTCCTCTAAGACACATCCTTTTTTATAAGAAAAGGTACCAACCCATAGCAACAATAAATGTGCCATTCTAACAAGAGCTTTTTATTAACAAGAAAAAATTATGAAACTAAAAATAGTTATTCCACTAGAACTAACATGAGGGAAAAGTCATGAGCTGAATATGAATTTCCAACAGCACAATATACCTGAAACTTTAAAAGTTCTCCAAACTCCTGAACTCCAAAAGCTTCTCTCCTCAGGGTCTCCTGGGGAAATGTAAACTAAAACAATCCAAAGAAGGCATTGTCAACATTCTGGCTCAGAGAGCCAATTAGCATCTTGCCCAAGGTCACACTGCCAGTTAGTGGAAAAATTTAAGATCAAACTCAGAGCCAACCCCAAAGCTATTGCTTTTCTTCCATTCTATCCTCCTCTTCATGTTATCTCGTTGTTAAAGATAGCTTTCAAAGTGATGTCTATTACTTTTCATTGCTCCCATTTAAAATCTTAAAATAGATAAAAGTTAAAATTTATACACATTTCTTTTGAAAAATCCTTTATCATGTTTCAAAAGCATCGTAGGGTAAACCTTGCCAACATACAAAAATCCGAAAGGCATCATTAATCTTGCCATGTGATTCATTGATGACTCAAAAATGGAATGTGAGATCTTGATTGTAATAAATCAGTGACCAATACTATCGTGACCGTTCTCTGGGCGAAACACTGACTTTCCTTGCTTCCTGATTTTCTCTCCCATCATCTCCTTCCCCACTCTATGTAAACAGTTTCCAAAGATTGCTCCCTTTTCCCGATGGACAGTGTATGTAGTAGAGACCACCAGTTCCCCACCCATGTCCCCTCCGACCAGTTCTGTGGGCAGCCCCCTGCCATCTGTGGCTTCCTGTCTCAACCACGTGCACTCCTCTGCCTGAGCAGGCCCTCTGGCTGCAAGAGCATCTTGGCCAAACAGAGAAGGCCAGAAGTGCCAGGGAGTTCATGCTCCCAGTAAGGAACAGGGATCCCCCAGTTTCCCTGCCCCTTGGTGGGATGACTGAGAGTATTTTCTGTAGTCTCTGAGGTGTCCGGCAGAATTGAGCCCCAGTTGTCCTCTGTAGTGAGCTGCTCATTAGCACATTTTTTATTGACTTTTCTCCCTTCCACTTTTCTACTCCTTCATCTTTCCACTCCCTCTCCTGCACTCAAATTCTTGTATCAGGGTGTGCTTTTGGGAAAGCCCAAACCAAGAAAAATCATGTCAAATATACCATAAGACACAGACATATAATAACCAAGCTGGGAATAAAATTAGTATCTACTTACAGATTGTATACTCTATTCCTATAGAGCAAGGATCATTTGTTTTTATTCACCATTGTATTTTTCTAAGGAAAAATCATGTTAAATATACCAGAAGACACAGAGATCTAATAACGAAGCTGGGAATAAAATTAATATCTATTTACGGATTATATATTCTATTCCCATAGAGCAGGGATCATTTGTTTTTATTCACCATTGTATCTTCAGTACCTACCACTGCCCCTGCACATAATTGGCCTCTAATACTTTTCAAACGGGTGAATTAATTAATTAAGTAATGCATGAGGACTCCTACCTCTCTCCTAAGGTTCTTCAACCTTTAAGATGACAAGTTATCCTAATACCAAAGAAAGGACTGGGATTACGAAAGAGAAATCTTAAATGATGTAATAATTTAAATAATCATCTGTAGATTCGAATAAATGAAAAAAATGTATCTTGTGTTTGAGAAGATACCAAAACATAGAGATGTTAATTGTCCCTAAATCTATCTTTAAATATAATACATTCTTATGATAAATACCAACAGAATCCTTTTTAACTTAAGCAACTTGCTTTCAAGATTCATAAGGAAAACTAAACATAGATGAATAGCAAGAACAATTCTGGAAAAGGAAAGAAATAAGAAATGGGACCATGACTGAGCCATCTATCTCTTAGTGACTGTTTCCTTGATAACACTAAAGCTTTGAAATTACCGTTTTTCAAGATCTAAGTTCTTAGAAAAGGAACTCTCTTCCCCACATGGTCTGAGTATGAAAATACAGGTTTTTCTTTCTACTATTCACTCATTCGTTTCTTCATTTATGCACCATCTATTTCCCAAGAGCCTACCCAGTGTAAGATACTTGTCACTGCTTAGAATTACCTTGTATTAAATAAGTGAAAATTATAATGTGTAAGCACTTAGGACAGTGTCTGGTTCATAGTGAGTAGGTTATCTATTAATTACTACCTTATTTCATTAATTCTAAATCAGATCTTCTTCCAAATTTTAACATCTCCAAAATTAGGATACAATTCATAATGAATAGCATTTAGATTTGAAGAAATCCTTATTATTTGTTCTGCTCCTTGACAGGAGGCCCCTTAAAGGCTAGGGCTCTTTCATCATTGTACCTCAGCACCTGGCATGGTGGCTGGGGCTTCGTAGGTGCCCAGCGAATTGGTGGACTGATTGCAAAAAGGAACTAAGCCTTCTCCAAGGGCACCCTCACTCCCACTACACACAAACTGCACATTGTCTCTCTCCTCTGAACTCCCAACGTGCTTTACTCAGACCCATTTTCTGGCATTTCTCGTATTCCACCTTGAACTACCATTGAGTACCTGTGATACCCTACACTGTCAAAATGAAGACAGTGCCCCCGGCCTTATTTAACAGAGGATCTCCACTCAGCCAAGCTGTGAGCACTGAGAGGGCAGTGATTAGGAGCTTTTCATCTCTAGGGATCCAGTGTCTCAAAAATAGTAGGTACTCAATAAGTATTGAATGACAAACTTGTCCTTTCTTCACTCCTAACCCAGTGACACAGCCTTCCTATCCAACACAAGCCCATCATGAAGTGCACAGCAGCAACTCATACATTTTATAACCAATATAGCTGCACAAGTCCTTTAAAATTCCTGACCACAAAAGAAGAAAGGTTAAAATGGGGTCTGTGATTCATAGTTTTTCCTCCTCAGGAAAGCTGTTGCTTTAGAGCAGGGTCTATGGCTTTTAAAACTCCTGATGCCAAATTAAACCAGAATCTCTGGAAATGGGAGCCAAGCAGCAGTATATTTTTCAGTTCTCAACATGCAGCCCAGGTTGAGGTCTACTGTAACCTACAGCACAATTTGCTCTAAATTCATTGTAAGGGGTGACTCTGGGTTTTGCCAAGGGCACAATACCAAAGGCCGTTGGAATGGAGAGCTGCCCCAGGAACTTTGACAAAGTTCACTTGCCACACTATTCATGACTCTACCTCTTGAGTAGGGGAGGCAGGGCAGCTGGGCAGCTCTGCAGGGGTTGCATAAATGACATCAAGCCTGCCATAGGCCTCTGGACAAGACTTTAACACACCTACCTTCCAGGCTTGCCTCTCCACCACTAGCTAGTGTGACCACAGGTAAATCAGTCCCTCTGTGGGACTATTTCCCTAACTGTAAAACAAGATTACTTATGTCTTATAGTGCCAAGTTCTGTAATTCCAATCTAGCCTCTCAGGTGAGAAATTAAGGTCTAAAGCAGAAAATATTTTAAAACCTTTTCAAGTGTGGCAAGAGTAGAATTATTTTTCAGATTGTGAGATTTATTTAAATTTTTAGGGGTTTTGGTCAATTTCATCTAGCATTTGTGCCTGTTTTGCTATGAAAACATTTTTGTGTATGTGTGCTTGTGTGAAATGAGTTATCCTAACTTGTATTTCCCTAATCAGAAAACAATGTGTATGTAAAGATAAAGTGCCTCTAAAAACAGGAAAGTTCAATCTTCACCAAATAGAGCATTAAAACAAATCTCTTATATTTGAGATTGGATTTTGCCATAGAGGCAAAATAGCTGTCTGAGGTCCTAAGATTTATTCTTTTTTAAAAAGGGACAGTGACTTCAAGCAGTATTTGTTTATTAATCAATCTTCTTATGTGAGCAAGAGTGAATTTTATGCGGGACAAATGGTAAGCTAGCATCATGACAGCAGTCAATTAAAGTTTCTCAAAACAGGTTCAAGGTCGTGTAAAGTGCTCCTTGATAAAGGCTTATTGGGTCATTAGTTCTGGGAGATTCACAGCATGAGCATATTAAAGGTCTGAGAAGTCTTAAAGGAAAGATATCCATAATTTTGTTTAACCCTGCCGTTCCAATCATATCTCCCTCTAGAAATTCTTCCTGTCCCCCTGCTCCAATCCCCATCTTAAGACATTCTGTAACTTATTGCAGCAGACATGTAAGACGTCTCATAAACTTGGCTTTCTAAGCCTATGAAATCATAACTATGACACTTATTCACTGCTAGGCATTGTACTAATGTTTCTAAGAATGACTTGTTGCATAGAAACTGAGTAACATGCAAGGTAAGCTACTTAGTGGTGGAAAAGGAATTCAATGGGAGGGTCTGACTTCACTCCTGCTAACTACTCTACCTGGCCATCCTGGTAGACTTCATATCATGATTCTAATCTTAATTCTCTAGGACCAAGCCCTTCCCTGTCTCCCAGCACCAACAGTTGCATTCCTGCCCTATTATCCATGTCCAACTGCTTTGCTTGATACCCAGATTCTACTGGAAGATGAACCTAGCATTGAATCCTAATCCAGTGGCTAATCCTAGGAGTCTGCAGCTGACTGTGCCCAATGCTAACTGCCAGTCTTTCCAGTCTCCTGATTGCTGTGTTCACAGGGATCCCCACACTGTCTGCCTAGCAGTAACTCCATTTGGCCTTCCATTCCCAAGAAGCTGAACATTTAGCTGAAAAGGAAGAACTCGTGACTAAGAAACAATGTATAAAGTGCTAAAGATGATGGAACTAATGAAAGTTAAAATTGGCCAAGATAAGAAAGCAGGATGAATTTGAGCTGGATTAAGGGATGACTGAGCTCAGAGTGAGAGAGACCCAGAAGATCTCGGTGGGTAGTAGCTCAGCAGGGACAGATTCAAGCACAGGGATAAGCATGTGTTGAAGACGGATGGAATCACCTGCCTTGTTCCAATACACTAGGTGAGGCATACAAGGTTATGGCAGGAGGGAGGAAGTGGAGATAAAGAGTGGAAGTTCATAGAAGGCTTTGACCTCTTAAAGGCAGCATAATAAAATTGTTAATTGGACTAGCTTTGTCACATAGAGGACTGAAGACACGTGCTACCATTTATGTGACCTTAGAGAGTTTACCTCTCTAAGCCTATTTCTTCATCTGAAAAATGGAGACAATAGTACTAAAATCTACTTCAGAAGGAGCTGTGAGAATAAAATGAGAATGTATATCAAAGGCTTAGCACACTGCCTGGCAAGAGTGTAATACACACTGAGCTTTCAAATGGAGGGCTTTACCAACTCACGACACCTTGGGCAAGATTAAATGAAGCTGCCTTTGAGAATAATGAGCATTCAACTGGCTTCTCAAGAAATGAAATGACGCAGACAACCTGACTTAGATTACAAAGTACTTTCATATCTATTTCTTCATTTGGTCCACCAATCATTTGAAGCCTGAGCATTTCCTTTGTTCGGGTGTGACTTGTACTCAGGACCTTGTCACCTGGACAAATAACTAGAAACTTTCTGTAAAATTTGGGAAACATTTAGCACTTCCCAAATGCTAAATGTCTAGTGCCTGTGGGAAATGTCATCTTCCATGGAAAATGCAGGAGGCAGTCCATGCTGCTTAAGTTAGGGTCTCCTAGAGCCCTTTACTGTGACCCAGAAACTGACAGCAATGCATTCTAGACCATTTTTTAACACTAGGGGACCCAAGGCAAATCACACTGTGCTCATCTTCTCAAACCTTATCCTCAGATGAAATTCAGGTTAACTCTGAAGGTAAAAAAAAGTCTCCAAAACGTCAACATGGAGACTGAGAAACTGTAAAGATAAGAAGGCAATCCCATCTACTTCTGTCTTAGGACCAAGGTCCTAGGAACAGGTTCAATGTTTCTGAGATCATCCTGCCCAATGGCTCACAGTCATTTCCCCACCATAACATGATGGAGGGATGTCCCATGCCTCTCTCAGTGACAGGGCCATACCTACCCCTTAACGGGAGGGAGATGGAAATGTTTTGTTTAAAAATGCCCCTTAGGAACCTGGAGGGCAGGCCTGTGGGCCTCCTTTAAGACTGAGTACCCAACCTATAATTGTACAGAGGACAATCCTGAGGTCAGAGGGATGAAGTCTGCCAGAGCCTTAGGAACCAGAAAGGCCACGATAAAACCAACATCACCTGACTCCCAGTCCCTGTCCTTCCCTCTACTTTGTTTTTCTTGGCAAGAGCTGGCGAGTCCTCCTTTGGAATTCTCCTTCCTCGATCTCTCATTCTCCATCTAAGCACAAGCACAACTGAGACCTGGAACTGCTCCTGATCATTCTCCTACAGGGCTGGCTCTGAATAACTAGAACAGGATTCCTGAGCACATGCACGAGATTCTCGTATGAGTCTAGAGACTAACTGGACTACATTTGCCATTTTGAAAGTATATGCAGTTTACCTTTGCCTGGTTTTAGCAATGGCTAACAAGACAGGGTTAACTCTGACTTTAAAAAGCCCTTAACTATTTCCATAGCATTATGCTCATCTGAGAACCTGGTAACAATTGCACAGTGTCAACAGTCCATCCTGATAATGAGCTGTCAGCAATTCAACAGCTAAGGCAGAAAGGAACTGACTGAGGAAACACTGTGCAGTTGTTTAGTACACTGAATTCTCAATGTCAGAATGTTTTCAAATTCTCTGGTTTTACTTTGGACCTTGCCCAATCAGGCTTCCAGAAAATCGATCGTAATATTTTTAGGAAATGAAATTTGAGGCCTACTAAATGTAACCTTGGAAGGTTAGTTCTATTTTGAGATACCATGGACTCAAATCTCAAGGTAAGAGTATCTCAGGTTCAGTTTCCCCTAAGAGCAAATGTAATACGGTAGTTTATGTTGACTTTACATAATTTCAAATAAGCAAGCTATATTCTATATTTAAAATAACACCTCGTCATACCATGGGCACCTATTTCCAGAGAGCATGTTAGCTATCTACTGCTGTATTAACAAATTACTCTACAGTGGCTGAAATGACAAACATTATCACACAGTCTCTTGATCAGGAATTTGGGAGTGGCTAATCTGGGTGGTTCTGGTTCCAGGTCTCTCAAAGTATAGGCCGGGCTCACTCACAGGGCTATGGCAGTTCCTCACCTCTAGCTCCTCTCCACTGTGCTGCTTGAATGCCCTCACGAAATGGCAGCTAGTTTTCCCAGACTGAGTGACCCCAGACAGAGCAAGGAGGAAACAATACCTTTTATTACCATAAGCGACACATCATTACTTCCATATTCTATTTGTTGGAAGTGTATCACTAAATTCAATCCATACTCAAAGAAAGCGGAAGGAAGCTCCACTTTTTAGAGAAGCATATCCAAGAATTTGTGGATAGATTTAAAAACCAACACAGAGACCAAAGCATTACTTCCTTATTTGTTAACAACTTACCAGTGCCCACTGTACCTGCCATTATTTTCAAATAATTTTTTTTCGAACCAGTAAGATAAATACCCATGAAGTATCCAGGCAGAGAATTAGAGTGTACCGATTTCTGGAAGGGCAGGTTCACTTATGATAACTTTCTTGATGATAAATTTCACATTTTAATGACAATAACATCCCTCCCCCAAAGCTCATAACATCTCTTCTTAGGAAAGAGAGGCTAAAATTACTTATGAAGGAACAATAATCACTGTACTGAGTAGCCGTCTTTTTCCTAGATATCTATTAATATTCATTTCTTTTCTACACAAAAGGCAATCCATGGTGAAATATTTTAATTTCATTTTTAAGAGACATATACTGAGTATAAAAACTGTACACGTCTTCAATACAGGCCATACTGTAATTGTTTCCACCTAGTGGATAAAAATGGTACTAAAAATGTATTAAAAACAAAACTTAGTCTACAGCCATGCTACCCTGAACAAGCCCGATCCCATCTGATCTTGTAAGCTAAGCAGAGTAGGGCCTGGTTAGTACTTGGATGGGAGATCACCTAGGAAGACCAGGTGCTGTAGGTGTAAAAAATGAAAAATAATGGATTGAAAGCTGACAAGGTCCTTGCGATCTGTGAGGTCAACCAAGGGTTATCTCGCCTAAAAACAATAATAATAATAACAAAAACAAAACTTGCTTAATAGATACTTCATGCATTACCTTCTGTAAATGTAACTTTTTACATTCATACTTAAGTGATGTCCATGAATAGCTTTCATCTCAACAAATCCTGCAAAAATTTTCCATAAAGCAAACGATCTTTGTTTATAAATTTTCATATATACTGCCACCTCTGGAACTCTCCAGTCCAGCAACCTGGAATACTGCTAAGGACCAGGAAATAATCCAGTTCCCTAGCAGTCCACACAATAAATGAAGCCTGTTAGACTGACAACTGAAAGAGCAGAGAAGAACCGAAAGCCTGATACACTGACCTCAATCCTCATTTGTTAAGAGAACCAATAAAGCCCGTGCATTTTACTCCAGAGGATAATCCTCCTAGAACTTAGTTCCTCTTTCTTATCTAATATGCTACTGGTAGAAAGCTTCTAATCTAAATTCTGATCTTACAGCATATCAGAGGGCACAAGAAGTGGCAGCTCATTTTTGTCAAGCCATTGAGACTGACGCCTCACAGCAAATGTGTTGGAAAAGGGATACTAAACAAACCACATCATTCTTGGGGCCAGTGTAGAAATAATCAATGCAGTATAACTTGAGATTATGACAATAGCTGTGGAGTTATAAAGAAATAATTATGTTCCACACACTGTTTAAGAATTTAACATATTTTAGAAATATTTTTGATGATATTTTTAAAGTTTTGTTGCTTAAAAGGATGAGTTCTTAATCATTTGGAAAACACAGCTATTCAGAAAGTGAATTTCCTGAGGGTTCCAAAAAATTAAAGCTTGATATATAATTCAAGCAAATATTAAAAAATATAATTTTACCACTGTCACTCATGTTAAATAAAGTGTCCTCAATTAGTTGTTAATTTTTCTTTATTTTTTTAAACCAATGGAGCTTATTTTTGAGATAGCCCAGTTTAGATTCCTCCTAAGCACCACACCACAATCCACATATTTGCTGTAGACATGAAACAATTATAATATCCTTGATAAGAAACTTCACAATTTATAGAAAGATAAAAAATGAAAAGTACAAGTCTCTCATAATTTCTCCCTACCTTCTGCACCCAGACATTCAAACATGATGACAGATGCAGACACACTTGATTTCTCTGTCTCTTTCCTCAGCAATAATAGTTTTTCATATGCATTCTTCAAAAATAAATATTAATGCCTATAAATACATGTCCTTTAGGAAAGACAATATGTAATTTATCTGTTCCTAATTCACTAGTTTGCACTTTAATAGATTTTTTTTGTTCCTTTCTCCTTTCAAATTATGAAAATTAAGCTAAAAAAAAGCCCTTTCCCAAATTCTACTTCCTAGGTATTCTCTTCCTTTGTATCAAAAACAAAACAAAAAAGCCACCAAGAGTATCCCAACTTTTAATACTAATGAATTTCCTAACTGACAAGAGCAAGAATAGTATTTTTTTTCTCCTAGAGAACTTTGGTTTTTAACTGTAACTTTCTTTCAATGAGCATTTTTTCACATAATTAAATTCAATTCACAATTTGACTGTTTACTATGTGCAAAGTACTATGCTGTATGGACAGGGTAAGACACAGCCCCACACAGGAAGAGCTTGGTAGCAGGAGGGAAGGCAGACAGGAGAGAGAGAGAAGCAAATACTATAATAAGTTCCCTAAGGGTGAAGAGGAGGCTGGGACCCTGTCCGATTAAATGAAAAGGACAGCAAATTACTGGCCACTGACTGGTGAAAGTGAACACTATGGCCACCCTACCCTTGTGAGCTTCCCAGCTTCCTGCTTCATTCTTATCACCACCCTCCCCTGCTCACCCCCACACTAAGCCATCGGAGCCTGCTTCCACATAACTTCGATCACTATTAGATGGCAGTGGGACAGTGGACTTATATTAGAATAATAGTGCCAAGGCCCAAAGTGACAAAGGAAAGTCAAACAATAAACAGTATTTGTCATTACTGTACAGATGGTTACATGTAATTTTCCTTCTAAATTATTTAAAATGTTGTCTTCTAAGGAGGGGGCAGGGTTTGGAGATCCTACCCAGATCATAGAGGTAATAAAGAAATAAGATTAGAATTCTGATGCTTAAAAAATGTGAGGAAGGATTCAATAAAGATACACACTCTTCTAAAGTACAAAACTATGTAATAGCTCTAGAGCGGTACATAAACCTCTGTTCTCTTCATGACAAAGAATGACAGTATGACAAATAATTTTGGCTTCAGTATCTTAGAGTAGTCATTATAAGACTCTTTTTGTATTCTAAAAGACCCAGAACTCTAGAGACTACCAACTTGTCCTTCCCCTCAACTTCATTGCTTATGGTCCCCTTATAGAAATAACAAAAGATTGGAAGGAGAAAAAAGGTAGGAAATGTCAGCATGTGTAATTTTTCCATCAAGGCAGTGATTTATATATGTGAACATATCTGTGGATTTTTCAGAGAAACAATCTTCTTGCTTTGGGGCTGAATTTGCAAATAAGGCACTCAAATCTCTAGAAAACAGTATCTATGTGAAAATAAAAACCATGTGAAACTGAAATGGTTACTAAATATAGTGTATTAGATTATTAGAAAAGTCAGTCAGTAAATACTAACAGTGCTTCTTGCTTCACAATGTAATAATTTTAGATGTGCAAGTACCCATCTCTGATGAAAATTCAGGGCTACAATAACATTGAATAGAATATTTATTGTGATTTTTTCCCCTGTGACATAAGATTGTTTATTTTTCCTAGCTCTCCAAATGACACAGTTGCAGAACCTCTTTCAGCTGGTCTTGCCTGAAAATAAGATAAAGATATTAGAAATAGATAAATATATACTCTAACTAAACCCCTTAATGCTGTCTTATGTTTTAAAAATTCATCCACTCTAAGTAAACAAATAATAAAAAGCAAATGGAAACATGAACCCACTAAGAAAAATGATTTATCTTAATGTTACCTGGGACTCATGATATTTCCATCCTATCATGTAATAGATCTGATATGTGGCAGGGATTGAACCATCCTCATTTCTGTACATTTCTACGAAGACAAATAATGGTTAAAGTCTGAAAACATGCAAGTAGGAAAAGTAATCTTCTCGATAAAAGTCATGCCCTTCAAAGACAAATGGATATCAGGATACTCCCAGGACTCCGAGGACGCCTCATATGAAAAATCCTCAACACTGATAAGGTGACAGTACAGAAACAGTAAAGACTGTCTGGAAAAAGGAAATGAGTGACAGGATTTGTGTTTTGAAAGGAAAGACAATGATGGAGCCTTAACAAGAAAGGAAAAGGCACTGGCAATTTTCAGAGATAAACATGACAGGGCACAAACTCCTCAGTGAGGCATAGGTGGAAGAATGGTCAGCTCCCTTACCTCCATATACTGCGGCAGCCGCCAGCATTGTGTCTCGGTGCAGCAGAGCCTTTCTATTCCAAGCACAGTTACTCTCCCCCATACCTAAAAATACACTACAGGCAGTTTGAGGCAATACAGTGAATACCCCGAGCAGCTCAATCAATAGCACAGATTGAACCTCATTTCATCCAACTATATCTCATTCTCTAACAGTTATGTAAAATAACCTAAACAATCTCATTTTGCTTTTAGACTACAGCTTCAGGTAAAATTACCAGAAGCTTCTGGATATTAAGACAAGTGAAGTTAAATTTCAGGAGAAAAGTCCCATAAGCACACTTTACTTGCTAACAGTGGTCTAAAGTGTGCCAGATAGGCAAAAAGCAAGTTGACTGGTCCCTTAGGTGAGTCACTGGGAGTTGGCAAGTACCTTTCCAAGGATGCTATATTTTGTCCCCTTTTAGCTGCTCTTTAAAAGAGAAAAGGACGCTACTGTAATGCCCTACTCCTTCTAAGCCATGGACGTATGAATAAATTAAGTATGATCACAAAACTTGGAAGAGGGCTTTAAGATTCATTAAATAGTATCGAAACTACAGTTTTCAGATTTAACAATACTTTAATAATCTTAAATTAGGAAAAAATTATGTGCATTCTTTTCAAGGACATTTTTCTTAAGGTTTTAAAATTTGTTTTTAGATTTCTTCATATTGACAGCTAAATGCTAAGGTTAATATTATTCCGTTTTTCATTAAAAATCAGTATATTTTATTTTTCTTTATGCATAAATTTAAATTACTTTGAAAGGCCATACGAGTCCTCAGAATCAAAATAAATTCGAAAGTAAAAATCCTTTATATTTATTCTCTATATACATGATCAAAAATCAGTTTCTTAGTTTTGTTTTTCTACTCTCACAAAAGAAACCAATTAACTTCCCAATATCAAGGTTCTTTAGTAGTTTAAAAATAATCTCTCAAGTTTCCAATGGTCTTGTTAAAAACAGTCAACAAATTAGCTGTAATAAATCTTTTTCTTCTCTCCAATCTCCAAAGGCTCCTTTTAGTCCTTAAAATAATGAATCTCTGACTAAAAGCAATGTCCCACATCCTGTGAGTATAACAGACCCAATTCATGAAGAACAATGACATATAAACTAGTATATTAATCATCTGAAGAAAAATGTAGATCTTATTTTTGCTGTCATGAAGCAGCTAGATGATCTCTGACCAATTGCTTTAGGTCTTTAAGGTGGCGAGACTTGATTATCTCTAAAGGCTTATCTCTTGGCAGGGGAAGGGTGCGGGTGGGGGTGGGGTGCAGACATTACATTCCAGGTTATGGAAACAGCCTGCTTAAAATTATGTAGGATGATAATTAAAGATTATCTCTAACGCTAACATTTTAGACCCGTTACATAATCTAATTTAAGAATATTCTCCTATAGAGTGAGTATCTAAGAGACCAGAAGTAAACTGGGACTCATTGGAAGAGTCTATTGATGATGGCTATGGTGTTTTCATTTCTGCTCATTTTCCATTGCTATGTCTGACTTACACATTAGATAACAGGCAACTTCTGTGGAAAACAGGTTTAATTTTTTTAATGTAAATACTTAATGCGTTTCTATGAAATTTCATATCAAATGCCTTCTAAATAATTGTTATTACAATATACTAAAATTATTAGGCATAATGCTCTTTCTGAAGGCCTGGCCTAGGTTTAACCTAGACATAATGCTCTGATATAGAAATTCAAGAGCATTACTGTACAGTACAGTTAGTAACTCTTATGCTAGGGCAGCCCACCCCTCCCTCACAAGGGAGGTACGTAGCCATGGTGAACTTCTCTTCTTGCAGAAGTACTGTGGTGTGGTGCAGAGAGTCTAGACAGCCTTTGAGATCATAATACCAGGTCCGACCCTTCTACAACCTAAGGTAAAGTCATTTAATCTCTATTAAAGTCAGGTTTGTCATCTTTGAAAAGGAATGATAATACTTCATAATGCGCCCTGGTGCATTTACTGAAGACCGCCTGGGAAACACATTTGGGGACCTCTAACCAGCTCTAGGTTTTGGGATAACTGCAAAATCTGGGAAGCAGGTAACTGTTTAAGACTCTCACAGTGTTTTTAAGGTTAAGTCCAACTACTTATAAAAAAAATTAATTTATTACGGTTTACTAGAAACAATGCTATTGTCTAAAAAAAATAACTGAACTTACCGTAAAACTACTGTGAAAGCCTCCAAAACTTTTCCTGCATTCATCGCTGATACACAACTTGTTTTGTACAATTAGGTCAACATTCTCGACTTTTTTCTGTGAATAATAATGGCAACTTAAATGAGAGACACCACAACCATCAAGAAAAAAGCAAAAAGCAATGTAAAATACCAAAATGCAATCTGAAGGGAACACCATCTTCCAGCCTGCAAATCCACACACTTGGAAGTCTCCCAAGCTCTGCTCCTCCTCCGTTCACCCCCAATCGCTTTTCCTATCTTCACTGCCTCTGACCTTTTCACCAGTGGTCGAGATCCAAGCCAGACTGCTACACTTGGTTTAAATCCTGGCTCTACCACTTACTAAATATATCACCTTGAGCAAGTTACTTCTCTCTGTGCCTCAATATCCCCATGCATAACAAGAGGTTAACTATGCTAGCTCTGGACTTGCCTTCCTCATAAAATATGCTCATAAACAAACACTGGAGGATGGGCTCTAACACATTAATCTGATTGTCTCTCCTCTGCGCAAATTCTTCCAAGATACTACAAGGCTCATCTGATAAAATCTAGAAGTCTCTGATGGACTATCATCTCCCCAATCTACTTGTTCGAGCAATATTGAATCACTGCAGTTCCTTTAAAGTAAAGGAAATGTATATCTTCCTCCATTTCTATAATTTTAAACAGGCTGTTTTCTTGGCCTAGAATGTAAAGCCTTCAACCCTACCCCCAAATATGCACACACCCTGGCAAACTCATTTTGACAGGTGCTGCCCCTTGTGCAAAAGCATCTCTTGACACCCTAAGCAGATTCAGGGGCTTTTTCTCCTATGTTTCTCCCTGTACTTAAAAACAAAGTACCTAATTTTACAGATAAATGTACATATCTGTCTATCTGTGTATCTCTCTTCTAGAGCATAATTCCCTGAGATCAGGAATTATATATTTCTATCACTGGCTCAGTGGTTGGCACATGGTAGATGCTCAATAAACAGTAAATGTATATAAAATCAACTAGTTAATGTTTATATCAACTTTGTTAAATATCGCTTTTACATGTTATCTTCAAATAATTCCTCTCAATCTTCCTAAAGAAACATCTAAAACAGAACATATGATTTGTGTAAAAAGGCTTTACAAGAAAAGTAAGAGAAGCACTGACAAACCTTCTTAAAAGTAAACAACAGACAACAATTCCTCAAAATAATGACTGATTTAAAACCCAGGTTCCAGCTGGGAGGGGGCATGAGGCAACCTTCTGGAGGCTGAAAATGTTCTATACCTTCATTTGGATGGTGGTTAAAAATACAAGCAGCTGTACAGGTAAGATTAGTGCATTTTACTGAACATCTAACTTCAATGAAAACACATACACACCGATCAAATATGCAGTATAGGACTCTGGATTCAAATCATAAGTCTAGATTTAGTATAACCATGGAGAAGTTACCTAACTTCTTGATATCTCAATTTGCTCATTTGTAAAATCAGAATATTAGCAAACCTCACAGAGGTTTTTTGCACCTAGCACAGAGTAAGCACTGTATTTTTAAATCAGCAGGCAGCAGCCACTTCCAACTGATAGGTCTAATTTCTACTCTCTTCTTTCTTGAAATGAATCATGAGCACAGCACTCATAGAGCAGAACAAAAATAAATGCTGTATTTGAAAATTATTTTTATCACCAGAGTCTGAATGATAAAGTACCAGCCCACCATCATCTTTCAAGCCTTTAGATGAAGGGGCTCTGTGAGCATATCAGGGGGAGCCAAATGCTCAGGAGAAAGTGTATAATTTATTATTGGTCCCCTGACATCTTGGGCATGCATGCTTAAGGCTGCCAATGCTTCTATTAAATTATAATGGATAAAGAGCGACTATAATAGTAAGTTTTTGGCACATCTTTCTCCTTGTAATACTCAATGGAGTCTGGATGATGGGTAAAATGGACCTGTTACAAACAGGTAGCTGTAAGAAGTAGTAGAATCATGTAAAAGTTCCAGAGCAGGAGTCAAGAAGGCAAGAGTTTGGCACTTAATTCTTCCACTAAGAGACAAGTGGTTTTTTTTCGGGCCTAATTTTTCTCACCTGTAACACAGAGATGAAGCAGTTACCAGAAGGCTATCAAGAGAAGCAAGTATAACAATGTTCACAAAAACTATAAATCTATAGACAAAGTATTTATTTTTATAATCCTCTTTAACTTTTCTGGATCCAGATTAAGGCTCCCTTGGGTAAATGTAGTTCTGGTTTCATAAAACACACTTTTAATCCGTTCAGCTTCTCTCATTCATCAATAGTGTTTAAGCCAATACTATTTAATAAAGACCAAACCTCATAAATTCTTACTGAGGTTAAGCTGAAGCTCTCCTTTGAGAAAATCATTCTCCAATAGCCCTCTTAGTGGTAAATGTGTATTTTTACATACCTCACCTCTTTCACGGTTGAGAGGTAGGGTCTCTGTCCTTGCTGCTCAAAACCTCTTCCAGGCCATCACTTTCCTACCTTACTAAACCCGATGAGATGCACACCATGTGGGCAAAATTCACCCCCACTCCTGCTTGCTGTCAAACATCAGGCTCCCAGTCCCTCTCCTCATTCATCAAAGGGATTGTCACTGAGTTCAGTTCACCTCAGTACCCTAATTCCTGCCACTGACGTGGGTGACTTGAATGTTAATAAGCATCAAATACCATGATCTCTAAGATTTTTTAGTCTTCTCACCACTAATGGACTTCTCCATCATTCCAACATGGCCATTACACCTGTAATATGTTCCAGACAAAGTTATCCCTTTACTTCCAAAATCATCAATTCAAACATCCTATTTTCAGACTGTATCCTTCTGTCCTTCGAACGTGTTCAGGTATTTCAACCATGATCATTCTGACTATCTTGGGATCACATGTACGTATCTCCTTTACTTTCTCCAAGTCCATTAACTCGTTTGTAGCATCTCTGGCCCATTATATCAATTACACTCTTGGAATTATCTTTTGCCTTTGTCTTTTTGTCACTCTCTACTAGCAAAGCCCCAAACCAAACTAACCCAGCTATCTGTTTTGGTTATCTGCCAAGTATCATTAGAGAAAGTCAAAGATGTATTTGACTAACTTTAATACTTACTCTGATCAATTCACGTTTATCCAAGATCAATCCAACCTCAGCCTTTATAGCTCTTCTACCTTATCAGGTACCTGACACATCAATTATCCCTCCTCTCTCTTCTAGAGTCACTTCTACGGAAGCACTTAGTCTTCCAATCAGCAGTTAAGTAAATTCAAGTCTTAAGACAAAACAAAATGTAAAACCTCCCCCCATCTCCTATTCCTCTCTTCCCTGCTGACACCTGGAACCTTTCCATCTCTCACCTCTTCTTCACAGTCAAGCTTTTTGAGAGAATAGTAGATATTTGCTGTCCTTGCCTTCCACTTAATCTTCAACCTACCCCCATTATTTCTACTCCCCCCACTCCAACAAAAAAGCTCATAGCACAGTCGCCATAACCTTATTTCTAAATCTAATGGACCTCATTTCTCAGCATTTGATGTTTTTGAGTGCTCCTTTGTTTTAAACTTTTTAGGTTCCCATTGTTGTGAACTTTCTCTTGGTTTACGTAATATTACACTTTTCTATGGTTTCTCCTTAACACCTTACTAGCTATTCTATCTCAGGCTCTTTGTAGGCTCATCCTTTTAGGCAGTCACTATATACACATATATATGTTAGGTTCCTAAAGGCTCAGTACCAGGCGGCTTTCTCTTCTCACTCCATGCTCTCGCCCTAGGCAATTGCTTCAAATACCACCTATTCACAAATGAGTTACAATTTTTAAATCAGGCCAGTTGCCTCCTCTGTTACATACCCACAGACCCGACTGCCTACTTGACGTCTCCTCTTAAGATATCTGAAAACCACTTAAAACCCAACATATGCAAATGTGAATTCAAGAACTGTTCCTCCCCATACTATTTTCTCTATCAACAAAGGGCACCATCTATCTGGTTAAGTCAGATAAAACTTAGCAGTTATGTTTGAAATGTTGCTCTCCTTCATCAGCCCACATGCAATCCACCAGCAAGAACTTGTCATATTTATCTCCAAAATATCTCTAGAATTCATTCACGTCTGTCTATCCCTACTGCTACCACCTTAGTCCAAACTACTGCTATTTCTCACAGAGCTTTATCACATTATGTCTCTCAACTAGTTTATCTGCCAATCCAATCCATTCTTTTCACAATATAAATCTGGTATCTGAACCCCATTTCCTATCCCCATTAAAATGCCTCAAAGGGCATTTTAAGATAAAGGCAAACAATCTTAACGAGGACTATAAGACACTACTGTGGGAACTCTGGCTCCCATGTACCCGCCAATTTAATCACTTAACTCTTTACTCCCCACACTCCAGTCAAAATGCCCTTCTTTCAGTTCTTGTTATGTACTTTCTTGCACATGCTGTTCTCCTTGCCTGGGACTTACTTCCCTCCCCTCTTTACCTCTTCATTTTTCTGAGCAGTCACCATTTCTTTAGACGAGACTTTGGTGACTCTCTCAGACTGGGACTTAGCCCTTTGACAAACTCCAATCCTACACTAATCCAACTACCTACTTTTTTGCACCTGGACCTGAGCTGCCATCTGTTGCTGGAGAAACTCATTGATGTATTCTATCATCCACAAATACACCCCTCAAGAAAGTCCTGCTATCCTTTTATAGGCAGACATAGCACTATTTACCTCTACTTCACAGCACTCACAATTCTAATTTAATATTTATCTTTGTGGCAAGTGCCTCATGCCTGTCTCATAAGCTCCTTGAAGACAACCTTTCTTCTCATTACACATGTATCCCTAGTGCTTAGCCCCAATGCCTCCCATTGAGTTGGCTCTCAAAATAAGACTCCCAAATGGAGTCTGAAAATGCTTTAAAAGTGCCTTACCTTGTAAATCTTCCATCAATTCAAACATTCCAGGATAGTTAACTTGAATTTCATCAGTGTCCTATTTATAAAGAAAAAGAAATATTCATTTGACATTCATTGCAAAAAAAAATCCAGATTCAAAAAAAGGCCATAGAGACTACCCAGACCTATCTCTCATGATAAGCAGGAATCTTCTCTACAATATTCTTCACAGATGTCATCTGGCTCATGCTTGATTTATGAAGATTTCAAATTGCAGAATATTTACCATTTTATGAGAACTTTTCCTAAAACTATCAACTAGTTCCAGCTGTTACTAGGAACAACACAGAATAAGTCTATTCTGTACTATGCAAACCATTAACCTCTTCTTCAAGTCTAAAAACTCTTCCAGGGCACTGTAGGGGAGAATTTTTCTACCCCAAAACATGTCTCTTTGGAATAAGAATGATTTTACGCTAATTATTTTTAAGAAAAGGCTCAGGAAGAGCTTTTTACTCTTAACTGCCTAAAAGAATTTATGTCCAAGTAGAACACTATCATCAGAGATATCCACAAAGAACTTGGACTAGGTGTGCTAAAGGGAATTTGTCAGGACTTGAAGACCTAAGACCTTTCTGTGTCCCACTGGCTCTGCACAGATGGCAAACACTTGTTTACCAAGCATTTATTTTTCCATCTTTATGTAAATTCCCTTCCTTCCCTTTGAAGTTCCAGAATCCTACCCCTTCTCCTTAGTTCAGAATGGTATATAAGCCCCAATTGCCTGAGTCTCTGTAAGTCTCCATATTCTTATGCAGCTCAGTATATAGGAAATTTAATTTAATTTTCTCCTGTTAATCTATCTCATGTCAGTAGAACCTAGAATAACAGAAATTTTTCCTCCAAAACACCACCATAACTTTTTTAGGGGGAAGGGTTAGTCTTCTAGACAAAATTTATAGATCATCACATGTTCTCACTGCATTTCTCTGTACCTAGTCAATATCAATCCCTTTTAAAATGTGGCACCCAGAATCAATCTAAACAGGGTCATCTTTCAAGCTGTTTTCATTCTACTTCTAGTAATGCAAAACAAAATGACCAGTTCTTTTTTATATACCTTAGAGATACAAAACAAATTAAAGCAAGAATTTGCATACAGTGTTGATCAAGGATATAAGTGATGCTATCTGCCAAAATTTCAAATGTAAAGATTCCTTGACTTAGCAATACCATTGCTAGAAACTGACTTGACAGACGTGCCAAGATTCTGTGAAAGGAAATTCACTGTAGCATTGTTTGAAAAAGTAAAAAATAAACAACACACAAAACCCCTAATACAAACTGGAAACAATCTCAATGTCCATTAATAGAGAACTGCTTAAATAAAGTATACCTATATAATAAAATACTGTACAGCTAAAAAAAAAAAAAAAGGAGTCAGTAGATATACATTTGTGGGGGGAAATCTCCAAGACATGTTATTGACTAAAAAGAAAAGAGGGTAATATAGAAAAAAAGCAAGAGAGTGTATATTGTTGCATATGTTAGTTTTAAGTGATATAACTGTATTCTGGTTTATGAGGAAAAATTGTTCTGAAAGGATGTATGTAACAGTTAACAAAGGTCACCTTTGGGGAGAAGGACAACGTGCCAGAAGTCAGGAGGAGGAGACTTTTCACTTTAGACCTGCTCTGTATTATCTCATTCTATCTATACATTTTTTAAAATTTCCTTTTAGTTTTAAACATATGCATGGATCAGGTTGTATGTGTACTTTTTAATAAGATCATCTCTGGGTAATCTATTTCACCTATATATTTTTCTACATTAAGAAACTATTTTTAAAAAGAGATTCTAAGATTAAAAACAAATTCCTTCTAAACTAAAACCTAGCCATTAAGCAATATCCTTTGAAAAACATTTCTCCATGAAACGAAATAAAAGCACTATCACAATCAAAAGAGTACCACGATAGTTTTGTCAAAGACCCTATTCAAGTTAAGAAGGACCATACCTGCAGTTTTCTCCCGATATACTAGTCCAGCAACTACATTTTAAAAGGAAATGAGCTTCATTAGAATGCCAACTGGCTCTGAAAATAATTCACTAAAGGGTCATATAAATGAAAATGAAACTACATGGTTTTTATTTAACTTTAAAAATAAGAAACCAGTATGAAAGTAGTGTATCTAACATTGTATGCAACATAAACCTGTATAAATGATTATATAAAAGCTTTTTTGGATGGAATTTTTAGAAAATGAGTGAAGATGCAATGTTAATATAGCACTTCAGAGACAGTGTATATGTCTCAAGGAACAAATTTACAGATTTCTTATTAAATCAGCAACTCCCTAATTTTATAAACTATAAATAAAATTCTACACCAATACTTCTGTATCATATTCATGTTTGAGTCATTCAGTTCACTTCCAGAGAAAAATATGAAAGGTATTCTGAATTAACAGAAATGTAGGCTTTCAAATGCTATAATGTCAGGTTAAGCATTTTTAATAGAAATTTAAAATGCACAATCCACTTTAAAACTGTAGAAAACCACACAGGTTAATATAATTTAACTTTCTTTTGAGGACTCAGAATATAAGTCCCACCTTTTTCCTAACAGGTAACACCTTTTCATTCCCCTAATATTGCTGACTAACCTGTATGCCCTAGCACAATTCCTTAATGTCACTCCACGAATCTTTGCACTATTCCTCTCTGCATCACTCCCATTCCCTCCTACATTTTTTAGCGGCTTTACACTCCCATTCACAGATTCTCTTTATTTCACTTCAGTTTGTAACACAGAAATATGGGACACAATTCTTAAGAGGCTGGACTGTAAAGGCAATCTTTTTCTTATTATAAGTAAATATTAGAGATTAATACTTTAAACCAGTGGTTTCTGATCTATTTTCCATCATCGTCCTCTTTCAAGATCTGATGAAAACTACAAGCTCTGTCATTTACATACAAACAACAAAAAGTTTTTTTACAATGTCTAATGTTATTGGACCCTCTAAGGTCTACCAACAGGACCCCTATAAATCCAAAAACATCAGGTAGGGATTTGTCTGTTTTGTTCAGTGCTATATCCAAAGTATTTAGAATAGTACCTGGCACATAGAAGGTACTCAATAAATGCTTATTGTAAGATTGAATAAATAAATGAAGACACAATACAAGGACAGTCATTTCAGAACTGTTTCTATTCCCCCTCATCAACCCCCTCAAAAAAACTGGAACAAACCTAAATGTTGTTCAGTATGGAAACAGTTAAATAAAGCTGTGGTACAGTCATAAGGAAATAACATGCAGAAGTTAAGGAGCCAAATATATCTCCATCGATCTGGAAAACAGTCTAAAATATACTATGAAGAATGAAAAATAAATTTTAGAAATATATACATATATATTTATGTCCCTATGTAGTATAGATAGCAAAGTACTTGTTTAAAAAAATCTGGGACATTGTATAAACTGACGATAATAGCTACTTCCAGGGCAGCAGTATTCAAAGTGTGGTCTGGAGAGTCCTTGGATTTCTAGGTCCTTTTTGGGGGTTCATGGAGTCAAATTATTTTCATGATAATACTAAGATGCCATTTGACTTTTTCACCCCTCATTCTCTCATGAGTATACAATGGGATTTTCAGAAGTTAAATTACATGTGATATTGCAGCAGATGTGAACACAGTAGCAGACATATGACTCTAGCTTTTATTATGCCATACATTAAAGAAATATGTAAAAATGTAAAGCAATGACTTTCTTTTTTCTCAATTTTTTTTCTTTTGCAAATAGAACATGTAGTAAGTTATTGCTAGTTTTAAATGAATAAACACTAAAATTGTTTTAATTTCTAATATGGTTAATACAGATAAATATAACCCACATAAACAAAATTAAGGCTCTCAGTAATTTTAAGTGTGTAGAGGTCATAAGACCAAAATTTTGAGAAATGTTACTCCCAGGAGAGAGCTAACATTGGGGGACAAGCAGAGAATGACACTTTTACTTTATCTCTAAAGTAACGTTTGCAACCAAAATGTTAACACCATAATTAAAAATGTATTAAAAAATATACCGTGATCCCTCAACATACAATTATCTATATTGAGAATGTTTAGTTATAAATCAGAACCCTCACATGAAGTAGTTTTCCCATTTTCAGCTGCCCAACATTTTAGAATGCAGTATCTATAGATTCACGCATTTAAAAGTTTGCGAAAGAGAAATCTTGAGGGTTGTCATCAGTTCCTAGCCTATTCTCTTCCCTTCCCTGGAAACCCCTTTCTAACATCAGAGGCCCTGCAGGTCTATTTCCCTTCTTTCTATCAAAACAAGAAAAGATATGAAAATCCATTTTTAGTTGGTTGATTTTATGAAATATAATCACACTAAATCACCTTAAACAGTTATTTTGCTTTTAAGCCTATCACCTCTAATTATGCAGTGAGAAGCTTTCTTTATCAAGAAATTTCTATTTCCTCTTAATCAGGTTTAGAGACATTTCTAGGCCTGAGAAGTTTAGAAAATCATAGCAAGTCTACTCAACTGACCTCTGAAGGCAGTAATGGGCACCCTTTAGAATTACTTTGCTGTTGAAAGGAGTTGGAAGGGGATAATCATTGTCTCTCCAAATGACTTCCTCTTGGAAGCCTTGAACTTGAAAGTGCTAGGAGCAGAGTGAGGGGGAGGGAGGAAGGAAGGAGCTAATATTTGTGGAGCATCTACCAAGGTGCAGGCACTTTGTACTCTTTATCTTATTTAATCCAAACAGCCATCTGAGGTAACATTCGTAAAAAAAAAAAAAAAAAAAAAAAAAAGAATGCTCAGAGAGGTGAAATAAATCCCCTAAATTCCCTTCACTAGCAAAGGGCAAGGTAAGGATCCAAATTAGACCTGTCAGATACCATGCCTTGTACCATCATTGTACCATGCTGACTCCATGCTGCTTCTGCCCTGGCAGCCTCTGGGTCCTCTTTCCAGATCTCTCCAGCCCTAATGGAATATAGCTCCCACTCCAACCTTCTCTAATCCTGACCTAACCCCAGGCCTTGTAAATGCACATTCTCTCATTTCTGCTTCATATGGTACTATTCAATTGACAACTGATGGTAGAAGTAGTACTGTAAAAGTTCCTGTAGATCCCCCTTTCCTGATCATTTGGAATGCTCTAATTCTCATACTACACCTAACTCTGAATTTAAAGATTCTATCCTAGAAAATAGTCTCTCTGTTAACTGAGGTACATTATTTTTGAGCTATTTATTCAGGTAAAAAATACTAAAAATTTTACACTTCTGTCAACCAAGGTGTGTTTATACAAACTAAATTTAAAAAAGAGAGAAAGACACAGAGAGAGGAAGTGCCAAAACCTTCACATAATAGAATCAATACCTACAGTTTTCTATCTTTAAGATGAGAAGTTCTTTCTGAACTGTGTAATTAATGGGTTACTCAACTATTGATAGTTACCACGGTCAGTGTGTTAAAGCCAGCTCTCCCAAGCAGATGCCCCAGGTCATTGACAGCAGTAAAAGGGGAAACGTGTGGAGAAAATCCTCCTTCCCTTTCCGTTTCTGCTAACTGTAATGAACACCGAAGTTCATAGAGTGTGTCACCTCCAAACATAGCACCAATAAAAACTCCATCTGGTTTTAAAACATAATGAATCTGTAATAAATACAAGACAACAAAACTATTCAAACATTTTATATATATATGTATACACATAAATATTAAAAGAATAAACAGATGGTGTCTAAATCAATATTTTATGATTACTATTCTTATTTTGTCAAATTAATAATCAGATAACTTAATAAGTAACACCTAAGGCTACAACTGTCAGAAATGCATTGTACAATATTGTTGAAAAGATAGACATACATGCAATGATAGTATTATTATGTATAAAATACATTGTATATATTTAAATTTCCTAACAAGAGATACGACTCACAAATCAGAAAAATACTGAAAGAAAAAAATTACAATGTGGTAGATTGCAAAAATCACAATTCTCCCTATAGCTATGTCCTTTGAAATGACACTTCATTACAACTCCCATTAAGAGATGTTGTCTACTTCCCCTCTCCTTGAATCTAGGCTGGCCTTGTGACTTGCTCTGGCCAAAGGAATGAAGTGCAAGTGACAGTGTATCAGTGTCAAGCCAAGGTCTCAAATGGCCTTGCATGCTTCCACCTGCTCTTTTGGGAGTCCAGTCTGGCCAACATGTTGTGAACAAGCTAGGCTCGTAAAGGATGAGGGTCATGAGAAGCAGAGATCAGCTAGGCATCCCAGCTAAAGCCATCCTTGACCAGCAAGCTCCAAAACAATCTAGCAGTGGATCAGACACACAGGTGAGCCCAGTCGGAACCAGAAGAATTTCCTAAGTCCAACCCAAATTCCTACTCCACAAAATCATAAGTGAATTGTTATTTTAAATCACTAAGTTGGGGTGGCTTGATATGCAGAAAAGCTAATTTATAGAGAAACCATTATGATTCACGACATTAACCTAGAAACACATTAGTTTTCTGTAAGAAGTAACTAACTTATTTTCTAGCTTGACAACAGAAACACTTTTTAATTGATAACTTAAGCAAAATAGAGGCTAGAGTGAATTCCAGAATCACAAATGTTTGCTCACTTACTCTCTTAAAACTACAATCTATAACTAGTTTTGACTCTGGCTATTTTCAACAATAAGAAATGTTACAGGAAAGGATGGATTCTGCAGTAAAACAGGACCTAAATTAGTAGGCTCTACTAATCAAAATATCCATCTTGAATCTACATTAAATATATTATTTAATTATGTATTACAAAATGTTTGTATATTATAAAATACCTTTATATTACAATATAAAAATGTCTTTATTACAAAATATGAAGTGATTACAAAACAGTATATAAACAAACCAACTATAAAATCCTTAGTTCCTTCAGCCCCTTTACGTTACTACCTTCTCTAGTCACCAAATTCTAATACAACAAGTACCTGATCTTCAGTCTTCAGCTCTCTGCAGCTTTTCTCTACCTCAAAAGGCTTATCAATTCCCATGAATTTCACAAGGATGACTTTCCGATCTTTATTTTTTGTTTGGACATCTTCCCAACACTCTAAACTTATCCTCGACTACGGACATTTATCTTTTGGCAAACTCACCCCCAAACACATCCAGTACATGTGCAACTCATATTCTCAAATGAACTCCCCTTACCAATTGCCATATTTCTGTTAATTATTGTTTTTTTATTTCCTTTATCTGATCATTACCATTCTTTCTTCTACTTTTATTAATTATTCTCCCAGACATCCAGACTCAAAATTTTAAGATGAGCTTTGACTCCTCCTTCTTTGATCTTCAGATCTACTCATCCACCAAACTGTTGATTCTTCCTTTGCTGAGTCCTTAATACCTTCTCTCTTCCTTTTAACTCCTACTATTGCCAACTAGGTTTAGTTTATCTCATGTCTGGACCACTGAAACAATCTCTCTCCAATTTAATCAACTTCTGGCATCAGCTTTCTAATCAGCAAAATGAAAATATCTTGCAGAGTTATTTAACATATATATAAAACAAACCATAGTGGTTGGCAAATATTATGTATCTAAGCTATGGTAGTTATTATCCTGCCTACCAGCTTTTTAATCATGTTGTTTTCCTCTTCAAAATTCTCCAATGGCTCTGAACTGTATAAAGAATAAACTGCAAATTCCTTAATCTGTCACCAAAGTCCTCCGAAACTGGGGCTCCCAATGCTATGCTAATTTTCCAAACAGGCTTCCTCTTTGTCCTTTCATGCTCCTGAGGTCTTATCCTCCCACCTAGCCTGATACTGCCTTTCCAAAATGCCCTTCCACTCCAGATCTGACCTATGCTCTAAGGCCCTGTTCAAGTAATTCCTTCCTCTTGAATCTTTCTCGGCAGCTATAAGCCACAGTGATCTCCTTCTCTCCTCTGAAAACAATGCTTTTATCTACTACTCATCTGTTCACTAATAAATATCAACCAACGAACATTTACCTAGCACTCTCTAAGTATAAGGCATGGGGAAGATGCAAATATAAACAAATAGTTTCCCACCTACAAAACATTTAGAGGCAAATGAGGAAAAGAAACCCACTCAGAAAATATCTAATGATATCAATATTATTTTGTACAAGTTACTAAAGTTTTCATAAATATTTAAAACATCTCCATAATTAGATTTCTTATTCCTAGGGAGAGGGGAAATCACCCAATATACTTAATATGCTAAAGGGTACCAAGTATATCCAGCCTACAGATGATATTTCATTTGCTTCCATTTCCAACTGTTAGAAATATTTAATGGAAAACATCTATAAGTTTCTATGTGGAGACAGAAACATCTTTAAGTTTCTAATAATAAGTAAAATAACACAGGCTATCAGAATTAACATTAGGTTCTTACCTGTTCAAGTGCTCTAGGAAGGTCATTCACCCAGTGCAAACTAAAATATGAAAACACAGTTGTTCTAGCTTAATTCAAATAATAAATTAGTATAATTATCTCAAGTATAATGATAAGCCACAAAAAGGTATAATTTCAAGTTTGAAATTGCATATCAAAATTCACCGATTGTTTTCATAAAAGTTTTAAAATAAAAAGTATTCCTAGGGGAAAACCTCCCTTCTTTCTGTCACACTAGAAAGTGTGACAGTATTTTACTTTGCTGATATGATTATCTTGTCCATTATTCTTCTCTGAATAAAGTAAATGGCCAGTAGGTATATGAAAAGATGCTTGACATCACTAATCATTAGGGAAATGCAAATTAAAACCACAATAAGATATAACCTTATATCTATTAGGATAGCTATTATCAAAAAGGCAAGAAATACTGGCAAAGATGTGGAGTAAAGGGAACCCTTGTTGGTGGGAATATAAACTAGTACAGTCCCCATAGAAAACAGTATGGAGGCTCCTCAAAAAATTAAAAATTGAACTACCATATAACCCAGAAATCACACTTCTGGTTATTTATCCAAAGGAAATGAAAACACTATTTTGAAGAAGTATCTGCATCCCCATGTCAATGCAGCATTATTCACAATAGCCAAGATAAGGAAACAACCTAAGTGTCCATCAAGGGATGAATAGATAAAGAAGATATGGTGTGTATATATATATATATATATATACACACACACACACACACACACACACACACACACACACACACACAATAGAATATTACTCAGCAATAAAAAAGGAGGAACTCCTGCCTTTTGGGGACAATATGGAGGGACCCTGAGGGCATTATGCCAAGTGAAATAAGTCAGACAAAGAAAGACATACTGTATGTTCACACTTATGTACAGATTCTAAAAAGCCAAACTAATAGAAACAGAGAGCAGAATGGTGCATGCCAGGGGCTGGAGATTGAGGGAAACAGGGAGATGCTGATCAAAGGATATAAACTCCCAGCCGTAAGATAAATAAAATTTGGGAATCTAATACACAGAATGGTGACTATAATATTATATACTTGAAGGTCTTTAGAAGAGTAGGTCTTAGATGATATTATCACACACATACATACAAAAAATTGCAATTATGAGATGGGATGGTGGTGTTACCTAACATTACTGTGGTAATCATTCTGCAATATATACATGTTTCTGATCATCACATTGTACACCTTAAACTTACATATGCTATATATTAATAATAATTCAATAAAGCTGGGGAAAAAAATAAAAGACATTCCTGATATTCTGAGAACTTATTTGAAGAAAGTAGTAAAAATAAGCATCTAACATGTTCAAAGAAGGTTATCGATTAAATCAATTAAGCTAGAGATATACAGTATTTTGAGTCTTACTTTCCCAAGAAAAAAATTTATAATAAGACCTAAAATTTTCCCAAGGTAAATAGTTTTAGTTATCAAAAATTTAGCTAAGTCAGTTTTCTGATAAATTAACACCCCAGGTTTTTAAGATCAAAAAAAAAAAAAAAAAACAAATCCAGAGTTCTATATACTGAAAACTTAATTGAAGAAACTTCTTGCATTGTCTTTTGACTCTATTTGCCTTCTCGCATTGCATGGTGTTATGTGACAGCAAGAATCATAGCCTCCGTGGAGTAGACTCACACTTTGCTCATAGAGCTGGCATCCTCTTATGCTGACTTACAGAACAGCATTGAATACCCATTTCAAACCATACTGTATTAGCCTATATTTATCTTTCCTAATGTTTTCTAACAATTATTAGATACTTTAAAAATTAAAGAGGTCATATTATAGGCTCTATCACACTTGTGAAACTGAAAGCGACAAAATTAGTTAATTGCAAATAGCAAGCAGATGAGCTAAAGCTAAAACTTGGATTCTGACTCCCTGCCCAAGATTCTTTCCTTTATACCAAGGCTCTGTAATGTTTTATATTTCATGACAAACTCTGAATACTTTTCAAAATTGTTCAGCAATAGATTGTGAACACTCTGCTAAATTTGTTCAGCATGCCTCAAAAACAGGGCAAGATTTACAAATTCACTGAAGAAAACAACCAGGGTGACCAACTTTCCCAATCTGCCTGGGCCACAGACCTTTTAGTCTGTGCTAGCACTGACAAACCATGATGATTGGTCACTCTAAAAACCGATATCAAAAGGGGTGTACTGAGCATGCTGAATCTGTGAAAATCTGATAATAGGTCAGGAGAAATAAAATACCATATAGAATATTTTATTTTCTCTATTAGACACTAGTTCTTTGAGGAGAGAATTCCTGTCTGAATTCCTTTTTGTATTCCTCCAAAGCATCTAGCTCAGTGCTTTGCATATCGCTACTCAATAAATATGTAAAATGCATGCTTATGCAATAAATGTAAAGGGACGTGGTAGAAAGCACAAAGCAAAAAAAGAATAACCTTAAGGACTACATTTCTGTGGGAAAAAAATTAAATTTGAAGGAAATGCTAGCTCTTCCTTATTTACCAGAATGTGTTTATAAGGATGCTCTAACATTTTGAATATTGGAATCAGCATCAATTCCAAAATACTAAGTTACATCGGGGAAGAAAACCCTTCTATCACAAATGAGCTTTAGCAAATTGAGAAAAGTTGGGGAAAAAAAGGTTTAGGTACTATATCATATGATCTCCACTAGGGAGCATATAATCCATACTTCTTTACCAAAGAAATCTTACAGCTTGTAAACCAAGCAAACTGGTTAAAAAAAAAGTATTAAGAATTTGCTCCATTTTTTTACCTTATAATATTAAAACTTTACAGCATAAATTATGTATTTATAACATTTATTTTTTAAAAGTACAAATGGATTACCAACCTTAAACTGCTAACCACCAGGTCAAATGTATTTTCTCTGAAAGGGAGGAATTCTTCATCAGCTAAAACACTGACAGTAGGAATTTCCATTTCTAAGGTATTTTTCTAATGGTTAAAAAATAAAAGTTCAAAAATACATTTATATAAAATCTCAATTATTAACACTATCATTGTTTGTTAAACTTAAGTCAATGTTATATTTACTTGGCAGTTTCTATTCCTCCCCCCATTCTTCCCACCCCCCAAAAAAGGTAGTGACAGAGAAGGCACTCAAAAAATATTTTTTAAATAACACTTAAAATCATTCAGAAAAACTGGCTAGTTGGTTGGAAAACATAAACAGGCATACCTATCTCACACTAAAACAAATCTCAGAAAGCTAAAAGTTTTAGTGGAATAAATTAAGCCATAAAATTACTAGATGAAAATAAGTGAACATTTTTATATTCATTGGTGAAAATGCCTATGTAAACATGACTCAAAAGCCAGAAACTGTAAAAAAAAAAAAAAAATCGATATATTTGATGATAAACTAATTTTAAAAACTTCTAAAAAGCAATAAATAATGTAAACAACACACTTAGGAAAATATTCACAATATATATGATGAAAGGTTAATATCCCTACAAAACAAGCTCTTACAAACCATTTAGAATAAAAACATGCCAAGGCTAAAGTAGATAAAAAACAAAGTATAGGCACATCACAAAATTACCTATAAAATTCACAAATTAAAAAAATACCAATAACCAAATATGAGTAGCCAAAAGACATCAACAGTTATTTGGTTGCACCAGTAATCAAAGAAATGCAAGTAAAAATAACGAGATTCTACTTTCTGCCTATCAGATTGACAGAAGACAAAACAACTGGCCCAATGCTGCCAAAAAAAAGGAGAAAAAAGTACTTTCTTGTTAAAATTCAATCTTTCAAGATAAGCCTGGAATCGATAAATTCCATTATTAGGAATTTATTCCCAAGGAGCAAAATAAATGAAACACACAAAGTTGCTTTATATGATAATGTTTATCACAGTGTTGGTTATTGAGAAACTAGAACTATAAATGTCCTTTAACACACATCTATGTAAAAAAAAATCATGGAATATTCATATACTGGAATACTATATAGCCATTTAAAAAGACAGGATATGTGTGTGTCATTCACTGATACAAAAGAATGCCCTATTCTGTGAAAAACATGGCATGTTTGCATAATACCATTTGTATAAAATCTGCAGGCTGGGGAGATAGTTATACATCTGCAAAGGTCGAGACCAAAATGTCACCAGTAGGTGCCCCCGACAGGACTAGGGGTGATTTTTCCTTTCTATTTCCTATATTGTTTCATTCTTTTTCATGTGTTATAAAGAACTAAAAATCAAACAAGGAGATAAGAAACCAATAGTGTTAAAAGTCTACCTACCAAAGCATTTTCTGCTATGTCTGCTTGAAAAAACTTCCCAACAGTTTCCTGCAATAAAATAAAGCTGATCAGATACTGCAAAAACAAAAATCCAGTAACAATAAAACAAATCGAATGTCGAAACTGCTAATGTGATAGTTGCAGATTAATTTTCAGCTTAGTAAGAGTATTTTTCTGCATAAAACAAGTAGGGTACACAAATATCTTTAATAATACATATTAAGTTACACACTTAAATATATGCAGCCAATCTTATAGTTAATATATTTAACTACACTTACTAAAATAGAGAACCCAGGTGTGAATAATCAACATCCTCAAATTTACTCCACTGGGTTAAGGCTTATATATTAAATTTTCCGAAGCATAATTTGCTGAGAGCTAGTCCCCACTCTTGTGCCACAAGACTTGGAATGGTTTTCCTGCCTTTTAGTTTTCTATTCAAAGAGTTTACAAAGAGCAAAGAAATACTTAACAAACACAGATACTTGGTGGTAGTGGTGGGCAGGGGGACTAAGTAGTTTTATTTTACCTCTGTTTCACTTATTCTCCCTTCCTTCCAAGAGGGAAGGGTATAATAATAATTCTTTCCCAGATTAACACTGGCTACTAGGCTCTCCTTTTCTCCAGGGTCCTGGTCCCTCCATCACCATCTCTACCAATCTTCAATCTGTCTTCTGTGTCTATTCTCCTCACCTTACAACAGGTATATGTTGCCCATTCTTGAAAAATCTCCTCTAACCACTTTCTAGTTGTTCTGTTTGTAATCTACAACTCCACCTCTATCTTTTTCCTCAATTCTTTCCTTGCTCTACTAAAACTATTTATGAAGATCACTAGTAACTTAATCACCAACTACACAGTCTGTCTACTTTCAGTCCCACTTCATTTGACCTCTCTGAAGCACAGCACTGTTGATGGTCTCCTAGAAACTTCTTCAGTACTTTCTACTCCAGTCCCCCTCCTCAGCTAGAGAAGCCAATCTTTTCTACTTCATCTATACCACTTTTTAAAGAACTTCCCTGCCCACAACTTGGAAAGGTTACCCTACCATTACCTGGCCACTGATGATTACATGAAGTCAACTGGTGTGCAGGTAAATGTTTGATTATAAGCTCTAAAAAAAAAGTGCCCTGACTTGTAGTATTTGCAAGTTTCCATAGTGTAACTACTCCAAAAATGGCAGATTTCATGCCAAAAAGATGTTGCTAAATGTACAGTTAGGAAGAGATGTGCCAATTTGGCTCTCACAAGCCAGCCCTAGTACACCAGTACAAGGAGTAAAAATTAGGCCAATCAGACTATCTATCCCTGTCACTAACTAGAAAATTTAAATCAAGAGACTCAGAGATGAGGAAGAAGTCTCCAGAGTCGGAATAGTATGTAGACTTCAAGTGGCTTTTGGTAAGAGACCGCTTGTAGCATTTGCCAATTTCTGTGGTGAAAATACTCCTACAATGGCGGATTTCAAGCTATCAATATGATGTCATTAAACAGAGATTTGGGAAGAAATGCTAACAGTCAGCTCTCATGTGCTGGTATGAGCTAGTTTCAGCACACCAGAGGGTACAGGTTACTCATATTGGGGCCATATCCACTGATGAACATCATAGATTATCTGCAGGGAAAAAATAAGAAAGAAATCATGCAGCAATTATATAATCCAAGACTACATATGAACAGAATGGCAGACATTTCAAAGTCCCCATCCCTTGTCACACCTGTCTGTGACATAAAAAGCTGTAAGTAATAAATGTCCCTGTATTTCACCTGGCTTCAGTAGATTTCTGCTTCTTATAATCAAAAAATACTTTGTTAAGACACTTTCCATTAAACTTGTTATTCCTGGCATTCTTGTTGGCTCCTCCTCACTCTCCTATCCCTAAATACAACTGTGAAGGTTCCTTTCTAAATTCTTGCCCCAGAGAACTTACACATTCCTATGGGTTCAATTGCCACCTCTGACAAAGGCTTCCAAATCAAAACAATGGTCTCCACTTTGCCAAACTTAACTTGTCTTACTTAATCTCTTGCCAACATGTGGAGATACATTATTGCTCACATTTTATGAAAAACGAGATCTGGAGAAGTTGGGTAACTGGTCTAAGTATACATAAATGGCAAGTGGCAGAGCTGAATATTGAATCCCCATGTCGATCCTCCTAACCTCAACATCTCAATTCCTATTCCACATTTCCAACTACCTGCTGGATAGTAATACTAATACATTCCACAATCACCTGAAACTCAACATATCTAGAATAGGAATACCCCTTGCTCCTTACCCCATTGCATCCAACTTTTTCTAGTTACTGAAGTCATAACTTCAAAGTTATCTTGCATCTGGTCATGCAATATGCATTTAATAAATATTTATTGTGTTCTAGGTAATGGAAATTTAGGGATGAACAAAATGAGCAAGTCTATGGAACTTATACCCCAGTTAGAGACACCAAATAAACGAACATACATCGGGTGCTAATAAATGTTACAGAATCAAATAAAGCAACTAGTCGGTGGACAATGGGGGCCCTATTTTACAGCACAGGCAAGGAAGGGATGGATCTTTGATGAGGGGTCATTTGAGCAAAGAACTGAGAGAGGTGAGGAAGTAAGCCACATAAATATTGCGGGGAAGAGCATAGAAGGCAACAAGTGCAATGCAAAGCCCTGGCCAGTTTGAGAAAGAGCAATGAGGCCTGTTGCTGAAAAGTGACGAGTGAGGGGAAAGAGACAAGGTCACAGACATGATGGAGAGCCAAATCACTGAGGGCCTTATGGATAAAAGATTCTGGATTATTACTAAGTTAGATGAGAAGCCAACAGTTCTGAGCAGATAACTGACAATGAACTGACTTGTTATTTAAAAGGATTACTTTGCTATGAGAATGGGCAAGGGCAAGGGCAAGGGTAGGAGGAAGCAAACAAGGAGACTACTGCAATACTGACCAATATGGTAATAGTGAAAGTGGTAAGTGGTAGAGGTATAGATATATTGTGAAATCCAAGTAAGATTTGTTAAGGGATTTGATGTAGGAGGGGACAACACAAGAGGAATCAATAAATAATTTTTTTGGCCTGAGCAACTAGAAGAACTGATTTGCCGTGCCCACTACATCTGATCAGTTATGAAGTTCTGTGGATTCAGTAGGTCTCTCTCATATATCCCTTTCTTTATATTTTGCTTCGTACATACAGGAGGCAGGTCTTTACCTCTCTGCACTGCCTACACTGCTTTTAACACAAACTCCTAACTGGTCTGTTTCGTCATCTCCCTTCTTCAACCTTTCATGCATACCATCCTCAAATTAATCTGCCTTTTACATCACTATATCACATCCAACAGCATTCTACCTCTGTGCCTTTTCATCTGCCATGCCCTTACATTCACTGCCTATGAAATACCAATTCAGTTTTTTTCAAATCCCAGATCAGATTCTGTCTTTTCAGAAACCTTTGACCACACGAACTCCTACTGATTTTTTTCACTCCCTTAAATACTGTTGCAGTTAAATAACTATACCATTTCTATGGCATTTACTAATATCAAAAAATAGTGTTTTGTGAGTCCCCCACACACAACCTCCACCCCAAGCCCTGACCCAAGAGTATGTTTTTTTAAAGTTCATTTTATATAGACATCTCACTTTACTGTGTGCTAAAACAATAAATGAATATCTTTATGGTCTAAATTAGAAAATGCAAAACAAAATGATATAAGCATAATATAAAGGCTACTTATAATTAATCACACTGAAATTAATGTTTTTTCCTAGCTAAAAAAAATTAGCTTAGTCACATTTTCTAAATGAACATCTGATTGTATTGCGAATGATTAAAGGCATTTGAACAAAGTAGGAATAAAGAGCAACGGATTTTATGTAGTTTAATTATTATTAAAATTATTGGGGTGACACTGATCAACAAAATCCAGTAAGTTTCAAGTGTACAATTCAACAACATATCATATATATTGCATTGTGAGTTCACCGCCCATAGTTAGATTTCTTTCTGTCACCACGTTTGACCTCTTTCACTCCTCTCTCTCTCCCCTCTCCTCTCTTCCTCTGGTAACTTATATATAGATTTCAAGAAACTATCACTAGGAACACTATATAAAATAGATTCCATGTAAAGAGAAAAAAGCCTTTAAGGAAGTCTTTTTGTGAGGAAGGACTGAAAACAACCACTGGTTCAACCACTTAAAAAAAAAAAAAAAACTTAGCAATTCTGATATAATCCAAATATGATTAGGAATTTCTTACCTTGAAATCAGATAATTTTATTTCTCGAAATAAGTTAAATCATCAAATAAATATACCTTATTCAAATGTTGTGCTATGTAACCTCTTCCACAACCAACATCCAAAGCAAGGGGGAAATTTCTAAAAAACAGACACAGAAGTTATGTTTTGTTTGTAATAGTACTGCCCATAAAATAATTAAGATACTAATTTGAAAGTGAATGCAACTTTCAAAAAGTTATATTATCTGCCTTTTCTGCCTCGCTTGCAAGCTCTAACTCCCAGAGAACATACTGGACAGAGCAAGTCCACCTGGTCCAGCCATTCACAGGACCTCACAATCAATCATCTTTCCATATGGTTGCTCCATGACATGAATGCAAAGAAGATGCTGTGGGGGTATTTTAATTTGATAATATATCCAGATAAAGAATGAAAAAAGTTAACATAAATTAACATGAAATTTTACTAATAATCTCTATTTCTCAAATTTGTCGAGGCAAATTACTTAGAAATCATGTGAAATATCATGATGTGTCAATGTTAAACTAAAGTGAAAACAAAACACCAACTAAGTAATAGCTAACTTTTACTCCAATCTTACCAGGTTCAAAGCAGTATGCTAAGTGCTAGGAGTTAAATAAATCACCCAAAGGTCATTCAACTAAAAAGTAGCAATCAGAACTTGAATTCAGTCAGTTTGAATTCTGTACCAGAACTATTATCCTCTATGCTACGCTGTCTCCTCTAAATATATTGTGTCATACTAAATCGGTACACACATCTAATTGTAAGCCACAGGTTTATGAAAAACTTGTAAACAAAAAACTTAAAAATTTTATCCACTGATAACATTTTTCCTATTGAAACCAAGAGTCCCTTTTCAATTTTGTTAAGAGCCTATGTCAAAAATATAGAACACAGTACACAGCTGGAGAACCACTGGTGAGAAAGAACAGTTTCTTTACCTAATGCCCTCTAACTTCATTGTGAACACAGGCAGTAAGGCACAGTGAAGTACACAGGCTTTGCAGTTAAGAAGACATAAGTTAGAATTCTGGGCCTGCGAATTACTAGCTCTGTACCTGACAAATGATTTAATCTTGCTGGATTTTCAGTTTCCTCATCTATAAAATAGAAGTTATTACTTCCCTCAGGGTTGGTGTGAAAATTTTATGAAACAGTGCCTGTATTAAGCACAGCACAAATGCTCAACAAAAGTTATTTATAAATTATTATCACTAATTAAAACAGTATTAAGCCTCAGATATCCCAAATAGGACATTTAATAATCTGTGGGTTTAGTACTTTAAAATCATCAAAAGATCAGTGCTGACAATATAAACTACTCTTTCTAGTAACAGAACATTAGTGCAAGGACATTTAGACGGGTATTTTTAATAATTTAATTCCGAAAAATTAATATTAGTTTAAGACATGCTTTTAGTGATAATCACGTGTCTCTCCATAGAGATTTGTTCAATACTATGATATAAAAACATTGTAAAATTCAAACTGATTTAGAAAATTTAATGTTTCTTTTATTAAACCACAAATGGCCTAAAATCCAGACAAATGAATACAGTTTAGAGAATTAGCTATTTTTCAGATCATTAAAATAATGGAACTAATAAAACAGATGAAATGGGAGTGATTATTTGCAACAATAAAGCCTTTTTTTTTTATTCTTACAAAACTAATTTATACTAAGGCCCTTTAAGTAGCAACGATATATCTAAAATATGACTGAGTTTGCGATTTTACAAAATTCCCTTTTTTTAAATTAATCCCATATTGGTCTAATTTAATAGATGTCTTTTTAAAAAAAAAAGGAGCACAAAAATTGATTTACTAACATCACAGAGCAATTCTACAGCAAAGCTATTAACTGTGGTTCCTGCTACGTAAACTCGAATCTGTAAAGCTTTCGTTAGGTCTAACATAGAGCAAAGAATCTATCAAAGTTTTAATAATTACTTGAAAAAAGTATTCTTTTCTCAAATCTGCCTCTATATAATTGTCATAGAACACGTACTGCCATTAGGAATACTTAAGATAAAAGGCCAAAGCCTGATATAACCTGACTGGGAAACAAATCTAGGTAGACTCTCCTTCACTTAGATGGTAAAAGATTCTGTTGCTTATTTTAATTAAACTTTTCAAGTGGGTTTAGTAAACCTTAAAAACTGACATGTAGTCAATTCCTTATCTCCATTTTTGGAACAATATTTCCATTACTGACTTTTGCCTAAATCAAGTGGATCAGTCATTCAGACTTGGAGAGAAGCTAGGTGTTGTGTGTTTCCATTCATTCTTTTTCTAGGCAACAATGAAGCAAAAACACTAGCTCTCCCAGACATAAAAAAGAAGAGACTTAGAAAGTGATTAAAATCACTAATCCTAGTAATGAATTCCTCCAGGTTCTGCTGTTCGAAGTATCAGGCTCTCAGCATTTAATCTCTCATGTCTCTAGTCAAAAGTTGATTGTATTTTATCATTACTTATCAATACGTACCTGGCTATGTCATATACACGATCGGCGATCCGACTTCCAACCTAAAAGATTACAAGAAACAATGATGTACACAAGGTAAAGGAGTAGGTTTAACAGAGAAGTAATACACTTTCTCCAGGATTCAACAATCTATAGGTTACTTATGTTTCAGTATGTTTATAAAGACTTCCTTTTACTCTCTTTTCAATTTGACCACAGTAACTTTCTTTTCAGATCTGAATTGGAACATAAGATATTAAAATTTCTCAGGAAAAAAAAATTGGAGCAAATTACTTCATAAGTCAATTTAAGGAAATTAAGACTAAACATTCTCTCTCATTCTCTTCTCACTCTTTGTCCGTCTCTCTCCCTCCCCCCACATATATATGACATTTATATTCCATGTGCTATAAGATCACAAGGATGAAAAGCAACAGAAAATAGCAGGCACATTATTGTCCACCAATATTAGCATGAGGTACATGAAAGTGAAAAATTATTTAGTTAACAGATCAGTATATAAACTTAATCACTTAATAAAAACTATTATTGATGACCATTAACACATTTTGTGGAATTTCTAAATGAGTAAACAACTTTCTGTGCAATATTTACCAATTAGAAAAAGTCAGCCCAATCTGAAGAAACCATGTATTTGGTGCCTCCTCCTCAATGCCATCACAATTGAAGAGTCATAAGGTAAGTGCCTCCTCTTAATGAGCTACCTTATTCTGGTAGAACTAAGATGTGGGGGCCTAGACTTCCTCACATTCTGCTCATTCCTTCATAAACACCCCAGAGTTCAGAACATACTTGTATTTGCTTTTGGAGGGGAAGTGAGGGAAAGAGGAAGTACAGCAGGAGTCTTTTTCCAGAGGAGTCCACTTTGCACATCATTTCTAATATGACTACCTTGTATTAAAAAAAAAAAAAAATCTCTCATATATGTTATGTCATTTATTCTAGTCCTGAACATTGGCAAGACCTCAAATTATAACCCAGGAGCTTTTCCTGAAGAAGAATGACCAGGAATGCAAAACTCTCCTAAGTACATGCCATCATGAACCCTGAGAACAAAGAGTCAATCACCTGCTCAGGCCACGGGCTTGCCCACAGAAGCTCAATAATTGTTTGCAGCACTGCCTTGAAAGAGCTCGTTTTACATGACTTCAATTTTGTTCCACTGCTAAAGAAACATTTACACAGGCTTGGGTTAGTTGTTGCCTGTCTAGTACCTGTCCTCAGTCCCTAGTCCACCAGGGAAGAGAGGAAGAGGTCTTTCAAACCAGTATAGAGAAACCAAGATCTTAATGTATCTTAATTTGATCTTCCTAAACATAAACCAGACCACTACACTGCTTAAAACCATTCAATAACCTCACATTCTTCCACAGCAGTGCTGGCCAATAGAAAAACAAAGACAGCCACACGTGAAATTTAAAATTTTCTAGTAGCCACTTTAAATAAAGTAAAAAGAAAGAGGAGAACTTAATTTTAACGTATTAACTCAATATATAAAAAGTTAAGAGTAAAATATTTCACACCCTTATTTCATACTAAGTCACTGAAATCCAAGTGTACTTTACACTTAACAGCACATCTCAATTGGACTAGCCACTTTGCCCTGGTCATACCTCGTAATTCAAGCAATATTTGCTGAGCGACTGAACGAAGGAACGAACGAACGAATAGCACCTTACAAATATCCGACCCCAGTCCTCCCGTGATTACAGCAGCGGCCCAGACAGGCAAGGCGCTGCTCAAGGTCACACGACAAGGTAGGGTCGTCCAGGGCCTGGCTGGAGCCCCGGACCCGAAACCAAGGCTCCGCGCTGCCCTACCCCTCCGCCCCAGGCGAACTCACTTCGTCCTTCAGGTAATCAAACTTCATAGGCTCAGGCTGCCGCGCAGCCCAGTTCTTCTGTTTCCTCTTCAAATCCCGGTCGAAGATATTTAGGGCTCTGGGAGAGGCGCTGCCCGAGGGAGAAACGCCAGAGGCGGCCTTTCTGAGGCCGAGGTTCTTCGCTGGGATCCTAGCCGCCGGAGGTCGCCACCCCAGGAGGGAGAACCTGGTCAGCCGTAGCATCTCCCTGGACAACGCCACTTGCGGGCGCCTTCGTCGTGCGCATGCGCCGCCGCGGCTTCGGCGATTATTTTCGACTAGAGCCCTTCGTAGGAGAAAAGAGGAAGTAGTTTGACCCAGTTCGCGTGCCGTTACGGCGGAGCGTCACGCGGAGGATTGTGGGTGTGGATCCCACATGAGGTTCCGAGAGGGCTCCAAAGAGGTAAGTGGAAATGGATTCAACAGGGACTATGAAGCGAGCAGAAACAGTTCCTGACAGGCTCTCCGGATTTGTGAGGGATGCGCCCTTCCTATTCCCATTTTTGGCCTCATTTTTCAGCGTTTCTTGGTTATTCTCAAGGTCTTATCAAGGGACCTCAGTCCAATAGCTGCGCCAAAATAAAGTCGGGTAGGAGACCCTCGTTTTGGGGCCACCCAAGTGTTTCCCATGTTAGAGAGGAGGGTGGACCACGGAGCTGAGGGCCGGCGTTGGAGGTGAGGTCAGATTGTCTTCCCCTCTCTGTATCAGGCGTTTTTGTCTAGTGCATTTGTTCTAAACATTTATATACATTACCTCTGATAGTTGGATGAGATGGTACTTAATTCATAACAGTGTTCGGTTAGTTAAATGCTTTAATACATCTAAAGCTCTTTGGACATACCTGGCACATAGTAAGAGCTCAACATTATTAATACTGTTTTTAAGCGTGTAAATTTTCTTGGCGTATAAAAAGTTTTTAATTTTAAAGAAAAAATACTGCCTTTTCATCAAGCCACAATTTTGAAACAAAGTATCACTACCCTGTTTGATTAGTTACTTTTTGCTTTTAGGATTCAGTGACTTTTGGCTCTGCAAAGATCAAATCTAGAGATACTAAACCATTAGTGACTATTTCCAAGAAACAATACTAATTATACACACACACATGTTCCAATATGTTTTGGATGAGAATCAACCCTTTTGGGCCTTGATCATGTCTAAGATTAAAATATTGAAAGAAGTGATGTTTATTAACTAGAATGAGACTTTACCTGGTTCTTGAAGGATGGTCAGATTTAGAAGGAATTTTGTGGACTAAATCTGAGGAGTTTGATTTGTTTAGTTATGAGACTAGCCTTGTAGAACTAAAGGCTATTTGAAGTAGCATGAGGTAAGTTATTAATCGAATGGTACCAGAATGTGAAGAAAAAAATAAGACCAATTGAGGCTTGGAAATCTTTTCGCTTGTAACATATACAAATATACAAATAGAAATATAGAAATTCCGAGTACAATTGGCCAGTAAGCATTTGCCCTTCAATTCTGCTTGCTTTTGTCTTAACTTTATTTTTTCAAATGCTCTATAATAGAGAACTAACTGGTGATTGCTAGATGGAAGATGGTTTGGAGGGTGGGTGAAAAAGGTAAAGGGATTAAGAAGTACAAATTGGTAGTTACAAAATAGGGGATGTGAAGTACAGTGTAGGAAATATAGCCACTAATATTGTGATAACTACATATAGTGGCAGGTGGGTACTAGACTCATCTAGGGGAATCACTTTGTAAATTATATAAATGCTAACCACTATGTTATGTACCTGAAACTAATATAATATTAAATATCAACTTGAATAGAAAAAGTTATGGAGATGTAAAGTATGGCAGAAGGAATACAGTCAATAATATTATAATTGTGTGTGGTTTCAGATGGGTACTAGATTTATCAGGGTGATCATAAGTTATATAAAAGTCTAATCACTGTGTTGTACAACTGAAACTAATATTGTATGTCATCTGTAATTGAAAAATTAAAAATACTGAAAAAAACATTCTGTAATCGGAAGAGAATTTCTGATAGTTTTTGGTTTTCTCCATGTGACTCAGAATAAGTTTCTAAATGACATTAGGCTTGACTTTGCATTTAACTTAGACTATATTGTGAATTAATATCCCCCCCCCCAAATTCTCATTTCATTGTTACTAACCATTATTGTAACATTTGTTTTATTTTTTAGTACTTGGTTTCTTCAAGCATTTGTCCAGTCAGACATTTAAAAATGGCATCCAAACAAGAAATAATGAGTGACCAGCGATTTAGGCGGGTTACAAAGGACCCAAGATTTTGGGAAATGCCAGAAAAGGATCGAAAAGTCAAAATTGACAAGAGATTTCGAGCAATGTTTCATGACAAAAAGTTCAAGTTGAATTATGCTGTGGATAAAAGAGGACGTCCTGTCAACCACAGCACTACAGAGGACTTGAAACGTTTTTATGACCTTTCAGATTCTGATTCAGATCTCTCCGATGACGATAACGAAGCATTGAACCAAAAGAAAATGAAGAAAAAAACTCAAACTAAAAATGAAATAGAATCAAAAAATCTAGTTGAGAAAAAAAAAGAAAGCAAGAAAATTAGCCAAAAGGATTCTGGAAAGAAAAACAATTTGGATAACTCTGACACAATTCAGAAAATGAAAAATTCATGCAAATCTAAGAAGGAAGATTCAAAAATAAGTCCCAAGAAAGATAGTGAAAAATTTATAGCGGAAAATACAAAAAAGAAAAAAAACATTGTTCAACGTAATACAGACTCACGTCCCAAAGGAAGACCAAGGACAGTGGACTTGGGCACTTCTGAAATTATGAAATCTCCTAAGAGCAAGTATTCTGAGACAAAAAGAGAAATGCAATCAGGTCCGTTGAAAAAAATTAAGGATTCTTTGTAGTACATTGTTTATTTTTATACTGATCTTGTAAAATAAAGTAAGCATATATAGTAAGTATTTTCATAGTGTAATGGGAATTGTCAGGCGCTTATTTGGAGGTATAAAGGTACGAAAGAAAAAATACCATATAGTCACTATTAATTTTTGCTTTGGTTCTATAATGGCTAGAATATAGCTGCTGATAAGAGCTGTTCTATATTCTCTAATCAGATAGTGTTATATGTTTTCATCAAGTGATAAGAAGAGGTATGTCTGAAGAAAATAATAGAGTTGGGTGCTCATTCCTTCATTTTATTGGCAGAACATGAATAAAACATGGATCCCTTCTCAGAGCTACTGTTGGCTTATATAATGCCTGTACAAATGAGAAAAATATGTCCTTCTGGCCACAACTCACAGTTCGGTGAGGTATAGCACTTTTGAGTGAAGCAACAGGTTCTCTTCCACTGAGCAGACATAGACCCCCTGCATAGTACATAATATGGTAAATGGAGTTTGGCCTTAATTTCAGCTTTTTTTGCCCCTTCGCGGATCCCCTATTGCAAATAGCAGCTAGTTAAACTAAGCAGTTGCCTTTGTTTAAAGAAGCGCTACCCAATAGAAATACATAATTTTGAATTTCTAAGTAGACACACTAAAAAGTAAAAAGAAACAAGTGAAATTAATATTGTTTTATTTAACCCAATATATCCAAAAAAATTTTCAGTATATAATCAATTTGAAAAATTTAATGGGATATTTTACATTCTATTTTATACTAATCTCAGATTGAATAAGCCACATTTCAGGTGCTCATTGCCTGCTAGCTACCATATCAGATAGTGCAGATCTAAAGTGGAAGGAATTAGAACCATAATATGAAATAGAATAATTTTAAGTACCATAAAAGATGTTTAGCACAGGCCTATAGATTTGGAGGAATAGGTCACTCAAGATACAGTAATCAGAGAAAAATTCATATGTGATGTGCTATTTGGAAAGATTAAATTTGGAGACAAAAATTTGTAGAGTATTCTACATGGAAACGACTTTTTGAGCAAAGATATATGGTTGGGTATGTTCAGAAGAGATCAGTATTCCCATTTGATTAGTAAAAGGTCTCTGAGAGTGTGAGCAAATAATATAACTAGAAATGGCTATTTGGAATGAAATAAGAAACATCTGATTCTAGTTCATATTTACATATTTATTAAGCTTATTAAAATTTTGTGTCACCTCTGGCAGCAGCAAATTGTGAGTTTAGGTGTTGCTGGTTGATGTTATAACTGAAAATTGGTGATATTCAGATGAGTTAGACAAAAGCTGGTTATAATTACAGGACCCAAGAAGGGTAGGCATCAGGAAAAGGCAGAAATCTTGACGAGCTGAGGTCATATTGGGAAGGTAGGACATATTACACAATGGATAGAATCCTAAATAGCAGGGATTAGGGGGTCAGGTATATGGGATCCCACTCCATTTGTAGCGGAACCAGGCAGCAAGTAAGATATAAGGAAAAGGGATAGAAGTCTGGTTACTGATTGGACAATTAAGACCAAAATGAGAACAATAATAAGGTTGGTTTGATGCTGAATTTGTGATGTAAGTGTAGCATCCTTTAAATTTCACTAGAGTTAGAGCACTAGATCAGTATAATGTATCCAAATCTTTGGATTGATTTTGCAGGATCATTTTATATATCTTTAATATTTTCAATAACCTTGAGAAATTAGGATTTATCAATCAGGAAACAGGGTTGAAGTGATCTATGTGAGGACACACAGGGCTGGGCCTGCAACTCAAGTCTTTGAATCTTTCTACTACGCGTGTCATGTACTGTAGTTCCACAGTCTAGAAAAGGCATTACCTATAAATAGGAGTTAAGTGACTGTCTATAACCATCTTTTGTTCATTACTCATCAGTTTTCATTCCAGCAGCTGCTGTGTGCCAGGGATTTTTTTAAGTGCTATTAAGTGAAAGTGATGTGAGGACTTGAAGTTTGGTATTATGTGTCATTTTAAATTGCTGATACCCAGTACTTGCACTCTAAGAATTTATTTTAAGTAAATAATTTGACATGTGTGCAAAGAATTTGCATTGTAGCATTGTATTTAAATTGTTTTTAAAAGTAACAAATCTTTAGGGGATTGGATGTGGTATATCCAAAGATGGCTATGATATATGCAGTTTAAAAAATAGGTTAGAAAATAGCATAAATGGTATGACCAGCTACTTAAAAATAAATTAGTGGTTATATCATAGAAAACAACTTAGGGAGTTATGTACGAAAATAACTAACTACCCACTTATCTCCAAAAAATTCATCTTTTCTTTATATTAATTTTTTTGTAACAAGCATTATTTTATAATTGGCAGAAAATGATGTGTTTTTTTTGGGGGGGGAGGTTGGTTTTTAAGTAGCTGGATAAGTAAGTAGTGTTTACAGTTGCTGCTAGAGCAGTACCATTTAGGAATAAGTGGTAATCCCACATTATCAAGCATAAGGCTTTGTACGTGGTGGGCTCTGGGCGAAGATTGAATAAACACTCTGAATATATTTGATATTGCAAAAAATATTAAAATACTAGATATCTTTAAATTTTTTATGTATCACACCCAAAGTATGATATGTGTACCACTGTCATGTGAAAAGGTGTGAGATGTTACTCAAAGCTATTTTTATGTATTTATTTCAACATCTTAAGAAAAAATATAACCACTACATCTCATCTGTAATTTCAAGGGTATTACTTAGAACGAAACTGATTTCTAAAATTTAATTCAAAAATATTCAATTTAATGAAAAATATCAGTGATATGTAAAAACCATGAAAGTAATATGATGACTCATGCTTCAGAAATATGCATTGGTAGATGGAGCTGGGTCCCCAAGGTATTATCTCTGAGCATGTTGCTTAAGAGTGAATTCTGATGCTTACCTTAGTATGGTAATGTTTTTCTGATCTCACAAATAGAACTTATGATAATGCCCTTTTTCAGCTCTTTCACATCTACTAGTTACTTTTTATTACTCCCCACACTCTTGTGGTACTAAAATAAAAGCCCATTCCTACTTTTTGTCCTGAAAAAAATCCTTTCCATTTGGTTTCAGGTCAAATGGCATCTTCGACGCCTGCCTTATAAATACCTCCCTGCAGGCAGATTTAGATGTTTCTTTCTCTCTGTGGTGCTTTAGAACATAGCTTCATAAATCAGTAAACAATTTCTTTTAGTTTATGAACCCATCAAGAGCATGGAATCATATTAGAAATCATCTCCCTTTTCCCTTTCCCTAACCCAATGCCTTGTACATAGTAGATACTTAATAAATATTTGGTCAATGAATGACTATTATAAGATTTTACGACCAAGAGAAAAACTGAGTTCCAATTTCATTCCTAGTCTTCAACTAAGTTCCAATTTAAAGATGAATAAAATATATAAGGTATGTCTATACACAGACACATCCATAGATAGGATATGATTGTTTTAGAAATAGAAAATGAGCCCTTCCAGAGTTGTGAGGGCTTAAAATATCTAATTTAAGTGAAAACAGTCTTTCACTTTTGTGTATTGCTAACTATAAGTTATAAAGTTAAAGATTTAGCAGAAAAGTTATTATTTCACTGCCTTTGTAGATAATGTCATTCACATCACAGCTTGTTATCACTACACATGTTTGAGTCAAAAATTTTATCTCCAGCCCAGACTTCTCCGAACTATAGACTCTACAGCCAGTGCCCTTGCTATGTCTTCTTGGATGACTCAGAGGCACTTCAAATTCAACATATTCAAAACTGAACTCATGATCTACTTCTACCAAACAGTTTCTCTTCCAACATTGCTAGTTTATCTGTACAGCTAGCTCCACTAACCAAGAAGATAAGACTCATTTTTGGTACTTTCAAAACTCCTTTGCCCCGTACCATGCCCCTGTCATCAGTTAGTACTGATTTTACCATCTAACTGATTCCAAAAGTCAGAGGCAGCTCTGTTCATTTCTCTACATTTTTATAACCACCAACTTAGTGATACCTTCATTTCTTACCAAGAATACATACTACCCTTCTAATTCTCTATTTACATCCACTCTCGACTCACTCCAGTCAATTTTCTATAACATAGGCAAGGTGGTCTTCTCAACATGCAGATCTGATGTCTCGCTTTCTGAAAGTAGCAGTGGCTTTTCATTACTTTACAACAAAATCCAAATCTTCTACATGGTTTTTGGATAGTTTAACCATTTAGTTTAATTTCTCACTTTTCTCCTGGCTATCTGCAATCCAGACATGCTTTCCAGCTTTTTTCTTTTAGTAGATCTTTCCATATGCTTTTCTTGGTGTTTAAACATTTATGTGATCTATTTGTCTAACCTTGACTACTTAAATCCTCTTTATCCTTCAAGTAGTAACTCAGTTATGACTCACTTAGAGACCCCTATTATATGTTCTCATAGCATCATATAACAGTCTTTCTTGACACTTTTCCTAGTATAATTATATACATATTTTTTAGTGTGTATTGATTTGGTTTTATTTGGTAAATGTCTATCCATCTGTCCTCTTCACTTGACTGGAAGTTCATTGAGGGCATTGATTGCTTCTTTTTTACCAATGATGATATATTGAGCACCTAATGGATACTCCATAAATATTGAATGAATGTATGAATCTACTTATATGACCTGGGTATATATTAAGATTTTTATTAAGTAACTTGATTAGACATGAATTTTGCTGAATTTGTATTTCATCTGTTTCATAGAAATTATATTTTTACTGGATTTGAGGTCAAAATAACTTCAATTCAATAAAATTCAGTGTTTATATTTTCCTAATTTCTCTCTCCTTTAACTTTTTTGCAGTGGTTCCACTCAGAATGGCAAGGGACAGTGATGATTATGAAAACTCAGTGAGTGGTAAAATGCTTAATAAAAATGCTCTGGAGGAAAATTTAGAAAGTACTAGTGAGATAGGAAGTGATGAAGAATCTGAAGATGGAATTACAGGCATTAGAGCTTCAGCTGATAATGATGACAACGGTGATGATAATGATGAAGAAAATGAGGAGGAGGAGGAGGAGGAGGATGAAAGTGATGATAGTGAGATTGATGATGAAAGTGACAGTGGCCCTGATCTTGCGAGAGGCAAAGGAAATATAGAAACTAGTTCGGAAGATGAAGAAGATATGCCAGATGTACTTCCAGAGGAATCTGGTTTTGAGCATGCTTGGAGAGAACTAGATAAAGATGCTCCTCGGGGTGATGAGGTAATCTTTTTGAATAAGATCATTTGTGAAGAACATAGTACAAGTAGCTTTTATGGATGGTAGGACCGATGTCATTAAGTGGGAAAACTTTATTGGTAAATGATAGTCTTGATGATTCTGATTAAAACTTCTTGGTGTGGAATATATCTATAGAAATTAGATATCTGTCCAAGCAGCTAAAGGATGAAGTTCTACGTAAACATCACATGAAATTTGTAGAAAATAACTTGATTACAAATCCTTATTACACCTGTTAGAAATGCAACAGGGTTCCATACTCAACTTCTCCATTCCTGCGTGACTGGCAAAATAGCTTAACAAAATTATCTCATCATTATGTTCTGATTCAGTAACTAAAAACCAAGCAAGAGAAAGTGCTTATCTGTTGACAGTTAACTATTGTATGACTAATCTGAAGGTGTCTTTTACATATTGAAACTCCTTAGGTAAATATTTTATTGATTATTTCAGATTTTTGAGAAGGAAGACATTATATTTTAGCATCTTTATTATGCAGGCATTGGGAATGACATACATTATATAATATAATTTTTCTCATTTCTTAGATTACACATCGATTAGCAGTTTGCAACATGGACTGGGATAGATTAAAGGCAAAAGATTTGCTGGCTTTGTTCAATTCATTTAAACCTAAAGGAGGTGTTATATTTTCTGTAAAGGTGAGAATTGATTTCATTTTGAAGTAAATATTTGTAAGTGTTTAAAGTTGATTCCCTTTTTTTTTTCTTTTACTGCTTAATGCATAACTGTATTGAAGGCATACCTTCCCCCCCCCCGCTTTATTGACATATAATAGACAGTTGCTTGTATTTACATTGTACAATTCAATTAGATTTTTTATTTTTTTCAATTATAGCTGGCCTACAATAATATATTAGTTTCAGTTGTACAGCATAGTGGTTAGAGATCTATATAACTCACTAGCACTTAAATTTAGTACTCCTCTTCCCCATTACATATTTATTACATTATTAACTATTTTCCTTATGCTACACTTTATATCTCCATGTCTTTTTTGTAACTATCCATTTGTACTTCTTAATCCCTTTGCCCTTTTTTGCTGTTTCCCTCCCTCCTTCCTCATCTAGTAGCCCTCCAAATATTCTCTTTATCTATGAGTTTATTTCCACTTTTGTTGTTGTTGTTTTTTACTTTTTTCTTTAGATTCCACATGTACATAATATCATGCAATATTTTACTCTATCCAACGCATTTCATTCAGTGCAATATACCCTCTGGGTCCATCAAGGCAATATCTTTTTCCATCCCCTTCCTTTTAGTCTGTGTGTGTTTTTTAATCTGAAATGAGTCTCTTGTAGGCAGCATATGTAGGGGTTTTGTTTTCTTATCCATTCAGCCACTCTATCTTTTGGTTGGAGCACTTAATTCTTTTCCATTTGAAGTACTTGTTGATAGGAATGTAGTTATTATTACTATTCTTCATTCATGTTTTTCTTAAAGAAGTCCCTCCACAATTCCCTGTAATACTAGCTTGGTGTTGATGAATTCCTTTAGCTTATTTTTGTCTGGGAAGTTCTTTATCTGTCCTTCGACTCTAAATGATAGCTTTGCTGGATAAAGTCGTCTTGGTTATAGATCCTGGGTTTTCATCACGTTGAATATTTTGCGCCAAGCCTTTCTGTCCTGCATAGTTTCTTGTGAGAAATCAGCAGCCAGTCTTATTAGTCCCTTGTAGGTAACTAACTGCTTCTGTCTTGCTCCTTTTAAGTTTCTCTCTTTGTATTTAACCTTTGGTATTTTAACTATAATGTTGTCTTGGTGTGAGCCTCTTTGGGTTAATCTTTTTTAGGACTCTCTGAGCTTCATGGGATTGTATGTCTATTTCCTTCACCAGATTAGGGAAGTTTTCCATTGTTATTTCTTCAAATACCTCTTCTTATTTTCCTTCAGGTACTCCTAGGACACAGATGTTTTTTCATTTAATTGTGTCCCATAGGCTCCTTAAATTATTATTATAGTCTTGGCTTTTATCTTGCTGGCCTGATTCAGTATCCTTGGCTTCCCTATCCTTTATATAGGTGCTTCAATCCTCTTTATCTACTCTTGATTCCTCTAATATACTCAACATCTCAGATAATGTGTCCTTCATTTCAGACTGGTTCCCTGTTATAATTTCCATTTCAAGTTTTAAGTTTTTTATCTCAGTGTTAAAGTTCTCACTGAATTCATATACACTTCCCCTGAGTTTATTGATCATCTTCGTAACCAGTGTTTTGAACTCTGCATCTATTACATTGCTTGATGCCATTATTTCTGGATATCTGTTCTGTTCTCTCATATGGTTTCTGCTCCTTTGTCTTCCCATTTTGGCTTTCTTTCTGTGTCTGTTTCTATGTACTAATCAAAGCTCCTAAGTCTCCTGGTCTTACTAGCATTATTTTGTATAGTAGGTGTCCAATGGCATGGTCCTGAGAGGAGTTCAGCTGCGGGCCAAGTTTAGCCCTAGTCTGTTCCCCTCTGGGGCCACTTGTTAAGATTCAGCAAGCAATCCACAGATGCTGAGCTTATAGTTGCTTCAAGAGACTGCACCAGAAACTGGAGCCTGCTGCTACCAGTATGAGTCTTAGCACTGCTCAGCAAGGAGTATAGGACCCGCCAAGGACACAATTGGGTGTGCCTTGGACAGGGCTGCAAGTTAGGGGACACAGAGTTTCAGGGAATCTTCTGGGCAGAGTGACTTCTGTTACCCAGTTTGATGATGTCTCAGCTCTGGTGGTGCTGTTTCCGCACACTGGGAAGGGACAGGGCTCAACAGAGGAACAATGGATACCTCCAGCACTTCTGCCTAGGAGAGAGCCTCGCCCCTGGCCCTCACTCTGACAACTCAGTGTTCCCCTATAAGTCTCTGGTGCCCCCTGTGCATTCCACATGGCGCTGGTGGTCAGAGCTTGCAGTTCCGTCATCATGAAAGTCTGCTCACGGATACAGACCCTTTAAGCAGCATTTGCAGCTGTCAGTTACAGCTGCCATAACCTCTGTCCCACTCAGCCGCTCAGGACTGGGTAGCCTCGTGTCTTTGCCCCCTCCTACTTTCTACCCTAGTTGTAGTGCTTCTGTTTATCTAGATCTCAGGAGACTTTGCTTGCTGTTTTTGCTCCATGTTTCTGTCACAACTTTGATTTGGTTACAAGAGAGATAAACAAAGCTTCTATCATCTATGCAATTTTTTCCACTTCTGATTCTCATTTTTTTAAGTCATAGTTTTCTTTTCAACGGAAATAATTTATCCGGAAATTGTTTAATACAGTTAAGAATGAAACTGATATAACAGGCTTCAAAGTTAGAATGAAAGAGATAAAATTATTATTACTAAAGGGTTATATGATTGTGTATAATTTAAAAACCCACATAAATCAATTCAGAAGCTATTATAATACAAATTCAGTAAAGGGATAGGGTATAAGATAAATATTTAAGGCCTTTTGAGCCACGCTTTTCTTGGTCAGGCCTGCTTCCACACCTGCAAGTGTACTTTCCCTTCTAATAAAACTTTTCTTTTATACTGTCAAAAAAAGGGGGGGAGATAAATATTTAAGAAATAAATTGCGTTCTTCATTACCCGCTTAACCAATTAAGAAAAATCTTATTTTATTAGCATTAGAAATATAAAATCCTTGGGAATTACCTTAAACTCACATGACCTATATGAAATAAACTATAACATTTGATAAATATGAAAACTTAAATAAATTTTGATGTACCATATTTCTAAAGAACCAGCATAGTGATTAGGAATCAGTCTTTCCAGTATGATAGACCTGCTTTCAGGGCATTTTGTTAACCTCTCAAATGTGTTGTCTTGACAAGTGGATGTAACAATACTATCTAGTGTAGTTGTAAGAATTAAATGAATAGGATCTCATACTGAGTAGTACAATGCCTGAAACAACTCTAAATTATTATTATTATGTTTAATATTTAAAGATGTCAGTTCTCCAATTTTAGTATAGTTTCAATCAAAATCTCAGTGCAAGTGAAAGTTAAGAAAAAGTGTACCAGTAATCATCTAAAAGAATAAACAACAAGGATGTTGAATAAATTTTGAAAATCATGTCAGTATAAAAAGGTTTATCCTACCAGTTTTAATATCTAAACATTTTCTAATGCTACGAGAACAGGTTTGGGTAAAAAATAGGGGGGCAAATTGATGGAATGGAATAGATAGAAAAGTTTATATGATGATTTGATCATGATATTGGGACAAACAGGCAAGTCTTTGTATAGAGAAATTAGTTCAGATCCTCACCTCATAAGAATCCAAAATAAACTCCAGATGAAGTAAAGAAAAAAAATTTTTAAACCACAGAAACAGAATAAAATAGAATTGTGTTTTTGTTAAATCTTGTGTTTCAGGAGATAAGTAGTAGGAATATCTAGACTTATGAAAAAGAAAACAAAACAAAGAATCAACAGATCCGATTACATATAATTTAAAAATTCTACATGAAGACCTATTATATACAACTCAAAGTCGTAAGAAAAACTCAAATCTCCTAGTTGTGTGGAATATTTCACACAATTCAAAAAAATATGGATTTGTTAAATGTATATTATGCCCAGTAGTGTCAGAACAGTGCACATTAATACAATTATATTTCTCGACTCTCAAAAGTAGCCAATATAGGCTGAAAATACTAAATTCTGGTAAGGATGAATCCTTTTTCTTATATCAAGACCATATCTATGTGATGAAATTATTATCAGTCCTATTAAAAGGAATGTCTTTAAAAGAAAGCATTACATAAATGGTATGACTTAGTTAAGTATTTACAGAATTGTTTTTCTTCATTATGTTTTACATATTTCTTTAATCGTTTTTCATGTATTTTATGTAAACTAGTTAATCCAGTCATTTTTAGTGTGCATGATTACATTGAGTTCCTTGAGCTTAAACTCTTGTTTCGATTTTCTTAATTTTTCCCTTGGATCCTCGAACCATCTTTTCCCAGTTGATATATGGAGGACATATTCCATTTTTGTTCCTAAGTACCACATCTTTTACTCTCCAGCCAAAATGACTATTGTTAAGGAGATTGCTCAGGGTGCTTTAGTTTCCTATAGCAGTTTGTAAGTGGGTCATTTTGCTGTTTTCATTAAGTCAGTCCAGTTGTAACTCTTGAGTTCCTGACCTTCACAGGTCCGGATTTTGTAAGAAAAGAAGAGTATAAATTACATTAATCTTACTTTTTTGTGTTTAGATTTATCCTTCGGAGTTTGGAAAGGAGAGGATGAAAGAAGAGCAAGTTCAAGGACCAGTAGAGTTATTAAGTATTCCTGAAGATGCTCCTGAAAAGGACTGGTATTAAATCACTATACATAATAAAACTAAATCTTCTGAATTCATGTTACTAATTCAGAAATCTGGCCACTTTTGAAAAACAGATTAAAGTCTGTCAGAAGTGGCACACTATTCCAACAATATTTTGTGTGTATATTTCTTTTTCTATACTCATGAAAATAATTATAGCAGTTTTGAAAAGCGTTTCATGATTAAACTGATTTAGAGTTCTCAGCTTCATTGCTCTGAATAAGTTTTGCTTTTTTCTTGATATGTTGCTTTCCATATAAGTGGCATTGAAACTCTGTTTGTCTTGAAATTATATAATTTTTCTAATTTGAGGATTAAATAGAAAAATTAAAAGAATGATTAAAAGTACTTTGTCATGATAATATAGTATATAAAAAAAATTAAGGTAGTCTTTAAACCACTAGATGGAGCCATATGTGCACTTAATAAAAATGGTGATTAAATATATTGATGACAGAAGAGAACAGATGCATACCCCCAAAGAATGTTGTAGTTAAGTATAAATTAAACTTATAATCATTTAGACTTGACAACACATCATTTTTTATAATTAGAGCTAATGCTTTTCTAGCATATCTTATAATACAGTGGTTAATTGTCCATCACTTTTACTCGAGAAGGGTGTATGTTGTACTAAAACAAACAAAATAACTGTTCTAAGAATTAAAATCAGTGATAAGCACATGTAATTCTCATACTCTCCTTTTCCAGATACCAAATTCCAATTAAATTACCTAGTCTGTACTTGGCCAAAAATAATAAATTGAACTTTAGTGTTTAATGTTCATAAAGACAAAGTCATAAAGAATGGATTGGTATGAAAGTTTAATATATTTTTCTTGAAACAATTACATTTGTTTTTTTAAAAGGATATTGGTATTGATGTTCCTGTATAAATAAGCTTAATGAGTTTTTTTCCCTTTTAGGACCTCTAGAGAAAAATTGAGAGATTATCAATTCAAACGATTAAAATACTATTATGCAGTAGTAGACTGTGATTCTCCAGAAACGGCTGCTAAGCTTTATGAAGATTGTGACGGCCTGGAATTTGAAAGCAGTTGTTCATTCATAGATCTAAGGTAATCTAGTATGTGTCTTACCAATTTAATCTTGTAACAGCATAATTGTAAGAAGTAAAATATCAGAACGGGTAGTGCTCTCTTTTGTTTCATATTCTAAAAGAGCATTTTTTGTTTTGGGATCAACTGTGTCTTATGAAATATCACCCTTAAGAAGGAAAACTTGAATGAAAAAATGCTGAAATGAGTAACCCTACATTTATGTCCTTTCAAATCTGTTGGCTTTGTTTTTAGGATGATGGGTTATACATAGTGATATTTCTTTGCAACTGTCTTTTATAACTAAGAACCAGATGAATTAACTTTTAAAAAAGCATTAAAGTGGTGGCAAAGGAATTTGCTAATAAACTGGTACCTCTAGATCTGTGCTGTCCAATATAATAGCCACAGTCACATCAGACTATTTAAATTTATTTAATTAAAAATGTAAAATTCATTTGCTTAGTCACACTAGACATAATTCAAGTACTCAATGGCCACGTTCAACAGAGCAGAAACAGACCATTGCTGTTGTCTCAGAAAGTTCTGTTGAACAGTGCTGCTCTAAATGCTGCTAAGTGAATGGATGATGTTGTTGGCAATGTCTTCACACTTGAGCATTAATTTTACCACATGCTCAGGCTTCACTGACCCAGAGCTGAAAAACCATAAGTAATTGTGGATGTCAGTTCTAAGGAAACAGGAAGCTGAACTACTGTACCACTTTATCATTAGTCTAGTCCTTTTGAACCTAGTAAAGCATTCTGCTGTGATCATTTTCAGTAGAAATCACTTCTTCGTATTCAGGTTTATTAGAGGCTTTGTTCTTAAAGTGGAATATTTTAGAGAAAATAGGTATCAGTACATAGTCACTATGACTTTCATATTTCAAAAGCATTCCAACTGGTTGGAAAACACAAATAAAAATTTTTGAGTTGATAATTTGGGGTAAGATTTTAGCATGTTGAAGTATATATCAAGAAGGGCATCTCATGAGGCAAGCTATTTCCTTTTATTTTGTGTTAATTTCAGTAGGAGGCTTTTGTTTTGAATGTTTAAATAGTTATCAAACATTTGTTAGACTGTCAAACTCTTTGGGTATCATGAATTTATGTTAACATACTCTTTTTAGGATTGTTCTTTTTTTATGTTTATTTGGGGGCATTTTCATGCAGTGTTAGGATAAGTCCTGATGGTGCCTAGAAAATCAGATCAGTGACCTTGGAAAAAATTTACATTTCCTATTTTATTTCATCATACATAACATCAGAAAAGAAAATTGGGTTTTCAGCTGCCATCCAGTTATCTAAAATATAAGAGCATTCATATTAAGTTAAAAATATTAATCTCAGATATTTGTTTTTCTTTTGCTCAGTGTGTACAGAAATATAGCTAGAGGAGGATATTAATGTAGGTGTAATGAATCTTAATTATCTATTCCTCCCCTGCCCTCAAATCATTTTCGATAGAATATACAGCATATGCTTTTTGTTACATGTAGAAAAAATCTATATAAATTTAAAAACCTAAATATAGTAACCATGGACTATTTAACTCTGCTCCCCACCCCCAATTCCTTAGCCTAATGCCCAGGAATTGTGTAACAATTATAGTGGCTAGTTTACATTTAACAGCTGTTTATTTGTGAAAAAAATTATAAGAATATTGTTAGGATTTTTTAGTGTTGAAGAATCAACCTTAAGCTCCTTATTTTTAGTGTATGACACTTTATATTCAGAACACTTATCCTTTGATAATTATTCGATCTTCAGAATATCATGTAGCAAGCCAATGACTACACTATCTGAAGTCTAGATCTTCTTGAAACATGAGGGACCCATGTGTGTTTGCACCTGACTCATGTTAGCTGACTCCTAATGCAGAGTTTTTACCTACACAGAGTTCACTTAAATTTAGTGGAATTACAGATTTATAGCTTATGAATTTCACAAATTTTGTGCCAAGGTTATTTCTAACATTGTTTGCCTCATCTAAATGTGTGTTCTATAGAAACCTTTATATAGTATGTATGTATGTATAAACTATAACTAATTAGAAGAGAATCTAAACTCTAGTTGTTTATTACTGCAGCATATGTTTAAATAAATTTATTTTCTGTTTGTTTCTTAGGTTTATACCAGATGATACTACTTTTGATGATGAGCCCAAGGACATAGCCTTAGAAGTGGATTTAACAGCATATAAACCAAAATATTTCACATCTGCTGCAATGGGAACATCAACGGTATTTCTTAACTTTTAAAAATGTGTAACTGGATTCTATTGCTTTAAGAAAAGACTTTGTGTACTATTTACTTACAGAATCTTTAGAAATGGAAAGTATTCAAAATTTTAATGCACAGTAGTAATGAGACACAAATATATTTGCATTTTTATCTACCACATCTGTTTGAAACTATTTTCAGATTTTTGTTATGCCTTTAAGCCTGAGTCAGTCACCTGAGAATGTTTTTTTTCTTGTTTTTCTCATATACTTTTATTAATATCTTAAGGAGTAGGAGGAAGGAAGTAACAGATTACCTCAAATCACAGTTAAAACAATACTAGTAGAAATTTAAAATAGTAAAACTTTTTTTTCTGCAGATGTTGTCCAAAATTATAAAAACAATTGAAGTAAGGTAATTCAGGACTACTAGGTGTTGCATTAATGCTTAATAATAAATAGCCAAAAGATTTCTATTGAATTAGTTTGCTTCTTAGCTATCTACCTTCTCTCTTTTCTCTCTCCTTCCTCCCCTTGTGCCATTAACCTGTCCACAGTTGGACTCTGCAGCATCCATACAGGCTTCCCATTGCCATTCCTATGACAGATAACCATGTTCTTTTGAGGATGAGCTGGTGGCCAAAAGAGGGGTTTCTGTGTCTGTCATAGTGATGGGCACTATGTGGCCTTGGTTAGTTACCAAGTATAGTAAAACCCCACCATTATGTGATAACTGAAATCTAAAAGATTTAGTCACATAAAATGTAGAGTCATGTTATTTTCAAAACTAAAAAATGACCAGGGCAAACCTGTCCAGCCAGCCAGTCTGGAGTTCTTAGTGTCTGGCTGTGTCATCCCCATCTGTCGTTCCAGCAGTGTTTTTGTGGTCCTCAGCTCAGATTTAATTATCAGAATAGGGGTATTCTGAATCTTGTGACTAGCTAGAAGTTCTAAGACAATGGCAGCTATTTTAAGGATCTGATTTCTTGGTTAATTAGTGCCTGTTTTGCTGTCCTGATCTGAGGAGATTAGCTTGAAGAAAAAAACAAACAAACAAAAAAACACGACATGAGACTCACCCTTTGATGAAGATAAAACGTCTAATAGGACCCTTTCTGGGAATGGGGGCTGCATAGAGGACAGGAGCCAGTCACTAGACCCATCATGTTATGGATGAATTCCTGTATCATGGGGTTTACTATACTTACAATGAATAGATGCCTTTCTCATCAGTGGCTCTTAATCTTTTTTGAAAAATTGACCTCACTGAGATTGTGTTGAAAACTTCATCAACAGATTCCACATAATTAGCCCTGAAATACCTAGAACTCCAGGTGAAAAACACATTTTTACTGATTCAGAATCTAACTTTTTCACTAGTGCATTTTTAAAATTTCTTTTCACTACAGTCCACAAACTGTTGAATTTTACTCCCAATAATGGAGTACCTTGCATATAGCAGAGAATTAGGAGGGGGAAGGTACAGGTTAATAGAAATGGTTCCGTTTCCACAAATAGAATACTTTTTATTAAGCATGTCATTTATTATTTGCTTTAGCATGTCAGCTTTTTTAGCTTACTGTTAAACATCTAAGTGACAAATATTCTTTAACAAGTTTGGATGGCTGACATTTCCATTTTTATTTGTTATTTTTTGTTTTTCATTGGTGAAAGGTGGAGATCACATGGGATGAAACTGATCATGAAAGAATTACAACACTTAACAGGAAATTCAAAAAGGAAGAGCTTTTGGACATGGATTTTCAAGCCTACTTAGCTTCCTCTAGTGAAGATGAGGAGATAGAAGAGGAATTGCGAGGTACTTATTAATCTTCTGATCTACATTTGTAAGCTTTTAGATACCTAATCTAGACTTGGTCACGGAAATATGTCTTTGGCAGTAGTTTAAAAGGGGTACCAAACTATTCCTCTGAGTTTCTGCTTAGTGCAGGGTTACTAGTCGAAATCCTCCCCTCTGTGGTCTTTAACTTTTGTCCTCTTGGTGCTGCCAGGCTGCCAAACTGTAGTTTAGTCTTATAGCTGTTTTTTTTAATGGATTAATAAATGCTCTCAGTGCAAAAGAGGTCTTGAACACTGAGATTATCTCTCTGGTATACCCTTCTCCTTGATAGTGACTTGGTAATTCTTCACTGACTTGTCAGTTCTTTGAAGTTTGCTTTTCTTTTTTTAAACCCCTTTGAAGCTTTACAAATTTTTAAAAATATTTGATCCAATTCAATGTTCTCAGTGAAATGGTTGGTCTGAAGTACCTAGCTTACCATTAATAAAAGTAGACATTGTGAGATTATATCTTTATTTAAATTTTTTTTGATGATTGACATAATCAGTGGTATATTTTAAAATGGTATCTGCTATTTGTTTAAATCTCATTTTTTTTTAAAAAAATAAATTCAAAATTCCCCTTTTTCTGTATACTGGATCTGCCTCTGCTTGGAAATTTGGTTGTTTGATTATAATTTCATATCAGTTTTGAATGATACTGTCTATGTTATCATTACATCTTTATTCTTACCTATTAGGAGAATTCCCAGTCATGTGAAATTATTCGTAAGAGGTTTAGTGTTGACAACAACTAAAGAACCATAAATGCTAGACGTAGGTATAAATATTCTAAATTATCAGGAATGAATATTCTGACTTTTATTTATAGCTTAACATTTTTATAGCTGTCCTTTTGGTTTTTCTTTTACGTATGTATTATTTGTGTAACCTAAATATGAAATTAAATAAATCCTAAAATGCTTCTTTAGTATTATAGGTTCATTAAACCTTAACTTTCTTAAGAAAGATCCTACAGTTGGGCTATCACCATTCTTTTTAGACCACTTAAGATATTGTTTCATTATTCTAAGTTTTTTGTAAAGTACTACTCTTGAACTATATTCCACACATGGAATGGAAAATCACATTTAATCATTCTCATTTCTTTGTTCAGACATCTATTAATAAAACTAATAAGTTCTTAGGTAATTAATAGTCTCTGGAAAGATATATGATATGCAGTGGTAGTTGTGTTGGGCACAGAAGCCTTTACATTTTTTTAAGGCCCCGTTGGCTGTTGTTTGTTAATTTCTTCGGCCGTCCAAATAATTGAGTGTCCATTTTATTTCTAGTGTACACAGAGTAGCTTTTTCAAATGCTTTTTCAAATAGCATTTATGTCTTTTTCCCCATAGATGCACTGTTTTTTTTCACATTTTCTTTTTATTTGTATGCCTCTATGGTCATTTAGCATGTTTCTGAAAATTCTGGATAATTTTTCTTCACTAGCAGCTCTAAGATAAAGGAAAAAAGCACATTCCATGTACACTTGTGAGGATCGGGTACAGTTTTTCAAATAGGTTTCTTTGATTGGTTTGTGAGAACTGGATTTTAAAATGATATTATTGACACTAGAACAGCTAATATTGTGGGAATTTTGCCAGTATATTCTTGTTAAGATGTTGGGCTTTGCTGGTTTCAAGTCCTGACTTCACTACGTAATATAGTTACATTAGTTAAGTTTTCTTAGCTTCCATGCCTTTCTTTCCATAGCTATGACATGAGGATCATAATAGTACCTGGTTCGTGGTTGGAAAAAACAAGATAATGTACATAAAGTGGTTAGCATACTCCCTCATATCATATATTTTTACTTCTAAAATTTTAAAGATTAATGGCTTTTTGTTTAAAATATGCTACTCATTAAGTTTTTAAAAGCATGAATATTTCTTCAGTATTTTAATTGATAACAGGCTTACTTCAACCTGTAATTTAGTACTTTTCTTAGATACAATAGTATATTCAAATAACCTAGAGTTACTGGATGTTCCTGGTGTTGTTTATAAGAGATCATAGCAGGGCTTCTTACTGTTACAATTATTTTTTCACTCCTTGTATAATGTTAAGGGTTTCACAAAGGATTGCCCTTGAATTGGGAAAAAACAGACCTACATGAATTATCCCACATTTTAAGGCTTCAGAAAGTAAAATTTAAATACTGGAAAAAATCAATTTAAAGTAGGCCATCAGAGACTTACCACTAAAATTTCAACCTGGAAGGAGCTTGCTTCTAATTATGTTTTCAGAAGTAAACTTTTAATAGAAAGAAATACATTGCCATTTTGTTAATGTGTTCCTGATGTTTTATCCATTGAATTATGGGATACATGACAGAATTCCATCCAACATCATTATTGTGGCACAAAGAACAAACAGGAAAAAAATGAATTTCAGCTGTTTGAGTGAAAATGTAAAAGTGTGATAGGATGGAAAGAATGTCCTGGACTATTTTTTATTCACTTAGAGAAAAAAAAATGTGAAAACATTTACTTAACCAGTCTTTTTTCCATATCACCTTTTTTAAGCTGTAAGGACAGTCTGTTAACATTGATGTTTCACAGCTAAATGCTTAATAATGGCAAACATTTTTAGTGATCAAATAGCCATAACTCCTAGAAGAGAGTGCATTCTTTATGCTACTTCTAAATTTTTCTTTACTGGGACATTTAGTCGATTCAGTAAGTCTGTATGTTTTGCACTAAAACTTGGATTCTTAATTTATATTTTTACCTTGGAGAATTAACAGTAGAAATATAGAACAAACAAACTTTTTCACGTATTAATTTTCCTAGGTATTTGTTGTCCGTGAATTTTGTTTCTTTGTGTTCTAATTATTTTTATAAAATTAGGCAGTGAAAATGAATATTTTTCCACACAAGGAAATTAATTGAATGAATTACTAATTTATTCATTTTTTATTCTTAATGTGTTAAGGGAGATCCTAAGAGTAAGCATACTTGCTCACCATCAAATGGAAAGGACTCATTATTCTTTGCTTTGGATTACAAGCAACTTCCTTTATCTGTCTTTTCATGAACAGTTAAATCCATGTATTAAATGCATCCCAATAATCGCTAGCCTCCTTTTAGTGAACGTACATTTTAATGCCTCTGTGATAGATGGTGGAAAACATAAAGAAGGATAAAATGTCATCCCTGCTGTCTTATAGGGAATAGAAGTTCAAGGATGTTAAATGACTATGTAATTATTTTAAAATATGAATTTTAATAAAAGGGAGATTCCCAAATATACTACTGTGACAGTGCTAACTCATATTACAGATAATTTTTATCATAAACAAGACCTTAGTCTTTGATTCAATTCATTTAATGTTAAGAGTTTAAGTCTGATTGTGATACTCTGTTATTATAGTATGTCTGACAACATCTTTTAGGAGGGTGCTGTATTGACTTAGAGATTTAAATACAAGTTAGATGTGAATTATTTCTGTGTATTAAAATTGTTTTTTGTTAGGTGATGATGGAATCAGTGTAGAAGAAGATGGGAAAACAAAAAAAAGTCAGAAAGACGACGAAGAACAAATCGCTAAATATAGGCAACTTTTGCAAATTGTTCAAGAAAAAGAAAAAGGCAAAGAAAATGAAATGGAAATGGAAATTAAGTGGGTTCCAGGTAAGAATTAGCTATTAACTAAATGTTCATTTGTTTTTCTTTATTTTAGGATGTTTAGTGCATTTTAGATATAAAAAAAAGAAGATTCTCTTTTTTGCAAAATTAAACTTTAAAAATCTTATTTTCCAGAAATGTTTTGGGAAGAAGTTAACATGGTATTTGCATATATCAATTAATTTAGGGACTAGTGTTTTGAGTCTTACCAGCTTATTCTTGGTTTCTTTGATTTACTAACTACAAATTATTCCTGTCCATTTATGTAAGTAAACTTTTTCTAAATTTGATTCCATTATTCTCAGGATATAGAAACTTGAATCCAGGTACCATGTGTTCTAAAGTCATTAAACTTTTTTCAAAATATGTAATTCATAAGTGGACTTTTCACCCATAACCCCTAGTAGACCTTAATTAGTGAGGTTTCACTAACACAAAATGTGTAATATATAGTTTTCCATCTCAATTTTGTTGTTACTACTCAAAGAAGTATAGCATAGTAAATGATTTTTATAACTGCCTCGAACCATTCAACAACTTTTTTTAGAGTAGTGCAATGCTAATTAAAACCATGTCAAAGCTAAACAAAGATAAAAAGCTAGGATAAATGAGGATTGTTTTATAGCATATGCATTTTTTTTTTTTTTTTAACAATCCCGACTGGGCAAATCAGGATGTGCCTTTGCAAACTTTTATTTTTGCAGATTACTGCTTTTTTACATATATGTTGTCTTTTAAAGCTAGATGTAGTTTTTGACAAAGATTCAGTTCTTTTAACCTCTAGATGAAAGAATACTGACAGCTTATAACACTATTGATTAAAAATTAAGTGTTCTATATTCAATTATATCTGTTTGTTACAACTAGAATGTTTTTGCACTGAGAGCAAAACACGTGTTTGCAAAGGTGCTTTTCATTTGGGGAAAAAACAGCATGTTTTAATATTTGAGAATTGATTATTGTAGTAAATTTATTAGGATAGACACATGTCTCTTCCATATTCCTGTAAGCAGCGCTATGTTGTAACCCATTTATTTTAAATGTTTGGCTTCTGCAGGACATGATAGCAAGAAAAATGAAGGTTGGTAGCGTTATCATATGTACAGTGGTTGAGAGAACTCAGTTAATGTAGCCTGAATAAGAAAAGCTTAAAAAATGACTTAATAGTTATTTTCAAATACTTACAGGATAAGTATGTAAATGAAGATATAATCATTCTTATTACTTCAGGAATCAGTGCTTTTGCCAGTGGATAAAAGATGAAAGAAAATAGATTTCAAATAATACGAAAAGGAAGCCTCTATATTGTTAGAATTGTCTAGCAGAAGAGCACGAAGCCTGCTTGTAGGGTTTGAGTACCCTTTGTCAGTAAGTCTCACAATAAGGCAGTATGATCATACCATTCAGGGATGTTTGTGAAGAAACTTTTTGCTTGAGGTCCTTGATTTTATTTTTCAAGAAATACTGAATTCTATCTTTAAAGTCAAATATGTTGTAATTGTAGCTTAATTCTAATCTTACAATGAGCTTATTGAAAGAAGATATTTTAAATGAACCTATTTACAGTTGAGATATTCAGTTGACTGAGAAAGCAAATTTAAAATTAACTTAAGAACTTTTATGGCAAATATTTCAGTTACATTGAGTGGACCAGATCTAACATTTGTCCTTCTTAACACAGTTATGTAGTGTAAATACCAAAAAGTAGTATTTACACTTGTGGCTGTAACTGGAAGATTTTAGCACTATGGTTTTCCTGGGGTAAACCTCTCTTGGTCATGGTGTATTGTCCTTTTTATATACTTCTAGGCTCACTTTAGTAATATTTTGTTAAAAGATTTTGCACCTATGTTAATGAGGAATATTTGTCTATAGTTTTCATTTCTTGTGGTAGCCTCGGTTTTTGGTATTAGGATAATCCTGACTTCATAAAATGAATTGAGAATTGTTCCCTCTTCTATTTAGCAATACATTTTTATCTTGACTCTTTTATTTGTGGCTGTAATATTAATGTCATATAAAATATTTTGAAATGTAAAAAAAGATTATCACCTGTAATTCTATTACCCTTATCCAGCCACTAAGTGATTAAATAGATTGTGGTTTAATTGATCATTTCTCTGTTGTTGAAGACTTAATCATGTTTCTAATTTTTCACTACCATAGACCTATGGCACTGAAAAGAAATGTGACCTAAGGCTGTCACTGATTCCAAACTCACAAATATTAGTAGTTTCTTAGATCTCTTCACTTTCATCACTAGCCAAGTAATTGACTTAATATTTTAGGGACTTTTAAAAACAATTTTTTAACAAAGGTGATTTTTTTTACCCCCATTTTAGAAATGTCTCTATGCATGGTAAACTAGTAGAGACCACAAGGAGAAACTAATGCTGGCAGTTAGGCTCACTTACTAGTTAGTTACATGACTTCCTCACTCACATAGCAACTTTACATATGCTGTGTATCAACCTCTGGTTCTCTTACAGGTTATTAAAACTACCAGTGTCAAAACCCAAATTTTAAATCTCAGATGCCAAGCATCTTGGATGTTATAAATAGTCTATAGCTTTTTCCATATTTTGAATTATTTTCATAGGATAGCTTCCCAGAAATGGAATTGCTAGGAAAGGACATTTTGTGTCTTGAGATTATTGCCAAATTTCTTCTCAAAAGGGTTGTACCAGCTTATAGGCCTTTCAACAGTGAAAAGAAGTGCCAGTTTCATGGAGTTACTAATATTGTGTATATATTTTTTACTGTTAGTTGAATGGAGGAAAATTGATATTCTAATATATAATGCTTTTTTAAGTCATTCACTGTAATACTTCTGAAGGTCTCAGGTTGGGTATTGTTTCTTGTGAATCTTTGGCATGTATGTGCACCTGAGTGCACACACGTGCATGTGTAAATGTAAAGGATCTCTTACATACTAGACATGTTAAAATCAAATAAATGACCTCATCTTTCTGGACCTCAGTTTATTTATTTGGCAAGTGAGATTAATAATACCTTCTTTGCTTAATTTGAGTATTTATAAAGGTATCTTATAAGCTGCAGTACTATCCATGTCATATGTGTATTTTGTTGGATTTGTGTCTTAAAAATGTGTGTTCCCAGTAATACACTGAACCTCAGTACTTTTGTGATGTTATACTTCAGTAAACCACAGAGGGTCAGTATGAGATAATATTATATCATTCATTGTTTTTTCCTTTGGCTTGAATTTCCAAAATATTAAGCTATTCAGAAAAATAAGTACTCTTAATCACTGATACTTGTTAGAGTATTGTTTGGTTTTTAAAATAAATTTTAACTTAGACTGTTTAAACTTTCTGTCTTTTTACATCGGATTATACAGTATAGTAACATCAAGTGTTTAAATTTTTAAGGGTAAATATTAGGAGAGGCAGGTAACAGGTACATGGACTTAACAACTAGAGCGAACTACTCTTTCTATTGATAGTCTAGTTCCTTACAGAACTATGATAATACAACCTTGTTAATTAGGATTATAAATAATTTAAAATGTTGTGTTATAAGATTTTTTTTAAAGCCACAATTCATTATTTTGGTGTACACTGAGTAATATTTCCCATCTCAATGTATTGCTAAAAAGATATCCTTCCTGACTCACTCTGATGAGTAGAGAAAGTGATGCATATAATTAGCATTTTGGGCTTTCATCAGTGAATGTGCCTCATTAGGGAATTTCTGTTTGTGTGTGTGTGTGTGTGTGTGTGTGTGTGTGTGTGTGTGTATGCACATATGTACATATGTGACGCGTAATTCGTTTTATCTCGTATATACTGACCTCCCCTATATTAATATTTTAATAATTTTTTGTCAAAGTACAAACAATACATAAATAATATCTTTGAAATTTAATACAGAATATGAACAAATAATGACATTTGTTTATAATCTGAAAAGAGATAAGATGTGGTAAAAGACTTCTTTCTTAGTTATCTCTGGTTTAATACACACTGGTGAAAAGGATGGCTGATCTCTTTTCTATCAACATCCTTCAGTACCGCAACTTTTTTTCAAATACTTATTGAGCACCTACTATCTGCCAAGAACTATTCTAGGAACCCTATAAATCAAACATACAAATCCTGACCTCATAAATCCTATATTCTGGTGAAGAGGAGAGAGATGACTCTCTAGTAAGAAAAATATTTGAGCAGAGAATAAAGGAAGTAGAGGTCAGGGAGTGAAACATGCAGAAAAAAAGTGTGGGAGCAGAGGAAATAGCAAATGAGTGGCTTTGAAGCTGTAACTTATCTATTGTGTTTGAGGAATAGCGAGAACAGTGTGACTGGAGTGAGTGATGTAGAGAACAATAGATGAGGTCAGGGAGGTAATATGGTGCCAGATCATGAAGATCTTGTAGACCATGTTAAGGGCTTGAACTTGTTCTCTGAGTGAGATGAGAAGCCATTGGAGTGTTTGAGTTGAGCGATCAGATCTAACTTATTTTTTTCCAGTTTTATTAAGATATAATTGACATACATCACTGTAAAATCTTAAGGTGTATAGTATAATGGTTCGACTTAAATATATCGTGAAATGAGTACTGCAGTAAGTTTAGGTAGCATGCATCAGCTCATATAGATACAATAACAAGAGGATCTGACTTGTTTTTAATAGGATCACTCCAGCTGCTATCTTGAGAGTAGATTAAAGTAGAAGGCAAGGACAAAATTGGGAAGATCAGTCAAGAGATTATTGCAATAATCCTGAAATAGTAAAGGTTGTGAGTGGAACAGGTTTGTAGGAGAACCTCAAAAATTCTCTTTTGGTTACATGTTAAATTTAGATATTGAAATAAACAGAGACCAAGGAGACAGTTAAGTATACAGTTTAGATTTCAAGGAAGAGGTCAGAGCCAATGATATAAATTTAGGAATCTTCATTTTATAGATTTCTGAAAGTGAATAATACTAAGGGAGTTCTTACAGATATAAAAGAGAAGAGTTTCAAAACTGATCCCTGGGGTACTTTAGCATTTAGAGATTGAGGAGGTGAGCAGGGACCATCTAAAGGCAGCTGGGAAGAAGCTACCAGAAATACTGAAGTAAATTTAGGATATCCAGACAGCCAAGTGAAGAAAACATTTCAATGAGAAGAGGGGTCAATAAAATATAGATTGAAAATGACCATTATATTTAGCAATGTAGTGTTATTCGATAGTTTCGGTGGAATGGGGAGGATAAGAATAAGGTGGGTTCAAGAGAGTATGAGGAGTGGAATCAGAGACACAAGTACAGATAAGTCCTTTTTCTAAAATATGTGACTGGTAGAGAGTTGCAGGCATCATGACACTTCATTCCTAAAAATACTTCAGCAAATACAAAGACATTCTTCTGTATGAACAATGTCATTATCATACTAAGGGAATTTAATATTGATAAAATAATAGTCGAATTTCTCACTCATTCTAACAATATTTTTTAAATTCTTTCCTGATCCAGGATCAAGTCAGTTTTAAAGCATCTACTCTAGTTGGCTTATATAATACCCACAATTTGAATTGGTCTGATTGTTTCCTCACAATTCAGGCAAAAACTTTTTGCAAGAATTCTTCATAAATGAAGTTGTATACTTTCTATTGCCTCATTAAGAGGCACATAATGTCAGTTTGTCCCATTATTTGTGCTGTTAACTTTGCTCACTCAGTTAAAATAGCATCCATCTGATTCTTCCCATTGTAAAGGCACATTTTTTTCCTTTATGATTGATAAGTAATTTGTGGGGTATGTGGATATTCTGTTTCCCAACATTTTACCTGGTGGCATTAAAATTCATTGATGATCACTTGCTTGAGTCTGTTATCATTGGTTGCAAAATGCTGATTTTCTATGTTTATCATTCCTTTTACATTTATTAGCCTAGCATTGCTAACTAATACTAGTAGAGCTTTCTCCCCACTCTTTTTTTAATTTATTATGAACTTGTAGATTGACAGAGCTTGAGTTTTCCTATAATGGGTCATACTAGAATAGGAGAAGAACTGGAGGGGAAAGTGAGATCAAGAGAGGATTTTTCTTTAATATGGGAAAAGTAATGGCATGCTATAGACTTTTGGGAACAATCCACCAGAGACCAAAAAAAAAAAAAAAATGATGATGCAATGAACAACATTCTATAGTAGGCAAAAGGATTTGAAATAATTTTGCACAGGCAGATTGGCCTTCGATAGATGTGCATGGACATTTCATCCATTGTAACAGGAGAGAAGAAAGCAAAGAATACATGAGTAGAAATAGTGGTGGAGCTGTGATACTCTTATATTTACTTGTATTTTCTTAGTGAAATAGGATGTAAAGTTTTCAGCTGAGGTGAATAAGGAAGGAGGTGAAGGTTTGAAAACAGACGACATAGTTGTCTGAGTGGCACAGAGGGATATTTAATAGTTTTGCTGAGCAGCAATAAGTGTGCACTTCAAATTCAGTAAGATGGGTCAACATAATTAACCACATTTAGTGGTGTAGTGTAAGCATGGAGTAAGGGGAGAGTTGGATTAAAACGAACTAGAAGTTTTCTCAAATGTGACCAAGCAAGAGAGAGGCAAGGGGATTAAGGACAAGAGAGTGATTATAATGATGGACTGTGTGATATCTTTGTTGGGTTAGGAAGGAAATGAAGGTATGTATGTTGAGGGCAAGGAATAAAGGAAAAGGGAAAGGATTGATGGATTGTAAGTCCCTAGGAGACAGAGGAATTGTTAGCCTTGGGGGTGCTAGAGATTAAATGGAAAGATTTGGAGCTAGTGGTTGATTATGGTGAGATTGCAGTTTTGGGTAATGACATGTTCTAGTTATGAATCTGGGATAGGGTAGAGTATAGAATAATATGAAGTCAGTGAACTGTGAGGCCCAGAGCAGTGGAAGGGGGTTATCTGTGTGGACACTGAAATCACCAAGAGTTACGACAGGGCTAGTATTGGAGAGGGCAGCAGGGAGCCAAAGCTTAGCCATTCAAGAAATGAGGGGAGTGACTACAGTCATTAGATATCTACAGTAAAGAGAATATTAGGTGGTATAGTCTGGTAACATGATTTTCAAAGTTGGGGGCTTTAGGGAGGAGGGCCAGCCAGTGGACAGGACTTGGCAGTGAGTAGCAAGGACAGACTATAGGAGAGAAAAATTCACCACCTAAAAGGGGTACGAAAAAGCAGTGTCTCTAAAGGAGAACCAGATTTCAGTGAGTTTCAAATTAGCAAGTGAATGGATAAAGAGAATTTCGTTAATGGCTATTAATGTAATAGATGACCGATTAGAACCAACTAATGTGTTGAGAAAGGTTGGGAAATGTTCAGCATCTTCTTAGGAGAAGGGATGAGTTGTAGATCCTAGACTTCTTGTGGTGACAGATTTAAATAGGGATAGAGGGCATAATGAGATTAGTACTGATGGTCTTAAGGCTATAATAGTGGTGAGACTGTGGTTGTTGTAGGAGGGATGTTGTCAGCAACACCCAAAGCTGGATGCTTACTCTCAAAAGAGGCATAGAAGCCAGAAGAGATGCAAGGATTCCACTCTTCTTGCTGTCTCACTCTGCAAGAGGAGTCCTTTCTTAACTCCCACTCGGTGAGGCAGGAGATGGTATTGCAGCTCTTCCTCACCCTACTTAACTCTTTCCTCCACTCTTTACAGTTGTAATTCTATTTTTATTCTGGTATTTGCTCTTAATTCTGGTCTTCCTTTTTTCCCCTCCTTTATTCCACCTCCATTCCTCTGTTTGATGTCTCACTGAGAAGCTTAAACACAGACATGTATCTATGGCCATTGTATTTATTATTTATTCAGAAATAAAATTCTTTGAATCAGTGTGCATTCATTTTGCTAGGCAGCCCAGTTTCAAACATTTTACTTTCATACATCTCAAAACCTGTTCATTTTACTTTTGGCCATATCTGTATTTCCGTTTATTGCCAATGTATCCATTATTTGAAATATAATCACGAAAATGTTTTTTTGGTCAGAACTTTTAAAATAACCAGATGTTTAAAATTTTGAGTTGAATGTAGAGAAGAACATTAAGTGGAAAACCTGAACTTAAAATAATCTAAAAGAATTTGCAGTTTGCTTCATATTTTGGTGATGGGGAGGAAACCAGTTTATAGGCACTAGCATAGCTTGTACATAGCTGATAATTGGCTAGAATTTTAAAACTTGGATGTGCACTCCTTGCTTGAATCATCCACTTAACAAGTTGACTGTAAGGGCTTTGTAAGGTAACAAGCAGAAATTTCCTATGCAAAAAAAATTTTTTTATTGAATCATTTGTGGAATGTATAATAAAAAACAAGAAGGCACTACTAGGTTTGTCTAAAAATGTTGCTAGCACATTTTCTCCATAGAGTTGCCAGTAAATTTCTCAGAATTTCCTGGATTATTTTAAAGATTACTGTCTAGATAATACTAAGATTTAATTAAAAAAGAAAAAGTTTTTCCAAGAAGCTTAAAAAATTTTCTAAAGCAAAAACAGGATGCTTTTATACTAGTAGAACTAAAATTCATGTACTTATGAAGTTTCAGGTTAATTGGTCTGCTGTTTTAGGATCCAAATTAAGTATGTATATTAAAGGCTTCTGGTTGCAGGCATCTAGAATAATTCTGTTAATGTGGTACTTCCCTTTCTGCACATGTATCACGTCAGTTGCTTTTGCATCTGTAGCTACTATTTCCAGACAGTAGTACTTTTTTGACTTTGCCTTAGATTTACAATCTGCCTGAAGTCAGTTCAAGAAGAGAGAGCTTGCTTCATGTATTGTTTCCCACAGCCCACAGCTGTGTTGATTTGTTTGAAGTTGTGAATTCTTTGGCCTTTAAAGCAGAACTTTTGCCTATTCTATTTGAGGTTGTCTCATGTCATCATTCTATACACTAACTGCCTGGCTAGCAATATATCATTTTTCTCACACTTATTCCATATGTTTCTCTGACAGAATTCACTCAGACAACTTAACTTTGGGTGATTTCATTATTGCTGTTTTTTTCCCCCCTAAAATTGGAAAGTTATATAACCTCAAGTTTACTACTTTAACATGTTCATTTTTTCCCCAATTTTTTCATTGTGTTAAAATACACGTAACAAAATTTACTATCTTAACTGTTTTTAATGTATAGTTTAGTGGTATTAGGTACATTCATATTGTTAAACCATCGCCGTCATCAATCTCCAGTACTCTTTTATCTTTGCAAAACTGAATCTCTGTATCCACTGAACAATAACTCTTCATTCTCTCTCCCCCCAGTTCCTGGCAGCAACTATTCTACTTTCTACCTCTATGATTTTACTATTCTAAGTATTTCATATAAGTAGAATCATACACTTCCTTTGTGTTTGGCATATTTCACTTAGTATAATGTCCTCAAGTTTCATCCATATTGTAGCATATGTCAGAATTTCCTTCCTTTTTAAGGCTGAATAATATTTCATTTTGTGTGTGTGTGTGTATTTTGTCTACTCATCCATTGACAGACAGATGGGTTGCTTCCATGTTTGAGCTATAACACATTGAGTTTTACACATTACTTTCTATATGTTTCTAAATAATCTTTATAATCATGATGCCTGCATCACATTCCATTGTATTTTCAGTTTATAAGTTATGAATCGGTCTCTTAATGTTGTGTTTTAGGCCCTTTCGGATGTTTTGCTATTTGGATAACAATAACCTCATGTTGAATTTCTAGTTTGAAAGGTTGGTCAATATTGAAATGCTAGGGAGGTTGAAGTTTTTTTTATTTCCTCTTATTTTTATAAAGAAAATTTTTTTCATTAATTGACATCAAAATGCTGTCTTGATTATACCTCAGTCTTAACATGTTCTTATATTAATAGCTTGTATAGTCAGAAACTCTTCTAGGGAGAACAATCGGGCACCCCTGAGTTTCAAGCTACAAATTTACAGGTAGATTTTTCAAATACAATGTTTAGGTTGGGACCTGCTAATAATGAAAGTTGGGATATTATTAATAGTTTACTATGATCATAGAAAGAATACAGGGCTTGTGTCAGAAAATATTGCTACTTTTTTTTTTTTAGGTTGGGGGGAAAAAACCCATAGATACAAAAGGTAAATACAGTGTATATGTACAGTTTAAAGAGCAATAATAAAATGATCACCTGTGTACTCAGTTTAAGAAATAACTAGTCCCCAGTGAGATTCCCCAGTTACACCCCCTTCCATCAGAGCAAACAATGAAACTAGATTTCATGTTAGTTATCCCCTCTTTCTATTATAATAGCTTATCATATATGCATGTATCTCTAAATAGTCTATATCTACATTTTATTAATTTGGAACTTTGTAAAAGCATCTTTTATGTATTATTTTATCATTTGCTTTTTTTGTTATTAACATTCTATTTTTGAGAGTTACCTATATCCATACATGAAGACTTTCACTGCTACATAGATTTCTATTATAGATATATCAGAACGTATTTGTTACCAGTTATTGTAGTTTATTGCTGTTGTAAACAATGCCTTTGTAAATATTCTTGGATTTGTCACCTAAGTATATATAGAATTTCTTAGATATATGTAGAATTTCTTGATTGTGGAACATAGGCATAATTACCTTGAGTAGGTCATGCTGAATTGTTCTTCCAGGTGCTTGTACCATTTTACTCTAATTACTAATGTGAGTTCCCATAGCTCTTTATCTTCACCGTTGATTGATATTGTCAGGCTTTTCGGTTTTTGCCAGTTGATTATGTAAGTAATTACGGTATCTCATTATGGTTTTAATTTATGTGTTATTGTCAAATATTTATTGAGTTCCTGCTGTGTATGCCAGGCTCTGTTCTTTTCTCTGAAGATAGAGCACTGAACAAAATGGAGAAAGGTCCAGGCCTTCATGGGGCCCTATGTTTTAGTGTTTGTGGGTTGGGGGAGGAGAGAGAAAGAAAGTTAGTAAACAAATAAATAGGTAACAAAAAGAAAAAGGCTTCAAGGGAATAGGAGGTTCAAGGGTAAGAGCAGGTAGCAATTTAAATAGGGCAGTCAGGGAAGGCTCATTAAAGTGACATATGCACAAAGCCCTAATAGAAAGGACAGTTCACACTATATATTAGTCTGGGAAAGAGCATTTCAGGTAGAGGAAACAATAAATGCGAAAGCCCTGAGGAGGGAGCATTTCTGATTTGTCCAGGAACAATAAGGAGGCAGATGTGGCTCTAGCAGAATGAACCATGGAGTGGAAAATAGTAGAAGATGAGGATACGTGTGGCTAAATCACAAAAGGTTTTGTAGACCTCTGGATGAACTTTAGCTTTTACTCTAAATGAAATGGGAAATGGAAGTGATAAGACCTGACTTAAGTTTTCAAAGGATAGCTCAGGCATTTTCCTAATTACTAATAAGGAAGAACATTTCTATGTGTTTCTTGATCTGTGAAATGCCTATTGTCTTTTCACCATTTTATGTAGTGTTCTTTGTTTTATTGAATCATAGGAGTTCTTCATGTATTCTGTGCTGGTCTTTTATCAGTCATATGTTTGGCAGATATGTTCTCCTAGTTTGTGATTTGTCTTTTTACTCTTTATAGTGTCTTTTGAAGAACAAAAATTATATAGTCAAATTTATTAAACTTGTCTCTTTATTCTGTATACCTGTTTCACATAATTAGATTAATTATAATTCTTGAATTAAGACACTCATATTGGTCCAGCACATCCTTTTTTTTATTTTTAATGATTAATAAGTGAACCTATTACAAAAGATAGAACTGTGCAATGACTTGACATTTATCCATTTGCTCTCCTCTTCTCCTCCATACCTAAAATAACCATTATCCAGATTTCGGTATTCACTTTGCTTTCCATTTTAAATATTTTCATCTCACCTACAAGTATTTCTAAAAAGTGTGAGTTCATAAAATGAACTGACATACACTACAAAATAGATGAATCTTGAAAATTTTATGCTAAGTGAAAGAAGCCCATCACCAAGACCACATATTTTATAGGATATATCCAGAACAGGGAAATCTATAGATAGGAAGTAGATCAGTGGTTGTAGGGGAGGGAGAGTGTTTCAGATTTTCCTTTCAGGGAGAGAGGTAGGGCTTCTTTTTGAGAAGATGAGAATGTTCTAAAATAGGCTATGGTGATGGTTATACATGTCTGAATGTACCAAAAACCATTAAATTATGTACTTTAAATGGATTAATTGTATTATATGAACTATATCTCCTTAAAGATGTTAACTTTGTTAACATGGCGGTGGTGTGGGTTTTAGATATTTTCAGATCTTTTGGAACTGATTTTTTTTTTCACTCCAAATCATATTGCTGAGATTTATCCATATTTGGTGTAGCTGTAGCTCATTCATTTGACCACTATATTACCATAGTCTATATATCTATTCTCCTGTTGAATACATATTTGGATTGCTCTTAGATGTTTAGTATGGTGAATCATGCTGTTATAAGCATTTGTATACATCTCCTGGTACGTGTTTTAGTTTTTCTGGGTATTTATCAAGTACTAGTCATAGGGTATTTGAATATTTAACCTTACGAGTGAAATACTAGAGTCTTTTCCAACATGGTGGTATTAGTTTACATTTCTGCCAATAGTGCTTGATTTGCGTTTCTCTTTTCACTAATGAAATTGAACATCTCATTATATTGGCCATATATGTTTCCTTCTCAGTGAAATATTCAAATTTCTTTTGGCTATTTTTTGTTATATTGTTTGTGCTTTTTCTGCCGAATATTAGGAGTTATTATTTATCTTTGATAATAGTCCTTTTTCTTTTATAAGATAGCAAGTATTTTCACGTAATTCCACTCCCCTCCCCACACAGTTTGTTGGAGGTATTATCTGACAAAAAATGTTCTTGATTTTAATATTATCAAATAATCCTTTATAGTTAGTGCTTTCTGTGTTTTATCTATGAAATTTTTTTCTATACAAATGAGACATGTTCACTTTTATTTTCTACTAAAGGTAGAACCTTTTCATTCTGCATCTGATAACTCATATTTTCTATACCTTTGAATCTATGCAGCATGCTGGGTAATTTCTTCAGTTCTGTCTTTCAGTTCATTAATTTTTTCTTTACCTCTGTATAATATTGCTGTTCAACTTGGCCAATGACTTTGTAATTTCAGTTAAGTTTTTGATTTCAGAAAGTTTTTTTCCCCAAAATCTTTCTCGCACTGTTGATAATCGGGTTTTTTTTTTAATTTTTTCTTTTGTTTTTTTAAATGTGCTGATTTTATATTCTATATCCAATAATTCCAAAGTTTATAGTCTTTCTAGGTCTATTTTGTATTATTTTATTTCAGCTTACTCTGGTTCATATTGAATTTTGATTGTGATCTCATTGTTTTGGGGTCTTTCTTTACCTTTGGGAATTCTCAGAGGCTTGGGTCAAAGGGCTTTTTTTAAAGAGCATTTACCAGGTGCCTGTGGGCACTTCCAATCCCAGACCAACTGAAACCAAATTTTTGGATTAGGGCTTTGGGGGTCACACAGATAGCACAAATTCCGGCCACAAATCCATGGATTTATAAGCTTGTTATAAGTTCTCTGGGGAAAAAATATATTTTTACTTCCCTTGTTCTGCCCATAGCCAAAACCCAAACAGGCAAGTGTTACCTCTGAATTGTCAGAAGAGGAGCAGCACACACTGAAAGCACCCTTAAGGATCCTGGCTTCGTGGTAATGGTCTCTGATTGGCCTTTCTACCATAATCAGGCTCCAGACATTGTCTCCCGCCTCCTTGGCCAGCAGCCCATTAAAACCCAAGATTCATACTCCACCATAGCGGTTTAGTGTATGTCTCCAAGGAAAACTCCCTGCTTCTGAGCTAGCTTAACATTTTTATGTGAGCTTTCTTGTTGTGACTGGGCTCTGAAAAATTCCCTTTGTTTTCTTACATCCTGGCCATTCATTTAAAATTTTTCATCTATTTTCCACCTTACCTATAAACATTATGTATAAAAAAATAACAGTAGAACAAGTAGTTCTTCAGTCCTCTTTGCCATAAATAGCATAATGGTCTCACCAGACTTGGCCAGAATTTTTGTCTGTTAGTAGTAAGACAGCTTAATATTATGTACACTGTGATCACAAACTGCTTGAAAGGCAAAGAAAACATACAGTGAAGTACAGTTAAATATAGGAAACAATAGCTCCTTAATGAGGCCCAAATTTCTTGTATTTGAAGTCAGCTTTTTAAGAACATTTGATTTAAGAACATTCTAAAAAGCAGAGACAGCTTGGTTCACAGTAAACTGAATACAGTAAGCCCTCAATGTCTTTGATACGTTCTCCAACTTTAAGCAAAAAGGTGTTTAAAGAAACCAATTTCTCATAGGCTAATTGATAAAAACAAGAGTTAAGTTCCTATACAGTATAACAAAACGACATTGAACAAAATGTTTTTTGAGGACCTGCTCTATATTTGCAAATGGAAGACATCATTTGAAGGGAGAATAAAAGGAAATTTAGAAGAAGGTAGAGTGTGCTAAGGTCAAATTCTAGACAAATATAAAACAATGCCTACCTACTGAAGTAGCTTTTAGACAATCAACAGCAACAAAAAGCATCATCATTTATTTATTCTGCTTATACTTTGGGAGTATTGTCTATGGATACTTTAATCTATGTTTTGGGAAATACAGAATTAAATGTTATATGAGAAGCAGTTCCCAATCTAAGTAGCTTGCCTATACTTTCTTAACCTTATTATTTGTATTATAGCTATCCGTGCTGTTTCCTTGTAGTAGATATAACAGTATTCTGAAAGTATTAAGTGCATACAAAGGGCTCTGACTAATTAGTAATTTTTGCTAAAGTAGAGGTGTTACTTTTTAATTCCGTGCATTGTAGTTCCCTGTCCATAAGGTTGGGAACCCTTTTACCCAGAGTAATTTCCAAGTTGAGAGTTTGAGTGATAGTGGTTAGTTATATTTCAGAAATTACTTTTAGAATTGACTGTTACACAGTCTGATTTAAATATGCCACCATAAATCAAGATTGTGCCATAGTGTTGATAAATATTCTCAGTGGATCCTAAGTCCTCATTGAAATACGAAGTGCCATTTTAAGCCTGTATCAGGACTCTTAAAATATACATTTTGTTTTTATGAACAAAACCAGTTATAGTACCTAGTTGAGTTATTTTAAGTTTTTAATGTGCTATCCCTTGAAGACTTTGAATATTTCAAATGAGTACAGTCAGGAGGAATGTATATTCTTGTTTTAATGGATTTTGAAGTGTTTTTATATGTATACTAACTGCGAAAATAATTCTGAATGGATTGCGCTTAAATTATTATTGTCCTATTTGACTCATCTGTGTTCATGGTTGGCTTTGAAAGACTTTTTTACCCCTTACTTGTTAGGATTGTTGATGTTATTTTTAACTAATCTGGCAGTTCTTGACTATACATTTAAAATTTTTTTTAACAAATTCGTACAAAACTAAAAGCAGTTATAATGAAGTTGTTTTTCAGTCACAAAGCCTCAAATAAGGCTTAAACTGTCTGAAGAATGTTCTTGTGTGTATGCCAAGAAACTTCTGGGATGGGCATATTTTTAAGAACTTAGAACATAAACAACTGTGATCTGTGGCAAGAGATTTAAATGACCTCATAATGACAATGAGAACAAAGCATTTTTAAGTTATCATGGTGGTGTGTTAATTCATTGCAATGTGTTTGTCATTCTACTATTTTGGTGGATTAAGTGAGAGCCAGGCAGAAAATTACAGACTGTATTTTAACTGAAGATGTTATTTCTTTATTGTTGTAAACACACTAAATATCAGAAAAATATAAAATATTTCCTGGGACTAAGTATTTCATGAACTATTTCTAGAGCTATAGGTCCTTAAAAAGAAAAAAAGAAAAAGAAAAAAACTTGCATGAATCACTTTGGAATAAAGGCCATTTATTTAGATCTTAAAGTTTTGATTCATTTTCTGTTGGAGAAAATATGTTCCAAACATGAAAGATCAAACAGTTGGCTTGAAATAAGAATCTCTCCTTCAAGACATATCTGTTAAGTGTTTATTAAGTATTTACTATGTGTCTGGCACTGTGCTAAATATTATGGAATACAAAAGAAGGTGACTTTAGCTGCCTTTGGCCTGGTTGGAAGAAAAAGCATGCTCACATGAAACTTCTAAAGTGAAAAAGACATTATATAATCAAATACCCACCCCAAAACCCCACATCATTTATATAATACAAATAATGAAATAGCCTCCCCCGCCCCAGAAATGTTTTCTAATCATTGTCTAGAACAGCAGTTCTCAACTAGGGGTGATTTTGCCCCCCAATGGGAATATTTGACAACATCTGGAGACATTTTTGATTTTCATAACTGGGACTACTGGCATCTAGTGGATAGGCCAGAGAGATTGCTAAATACCCTACAATACACAGGATAATCCTTCACAACAAAGAAATTTTCTGGTCCAAAATGACAGTAGTACTAAAACGAGAAACCTTTATGTAGAACCTACAAATATCAATGTTTTGAAGTAGTTGGAGGTGGATTCCTGTCTTCCCCTAGACCTCTACAGCTCCTGAAAATGTTCTTAGCCTGAGGCCCTTAGATCCGGACATAGAGATGAGCATTGAGTATCTATTTTAAACTCCCTGAACATTGTATGCAAGTTTTCCAGTACATTGTTTCAGGGAGAGATTCCATAGCTTTTATCAAATTCTGGAGGTATTCATGTTCCCAAATAAGGTCAAGACCCACTCACATGTGGAGTGAACATTTGTACAGATTGAAACATATCGAACTAATATTCTAGTCACCTAAAAGAGACAATAACAACCTTCCTTAGTATTGTGCTAAGCTAGAAGTAGAGTTTCAAGGATCAAAATTACAGTCATATGACATTTGGGTTAGTGATGGACCACATATACGAAGGTGATCTCATAAGATTATAATGGAGCTGAAAATTTTTTATCACCTGGTGATGTAAACATTGTAACATCATAACACAAAGCATTACTCATGTGAGTGTGGTGATGCTAGAGTACACAAACCTGTGCTGTCAGTTGTATAAAAGTATAGCACATAAAATTATGTACACTATATAATACTTGATAATAAATGACTGTGTTACTGGTCTGTGTATTTACTATACTGCTTATTATTTAGAGTGTACTCTTTCTACCTATTAAAAAAAAGTTTGCTATAAAACAGTATGCTATGTTACCAGGCCACAGCCTCATACATCTCATGTTTAACATGTCTCTTGATTGCATCATTCTCTCTTGTGCTTGATTTAATCTCATGTTGTTTTGTTCACCATAGCCCTTAAGCATACAAAATCTACTACTAATATTGCCAGTAGGAGGATTGACCTGGAAATTAAAAGTGATTAAGGACTACAAAGGTGGAAAATCAGTGATGATTATTGCTTTCTGGTTAGGCATGTCCCATTCCACCATGGCTATGGTCTTGAAGAACAAGAACAAAGTGATGGAAACTGTTAAAGGATCTGCTTTATTGAAGGCAACAAAACAAAACAAAATTCAAGAAGGGCCTATATGAGACATAGAGAAACTTCTAGTAACCTGAATTGAAGACCAGACACAAGTGTGTAGCTCTCAGCATCATGACAGCTACAGTCAAAGAAAAATGTTTGTGATGTTGAAAGAAAAGCTGGACCCAACCAAGGTGTTGAAATTACTGCCAGCTGTGGGTGGTTTAAACGATTTATTACATAATGTGAAGATGAGTGGTAAGCCCTCAAGTGCTAATGTGAAGGCATCTGAAGAATTTTTAGAAACTAGGTAAGCCGATTATGGAGGAAATTTACTTGTCAGAGCAAATATTTGATATATGACTGAAACTGCCATATTCTAGAAACTGATGCCTAAAGAACTTTCATCCATAGGAGGCCCAAGCCAGTGCCAGATCTCTAGGCTTTTAATTTTTAAGAACAGGGCTAACAGTCTTGCTTGGGGGCAGTATTGCAGGCTACAAATTGAAACCTTTTGTGATCTGGCACAGTGAGAACCCCAGGGCCTTCAAGCATTACCAATAAGTATAAATTATCAGTGTACAACAGAAACAATAAGAAGCCATGGATGATTCAGCTTCTCTTCGAAGATGCCCTCCTGAATTTTTATGTTAGCGAAATGGGAAGTACTGTTTGGAGAACAACATACCTTACAAGATTTTGCTTATTGTTAATAATGCTCCCAGTCATCTTCCTTTTACTGGTGATTTTCATCCCATTCCAAAAGTGGTGTTTCTGCAAACACCACCTCTTTATCTAATCAGTAGATCAAGGAGTTATAGTAGCTTTTAAAGCCTCCTACCTGAGGAGGATCTTTGCTCAGGATATTCCTGCAAGTGAGGAAGACACTGAAAAGACACTGATGCAATTTTGGAAGGATTACAGCACCTACTAGGATTACAGACTTCAGAGGATTTGCCAAGGATGAAGAGATCACAAAAATCATCAAGGCTCTGGTTAGATGGCAAACAACTTTAACCTGGGTGAGGATAAGGATGACATTGAAGAGCTCCTGGAGGTGGTTACTGAGGAATTGACTAATGAGAAATTGTTGGAACTGGAGCAGGAATGCAGGAAAACATAGTAATCTCTCTAATATTACCAAATAAATTACCAATAATTTCTTTTGGGGCATATCTCTTCGGGCAAGAGAAATAAAAGAAAAAATTAACAAATGTGACTACATCAAACTGAAAAGTTTTTGCACAGCAAAGGAAACCATCATCAAAATGAAAAGACAGCCTACTAAATGGGAGAAGAGATATACTTATGATACATGTGGCAAGAGATTAATACCCAAAATATATAAAGAATTCATACAATTCAACAGCAAAAAAACAATCCAATAAATTGGCAGAAGACCTGAAAAAATATTTCTCCAAAAAGAAAATACAGATGGCCAATAGACATATGAAGAGATGCTCAAGTTCACTAATCATCAGAGGAATGCTACGAGGCAAGAGAAGAAGAAACTGCAGGAGAAAAGGAGAAGAACCCCCAAGAAAATTCACAGCCATCAAATGGTTTAGCAGAAACTTTTGCAGACCTCAACAAGCTCCTTAAAAATTTTGAAAACATGGAGCCCAACACCAAAAGGTTTTTATTAATAGAAATATTCATGGTTTAATAATCTGCTTACAGGTAAATCTATGATGAAAAAAAGAAACAAACCAAGGAAACTACCATGGATATACTTCTAAAAGAGTGGCACCTCCTTAGTAAGAGCCTCAAGCCAGGTCCTTTAGAAGGTATTCCAGAAGAAGCCATTGTAATCATAGAAGATGACAGCCCCATGCCAGTTATTGCCCCTGAAGACCTTTCAGCAGAATAAGATATGAAGGTTGAAGACAGTTATATTGATGATGCTGACTTTGTGTGAGCCTAGGCTAATGCATGTGTTTGTGTCTTATACAAAAAAAAAGCTTAAAAAGTAAAAAATAAATAATAGAAAAAGCTAATAAGGATATGAAGAAAAACTTTTTGTATAGTTGTACAGTGTATTTTCAGCTTAATGTTATTACAAAAGTCAACAAGTAAAAAATTTTAAGTTTGTAAAGTATTACAGTAAGCTGAGATTAATTTATTACTAAAGAAAATTTTTTAATTTAGTCTAAATGTATGGTGTTTATAAAGTATACAATATATACTACAGTAGTATACAATAATGTCCTAGGCCTTCACATTTACTCACCATTCACTCACTGACTCACCCAAGGCAACTTCTAGGTCTGTAAGCTCCATTCATGATAGATGCCCTATACAGATACACAGATATTTACCATCATGTTACAGTTCCTTACAGTATTCAGTACAATGACATGCTGTACAGATTTGTACCCTAGGAGCAATAGACTATATCATATAGCTTAGATGTCTAGTAGGTTATGCTATCTAGAATTGTATAAATGCATTTTTTGATGATCATACAATGACAAAATCACCTAACAATGAATTTCTCAGAAGGTATCCCTCTCAATATACAATGCATGACTGTAATCAGAGAATACATTCTGTTGGGAAAAAAAGATCTCTAAATATATTACTTAATATTTTGGAGTAATAAAGTCTTCATATATTTGGAAATTATAATAGAATACCTTAAATATGATTATTTATACATCATATCTAATATACTGTATGTTTAGAATTTAAGACAACTGATTATGTGCTGACTCTTTTGCATTACATATAAGTTATTTTACTTTTTTTTTTGAAATTGATTTATTTTGTCAAGATTTGCTACTTCTTTCCAAATGGAGATCCAAGTTTATATTTCCCAGTGCTGTATATCATTGATTCAGTCAAAGATTTGGACATGGTTTTATACAGCTCATGTTTCTCCTGAAAATTGTTTAGTAAAGTGAATTATGTTTTTCTTATAGGAAACATTTTTGAATTGAAAGTTGTGTTTCTGATTTGGCATCCAGTAAATCAATGATCCTACCAACAGTATGTCATAAAAAACAAATCTGTATAACATCTAGTATATGTATAATTTAATACTTTTCTAAGTCATAGAAATGTGGAGATTAAATATTGGCTTAAAAGCTAAGGAAAGGACCTTAGAGATCATCTGTTATAGCTGTTTCATGATGTGCTTTGGGGCTCAAGACCCAAAGCACTACTTTTAGTTGCTTTATATATTTGAACTTCTACCAAATATGTTCTTTGATGGAAAAAATGGTGTAGGTGGCAGGGCGAATTGCATGCTTCTAATCTAGACCAACTTCATTTTGCAGGTGATGAACCTGAGCACCAGAGTGTTAGGGTTTATTCATAGGCTAATTATTTCTTTATTCTGGGTCAAACCAGCATTTTAGATATATCTGCTAATAATGTATGGTGTAACCAGGGATTCAGATTCCATCCTTGTAGCTCCCTAGCTACATATTCTTAGGCAAGTTACTGAACACTCCCAATCTCAGCATGCTCATCAGAAACAAAGGGAATTATTATATCCTTAGGATCATTTTCACTTTCTTAGAATTTAGGATGTGTCAGGAAAGATGATCTGGACTGACCGTATCAGCACTTCAAAACATTCCATTAATTATTGGTTTTTTTTTTTTTAATGGACTTTGTGTCATCTAAATATGGAAGCCCCTTCCTCCCCAAATTCAACTATGACCTTCAAAAAATACTACAAAATGAAACAAACATCTTTATTATCAAAGGGGAGAACACAGTAGTCACATTCCCGTTACTTTGGCAGTAATGAGAGTTTTAATGGACTGACAGATCATCCTTGGGGCTTTTTTCATCTTCTCACCCCATTCCAGTTACTACATAAGCCACCTAGAAACATCATTCAGGACTGCAGAATATAAGGAACAAAGATCATTAGAGATAAAGTACAAGAGCGAATAACAGCATTGAAAGAATTAAACCATACAAAGTGGAATCTGAACTTAGTGGTCTTTTTGATCTTAAAGATTTGGCTTCAGAGAGTGCTCGAGGAGTGATTATAAAAATTCTTTCCTCCTCGGATATTTCAACAGGGATTGCCCTAGTAACCCATTTTTTAGTCACCTATAGTTTCCAGGGAATAGAAGATTTTGTCCCAGAATTTTTCTTGAGAGTCTCAAAGTAATTAATTATATAGAAATGAAGTTAGAGCCTAAAGAAAGGATTTTTCTTCAGTGGCTTGATCATGTATCTAGTGGCTGGGTTTGTTTATTTGTTTTGGTTTGATTAGGTTTTTTGCTTGCTATTAGGATATAGCTTTGATATGTTAATTCTACCTTATTCTGTGATCTTGAAGTATTATAAAGTTTAGTGTTGCATTTTATCTTGTTACTCTATTAAATACATATAAATGACCTTTTTTGGTAAATTACATTTTTAAGGGACTGAAGATACAACATTTTAAACTGAATTATTTTTGTGTTTTTCCTTAGGTCTTAAAGAAAGTGCAGAAGAGTTAGTCAAAAGCAAACTGGAAGGAAAGGACAAACTGACCCCTTGGGAACAATTTTTGGAGAAGAAGAAAGAGAAAAAAAGACTGAAAAAGAAACAGAAGGTATCAAGGATAATTACAACCAAATATTTATTGAACAGTAACCATGTATCAGGAGTTACCAGGTGTTTAGCATCCATTGTTTCATCATGTAACCACTCACTGTAGTAGGCCACATCACCATTATGAGAGAGAGGAAAGAGAAAACCCAATAAGTTAAGTGTTTTCTGCAAAAACTACATAATGATGGAAAAGCCTGGTAAAAGCCCAGAGCCACTTTAATTACTATGCTCTAATATTTTGCTTTTACATGCTACTTAAATAAATTACATAGGTTAGTGATATCTAGATGTAACAGAGGTTGATTATTATATTTTATGTTTTTGAGGAAGAGAGATGCGTACAGACTTCTTAAGGAGATTTACATATGGAAGTATTTAATGTGAATGAAATTTTTCTATACATTTCTATTTCTCCTGCATTTTTCACTTTTCAGTGTTATGTGGATCTTTTAACATCTTATTGCCATTAAGGCTCTTTATTAAGGTTATTTCTTTCCTCTATGGTAATATGTTACGTATGAAAAATCTGATTTGACTCCCATGATTCAGGGATAACATATTTTTCAAAGTTAGAGTCCTCAGGAATGACAGAGACCACTTAATAGTTTTTGCCACTGAAAATACTCATCTTGTCATCAGAATGCAGCATTCTGGCATTAAAGTTATTGCCTTAAGATGGTATCACTAATCACAGAATTTTACAACTTGAGGAATCTATTATTTCTAGTCTATCCCTCTTGTCTTACAGTTCTAGAAAATTAAGCAATTCGTTTGAGAATTCATAGCTTGTTAATGGCCAGACTGACACCAAACTCCAGCTTTCTCCAGTGTTCTTTCTACTGTATTGTATTACCTATATACTATGTAAGAGTGTACATAATACAGCTGTGACCTTCAGTGCTTGTAAGGATAGAGGGCTACAAAATTAAATGATGCACTGGAGTAATTTTTGTACTCCTATTATGGTCAATGTTGCTGTAATGGATAGTGAAATGAGAAGTGGGGTAATGAGTCCTGCCCCCATTGATATTCTGCCTTTCTTCTTCCCTAGAACTTCCTTTAAAACTGAGCAGTAAAATATTTTTTAAATGGAATAATTCCACAAGTTATTAAGGCCTCGGTTTTTTGGAAGACTTACAAGTAGGTCTTGATGGGATCAGTTTTCACTTTCAGAGACCTTTAGCAAGTATTCGCTTCGATTTTCATTTGCTAGGCATTTTCCCTTCATTAGTCTAAGAATAGACTTTTTTTAAGTCAATAACATTAAAAATACATTTGTTGAGTGCCTAATTTGTTCTAGACTGAGTGCTACGTACTGGACTTGTGATTTTAGCAGATCTCTTCCAACTCCACAGGCTCTCCATATATGAGTTTCAAGAATTTTCTTCAAGTTAAAATTATTTTCCTCCTTTTCCTCTCTGTGACTTCAGTTTTGATATCGAGAAATTATTACTGAAGAAATGAATACATGTTTATGTGCCATAGTTTATATGGCTATAGTTTAGATCTATAAAAGTTAAAGAAATGTGAGCAGATATGTAGTTAGATATATAAATATTGTGTAATTTTTCTTACAAACATCTTATAGCTGAATCTATTATAATAGTTTGGTGAAAAAATTCTTAAATGTCTTATATTTAAAAGGATATTAATGTCAAAACAAATATTGTTTAGAGCTTGGTGGGTCTTCTTCAGCATACCAGATGATATTTAGCAATATGCATCTGATAACTTTCATTTCTCCCAAAAGCTCTACATAGTTTTTTAGTTATTAAGCATTCCATAAAATTTTGTTGAACCAACAAAAGAATAATTCAGATGGGAGTTATTCAATAAACATCCATTTTAAAAACTTATTTAATTTTAGATTGAACTATGTGATTTACAATAAATGATGTATTATTTTTCTTCATATATATGTGATGGTTCTTGTAATAAACTGTATATATTTTATATTCAACTTTAAGGTTCTTGCTAAAGAGGCCAGTGAAGATGAACTTCCCTCTGATGTTGATTTGAATGACCCATACTTTGCTGAAGAAGTTAAGAAAATGGGTAAGCCAGCACACATTTGTAGTTTTCAGGTGGAATCTAAAGAAAAAAAGATGACACGTGTAGAAACAATATAAGCTACTCATTCTTTTAAAATTTTTAGAATTTTTATACCTCCCTTAGTTCCTTATTAGCAGGTCTGTTCTGTGAAGTATAACTGTTGATCAGATTAGGAAATGTCATCCTACCTCCTATACATACAAGGAGTAATCTTAGTACAGGAAGCTTTTGAAAACATGATTAATTTAACAGTTTACTGGGAATTTCTTTCCAGGAAAACACATACACTTCAGGTCTCTCTTTACAAAAGGATATGAAGAATTGAAAGGTTTATGTTTATGTGGATATGTTTATAAATTTAAAAAATTGTTTACATGTAAATAAGCTTTTCTGCTCAAATATACAAAAACATCTATGCTTCATGTTACCCATTTTTTGCATTTATTTTGCTTCATTATAACTAAAAGCCAAAGCCAGCTTCCTCCCCTTTTTCCTTGAATCTCTAAACTACCTGGTATCTGATTTCCTATTTCCAAGGAGCCTTGTTTCTATTGCATATGTACCACTCATTCTTCCTTGAATGCTTTCATTCTTACCTTTTTGGTATGTGTAAAGTGTGTGATAAGGTTCAGGCCATACTTGGACAAGTCAGTTGCAGAGACCACTGTAAGCATTTTCCATTTGTTCTCATGGATTTTGCCTGATCCGATACCACACACATGAGCCCCAAAAGGCTTGCTCCTGGAGCAACTCCAAGCTGGCATTGTAAAAGGAGAAGTATTTTATGAAGTTTCCCTGCTGCTTGTCCCTCGTGACTAGTGGGCCAGAATAGTTCTCAACAGGAAAGTCAAAATTGCTCAAAATTATTTCCTGGTTGTTATAGCCTTTTAGCACTGACATTTTATTGATGAAAAGGAGATCAAGATGAATATAGTCTATTACAGCATGTGAGATTCTTAGGAATTGGAAAGGGAAATGGAAACTTAGCATGTTCTGCTTTTTATCATACCTGAGTGGTCATTTCTAGAAGATGATGGATTCTAGTCTTATCCTCTGATTTCAGGAAACCAAGTTTATTACATAAAGAAATGCAAAGCATTATAGTTTTTTTGTTCTCATTCCAAAGTGCTTCATTTGGCATGTGAAATCTGGTCAGATTGCAGAATTTAGGATTCAAAGAGTAAATTAAATGGTTTGATGGCTCAGGGTAGCTTATTTCTTGGAATCAGCACATTTCAATTCTGAATAAGCTTTTTCTAAAGTCAGTCTCATAAGTTTCAAGGGAAAATATAAATAAAATTTGCTTGCTTTCAATATACTTTTTATTTCACAATACTCATAGGAGTAATTATATCTGGGCTTGAGTTGTTTTCTTAAAGAAAAAGAATAACGGAAAGGCTGAAAATATTTTTTACATAAACTTATGGCCAAAAAAATAGTATCTTGCCATGTTTGTTTATTCATTTTATCAATAAATATTTCGAGTGCCTATCAGGTCCAGGGTACTCTGCTAGGCTAGAGATAAAGCAGTAATAACATAAGCAAGGTTATTATATTCCTTGAGAAGTCTATGGTTTTAGGGAAGACATACTAAACAGGTTAACAAATAAGAATATTATGAGAAGATGGTTTTTTAAAGGAAAAATAAGGTAATATAAAGGCCGTAATGAGGAGGAAGAAGGAGAGTAGCTACTTTACAGAGAGCAGTTAAAGAAGGCTTCTCTGAGGTGGTGACATTAGAGCTGAGACCTTTAGAATGAGAAGAAATCTGGCATAAAGAGCTGGAAGAAGAGCATTGCAAATGAAGAAAAAGTGGGTAGAAAGGCTGTGGGGTGAGAAAGAACTTGTGTTGGAGAAATTGAGACATCAGTGTGGCTGGAGCATAGTCAGAAAGGGAGTTTGGTATGAGGTTAGGCTGGACACAGGATTGACCCTTCTAGGTAGAAGGTACTACCTAGAAGGTAGAAAGCTTAAACTGAGAAGGAGCAACATTAATGTTTAGCAGGGCATATAGTTAGTTAAGTGTCATGGTTGAGCATTTTTTTTTATGAGTTTATTTGAACTAGAAGGACAGAGACATTTTAAGCCAGATGGACTTGGGTACATTTATAACACTTTTGCCCTAGGCAATCCCATAGAGCTGAACTTATACACTCTTCAAAATATGGAGGAACTGAGTTCATTTGATTGATGCCAAATCTGGTGTTTGGCTAGGGTTAGAAGCCAGTTTGAGTACTAGAAATTTTTTCTGTTTCCTTCTTTTTTTTGCCCCCTACACTGTAAACTTGCTATAATTTTTCTACTTTTTTCTAAACTACAAAGTTGATATCAAATGAATTTTGAAAATGTAGTGTACTCTTAGAATGAAGTGGAAGTTCTTTTCTTTTGGAAATGAAATATTAGAAAAATTTGCTTATTGTCTAATTACATAAACTTTTTAATAAGATTTTGTTTTTGAAAAAGTAAGAATGAAATAAAGCACGTCACATGTAAATATACCCTATTAAAATATATCCTTTGTCTTGACAACTGTAGAAATTTGATAAACCCACCGTGAAAATTTAATAATATGGTACCCATATTTAATTCATTCAATGAGTATGGTGAGCGCTTACCATGTACCACTCACATTATATTGTTTTACAGTTTACAAATGCTTTTATGGGCATTCTGTTCTCTAATCCAAACTTCAGCCCACTTTATAAATGAGTAAACTGAAGCTCAAGAAATACAGTGAATTGCGCAAGGGCTAGTGGTCAATGTTAGAACCTAAATCCTAATGAGCTCCCTTTATTTCTTGTAATCCTGAAAGTATATTGTGTAGATCAAAGCCAGAGCTAGGACCCATATGTATAAGAGCTGAACACAAGGAATTGCTGGATTTCCAAGCAAAGCCACAATGCCTAGGTCCAGAGGAAAGTAACAGACTGCATCTGATTATGCGCAAGTGATTGTGGATGCAGGAACTTGCTGCAAAAAGAGTGAATCACTAGGGTATTTACCTCTCCTGCTTGGTCAGTACTGAGACCATATCTACCCTCCAGTGAATTCTCTTAACCACTTTCTCATAAGAAGTGCTTAAGTAAACGCTCTCAAGGAAGTTTTTTATAAGAACACTTCTGTGACATTACAAATAATGGAAAATGGAACAGATAGTCCTTTTATAGTTAATTTTTTTGCAACATCTTTTTCCACTGATATATCTGTTACATTTTTTGCATAAAAGAACAGTAACCACAGAACAGTAAGGATTGTTTAGATTTATTTTTTAAACTATAAAACTCTAACATCTGATTTCAAGTCTCTGTTAGTATTCAACTTATTAGAGTCAATCCATATGTACTTTTTGTAGCAGTCCCAAGAGATGTGGTTTCTTACTTGCCAAATGATTCATGAAAAATAAAGATAACATTTCAGAACAGGACTTTTATTTCCATACTTTTCTTCATTTAACTTAGGTCTGAAAACTTTTCAGAGGAAAAAATGCTTTTTGAAAAAAATAAATTAAGATGTGCCCTCTTAATATGATCTTGTTAACAGTGCAGAAAGGATTTCTACACATTATTTATCTTTTGGCTAAACAGTTCAGTCTAGCACACAGTAAATTCTTTGTGAGCAAAGAAATTTTCATCACGCTAAAATTGGATATCATTTTTAACCTTGACCATCTTGGAGCTTCTTTTTTTCCTCCCTTGCTACAGTCTTCCTTTCAAGTTTATTTTTATGACTTTTCACCAGGTTATTATAAAATCCGGAACAGTTCATTGTGGGCTCTTTGAAATTACTTCCCACAGCTGTATGCGAAGATCTTTATCTCCTGTTTGTATTAATCATACACAGCCTGATTTTTTTTCCTGTCATAGAATGATCTTCTATATATGTCACTTGTCCATTCACTTCAAAAGAAGCTCTTGCCTTAAGAGCATAGGAGCAGAGGTAAACTTAGAGTGTGGGAGTCAGAACCTAAGAAAGTGAAACTTTGATGATATTTATAAGTACATGCACAAATTTAAAACAAAAAGTTAAAATCTTAAGATACATCATTCCCTGAAAACCATTGAAATAGGAGCAACAAAGATTTTCATTTTAGGGAGAGACTGCATATAATAATATTTATTGGAAATGCAGACAAATGCCCTGGGAATAGTGAAGGGTGAACCTGGCAGCATGTTTGTTCTGGCATGTTCTCTCAGTTGGGCAGCGTTGCATAAGTACCGCAGGGACTTAATGCACACGGAGCAGTTTTAAATCCTTTTTGGATTTTAGGCTTTTTTTTTTTTTTTATTCCCTAGTTGCAGTTATTCAACCATCATTATATGTTCTATGAATTTTACTTTGTTACTTCACTTCAAAATGCATTTTAAATAGAAAGGGCTGTTATAGGAAGACTGACACTTGATAGTAAAGGAGTGTAGTATAGTGCTTAACAGTAGAGGGCCTGAGCCGAGGTGCTTGGATGTGAATTACGGTTCCTTTACTTACTAAATTTGAAACAAATTATTTAATCTCTCTGTGCTTCAGTTCCCTCATCCACAGAATGAAGAAAATAAGAATCTATCTCATAGCATTGTTGTAAGGATTAAACTAGTTAATACATGTAAGTGAATAGAACAGTACTACTGCCTGACACATACTAAGTGCTGTGTAAACATTAGTTGTTATTACTTTAGAGACTTGGTTTCTCTGAATTGGAAAGACAGAACACAGCTTATCCAACAAAGACAGTGTCTGGCAGTACAGAGAAAACTGATACTGTGTTTTAACATTCTAGAGTAATAGAACATGGCTTTTTAGAATCAGAACCTTATTATTTTTCAGACTTAATATTCCATACCTTAGCACCCTTAAGTCAATTTCTCTTGAACCCCTATCACTCCAACAGACACAAAATAGGAAGAAAAATTAAGGCATCAACATGATCACCAAGGAACCCAGGAGATAGATAGATAGATAGATAGATAGATAGATAGATAGATAGATAGATAGATAGATATACATACATACATATATATAGTCAGACTGTCGTAACAATAATAGCAAGCATTGTTTAGCACCATATTCCAGGCATTAACTAAGCTCTTCACATTTACTAATTTATTTACTCCACAACAATCCTGTAAAGTAGATGCTATTATTATAATCCCCATTTTACAGATAAGGACGACACGGGCACAAACTGCCACAGCTAGAATGTGGTAGAACCAAGATTTAAACCCAGGCCAGCTGCTCCAGAGTCAAGTGCCCTTAACTGCTGCTGCACATTACTATCTCATGCAGGACGAGAACATCTCATCTAACATCTTGCGGTCTCCAGGAGTTCTAGAGTCCCTGGAAATACAAGCAGTTTTCCAGTCTGAAGTCACTTTTATCATAAGTAATTTTGCCTGATAATAGAGCTAGAAAGTTAACCAAAGATCAAATTTGTTTTTAGAAAAGGAGAAAGGGTTTCGTTAAACTTTTACTTACAGGTAGTTACTGTCAAATTGTTATAAAGCTGAATTTTTCATTTTGCAGATGAGTTTTTTAATACAGAGTTTTAAGAGTTTATATATTCAAATCACTTGTCTGTTTTTTTTTTTTCTTTGTGATTTCCTATATTCTTACGGTAAGAAAATATTTTATTTAAGATCAGGTAGCTATTCTCCTGTATTTTCTCATATGATTTTTTTTTTCTTAATGTTTAACTATTTAATCCATCTTTAATGCATTAAATTTGCATTTTATTTGCCCGTACACTTTAAAAATATTTTAAAATACTCTGATTGTTTTCTTCCAGAACAAAACAAATTGCTCAGTACCAATTATTGAATAATCTCATCTTTTTCCAGTGATGTACAATGATACATTTTATTATATACTAAGCTATACTGTTCTGTTTTTCTCATAAATAGTTCATTATTTTCTGGATATTTTCACTCTGTAGTACATTTCAGTATACTATATCACTAATGTAGCTAATCTATCTTGTTTGATCTTTATAAAGATTTCCTTGAATGGAAATTTATGTAGGATTTTATTAAATATATGTATTTTATTATGAATGAATATTGAATTTTATCAAATGTTTATTCTATATCTCTTGAAATGATCTTATGGTTTCTCATTCTTAGTAGATGATATATAGCAAAAAAGTATATAATTACTTTCAGAAGAAATTGCTTCTTAATAGTAATCAGTCACTACAACCAGATGTACTGTATTTATGTCACTCATAGTCAGCTCTCAGTATTGTTTTTTTACTTTATCTGGTTTCTATACATCTCTTGATAAGATTATGCATAGATACTTGCATTTTGTTCTAGTTTAGACATTGTTGCTGATTAAAAATTATAAGTCTGTAATTTTTAACCCTCCTGTGTTGGTTTATTGTGCCAGGTATAAAAGAAAAGGAAAAGTCAATGAAATCTGCAAAAGATAGCATTTCTCCAGAGGAAGATGCTGAAATAGAAAAACAAAAGGTAAAACATGATCATTGTTACATACTTAGCCGATAGTTTATAGGTACAATTTAAATGAAATTATCCCCATGAATTTCTACTATCCCTCTCTAATAAAAAAAATAACTTATTTTAATCAAAAATTTATAAATAAATTATAAAACATATAATTAAATATTTTAGCAGCACAGCTTTTTTTCTTTTAAGTTTATTGGAGTAACATCGGTTAATACAATTATATAATTTTCAGGCACACATTATAATTTGACGTCTATATATTCTATTGTGTGATTACCACCCAAAGCCCAGTTTCTTTCAGCTACCATATATTTGATTCCTTTACCCACTTCAACCTCCCCTAACCCCCCCCTATATTTGACCCCCTTTACCCCGTCTACATCTCCCCTCCTCCCCCAATCCCTACACTCTGGTAACCACTAGTCCATTGTCCATCTCCCTGAGTCTGTCCTGTTATGTTGTTGCTTTTTGGTTTATATCCCACATATAAGTGATATCATGTGATTTTCAACTTTTTCAGTCTGGCTTATTTCACTTAGCATGATTATCTTGCGGTCCATCCATGTTGTCGCAAATGGCAGTATTTCATCTTGTCTTATGGCTGAGTAATATTCCATTGTAGATATGTACCACAACTTCTTTAGCCAGTCATCTATCATAGGACACTTCGGTTGCTTCCATGTCCTGGCCACTGTGAATAGTGCTGCTGTGAACATCGATGTGCAAATATCTTTTTTGGATATGGGTTTTTAAGTCTCTGGGGTAAATACCCAGTAGAAGGATTGCTGGATCATATAGTAAATCAATTCTTAGTTTTTTGAGAACCTTCATACTGTTTTCCATAGTGGCTGTACCAATTTATAATCCCACCATCAGTGCGAGGATTCTTTTTTCTCCACATTCTCTCCAACGTTTGTTATTACTTGTTAGCTTTTCTAAGAAGTATGAGATGATATCTCGTTGTTTTGATTTGCATTTTCCTAATAGCTAGTGATATTGAGCATCTTTTTATATATTTGTTGGCCATTTGTTTGTCTTCTAGGGAAAAATGTCTGTTCAGGTCCTCTGCCCATTTTTTGATTGGATCATTTATTATTTTTTTTTTTAGTCATTAGAGTTCTTTGTATATTTTGGATATTAGACCCTTATCGGAGGCATTACTTGCAAATATATTTTTCCATTGAGATGATTGGCTCTTTACCTGTCGATGATTTCTTTTGCTGAACAGAAAGAAGCTTTTTAGTTTGATGTAGTCCCATTCATTTATTTTTGCTCTTACATCCCTTGCCTTTGAGGTCAAATTTATAAAATTCTCTCTAAGTCCAAGATCCTTGAGTTTAGTTCCTATGTTTTTTTCTATGCATTTTATTGATTCCAGTCTTATATTCCTTAATTCATTTTGAGTTAATTTTAGTGTAAGGCGATAAACAACAGTCTAGTTTCATTCTTTTGCAGGTAGCCTTCCATTTTTCCCAGCACCATTTATTAAAGAGGCTTTCCTTTCTCCGCTGTATGTTCTTGGTAGCAGCACAGTTTTAAAAGATCACCTTTTTACCAAACATTTCTCTAGCTAATACGAAGTTAAAATTTACCTCAAAAAATACCTTTTTATTAAAAACCCTTACTATAATAGACAAAAAAATACTACTCTTAAAACCTGAAAATAATATTACCGTAAGTTTTAATTTAATCTGAATCTGTCCTATAATACAGACTTTGTTTTCATGGCTTGTCAAATGCTAACTTTAATTCTCTTTTTTTATTATTGTAAAAAATGTACAAAAATAAAGTCTTGGAAATGCAGCGAACTTTATCTTCAGCGACTCCAGAGATCCATGGCACAGAGTAATATGTATTTTTGTGGAGGCAGGAATTGGTGTCAATAGCATCCCTGTGACTGACATTCACATTGCTATCAGAAAATTATCATGTTTGCTATATTTAGTGTCATTGCTTAAAAAGAGTAAAGTGAAAATGATAAATTTTTATATGATTGACTTGGGGACTCATTTCTGCAGCCTACTAACCAGTGACACTAAGTGGTCTGGTATCTAAAAACAAACTTTCACCCCTCTCCTGTTCTCAGTGATGTTGCTTCTAAAGATTTTACTTTATTGCTATACAAAGGTCTCTGGGTTTCTTTATGAGTTTCAGTAATCCACTATCAGTTTATGGATCACAGATGTTATCCTGGAGCATTGATGACTGAGTTCTTTCCTCGACGGGATTTCTGTACCCCATACTCCTGATTGGGGGGAAAAACACTGTTGTATATTTGAACTTTATTTTTTTCTTTTTATAGGCTGAAATGGCTTTGCTCGTGATGGATGAGGAAGAAGAGAGCAGGAAACACTTCAATTACAACAAGATTGTGGAGCACCAGAATCTGAGCAAAAAGAAGAAAAAACAGCTTATGAAAAAGAAAGAATTATTAGAGGATGACTTTGAGGTAACCAGGGACAAAAATCATTAGCCTTTTAAAGCTGGTGTTGAATCTAAAGTCAGCTCCGGAGATGAAAGTTAAGCATAGTCAAAGTTAGCCTTGACATGTCTTAGGAAGGACCATGGTGCCAGCGCTACCATTTTTTAGTCTTACCCAGCCAGTTCATTCTCGGGCGGATCAAATCATTTTTCCCTTGGTCGAGCACCGGGTGAAGCAGTTGGCTTGTATTTTGATAGACCTGTCATACCCTGTCATATAGCTTTTAATGTTAGAATCACATGCAGTATGATGCTCACTCTGGGAAAAATATACAAATTAAGTCTAACTGTGAAATAGCAAGTTCACATCACATTGTGTCACACTGTCATTGTGGACAGTGGTCAGTGCAATAAGCCAAGCTTTTTCAATTGCTGTATTTCTTGTTTCTGTTGCTCCCTCATTTCCCCTTTATTGCTAAGTCCATATTCCTAATGACTACACAGTCCCTGAACAGACAACTTCTGAAGAGCTGTCAGGAACTATTTAATGACTTCCAACCTTTAATGTGGAAAAATAGACCCAGAAGAACATGGGAGTAATTTTGAATTTGTTCAAAGGATGAAAAGGAGCATACAGTTAACTTCTACGTAGCATATAGAGAACTTTGAGGCTACTCTGTAGCTCCAGTTTCTCTAAGTCGTTTCCATGTATGTGGCTGTTCCATTGAACTTTTCAATGAATCTTATGAAAAGTTAATAGCAAAGAATGATTTGTTGTCAAATCTTCTGTTATGAGAACTGTCTTCACACATTAATAATCATGAATAATATTTTTATTGTGGTGGTGGTGGTGGAAGTATCACATTTATTGTCTTTGCTATAACTATGTGACTTTTATGATCCATACCTAGGTATACTCATCTTTCCTATGGGAATGATGAATGGCAGTGAATCATGCTCCCTTTCTTGCTGGTCACCCCTGTGTCTGGCAACACTCAAAAGCCTGGCTGGAGTTAAGGATACACTCTTAAATGTGAAACCACAGTGTTTTTGTAGAAACAAAGATAAATTTGGGACTTGTATCTGACCATATCTTGGTCGCAAGGGTGCCTTCTTTTCCATAGTAATCTCTAAATCTTTTGATCTATGAATCACCCTCAGTAGCTACTCATTTTGGCACCAAGGTTAAAGGATTTTTAGATGTACTTCAAATGCAGTGACTTTACATAAAACTCTAGTAGGATGTACTGTCTAAGGCTTTATTATCCCAGCCAGGAACAATTCAGACTGTAAGTGTGGGGAAGCTTACCTTAGGGAACCATTTCTATAGTCACTCAGTCTAAGTGGCCAGTGTGGTTACAGGCATGTATATATATAGACCACAATAGTTCCCTTTCAAGGAGATTGTCATTGCATGATAAGGACTGTGTGCCCTGCACGCTGTAGTTTAAAAGTAGGTTTAAAACTCCATTGAAGATCTGTGAAAAAAACAATTTTCTGATGAATATATGCAGAATGCTCACATTTTTATTTTATGTAATCAACAAGTCACTGACTTGAAATTTGGCCCTATTTTGGGGCCTTTTGGTTTACTAATTTCATTTATTTTTATTTTCCTTTTGGATTTATAGGTAAATGTTAAGGATGCACGCTTTCAAGCAATGTATACTTCACACTTGTTCAATTTGGATCCTTCAGATCCTAATTTCAAGAAAACAAAAGCTATGGAAAAAATCCTTGAGGAGAAAGCCCGGCAGAGAGAACAAAAAGAACAAGAACTTAATCAGGCAGTAAAGAAAAAAGAGAGTGAAATTCAAAAGAAATCACAAAAGAGGTCCATTGATCCTGCCTTGTCAATGTTGATTAAATCCGTAAAAAACAAAACAGAGCAGTTTCAAGCAAGAAAAAAACAGAAAGTCAAATAATTCTATGTTGTTTCTTTTTGGATTCTGAACGTGTTCTAAAGTATACAGAAGTGGTAGAAGGAATATTTATTGGGAACAAGCTACCTTTCAAGAATATGAATAGTTTTATTCTGGCCATTGTAAAATTTCTTTTGTATATTGCAGACTAATCGTGGATGATCAACAGATTTGTGCTCTGTAGTTCTACATATTAGTCATAATGCAATCTGAACTATAGGATTTATAAAATGTTTATATTTTATGAAATTCGATTTATACTAGTAGAAGATTGCATTAGCTTTATTTAAGGCTTTACAGTTCTATGTAAAAAGTAGTCTCAGGTCTAAATAAGAATTAAGAACAGTTTTAAAATATGTATAAGTAATACATTAATTTCTCTAAAAGGCAGAAGACAGATTTAGATATCTATTTAAATAATTTATTTTTCTAGCCCTAAGGGATGAAAGCCAATAACTTTCTTTGTTGTTTGGTTGTGTTTATTATAGTTTGTCTATGAAATTAATTTGTAAGTAAAAGTACAAAATATTTTTATTTTGGATAGCAGTGATTTATTTCATTTCATACACCTTAAATAAACCACTATCTGGAAAAATCTCTGAAAAACTGTCCTCCTTAAAAAAACAACTCTATGAAGAGGCATTTCCAGGTTTGCATTGCTCTTAATTATATTTGAAATGTTCGTGAACTCTACAATGAATTTTTATTTGTAGTAGCAGAAAAGTCTATCTGCTTTTCAGATTTTTGGAATGCTTGGAAGAGTAGATATGATATAAAATTTAAGGAATCTTAATTAAAAATAAAATACACCTTCAAGGCCTTAATACTCTTGGATCTCATTTATTTTAGTCTAGGTGTTATAAACTATTCACTGACCACTTAGAGAGAATAGGGTGTGCTGTATTAACAAATGAAAATAAAAACCAAAATGGTCACTTAGAACAAATGATAAATATGGTAACTTCTGAAAGACAAGCGTTTGGCCAGGTTTGTGGTTAATAGTAATTGACATTTTTGGTACAAAAATTCAAGTCTACCAATGTAGTATATTTTTTCAAGAGCAAAAGGATTTAAAATTCAGAGTGATATCAGAACAATAAGGGTATATAAACAGTTCCTGAAAGAGGAAGAAACAGAACATTTAAATTGCTCATTCTAAAAGAGAGAAAAATGCAGAGTATTGTGCCAGGAGTTGTTTTTTTTTTTTTTCTTCCCATAAAGCACTGAGATTGTTAGGTAATTCAGATGAATAAAACATTGTTCCTGTTGATCAGTGTGAACTTCCCAATGTTTACTCATAATTGAAAGATTGTGAATCTTAATATGTTTATGAATATATTCTAAAAAGTTATATAATTATTTATATTTCATTTATGCAAGGAAAATGGCTTGTTTCCTTTAAACTGTTTAATTATAGTGTAGGGATTACTCAGAGTTTGATCTCAAGGTTCTTGTGAAACTTAGTCCTTTGGTTTTTTTATTGGTTTGGTTTGAGCTTTTGTTTTTGAGCCTATTATTTTTAAATCCCTGTATTTAGTTGTAAATCTCATTTTATTAGAAACGTAATTTATTATAACAAGTAAATTGAGCACATAAGTCACGCATAGCCCTGGCTCCTTTTCTCAAAGAATTGATATATTTTAGGTAGGGGAAAAAAGTGAGAATAGCATCATCAGGTACTGCACTAAATAAACATTCTACTTCAAGAATGCTAAGCTCTCAATAAATAATTGTTGGTTGTAAAACTCAAGATAAAGAATGGCCACTGTCACAATTCAGCAAACAATTTGAGGATAGTTTGGTCACATTTATTTGGATTTTTATTATTGTTGGGACCATGAAGAATAAGTAGGTCAGCAGTAGAGCATCCAGAAAGAAGGGACTCAATTCCAGTGAAAGTCTGGTTTTTCAGACTTTTATCAGTAGTCTTAGGGACCAGCTGTCATTGCTACTTATTCTCTGAGGGAATATGTTAGAGACGTGAGCAAGGGAGTAATGACTGTACTATGCAGGACAGAAAGGCTTGGCACAAAATATCCAACATGATGAAAACTCAGGATCTACAACCAAGAATACTTTATCCAGCAAAGCTATCATTTAGAGTCAAAGGACAGATAAAGAGCTTCCCAGACAAAAATAAGCTAAAGAAATTCAACACCAAGCCAACATTTCAGGAAATGTTGGAGGGACTTCTTTAAAGACAAAACATGAATAAAGAATGGTAATAACTACATTCCTATCAACAAGTAGAGGGATGGCTGGATCATATGGTAGGTCAATGCTTAGATTTTGAGGGAACTTCATACTGTTTTCCATAGTGGCTGTTGCATTTGAAGGTTATTCATTTTGATACAAGTACTTTGTTATAAAAATGATTTGCTAAGATTTTCTCCTGCCTATACATTTTTTTATTTTAAAAATTTAATTTGTTCATTTTTTCTTTTATGGACTGTCTTGTGGTGTCATACTTGAGACTATTTTGACTAACCCAAAGCTATGGATTATTTTCCCTATGTTCACTTCTAAAAGCCTTATAGTTTTATGCTTTCCATTTAGGCCCATCCTACATTTGAATAAATTTTTGTATAAGATGTGAGGTTTCAGTTGATGATAAGTTATTTTGCATATGGGTTCCAACCTCTCCATCACCATTAGTTTAAAAGATCATTCATTCTCCATTTTGCCTTTGTATCAGTATCAAAAATCAGTCGGTTAACTATCAAAACTCAACCAAGATGAAATAGATACAGAATCATCCTATATCTATTAAAGGAACTTGTAATTTAAAAGCTTGCAAAAAATAAATCGCCAGGCCCAGATGCCTTTACTGCAGAATTTTACCAGATATTTCAAGAATAATTAGCACCACTTATACACAATTTCTTGCAGAAAATAGAAGAGGAAACACTTTTCAACTTACTTTATGAGACCTGTATATCCTTGATACCAAAACCAAAGACAGTATAAATAAAACTGCAGATTAATGTTCATTGTTAGTATATAGAAATGTGATTGATTCTGGAGAATCCATCTGTCTCATTAATTTAGGCATAAAAGTCAGCAAAATATTCACAAATCGAATCCAACACTATTTAAAGAGAATTGGACACCATGACCAATGGAGTTTAATATCAAGTATGCAAAGCTGATTCAACATTAAAATCAGTCAATGTAATCCACTATATCAGAAGACCAAAGAAGAAAAATCAATTAAGAGAAAAAGTATTTGAGAAAATCCAACATCTATTTATGATAAAAAGTTTGGACTAGAGGGGAACTACCTAAACTTAATAAAGAGCATCTACTAATAACCTACAATTAACATACTAGTGAAAGACCGATTTCTTTTTTTTAAGATGAAGAATAAGGCAAGGCTTTCTGTTTAACCATGTCTTTTATTTTCTATATTATGGTACTTTGACTGCTGTGGTCTTGCCTACTCTAGAGAGACTGCCCTTCCCCTAGCTAGCCACTCCCTAGAAAGTGTAAATAACTTGGAGGCAAGCATGCCTTTCAAATGCACATCAACTAATCCAAAGCCCGCACAACCAACTACATCCTTTATTGGGCTCCCACACTCTGGGCCACTATTCTCCTGCCCTAATCACTCTAGAACCAGGTACCAGACTACTAGGAACAGCTTTTATACCCTAGATCCTAAGGAAAGTCAAACTAGCCAGTCCTAAACCCACTTATTTTGCTTCATCCATCTCTTCCCAAAGAAACCACAATAAAGTCTCTTTCCTACATTTTCCCCTGATCTTTCTTCCTCCTGACCAACCCCAGTGCTTTCCTGTGTGATCTCCTCTGGCATGCTATGCCTTCTCTTTCTAGGAAACTGAGTATAAAAATTTCCCTTTATGACAGTCATTTCTGTGTCTGCATGTCTTACTATATCTGGTTTTTAAAATTGCCAGTTACTCTGAAAGCAATGTCCACTCTCGCTATTCTAATTCAACACAATACTAGATCTAGCCACTGCAACAAAGCAAGAAAGAAGTAAAGCATACAGATTGAAAAGGAAGAAATAAAACTGTCCCTATTTGCAGATAGCATGATTGTCTACGTAGAAAATTCCAAGGAATCAACAAAACACAAAAGCAAAACAAAAACTCAAACCAATAAATAAATTCAGCAAGATAACACCCTACAATGTCAGCACACAAGAATCAATCGAATGTCTAAATAGTAATAATGAACATGTGGAAACTGAAATTGAAAACACAATTGTTTCAAAGAAAATACTTAGGTAAAAACTTACAAAAATGTGTACAGAATTTATATGCTGAAAATTACAAAATGCTGACGAAAGAAATCAAAGAAGACAAGTAAACAGAGACATTTCATGTACATGGATTGGAAGACTCAACATAGTAAAGATGTGAGTTTTCCCCCAAATTGGTCTATAGTTTTAATGTGATTTTTAACAATCCCGGCAAAAATTTTTATAGACATAAAGAAGCTTATTTTAAAATTATAACAAAAGGCACAGACCCTAGAATAGTTAAAACAATCTTAACAAAGAATAAAGTGGGAGGAACCACTATTTTAAAGCTTACTGTATAGCTACCATATCAGGACAATGTTGTATTGGCAGAGAGACAGACACATAGATTATTGGAATAGAATAGAGAACACAGAAATAGACCAATATAAATATGCCCAGGTGATCTTTTACAAAGGTGCAAAAACAATTCAATGAAGGAATTGAATATATAGCTGGGGAAAAAAATATTGACCTAAACCTCACACCTTATGAAAAAAAATTCAAAATGAATGTAGACTTAAATGTAAAATGTAAAACCATAAAACTTTTGAGGAAATACATAGAAACTTTAGGATGTATGGCTAGGAAGAGTTCTTAGACTTGACACTAAAAGTACGATCCATAAAAGGAAAAATTGATAAATCATCAAAAACCTTTTTCTCTGTGAAAGACCCTCTAAAAAGCTTGAAAAGATAAGCTACAAACAAAAAATATATTTGTAAACCACATGTTCAACAGAAGATTAATATCTAGAGTATAAAAATAATTTTTAAAACTTCAGTAGAGGGAGGAGACAAAAAATGGCATAGATGATAGAGGCTCTGTTCATTCCTCTAGCAACCAAGCCAAAGTTGTGACAGAAACAAGGAGTAGCAGCAAGGAAAAATCACTTTGGATCTAGATGAACACACCATACAACTAGGGAGAAATCCAAGAAAGCACCCTGCAATGGCAGAAGGTAGGATGGGGTGAGGACTTGGGCTGCCTGGTCCCAAGAGGCTGAGTGAGACAGAGGCTGTAGCAGTGGCAGCAGCAACAATGGCAGACACCTCTTAAAGGGACCACATTCATGAACGAATTTTCATGGTGACAGACCTGCATGCTCTGAGCACCAGTGCCCATTCGGCTACATGCAGGGGGTGCCAGAGCCTTACAGGGAGACATTGAGTACAGGCCAAGATGAAACTCGCTCAATACAGAAGTGCTGGAGGTATTCATTGTTCCCTGTTAAGCCCTCCCTCCTACCAGTGCGCAGGACACAGCGCAGCCATAGCTGTGACGTCATCAAACTGGATAACTGAGATCGCTCTGGCCAGAGGATTTCCTGAAACCCTGCCTACCCCAGCTCAGGCCCCACCCAAGCCACATCCAGGTGTATCCTCAGTGAGTCAGGTTCTCCAGTGAGATTCACACTGGTGGAGGTAGCTAGCCTCAGTTTCTGGAGCGGCCTTTTGAGGCAACAATAAGCATAGCCTCTGCGGATTGTGTGCTGAATCTTAACAGGTAGCCCCAGAGGGGTAGAGGCTAAATTTGGCCTGCAGCTGAACTGCTCTCAAAACTGTGCCACTGGACACCTACTTCACAAATTTACGCTAATGAGACCTGGAGACTTAGGAGCTTTGCTTAGTACATAGAAAGAGACACAGAAAGGCAGCCAAAATGAGAAGACGAAGAAGCAGAAACCATATGACAGAACAGAAAAGAGATCCAGTTTTAATGGAGTCAAGTAATCTAACAGATGCGGAGTTCAAAACACAGTTATATAGATGCTCAATGAACTTTGGGGAAGTGTAGAGAACTCCAACAAAGAGATAAAAATGGAAATGGAAGTTATAAAAGGGAACCAGTCTGAAATGGAGAACACATTTTCTGAGATGAGAAGTATATGACATGGAATAAACAAAGGAATAAACAAAATAAATAAGAAAGAGAATCAAATGCTCTATCTAGAGGCTAGGAAAGCCAATCAGGACACTCAGTAGGAATGGCAAGAGACGAGATGCCAAGACTATAAAAATAATTTAAGGAGGATAAAGGACACTATTAAGGCTCCAAATAGTCATCTGATCAGAATAACAGAAGAAAATCAAGATGTTGAACAGCTGTTTGAAGAAATAGTAATGGAAAAGTTCCCTAACTTGGTGAAGAAAATGAACATAAAACCTCAGGAAGCTCAGAAAATTCCAAAAGCCAGGAACCCAAAGAAGTCCACACCAAGACACATCATAATTAAAATGTCAAAGGTTAAATACGGAGAGAGTCTTAAAAGCAGAAAGAGAAAAGCACTTAGTTACCTACAAGGGAGCGCCCATAAGACTGGCATCTGATTTCTCAAAAGAAACTATGCATGACAGAAGGGCTTGGCAAAAAATATTTGACAGGATGAAGATCCAGGATCTACAACTAAGAATAATTTATCCAACAAAACTAGCATTTAGAGTTGAAGGACAAATAAAGAGCTTCCCAGACAAAAATAAGCTAAAGGAATTTATCACCACTAAGCCAGTATTACAGGAAATGTTGGAGGGACTTCTTTAAGAAGAAAAAACCTATATCAAAAACAAGAAAAACAAAATGGTAACAACTACATTCCTATCAACAAGTACCTTAAATGGAAAAGAATTAAGTGCTCCAGCCAAAAGATAGAGTAGCTGAAAGGATAAGAAAACAAGACCCCTACATATGAAAAGGAAGGAGATGGAAAAGATATTGCTCTGATGGACCTAGGAGGTATTTAAGTCAGAGAAAGACAAACACTATATGATTTCACTTATATGCAGAATCTAAGGAATAAAAACAACAAACTAATCAGAAACAGACTTACAAATATAGTGGACAATTTGGTGATGGACAGAAGGGAGGCAGATTTAGGGGGCTGGGAGAATGGAGTGAAGGTTAAAGGAGTACAAGTTAGTAGCTGATTGATGATCATGGGGATGAGGAGCACGGCATAGGGAATGTAATTACCATTAATACATTGGCTAGGTGGAGGGTCAAGGGAGGGAGGGAGCAATTGGAGGGATCATTTTACTAACTATATAGATGTCTAACCAATGTACTATATACTTGAAACTAATTAAAATTTTAAAAATAAAAAAAACTACAGTAAAAAATGTCTCATTAGAAAATAGGCAAAAGATATGAACAGACATTTTACTGAAGAGAATATATAGATGGTAAATAAGTATGTGTGAAAAGATGTTCAACCTTATTAGCAATTAGGGAAATGCAAATTAATACCACAGTGAAATATCTCTGCATACCTATTATGATGTATAAAATAAAAAATGGTGACAACACCAAATGCTGGCAAGAATGCAGAGAAACTAGATAACTGGTGGAAATGTAAATTTTTACAACCACTCTAGAAAATAGTTTGGCAGTTTCTTATAAAACTAAACATGCAATTACCTTACGATTCAAGAATTTCACTCTAGTATTTTACCCCCCCCCCAAAAGTGGAAATGAGTATTTATAGAAAAACTCATACATGAATGTTTATAGTAGTTTTGTTTGTAATAACCAAAAACTGGAAATGAGCCATATATCTTTCAATGGGCAAATTAAGTACTATATCCATAGCACAGAGCACTACAGAACAATAAAAAGGACCGAAGTATTCATATATGCAACATCTCCAGAGCATAATGCTGAGTGAAAAAAGTCCAAGAGTTACATGCTATATAATTCCATTTATACAGCATTCTTGAAATGACAAAAATATGGAAATGGAAGACAAATTAGTGGTTGCCAGAGGTTAAGACAGGGGAATGGTATGAAAGGAAGTGAGTGTAGTTACAAAAGGACAAGGTAAGTTATCCTTATGGTGATGGAAATGTTCTATATCATAATTGGTGCTGGATACATGCATCTACACATGTGATAATGTTACATAAGACTACATACACACAAATGAGTATAAGTGAAATAGGAAAATTGAATAAGATCAAATGGATTGTATCAATGTGAGTATTCAGGTTGTGATATTATACTACTTTTATAAGATATCATTGTGAGGAACCTGGGTTAAGGGTACACAAGGTCTCTGTGCTATTTTTTAACAACTTCATGTGAGTCTACAGTTATCTCAAAATAAAACCTTTAATTAAAATTCTGTTAGAAATTTTTGCTTGAGTCTATTTCTGGACTCTTCTATTCCATTAATCTATTTGTCTCTTGTATTGCCAATACTATCTTCATTACTGTAACTTTATAACAAGTCTTCCGACTTTGCTCTTTCTCAAAATTGTTTTGGTTATTTTAATTTCTTTGTCTTTACATATAAATTTTAAAATCAGCTTTGATACCTGCTGGGATTTTGATTCTAATCAAAATGAAAGATTGACACATTAATACTACTGAATCTTTCCCAATTATAGTCATGGTGTATCTCTCCATTTGTTTAGGTCTTTGATTTCTTTCATCAGTATTTCGTAGTTTTCAGTATGCAAATTCTATACATGTTCTTTTAGTTTATACCTTAGTATTTCAGTAGCTTATGTGCTATTGTGAATGGCACTTTTAATTTCAATTTCCAACTGTTTATTCCTAGAATATAGAAATAAAATAGATTTTTGCTTATTTGTTATAATAATTGTTATTTTTCAATTAAAGTTGACATACAATATTAATTAGTTTCAGGAGTACAACATAGTGATCAGACATTTAACAATTTAAGAAGTGATTACCCTGATAAATCTAGTACCCATCTGACATCATGCATAATTATTACAATATTGTTGACTATATTCTTTATGCTGTACTTTATATTCCCATGACTATTTTGTAACTTCTAATTTATACTTCTTAATTCCTTCCCCTTTTTCATGCACCCTCCAAACCCCTCTTCCATCTGGCAACCATTAAAATATTCTCTGTGTGTATGAGTATTTTTAATGTTTTATTTGTTTGTTTCTTTTGTCTTTTAGATCCCACATGTAGGTGAAATCATATGGCATTTGTCTTTCTCTCTCTGACTTACTCTACTCAGTACAATACTCTCCAGCTCTATCCATGTTGTTGCAGATGGCAAGATTTCATTCTTATTCATGGCAGAGTAATATTTCATTATACATATGTACCACCTCTTCTTTATCCATTCATCCATTGGTGGATGCTCAGGTTACCCCCATATCTTGGCTATTGTAAAAAGTACTGCAATGAATATATGGATTCACATGTCTTTGAAGTAGCGTTTTAGGATTCTTCAGATAAATACTCAGAAGTAGGATTACTGGATCTTTCTTGGTTTCTTGTTATAGCTTTTTTTTTTCAAACCTATTTTGACTGATATAACTATTGCTACCCCAGCCGTTTTGTTTGTTTGTTTCCATTTTCATAAAACATCTTTTCCCATTCCTTTACTTGCAGTCCGTTTGTGTCTTTTGATCTGAGTCTCTTGTAAGCAGCATATACAGGGTCCTGTTTTCTTATCCATTCAGCCACCCTATCTTTTGATTGGAGCATTTAATCCATTTACATTCAAAATAATTGTTGATAAACATGTAGTTATTGCTATTTTATTATTCATATTTTTTATCTTTTCTTCTTTTTCTTTCTTCTTAAACAAGTTCCTCCAACATTTCCTGTAGTACTGGCTTGGTGATGATGAACTCCTTTAGCTTATTCTTGTATGGGAAGCTCTTTATCTGTCCTTCAATTCTAAATGATAGCTTTTCTGGGTAATCAGGATTGTAGGCCCTTGTTTTTCATTACTTTGAATATTTCATGCTAATGCACTCTAGCCTGCAAAATTTCTGTGGGAAAATCAGCTGATATTCTAATGGGAGCTCCCTTGTAGGTAACTAATTGCTTTTCTCTTGCTGCTTTTAAAATTCTATCTTTAACCTTTGATATTTGAATGATGATGTGTCTTGGTGTGGGCTTCTTTGGGTTCATCTTGTTTGAAACTCTCTGTGCTGCCTGGGCTTGTATGTCTATTTCCTTCACCAGGTTAGGGAAGTTTTCCACCATTATTTCTTCAAATAAATGTTCAATTTCTTGCTCTCTCTCTTCTTCTGATACCCCTATGATGCGAACGTTGGTATAGTTGACATTATCTCAGAGGTCCCTTAAACTATCCTAACTTTTTTGGATTCTTTTTTCATTGTTGTCCTGATTGAGTGTTTTCTGCTACCTTATCTTCTAAATCACTGATTCGACCTCTGCTTCATTTAATCTACTGTTGATTGCTTCTAACGTATTCTTCATTTCATTGTACTCTTCATTTCTGACTGATTCTTTTTTATGTTTTCCATCTCCTTGTTAAAGTTCTCACTGAGTTCATCTACTCTTCCCCTAAGTTTATTGAGTGTGCCTATAACCAATGTTTTGAACTCTGCATCTGGTAGATTGCTTGTCTCTATTTTGTTTAGTTCTCTTTCTGGAGATTTGTTCTGTTCTTTCATGTGGGACATGTTTCTTTGTCTCCCCATTTTGGCTGCCTCTCTGCATTTGTTTCTGTGTATTAGGTAGGGCTGCTATGTCTCCCAGTCTTAGTAGCATGGACTTATATAGTAAGCGTCCTCTGGGGCCCAGTGGCACAGTCTCCTTGTTTACTTGAGCTGGGTGCTCCATGTGTGTCCCTTGTACAGGTTGCGTGTGCCCTCCTGTTGAGACTTAGTTGATGTTGGCATGTCAATGGAGCTGATTGGGTGTAAGGACTGGCCGGTGACTATAGCGGAGGAGCTGAAGCTGTTGTGCAGAGGTTGACTCTATGGAGTAAGATTCACTTTAGCAAGGCTCTGGTGCTTGTCCTGCCTTCCCTCTGGGTGTGTTGTCCTCGATGTGCCCCTGGGTGATGCTCTGCTTTGTTCTAAAGTGGGCCATTGGTCATGCTGACCCCGGGATGTCCTATCAGAGGCCCTGCCAAAGGCCGAATTCAGCTGCAGGATATGCCTTGCCCAGGACCACCTGACATGAGCCACCAAACAATTGACAGATGGCCAACAACTGCAATGGGCTTGGAGGTGCCTTGAGGCTGGCTGACACTAGTGCTGGGCTTGTGGCTTCTCAGCAAGAGATATGGGACATGCTGAGGCCAGGTGCAGATCGTTTGAGTTTTGTGAACCATTGAGAGATTTTAGGAAAATCCACAGCATGAGCCAAGACAGATCATTTGTATGGAATAGCCACAGGAAGTGGATTGGCTAGGTTCACAAGTTGAGTGGAGTGGGTTTTCAGGAAATCACCTGGGCAGGACAAACAGTGTTAACCAGATTGATGGAGACTCAGATGTGGCTGCCTGCATCTGCATGCCCAGAGGGGAACAAAGGAACAATGTATTTTACCAGCACTTCTTTCTAGGAGAAAGCTTCCCCTTCAGCCCTCTCCCTGAAGCCAATTCAGTTCTTCCTCATATGTCCCTGGCATCCTTCAAGCTGCTGCCCCAGTGCTGGAGCTCAGAGTTAGAGTCCATCAGCAAGTAAGTCCATGTGTGGGCCCTTTAAGAGAAACACCTGAAACTCAGCATTTCTGCCCTTCCTACTAGTCTCAAGATGGCTTCTTTTGTGAATCCTTAGTTGTAGGACTTCTGTTGAGCTAGACTTCAGATGATTCTCAAAGATGATTGTTCTGTATTTTAGTTGTAATTTTGACATAGTTGTGAGATGAGGCCATTACAGTGTTTACCTACTCAGCCATCTTGACTGGAAATCTCTAGATTTTTACCTATTGACCTTGTGCCCTACAACTTTGCTTAAACTCATTTATTAATTCTATGAGCTTTTTGTGAATCCTTTGAGATTATTCTTCACAATCATGTCATTTATGAATAAAAATACTTTAATTTTTTTCCTTGCTGATCTGTATACCTTTTATTTCTTTTTCTTTTCTTAGTACACTTGCTAGAATTTCCAGTGCAATGTTGAAAAGGGCTGGTAAGAGCAAGCTTTATTGCCTTGTTCACCCTCTGAATTGGGAGCATCCAGTTAGTCTTTCATCAGTAAGTATGATGTTATCTGGAGATAGTTTTAATGAGATAAAGAAAGTTTTTTCTATTCTTAGTTTTCCATGTTTTTAATAAAAAAAGACATTGAATCATTTCGAATGATTTTTCTGTATCTATTAATTTGATGTGAGCTTTTTCTTCTTCAGTTCATTAATATGGTTAATAACATTGAGTGATTTTGAAATGTTGAACCAGCCTTGTGTTCCCATGTTAAATTCCACTTCTTGTGAAGTATTATCTTTTTTTATATGGACTTTTTGGCCCTATCTTGAGAACTTTGCAGTTCATTTTTCTTTATTTCCTCTTTAAAGAGGAGGAGAAGGGCAGAAGATTAGATATATGAAAAGTGTATGAATCCAAGACTATCTTCAAAGAAGTGTCCAATGTCAAACTCCAGACTGTGGACACACTATAATGACCTGTGCTCTACCAGTGAAAATCCCATTTCAATGGTTGCGGACATTGTTTTGTCATGATGTTTTAAAGCATTCTGTGCTCTGGAGCGGAACTAACCTTGATAGTGGACCTTTTCTGAGTATGCAAAAGTCATAAATTTTTCTTCATTAATTCATAGTACTTAGTAGGTTGTATTTTACTCTGCCACTTTGTCTCCACTTGAGTTTTCTTGGAGATTTCCCTTCTTATCACCATAGGAGTTTGGGAAGCCACTGCACAGCCAGGCTTTTCCTGCTCTTGGCATTTAAGAGAAACTTTACAGGAAACCAAAATCTTCACTTGCCTTGTTTCATCACTACTAAAATATGTTTAAAATTATCTGCTAAACTCAAATGTGGTCATTTAAAACCACACAAAAAATTTTTCCTTCCTTCCTTCCTTCCTTTCTTCCTTCCTTCCTTCCTTCCTTCCTTCCTTCCTTCCTTCCTTCTTTTCTTGCTTCCTTCCTTCCTTCCTTTCTTGCTTCCTTCCTTCCTTCCTTCCTTTCTTGCTTTCTTGCTTTCTTTCTTTCTTTTCTGTGAAGCAAAAAAGCATATGAAATTCTAATGAAAAAGAAGAGAGAGATGTTCCTTTGTTGTTTTTGGTTAAACTTCTTCAATGCTTTGTTGTGTCTAGATTCACTAATGCAACTCAGGGAGGCAGTGTGAACAGAGGTTCTTGGGGAAGTAGATGCAACTTGAAAAAAATTCTACGCTCTAGAGCTATTATTGTGAGGCAACGAGACAGTTTACATGATTTTCACAGTATGTAGGGCCCTGTAGCTCCCCCATGCTCTTGTCCTAAGCCCAGGCCCATTATTAGGAGTGATTACTAAATGTGTAAGTCAGACATGCAGGAATATAAGATTACAGGTTGACACCACAAGAAGTTTTGATTATTTAGAAATTGAAAGAGATGAGACAAACAGAGATGAATAGCTCCACGTGATTTCTATTACTCTTGTCTTCTAAAATTAAAGGTATCATTTCCAATTAATTTTGACAGTTGGCTTTTATCTTTCTTTTACATATTCGAAGATTCTAAAAATAACCTCACTAAGCAATATGGACACAAATAACCAAGGTGACTAAAGAACAAAATGTCCAGCTGCAGTGCTATCCCTTCAGAATATGTTTTGGAAGTCTGTACCAGGACTTCATTTTTCTGAATCTTTGGCAAGGAGAGGTGAATGGACAGGGTAGGAAGGAAGGAAGATGAAAAATGAAACAGCTTATTCACTGTTGATCTTAAAGGTGGAAAGTGAAGATGGGGTAAGGGAGACTATCTTTGAATCTTAAGCTGAGCATAAAGTAAGAGATCTCCCAGTCATCTTTTGTATTATCAGTCAAGGTCCCAGCAGGAAAAAAAATTTATTAAGATGGTTCAAATTAGGAGGCTGTAGTGCAGGGACTACTCACCAGGAAATAGTCAAGGGACAGGAAACACTCAGAGCAAAGCAACAGTGGAGAGCTGTCACCTCCATATTATAGGAGGGTCATAGAGAGGAAGTAGCATTACAGGAGCTCTGGAGATATGGAACCAATGAACAAGGACTTCCTGGGAGAACTGCTAGTTTGGAGGCAAGCCTCCTTCTAATGTTTGTGGAGTCTAGACAGTCATATATAGGAAAATGTTTAACAACCAACTATCCAGAAAAAAAAATAGCGCCGATTTGTAGCGTTTGCTGATTTCTCTGCTATAAATACTTCAACCCTGATGATTGCAAGCTACCAACATGGTGACATTGAACAGAGCTTGGAAGAGATGCTTACAATCAGTTGTAGAGATCTGGTATAAGCTGGCTCCAGCAAACCACTATACTGGGGTGAGAGTACAAATGGAGGCCCATATGCCACACATCTGAATATTTAAAAATTGCAAAGCAAGATTATACACTGTGTATGTTCTATCCTCCTACAATGATAATCATAATAAACATTATGTTACTTTACCCAGATTTCTTGTACTAGTCAGGATTTTCCAGAGAAACAGAACCAATAGGATGTGTGTGTACGTGTGTTTATATACAGAGAGATTTATTTTAAGGAATTGGTTCATGTGATTATGAAGGTTGGCAATCCCAAAATTTGTAGGGTGGGCCATCAAGTTTAAGACTCAGGTAAGAGCCAACATTGCACTTCAAGTTCGGAAGCTGTCTGCTGGCAGAATACTTTCTTACTTCAGGGAGTCAGCCTTTTATGCTATTCAGGCTGGCTCCTATTGTCTGGGTGTAAGGGCAGTGCTATCATGGCTCTCATTAGCAAAACCCAATAAGAAGCCTCTACAAGGAGCTTCAATCAGTCCCCAGGCATAGACCAAGGAAGGGAAGAGTGGAAAATGGATGGGAGTAGGGGGTGGGTGGAGACATGACACAGAATAGCCTTATAGCTATTTACACTGTAGAGCTTTGGGCCACTGGAATTATATATGTCATTTCTAGAACATGTGATGAAGGTCATTGATGTCATCCTATTTTATGCTTCCATAGTAGCCCACCTCTCATTATAAGAGACTTGAGCATTTAGTTTATGTGAATCTTCAGTTCAGTTAGAATTTTATTTATAGTAGAGTTAACACAAACAGCAACCAAAGACTTCAACCTGAGGTTGAGGGTTGAATGCTTTTTATTATTATTTTTCTTTTTACCATATAATAAAATTGTAGTTTGCAACATTTGAGATATGAAAATAAAATTAATATTTATTGTCTACCAAGTGACTCATGGGAATTTATTTTATTGGGCTTCTACCAAGGAAATTAATGTTTGTTGAATATCTACAAAGTATCTCTTGGAAGGTCAATCAGCTAAGTTGGAGGATCATATAGACTCAGGCCAAAGCCATTGCTTGGGGTTGATTGGCAATGGGCTGGCTAAGAAGTAATTGAAGAGAGTCAGGCATCAAAGATGAATGAAATGAAATAGAAAGAAAGATACAGAAATGAGCCACATGAAACACCGGAGACAGAGAGAGAAAATGGTTGCCAAATTGTATTTCATGTAGTTGAGATCTTCAGGCTTCCCTGGTATCTTTACATAAACCCATCTTTATTTGCGTTAGCCTGGGAAAATTTCTGTTCTTTCCTACTCATCGTTTTCTGAGATGGCTAACTGGCATCAGTTCTTAACAACTTTGCATGGCATGGGATGTCTGTTTATTGAAAACACTGAATTTTCACAAGCACAAAAATTGTGTAAGTCATTCTAGAAATAGATAAAGCTTTCCCTTTAACTGAATTCTCAGTCATTCTCTTTGAGTTTTGTATAACTAATCAAATTTCCTGCAGTTTTTAGATTCTAAAATAATAATGAATAAAGCCAAAGAGTTGAATATCCACTTGTTTTCACTTTGGGGCTATTAGAAACCTTACTCCTATAAACATTCTTGATTTGTCTATGGTTGACATATACACCAATTCTGTTCCAGCAGAGGAAATGCTGGGATCCTAGAGATGCATATATTGCTCAGAACAATGGGAAGTGATGAAATCTGTCCCTTTAATGGACAAAGTAAAGGTTGTTAGCTTTACAAGCCATAATGGACTCTTGAGAGAGGCACTTGGCTACCTGAGGACAGGATTTAGGCTGATGCAAAAAGATAATTTTTAATTTTTAAATTTTAAAACAACCTCACCAGAAGAAGAGGTTCAGAACTTTAAATCTGAGGTCTTCCTAGTATCGTCTAAGCCTTGTTCCACTTCACGGCATCACAATATCTGAATTCACCATGAGAAGGGCTTATTATACTTACTTTTTTTCTTGGAAAATGTACAGCTGGGTAGTTGGCTCCAAATGTCTCTTTCATTGTTTGATTTAACATTAGTCTCTGCTCTAGAAAGCAGAGACTATTTTTTATAATTAATACCTTTCTTGAGATTTTTGGGTCAAAGATTATAAGCCTGGAGTTGGCAACACAACACTAGAAATACCATCTCCATTAGGATTGTTGTGGGATTCCGGAGAGCCTGTGCTTACTGTTGGGTTGGCTTTTTGTAATTGGCTCTATTTTAACAGCCAAGGGTACATTAACAGGATAAACTGTTCATGGAATATCTTTGAAGGCACCAACCTTTTTTTTTCATTTTAATATTTTTCCTTCTGTATAACATTCATTTTGCCCTAAAAGACATCGAACAGTTGCCCAAGAGAGCACAGGCCACTGGTTTTTAATAACTATGAAAAACAAGTAGAGTAAGCATTTTCCCCATTTCACTGGAGGGAAACCTGAGACTCAGAAAAATTACATAACTTTTCCCAGATCACACAAATAGTTCATAGAGAAATGGTATTAGAGATTAGGACCCCTCTCTCTGTCCACTAAACCACTGTGAAATGCCCCCCAAAGCATGATTGGTCCAGATTATCTCACCAAGCTTTGTCACTGGGCATGACCATTTTGCCTAGATCAACCATATTTATTTCACAATATTTATTGAGTACTAACCATATGCAAAGTACTGAGACTCATTTTAATAATTTTTCAGTATTGACCAAACCATCAAACTGGTCATATTCATACATACAGTAATATCCTATTCCTTCCACCGATCAGCTTCATTAGCTTCATATAGGTGATAGTTACCTGTCTAGGTATGATGGAGTCATATTTAATAAGTCATCGATATTTCCCTCAAATGTGTTTTGGAAAAATGTTCCTTGAAAAGTTCTTTAGGAAAGTTACCTTTGAAAGTCCTCCATGAATATGCCATGTCAGAGACTGAAATCCTCAATAAGCACTGCTCAGTCAGTTCTTTCTTTGATTATTTATGTTTCTTTTGTGGAGTACTGGTTAAAACTGTGGCTGGTAAAGGGCTAACTTTAATAAAATGCACACTTGAATCATATTACATTTGGCAACATGCTCACATCATGGGAGGAAAGACAGAACTTTCAAGTGAGGGAAGAGCTGCTTACGTCTGCCATTCACATAAAGAGTGGATTGATGTGCAGAGCCACCTAAACAATTTAAACTGTTATTGCCCCCTTGTGTAAACTAGGTATCCTTGTGATGCAACCCTGCTGTGTTCAACCTTTCCCTGAAACTTGGGCCATCATTGGTTTTTCTTTCTTCACTGTTCTAGTTGGACAACTCAGTTGATATTTCTTTGGATGTAAGCATTAGAAGCCAAAGCAGATTAAAAAGGAGTAATTATAAACATATGCAGGTGTTTGGTGAAAGCAGAAGATAAACACAATAAACAGTAACTGGTTCCCTCCCCACTGTATACTTTCCTCCTATCCCCTTGTTGGTAGTCCCAGGTTTGTATGGATTTGGGGGATCTATATGTATCTGGGGGCACTGACTTCAGCTCTAACTCTTGGAGTGGGACACTTGACCTAGATTCATTCAATCATATTGTCCATTCCACTTGCCACAGTGACTGATGCAGAGATGGGCCCGTGACCTACGTCAGTCTAACCAGCATTACTCATGGGACTTCAGTGGAAATGCTGGACTTTTTTCCTTTTAGATGAAAAAAGAAAGCATGTAACTCTGAGGGCTTGTGGCAACTATCTTGACCTTGTCACAGAGAAGGGATGCAAAAAGAGCCAGGTCCTTTGGGATATCATTAACCTATTTGATCAAATCTCACCTGAAATGAGATTGCTCTCTTTTCAGTTATATACACTGAGAAAATTTCCCTTCTCTCCTCTACTTCTCTCTCTCTCTCATTCTCTCTCTCTCTCTCTCTCTCTCTCTCTCTCTCTCTCTCTCTCTCTCTCTCTCCACTATCTCTTATCTCCCTGCTTCTCCCCTCCTTTTTGTCCTCTCCTCTCTTTTCCTCTTGCCTTTTAGTTTTTGGACCATATTTGCTGACCATCTAACCAAACATACATCTCCAAAATAAATGATAGTTCCTAGATTCACCTCGGTTCAAGTGAACAAGCCAGATTGAATTAGAATGCCTTGTACCAATATCCCATGTCTGGAAATCAGGGATTTGATTGGCTCAATCCATGGCAGCCCTGAAGAAAGAGTCAAAGAGAGATTCAAGAGGCAGAAGGAGCTACAACTTCATTATTGACCCATCATATGAGTTATCTGAAGGGAAGCTGGACAAAACTCAGATCAAATTTATAACCAGGTAAGTTAAGGACTCCAAGCTCAAAATAAACTGAGGGTGATGAAATCTTTTTTAAGTAGAAAATAGGTTTTCAGCAGATAAATTCTCTAATTACCTTTTTTTTTTCTTAAACAGAAATCAGGTAAAACAATGTCCTTTTGAAGAAGTAAATGCGGTGCAAGATTTCATCAAGTAAATCAAAGGCAATTCCTAAAAGCCTTTTGAAAAGAAAACACTAAAATTCCTATGACCGCAAGAAATGAAAGATAGATGTCAGGAAGCAAATGGTGAAAGAAGGAATAAAGAGCAATGTTTGTGTTAGGGGACTTCTGTTCAGACGAGTTGCTAAAAATGGTCACCCATTGATTTAGAAAAGTTCTGTTTTTTTAATTATAATTCTTTCACAAATAAAGTGCTATGAATTTTTTTAAACCTGGCACATACAAAATGCTTTGGGTTTAAGGCTGTGTTGTGATTATCCTGTTGTGGTGGTAGACACAGTTCAGGAATGTTCTGTGCTTAGCTGAGCTCATTCTTCTAGTTTAGAAATGTTTCAGATTCTTAGTCATTTCAAGTTTCTTGAGGACAGGAAAGCTTTGGGTTTCAGAAAATTTTACTTGGTTTCGTTTCAGAAAGGTGTTTTTAATGAGCAGATTTTTCCTCCACAGATCCAAAGGATTATGAAAGATAATTGAAAAGTTTTGTAACAGTTGAGATTCTTTCAAGTCAACAGAAACCCAACCCAAACTAGCTCAAGCACAAAAGAGAATTTACTTGTGTATCTAAGAAGCCTAAGCTTAGGTATGATTCAGGCATGAATTTATATTTTAAGTCATCAATAGACTTTAACAAACATCAAGATTTCAGATGTTCTAATACACTTATGTTCATAACACCACTGTTCACAATTGCCAAAAGGTAGAAACAGCTTAAAGATCTATCAACATATGAATGGACAAATAAATTATCATGTATCTATACAATGAAATATTATTTAGCCATAAAAAAGAATGAAGTACTGATACGTGCCACAACATGGATGAAGTTTGAAAACATGCTAAATGAAAAAGCCAGACACGAAAGGCTAAATATTGAATGATTCCTTTTATATGAAACACTAGAATAGGCAAATTCATGGAAACAGAACAGGTGTTTTGTCCTTAAAAAATAGTTTTTTAATAAATAAAAAATACTCCAACTGTGGTCATAATCATTGTACTTTTATGGTTTTTTGGTCTCTTTTTTTTAATTTTTAATTTTAAAGTAATATCAGACTTAGAATAAAATTGCAAGAATACTATAACAAACTTCCATATACACTTCATTTATATTCCCCAATTATTAAAATTTTACTGCATTTGCAAACTTTTAGAAAGAGAGAGTAGAGATGGTTCCCAGAGGCTGAGGTGGGTGAAATGGGGAGATGTTGGTCGAAGGGTACAAACTTTCAGTTATAATAAGAATAAGTTCTAGGGATCAAATGTATAGCATGGTGATTATAGTTAGTAATTCTGTATTATAGGGTTCAAAGTTGCTGGAAGAGTACATCTTAAATGTCCACACCACAAAAAAGAAGTGGTAATATGAGATATGATGGAGGTGTTAACTAATACTATGGTGGTAAGCATTTTGCAGTATATAAGTATATCGAATCAACATGTTGTACAGCCTAATTTACACAGTGTTACATGTTGATTCTCTCTCAACAAAGTTGAAAAATTAAAAATTTTTACTATATTTACTTAATATTACCTATTCTATCTATCTATCTATTTATCATCTATCTATCTGTCATCTATCTACCTATTTAGGATATGTATGTGCTTATATATATATATATATATACAAATATTACTATTTTATTTTTAAGGAGACCTGCAATTCTGGTATTACATGATTTTATGAATAATGGTGGAAATTGGGATAGAGATGCAAACAGCTTTGAGACATCCATAAATTATAACCCAGAGGATGTCTCCTTGTTTTAAGTGAACCCTAGATGCTTTGGTTTTGGGTCAGAATAGTGGAATGGGGGAGGGTTGAGAAGGTTTTGGCAAGAGAGGAAGTTTCTGGCCATCTGAAACAACTTTGCAAGTGATGGGTCACTGCCAAGATGAGTGCTGGGGACCACCAGCGCAGGAAACAGAGGACATGATGGCTGCAGTCCAACTCCGTAAGTATGAGGACCTGCTAATCAAACCACTAGCCCCATCTGCCCTTATTTCTGGTTTTTCTTTGAATTATGTTTGCTGTCCTTTGCTTTTGAAGATGATACCGCCAGTAATGCTCCCCAGCTGGGAGAGCAGGTGTCACTGATAAGACCAGCAGGGCCCAACAGTCTTCCCACACTGGAAACACATGGTGTTTCCTCTTTGCTTTGTGGCTATGGTTGCCACTCACAGTCTCATATTAGGTGCAGTTAGTTTTTAAACTTATGGATTGGCTCATTAAGAGACATCTCATTTCTCATTCCACTATGTGTTAAGAACCTCTCTAAGCCACAGTTAATACTTTTCCACCCAACACAGTTCTGTCATACTCTCAGTCATCATATGGGAAGTATATTCCGACTTCATTCTCATTAATGCTGTTTATATAATTGATTATATAAATAAACACATACTTTCAGCTATTTTTAAAGCAAGACAGCACATTTAGAAGTTCTTTATCAAAGGATAAAGGGTACCTACCAAAAGATATCTGCAGAATCCACCAAAGAGGACATTTGTGAGGGTTACCTTTAAAATAAATGCAATATGTATAGAACTGGAATTTAGGCAGGCCTGGGCTAAGATAGAAATGCCTTAAGGATAATGGTGGTATCTTCTATCTACAGGATAGATAGGGATTATAGTTTTATCTTTTTGCTACTTAGGAAACAAGTTTAGAGACATTTGATGACTTTTCCAAGGTTACATGGTATACCAGTTTTTTTCTGACTACAAGTTCTTTTCATGAAAACCCAACTCAGACTGGCACAAACAAAATAGAGAATGTATTAGCTCACAAGCAGGACTTCAGGTTCAGCTGGATCCAAGAACTCAAACCATGACATCATCATTATTACCATATTCTAACCATTCTCTTCTGTGCATATTAAATATTTATTTCTGGAAACTAAACCAAAGAAGTATTTGACAGGACACCTTATGAACAATGTAACTCAACTGAGAAAATAAATTACCTATGGATTAATTTAAAATAATTAAATATTAGTAAATAAATAAATAAGAATAAAATTTTGGGTATGTGTGTATATATATGTTGGGAACTGTGAAAACCTCAGAAATTGGAATAAATCTATGTGAACGAATCTCCAAAACCATCTATCTTGTTTTGAAAAAACCTCCAAAACCATCTATTTAAGTTCCATCTGAGTTCTCACCAATTCTAGTACCCTTTCTGGTATTTCAGCAAAGGCTCAGCAGTTTAAAATCTCATTCAGAAGATTTCAAGTACTTGTATACATGGGTGACATGTTATATTTTCTATCTTGGATTGAGGTCACTCCATTTCAGTGGACCCAATGACAATTTTGATGTGTTATCACCACATATTCTTTCTGTTCATCCAGCCCTGACAAAAGTTAGCCCTCGCCCTTTTCCAGGTGCTGATGATAGGGCTAAAAAAATAGAGCCTAGGATAATAGGATTCAGTGGGTAACTGCATAGTATTTCCTGGTGGTGAGTCCAACAGAGAATGGCTGGAGAAGAAGATGAGTTGGTAGTTCTAGGGAAAATGGGAACAGGTGCCATCAAGAAGCTAAGAAATAGAGAACCCAGGAGCATCGCTGAAATAAGAATGAGATGAGGGAGACTTCTACAGGTTGGGTCCTTTCTCTGGAAAACAGACTCTGAGACGGAGTTTGGCGTGCATGGTGTATATTGGGGAGTGTCCTTGGGATCAACACCTGAAGGGAAGGAAGGGAAAGACACAGAAGTGGAGAGAGGAAGAAATTGAGCTGCGATGTGGGGCTAATGATAGATTTGACCAGTTCATGGGAAGCTCATGGGTCTTTAGAGTTGTCTTGAGTTAAGTTGATACGGTCTGGCCCTTGTGCTCCAGCATCAATTAATCATTGGATGGAGGTGACCATCAGCTCCCTAAGGCCAATGCAATCTCTGAGGTATGAATGACTCAAAAGTACATCTTTTGGGTTTCAGAGCTCTGTATACAAATGCCTACTTGACATCTCTTTCCCCTCTCAAAACTGAGGAAAAGTTTGTGAACCAGGAGTGAGAACAGAGAGAGTAAGATGATGACGGCGCCTGTAGAAAAGTCACAGAATACAGAAGCCAGGGTACCAAAGCTTGTTTCACCCCTTTCACTATTTTACCAAGAGCTAATCATTATCCTAGAAATGGCTCCATTAAAAGTGTACCCAGATCTTCAAATGTTCCTGTAACCTTCATTCTTTCATGCAACAGTCCCCTCACAAGTGCACGAAACACGCGTGCGCACGCATGCACACACACGTGCGCGCGCGCACACACACACACACACTAATGCACTCCTTTCACACAATTGTGTGGATACTTTTTCCTTTTGCTTTGAAAATTGGTTTTCTTCTTTTATTTCATAATTCAGTGTTTATGAAAAGATCTTTAGGAATTAATACAAAACCAATGAAATTTAAAGATCTCTGAGCCAAAAGACTTTGGAAGGAAGAGTTTTAGGCCTTCAAAGTATAGGTGGCAGCCAACGGCTTCAGCTATTGAGATTTTCTTGGGCAGGAAAACTCTAGAATACTGGAATGAGACTTTCTTCCCCTCTCTCTCCCTCTTCTGACTCCAAATTGTTCCATAGGTCGAATATTGAAATGAAGAAGACTTAGAATTTGATCCTCAAAACTATGCTTTACCTCCAAAAATTTAGAGGAAGGAAAAACAAACAGGAAAACTTCAGCAGAATGAAATTGTACAGTTGTGGTGTTGGAAAAAGTACAGATTGGAAGCCAAAAGACTTGGGTTTCTGGTCCTAACTCTGCCACTGAAAGTAGCTGTGTGACCTTGAACAAAACACTGACATTTTCTTGGACTCTTCTATTAAAAAAAAAAAAAAAGTCTGGGCATGGTTATCTATAAGTTCCACCTCCCCCCACTTCTTTTTATTTTCTTTTTTCTTTTTTAGCTTGTAAAGCACTTTCATACTGGTTCTCCTTCATCCTGTTAAATTTGCTCAGTGGAATAAGGTTATTTTCTGTCCCTCAATAAAAATTTGGGCAGCTAGAGTGACTTTTTGATAACTTATAAGTAACACAGTTTCCCAGTCTAACTTTCCTTTTAATGCTGAGATTCTATTATTTACATAACTGCAAGTAACAACAGCACACATTTGCAGAGTTATGTTGAAATCAGAAATGTGCTTCCACATATAGTAATTCATTTGATCCTCACAAATGTTAACAGGTCAATGTGGTAGGGTAGGCAGGTAATAATATTTTTTCATTTTGCTACATGGGAAAGAAGTTAAGAGACAGTTAATTATATAGCATTCTTTCAGTCACAAGTTCTTCTTGAAAACAAAATTCAAATTGGCCTAATTTAAAATGAGAGCTCATTGACTAATGCAATTATAAAACCCAGGGGTGGATCTTCAGGTGCAGCTGGGTCCAGATGCTCAAACTACGACATTAGCACCTTGTTTGTTCTCCAGAATCTGGCCACTCTCTTCTGTGTATATTATTGATTAAATTAATAGATATTTATTGAAAGCTTATATTGTGTTAATCATTGTTGTAGGCACAAGGGGGTACAGTGAACAAAACATTGTATTTATAACAATGACTAATGCACAGCTATTTTAATAAATATTAATAAAATTTACATTCTTACATTTATGGAAATATTCATGAAATGTACATTCTAGTGGAAGAATAGAGCATAAACAACAAATAAATAATGTGTACTATGTCTAACAGTGATAAGTACTATGACTGTATCGGGAGAAGGTAAGAGTGAGGAGATATGTGTCTACTGTTTATATAGTGTGGTCAGAAAGGCATCTATAAGGTAATTACAAAAAGATTTAGTATGAAAAATTTCAAACATACAAAAGGAGAGAAAGTAGTTTGGATCCATCACCCAGTTTCACCAATTAACAACACTTTTCTAATTATGTTTCACCTATCTCCCTTCTACCTACACAGCACACACATACACACACAAAATCAAAATCATACATAGCGAGCCAATCCAAGACACCATAGCATGCCATCCATAGGTATGTAGTTATGACAGATGAGAACATTTTTAGTGTAATCTACAATAACATTGTTGTACGTAGCAGAATCAACAATAAACTCTTTAGTATCAGTGAATACCCAGTAATAGGGTGATGTATGAAAGACATAAGGGAGTAAGTCATTAGCTGTCTAGAGGAAGAGCTTTGCAGGCAGAGAACTGGGGGTCCAAATGCTCCACAGGGGGACCTATCTGGCATGTTTAAGGAACAGCATGGAAGCCAGTGTGGCTGGAGCAAAAGGAGCAAGGGGATGAGTGGGAGGAAAGAGGTCAGAGGCTGACTGGGAGCTCAGTCTCAGAGAGCATCGAGCAAGGTACAAACTTTACTTAGTGAGACTGGAGATTTCAAACAGATTACTAGGAGAATTTCAAGCAGATGTAGTGACACAGACTTTTCATTGAAAGAATCACTCTGGCTATATTGCGGAGAATGAACTCTAGGTATCAGGTTAGAAGAGCTAGAACTTTGAGAAACAATTGCAATATCCAAGCAAGAGATAATGATAGGTTGGAACAGGCTATTAGAGGCAATGAAAAGTGATTGGATTTGGGATATTCTTTGAGGGTAGAGCAGAAAGAGTTTCCAGCTGGATCAGCTGTAAAATGTGAGAGGAAGAAAGGTGTGAAAGACAACTCTATGGTTTCTGGCTAGGTAACTGGATCAATGGTGGAGCCATTTACAGGATAGAGAAGACCATGGGAAAAAAATGTTTGTGTGTGTGGACTCAAAGTTGCTTTTGGATGTGCAAAGATAATTGTCATCAATAAGTACTGATTGTCCCAGGGGAAGAGAAACTCTGACTGGCCAGGCCTGTGTTCTAAGTTCCCCCATTGAGCCAGGGTGGTCCTAGCATATGAATTGAGAGTGGGAAAGTTTGATTCCTCAGAAAGCTAAGTGAGAAGAAGGTCGAAGGGAATGCTGAGAGGCAGAAACCGTGAAAAATTGATGGTAGATATGGTACTAAAAACAGGAGACCCACACTTTTTAAAGTGAAATTTAACTGAAACAAACAAACAAACATAAAACAGGTTAACAGGTGACATAAGTTACAATATAGGCAAGAAATTAAATACTGAACTGTTTATATCTAATTTTCTGTTTTAAAGCTCCATGTTAGGAGCTCAAAATTAAACAGTTCTCAGCTCTATTCTATCCTGTTTCTGTTATCTAATGCAATGTAACAAATCACCTCAAAATTTAGTGGCTTAAAACAACAAACATTTTATTATTTTCATGGTCCTATAGATTGACTGGCCTCAGCTGGGCAGTTATTCTTCTGGTTTCATCTGGGTTATAGTCAGATGGTGGCTGAGAATGAGGTCATCTGGAGATTCACCTGGCATGCTGGGGCAGCTAAGGTCTCTTTGCCTGTCTGTGTAATGACAAGGTATCTCCTCTTCACATAGCCTCTCTACATGGTCTCTTCAGCAAAGTAGCCAGACTTCTTAAATGGCAGCTCAAAGCTCCCAAAAATAAGTGGTCTAAGGGGGAGAAGTAGAAGTTATGAGCCCTCTTAAAGGTAAGAACTGCAGTGTTATTTTTGCCCATTCTATTGGCTGACACAAGTCACATTCCAGCCTAGATTCAATGTGAGAATGGGAAATGGACCAACACAAGGGCATGGATACGAGGGACAATACTTGGAGAAGCTACCAAAACTGAATCATGTAAAACCCAAGATTTTTGGTCTATGCCAGCCTTGCCCAAAATTTATCTATAAAATACTGGCCTCACAAAATGTTCATAAAACAAAAAAGTATTGCCATGCCAATTAATTTAGAAAATGCTATATACTAAAACGATTTTAAAATATCATGCTGTCCATTAAAAATTAAGGATATAGAGAAGTTTTACACTAGAAAAACTCATATGACATTGTTTTATCTACAGTCTTAGATTATTGTAAAAAGCAGAGCCTGAGACAAGTGTTTGTGTGCAAGTAGATTTTTTTTTCTTTTTATTAAAAATCTTGAGGGACAGGAAGAGTGGAAGAGGAAAAGAAAAAAAAAATCCAGTCCAAGGGTGTACTATTGAGTTGATGAACACTGTGGCCAATGAGGATGTTATATGAATAGGGTCCACTGATGAGCTATATAGAGTAAACCTCAGAATATTCACTGCCTCCATCTCACATTTGTCGAAGATTTCCCCATAGGTGTTACCGTCCTCACATGTCTAAGATTGCACATGCACCAAAGCACTCAACAGGTTCCTGCAGGCATCTCAGCCTACGATGACAAAGAAGCCGTGAAACAGAAAGCATTATACCCAAGCAATAAAACTCTCTATCTCTCAGTTATCATGCCTGATTTCTTACAGACTATTCTTTCTGATATTCTGGTTGAATCCATCTTAGCATTGACACATCCATTGCACAGAATCACCTTTTCTCCATATTTACACTTGCTTACACGTCTACCATTCAGTATTCTCCTTTGTGGTAGATACAAGTTAATTGTCTACATAGCCCCATCCTTCCTAACTGCATTACACATGTGAATTGGGCGACATTGCTCCTACTCTCAGCTTAAGAGGTAAGCTATATTGGTTTCAAAGGAAATTGGTACATTCCATAAGCTAGACCTAGTGATTAGAGACAATTCTTAATTATTTTCTGGATGTCAATGAGGGAGTACATTACCTCAGTGGTTATTACAACTATAGAGAAAGCCAGCTTTGGGCTCAAGTCTATGCTGTGTGAGATAGAGTTAAGATAAAAAGACTCTGAAGAACCTGGGGTCAGCTCTAGCCTGAACCTAGATTCCTTAAACCTAGATTTCTCAGTTACGTGTGCCAATTAATCTTCTCTTTCACTTAATCTGGTTTGAGTTTGTTTTTCTTTTGTTTGTAACTTATTAAACTCTACCCTATTGCTTCTTTAAAAAGACCAAATTTTTGACTCAATTAATCACATAAGCTTATGAGATTAATTTCACAAGTCTTCATTTTTAGGATGTCTCTAAACTGTAGAAGAAATAGTATTTATTTGGCATGATTTCACAAAGGTAGAGCCCTAATGCCCTTCCAGAATCTGAGTTGGAAGAGTGTGAAAGGGAAAGGCCATTCTTTAAGAATAGATTTATCAATTTGAGGGGTGTTCTACAAAGTAATTGACCCAAAATAACTGACTCTTCAAAACTATCAAAGTCATGAAAGATTGAGTAATTGTTCTAAGTTGAAGGAGACTTAAGGAGACCTGACAATTAAATGCAACATGTAATCTTGGATTGGATCCTGGACTAGAAAAAAGATTGGCAGGACAGTTAATGAAATTTGAATACAGTCTATAAATAAGTTAATAATATTGAGTCAATATTTATTTTCTGATTTTGACAATATAGCTGTGTTTATGTAAGTTGTCAACATTCGAGGAAGCTGGATGAAGGCTACACAGGCATCTTTGTACTATTTTTTGCAATGATTTTGAAAGTTGGAGATTATTTTAAAATTAAAAGTTAAAATGTTTTTTAAATTAAAGAAATAAAGAACAGATTTGGAGTGACCTTTTTTAATGCATTGATTAGAATTTCCATTGCCATAATACTTTATGAATGTAGAGAAGATATGAGCCTATGAAACGGCCTGGAAACGCATGCATTTGCAAGACTTAGAATTAGGTTCTACCCCGAAGGATGCCAAACTGAAGTCAAATCTACTTCTTGTTCGTAAGACCTTATTAAGGGTCTCTGACCTGGTCTTGGAAGAATGTAAAAAAATGTTTTTGGTTTGAGAGTAAGACAGATGTCAATCCAGAAAAATTTTAAAGCAGATAATTAATCAAATAAGACTTTAAGTCTCAGAAGAGAGTGAAAAAGATCTGACAGAGAAATGCAGAGGAGACTCATCTGAGTGGGTTGTTTTGGCATCCATGAGTGAGTTGTAAGCCAGCATTTAGAATGGGTGAGCCTGGAAAAAAGATTTGGTGGAAAAAGAGGATGATTCACTTACCAATAATAATAGTGATAAATACTGCTGACAAGAAACTTTTAATTAGCAAATGGAAAATAAGCCCAAGACACATATGCTGAATCCCTTAGAAATGAGGTCAGAACAAATTCTTTTCAAAAATGGGAACATTTGCAGTAGCTCCTGCCCTGGAATTTATTGATCTTGTTTTTTTCGCATGTGGGAAATATATTCTCTCTTTCAGAGGAAATCAAATTCTTTTCCCACTGAGTTAACATCAATATTACTCTGAAATGTATCAGAAAATCAGGGCACAGCATATTTATTCATTTCTCCAAGTATAAAGAAATAGCTTGTTTTATTTTTCAGAATCAAGTATAATCCTGATTCATATTCTGCAATTGAAAAAGGAGGCCAGGACCAAATTCTGGGAAGTGAGCTCAACCAAAATTTGGAAACTTGTTTTGAGGACTTCCTGTTCTAGAATGAGGCATTGACTAGGGTGGAATAGATGACACACTAAAGACATTCGGGGGGAGAGATACTAAAGTTCTGTGCATAAAGCCTCTACTTGAGTTTCTACCTCATAGGTGGGCCACCCTATGTTAAATAGGGTAATCTCTGATTTTACCTTTTTTCCTGCCTTCTGACAGCGAATTCCCTAAAGTTTCTACTATGCCCGTAGTTCTCTCTCCTTGTCATTTCTCTTCTTCTTTTGTCTCTTTACTTCCTTATAGATCAATGGCAACAGTCTTCTTTGCTATCATCTGCAGAGTTTCATCTTGCGTGATTCTAGGGAATAGGGTGTTGGGAAGAGAAAAAAAGTGACAGCCAATAGCATTAAAAATCTTCTTCCCATTGAGGCTTTCTGGACCCTCCAACTCCAGATCCCATCCAGGGTTTGGTGTAACTATACAAAAACACTACCTTTTATATCATTCCCTTGAGGACCAATGCTGATTTCCAACCTGCTCTTACCCCTTGCTTAGTCAAAGCCCCATTTGCCAACCTCTTTGACCCTTCTTTTATACCCTGGAGTGCTTGGTGTTGATTGCATATTGTTCCCAATTCTTCACTGCTTATAATAAAAATTATATACTGATGCCTTTGCCAGGTGACTTTCCAGTGTCTCCTAGCAGAATGAACAAAATATAATCTGCATCCCATTGTCTTTGAGTTTAGCCATATGACTTGCTTTGGCCAATGGAATGTTAACAGATATCATACAATAGACGTCACACAAAAGATATCCTACAAAAGATAACAAGCAGGTTTTAAATGTGCTTGTATGGTTTGGCTTGCTCTCCTGTGTTTTTGCCATCTCTATAAGCCTGTCATACGCAGCTATTGTTTTTAGAATGAGAGATATATGGAATAGTCCTGAACCTGATCTTAAATCTGGCACCAAGTCCAACTAATTCACAACCTGAAGCAGAACTTCCCCAGCTAACTTGCACACAAATGCTTGCAAAAAGTAAGTGTTCATTATTATAAACCACTGATTTGTGTGTGTGTGTGTGTGTGTGTGAGATTTGTTATACAGCGTTATTTCAACAACAGCTGACTAATACAAGGACCTTTTGTATTTCCAGTAATGAACACATTCATGAGCTTTACCTAAAATTTATTACTGTATGAATTTGGGTGGGAGGAAAGTCCTCTCTTCCTATTCTTCTTCTCAATAGCAATAACACAGTCATGTGATCTGATTTAGCCAATCAGATGCTTGTCCTGCTCTCAAAACCTTGAGTGTGGGGCAAGTAATACAGATAAAAAGGAACAGTTTAGAAGTATTTTGTTGTTGTTGTTCAGTGGGAGTTATATCATAACCAGACTCTTCCTACAGTAAGATTTTGGTTGAGATTTTGCAAGCCTAGCCTGAGATATGGTTGTTGCCCCGTTTTCCAGCCTTGCTACCTATTCTGTAAACAACTAACTAATTCCTCTTCTGCTTCAGCTAACCATATTCATTTATTTTGTTTGCAACCAAAAATCCTGACTGGTACAAATAACCCATTTGAGAATGTAGAAATCTTTTAAATTTATTTTTAAGGCTCTAAAATCTCTGGAGACAGACGAGCTCCCTCCTCTAAAAATTATGTTAATACTTCTGTGAAACTATACCAAATGACATTGACAAGGAGTGTAAATCAGATCCATAATTTGGGAAATATCTTTCTTCAAACCTATATTAGCATTATTTTTCTAGAAGAGATCAGATTTTTCAGTCTTTTATGCCTTCATAAGTGGGGCTTTGACTTAGGCTATGGGTGGAATGAGATTGGAAATCAATATTGGATCTCAAAGGAATGATTTAGGTAATGTTTTTGTATAGAAGCAACTCAAAAAATTAAATATAGAATTACCACGTGATCCAACAATTCCACTTTCTGGTTGTCAAAGGAAATAAAATCACTATGTCAGAGAGATATCAGCACCCACATGTTCATCACAGCATTATTTACAATAGCCGAGACATGGAAACAACAGCAACAATAACAACAACAACAACAACACACACACACACACACACACACACACACAACGAAAACTCTTTAGCCATGAAAACACACCAGGAAATCCTGCCAACTGGGACGACATGGCTGTAACCTTGACAGCATTATGCAAAGTGAAAGGACAGATGGAGAAAAACAAATATTGTATGATCTCACTTATATTTAGAATACAAAAACTAAAAACAAAAAACAAAAACTCATAGAAAAAGAGATCAAATGTAGTTACCAGAGGTAGGGGGCTGACAGGGGAATTGGTAAAAATGTCCAGTTATAAATTAAATATGTACTGGGGAATGTAAAGAACAATGTGATGACTATAATTAACACTGCTGTATGGTACATTTGAAAGCTGCTAGAAGAGTAAATCCTAAAAGTTCTCATCTCAAGAAAAAACACTTTTCCCTCACCTTACCTTTTTTTTTTTTTTTTTTTTTGTATCGATATGAGATGATGAATGTCAGGTAAACTTATCATGGTCATCATTTCACAATATGTGTAGTCAAGTCATTATGCTGTATACCTTAAGCTTACATAGTACTGTACATAAAAAAAAATTAGAAGTCAAAGTCCTGGAGTTCTGGCTACTCTCTCTAAGCCTCAGTTTCCTCATCTATAAAATGGGCATAAATAAACAGATTACGTATTGTAGAATTGTACACTTGAAACTGATATAATCTTATTAACCAATGTCACCCCAATAAATTTAATAAAATTTAAAAATATGCACATAATAAATTGTATACAAAAAGATTTTTAAACCTCAAACAGCTTTACAGAAGAAAGTTGCTGTTAAATTCTGATTATATATTACTGTATCCATCTCTTCAATGAGAAAAAAAAAAAAACTTTATGGAAAGACTGATTGCCAGTGGCCGTTTCTGGCAAGCAATGAACATTGCAAGAAGAACAAAAAAAGTACAAGATTTAGACTTCTTGAGGTTTTTGGCCCAGCCTCCAGCTAGTCATGATTCCAAATGCTGGCCGGCAAAGCAATACAATCACATTTAGTTAGGCTCTTTTGCAATGTTATAGAACATGCATTGGGGAGAGTGGGCTGGGGGGTATGATCACCTGGGACTCCCAAGAATTCTGCAGAAGCTCAGCCAGAAGAGGCCACTGAGGCATTCCAATCATGTAAACTGAGTTATTATGTGAACCAAGTGTTTCTACTTGATCAGATATCAGAAAAATGGCCCAGCTAGTATGGAAGTGATGCTGGTGTGTTTGCAAAGTTACACTTATCCTGAGTGACTTCTCTTCAGAGGCACTGCCAGGCTATTGGTAAATTATATAGCCTAAGATAGAGATTGGCTTTGCTCACGGGTTTTGTCTTCTTGACTACATCTTTCCTAGGTAAACCCTTCTGTATAATTACTTTAATGAATGAATCTGTTACTACAGATTAAGGGATGGACTCTTATTTAGAGTCAGCAATCCTTTTCTCAATATACCAGTGGTTCCCAAAGTGTGGCACCCAAAGTAGCAGCATCAGCATTAACTGGGAACTTAGAAATTCAAGTTTCTAGGTTCCATCTCAGACCCACTGAATTAGAAACTCTGAGGGTGGGGCCCAGAAATCTATGTTTTTATAGACCCTCCAGGGGATTCTGACTCACACTAAAGCTCAGGAACCACTGCGCTACCATCTCCTTTGGCCTATTCATGAACAGAGTTCCAACAACTCTTCCCTCTCTCTTTGTTGGATCATTTTCCTTATTCATGTTGTTATTTTTTCCACTATAAAGCAAACATTCATTTGACCTCATGTTTCTTGTTATGACTTTGTTATTTGCTTCACTTTAGTTTTGATAAATAAAACTTTTCAGAAGAGCTGAGTTTTCCTCCCAGTCTCCTGTTAACTTACTCAAATTAGACTTTGCCATGAACACTCCAAAAAAAATGCTCCAATTAAGGTCGAACAGTGATCTTCATGCTGCTAAATCTAATGGACAATTTCCAATCTGCATCTTATTCGACCACGCCTTCTTACTAGGAATACTTCCTCACCTGGCTTACAGGTTCCCATGTTCTACTGGTTTTCCTTCTACCCCATTGACTTCTCTTTCCTGGTCTTTGTGGATTCACCCTCATCTCCTAGGCTTCTTAATGCTGTATGCTGGTATGCTGTAGAGTTCAGTTTTTGACAACTTCTCTTATTTATCTATATCCACTCTCTTAAGTGATCTCATTTTTATTTTCATGACTTTAAATATGAACTATATGTTCATGATTCTCAAATATGTATTTCCAACCAGGAAATGTCCCCTGAACTCTATACTCATTTATCCCACTGCCAAACTGACAGCTTCACTTGGATATCTACTAGATATACTAAAGTTAACATATCCCAATTTGACCTGATTTTTCCCTACCCACAATGAGCTGTTCATCCATAGTCTTCCACATTTCAATGATTGAAAATGCCATCCTTCCAGTTAAGGCCAAGAAGGTTAGAATTATCTTTTATCCTTCTCTTTTTCATGCAATACACATGCAATCTAAGACAAAATCATGGTGGTTCTACCTTCCAAGTACAATTGGAATCTGAATACTTCTTACCACATCCAGTTCCACCATCCTGGCCCCAGTCGCAACTATCCTTCACTTAGATTATTAAAATTGCCTCATGAATGGTGTTCTTGTTCTTCCATTGCTCTTCTACAGTCAATTCTCAGCCAGTAGAACAATCCATTTAAAAAAAAAAAAGAACATGTCGATCTTGGTCTTAAAGCCATGTAATGGCTCCTGTGATGTTGTAATTGATAATGAGAAATATATATTTGGTCTTCATCTGTTCCTGGCACAAACTTTTAAAACCCTTAGAAATTAACTAAATGATGAGAGCAGTAAAGATGTCTTTTATGTTAACAAGATAACTTTTGGAAAGCAGTTGAGGATGGGGGCTTACCGACAGGGAAACAAATTCATGTCAGTAGAGGGCTTAAGTTTCAGTCTCATTCCCTGACCTCTTGAGACTGAGTTCAGTCATAAATGGACAATGATTTAATTAATCATTCCTATGTAATAAAACCTCCATAAATATTCCAAAAGAAGGTTTGGAGAGCTTCTGTGTCAGTGAACATCTGGAGATTTGGGAACAGCAGCCCGCTCAGAGAGGGCATGAAAGCTCTGTACCTTTTCTCCATGCCTTGTCTTATGCATCTCTTCTATCTAGCTGTTCCTGAGTTGTATCTTTTTATAATAAACCAGTAATCTAGTAAGTAAAATGTTTCTCTAAGTTCCATGACCTGTTGTAGCAAATTAATCAAACCCAAATTGAGTTGTTAGAACCTCCAATCTATAGCCAGTGGATCAGAAGCACAGGTGACAAACTGGACTTGCAATTGGCATTTGAAGGGTGAGGAGTAGTCTTGTGGGACTGAGCCCTTACCTATGGGATGTGATACTGTCTCCAGATATATAGCGTGAGAATTGAGTTGAATTGTAAGACCCTCAGCTAGTGTTAGAGAATTGCTTGGTGTGGGGGGAAAAAAACCCACACATTGTAGTTGGGTCCAGAATCATAGCTCCTTATTTCATTCAGAGTCAAAATCAGAGTCCCCTGCCTCCCTCATTTGCCTCTCTGCCTCATATCCTAATTCTCTCCTCGCTTGCTCCTGAGCCAGCTACACTGAACTTGCTGCTTCTTGAACCCTTAAGGCTTGCTTTCGGTTCATAGCCAATGAACTTGTTGCTTTCTTCATCTGAAATGACTGGATACCTCTTCAACTTCAAGTCCTTTCAGAAATGTCACTTTTTAAAGCGAAGCTTATCTTGTCCACCCAAGTTAAATCGCAGCACCCTTACTCCATCTTACATATCCTGTTCTATTTTTTTCTCATTGTACTTACCATCTTCAACATACTATGTTACTTATCTATCTAGTTTTTTGCCTGCCTCCCTACACTAGAATAAATGTTTCATAAAGGCAGAAATCTTTGTCACAATGAACCCCTAGCTCCTAGAGCAGTTTCTGGCACATGGTCAGCAGTCAATAAATATTTGTTAATGTTCGATTGAATGAATAAATGAATAAATTACTTCATGAGTAAATGCATGTGGAGTTATTCGGGGCCTCAGTGATACTGACATCATCACTCTGTGTCTTTGATCTTAATATATCTTGTCCAGAAGAATTGGAAATTTTCCTCCAGTTGTCATAAATCCATATGGATTTCATTTTTTATTGCTATCATCACTGAACATCATATCTCTAAAATCTCAAATTAAACAGAATATAAAAATGAAAGGGGAAACAGAAAAGGAAACTGAACACCCAAACTATAAGTTGCAAGGGGAACTAACACTTCTAAGCTTGAAAGTATTCACTGCTGTTGGTGTTAGTTTTGTACTGAGGCCAGAAGAAACTGATGGCACTTAAAATGACTGCAATTAAGTTCAGTATACAGAAGGTCGGAAAAAATACAGAGGGTCCAGGTGACAGCCAAAAAGAGTGGCAGGACATTTCACATACAGGTCATGGGAGTTAAAATTGAGTGGATAACAAATGGATTATGGCTGTAACATATGAGAAGGTTTTGCAGTTTCTTCAGAAGCAGCAATGAACCCAAAAAGCAAATAGCGTCAGTTGCTCATTGTTGCTGTAACAAATTACTACAAACTTGCCTTTTTCCGCTTCTGTAGGTTACTCACATGCTTTGGCTATGGCTCCCTTTCCACCTCCAAAGCCAGCACTAGCCAGCCATTCAAGTCTTTCTTGTTATCATTACTATGACCCTGAAGGTTCTGGTTCCCACTTCCACATTTAAAGATACTCTAATTACACTGCGCTCATCTGGACAATCTAGAAGAAACTCCTCATTTTAAAATCAGCTATTATCAACCTTAATTCCACCTGCAACTTTAATTCCCCTCTGCCTTGTATAGTATCATATTCAAAGTTTCTGGAGATTAATACAAAGCAGCTTGTGGGGAGGGAATTATTCTGCCTACCATAGATGGTATCTGAATCACAACAGTTGTTGGTTGGTTGGTTGGTTGGTTGGTTTAGAAATGGGTTCTAGAAAAAAAAGATTCACCCAGAGAGCCTCCCTTTATTCCTGTTTCTCACTGGCAATTTAAAGTGTTGAGCACCCAGTGGCTGTGCAAAAACCAAAACAAAGACCAAGACAATATGACTGATGAAAAACTAAGAAGTATCTCTGGTCAACACTCAGAAAATATTTATTAGATAGAGGATTAAAAAGTAGAATAGGATTAGAGGTGCTTTTACTGGTAGGAGTGTTTAGGATCCCTTTAATGCAAATAAGACTATTTCTTACAACTTCCTATCTGTCATTATGTTTTATATTTGCAAACCTTAGAGATAAGTAATAGAAAATGGAAAAATTTTTACTAATAAATAATGTTTCACAGTTTCTTAGGGAATGCTGTTGGACTTCGATAAATCTACTGATATTTTTCTACTGACCTGTTTTCCACTGGTATAGATCATTTATATAACTAATTGATCTTCATCGAATTTCTTTCTTTCCCAGTTTCTATGAGTGTTGGTTAGTTAATAATGTATATGCAAACACTATATGAATAATGTATGCATTCATGAATTTGTCATTGGTAATACCCTTTGCTGGACTCTCAAAACAGCCCTGATGGAAGATAACATGGGCCCTGGGTAAGAAGCCTCTGTCATTTCCACTCTCTTAGAGATTCATTTCTCCATGCCTAAACTGTGCCCAGCACTCTGTAGGCCTTCAAAAAAATATTTGTGGTTTGATAGATTGGGTTAATTGTCTGTGAAATGAGTGAGTTGGAGCAGATGAACTTCCTCTTAGGTCTTACACAGGGTTCTTCAGAAGCAGATCCTAAGATGAAATTGATATGAAAGTAAGATGTTAAGGAAAGACTTCTAAGGAGGCAGGTAAATAGTTGAGGAGACAGGGCAGGGAAAAGGAAGAATCCAGGCCAAGGACTAATTTAGGGCAGATTTCCAGCCTCCACTCCAACTCCACCAGGAGACTCTAGGGTTTAAACCATACCTCAGAATTTGCACTTCCTTGAAGGAAGGGAGCTGCACCTTTTATATTCTAGTACCATGTACTAGTTGGCCAAAGGCCACTGTAGTGGAATGTGAACTCCCTAGCACTTTCAACTCTCAGCTAAGTGGACAAAGTGGCTTTAGCAGCCCGAAGAATGGTCTCGAAAAAAAAAAAAAAAAGCCACAGTTCTGGCTATTAAAAGCAAAAACACAGAAATCAAGGGAGGGAAATAGAAATGGTCAAAGAAATCAAAGGGGAGCTAAGTGGAGCTCCAACAGTGTTCGCTACAGCTTCTTTCAACTCTACAAAAATAGAAATATTGTAAAGTGACGATTTGTCCCTGTTGATATGTGCAAAAATTCACATTTTGAGAATTCTGAGAGATAGCTCTTTACTTGAGATACATTTGTCTTTAGCTTTGTTCCCAGGAGATCAATATTTTTCAGTGGTAAATCTGGCTTTAAATGACCATGGCATATAAAATTTTTTTCTCTGAGAAAATTCCATTTGGTTGTTTCAAGGGATATTTTGGACTTTTCTAGTCCAAATTTCACCATACTTGGAGAATTGGACTAGAATAATGCAGTTAACCACATACTCGATCCAAATGTCCTCTTGATTGGTTATGGTATTAATTTGGTTTAATATTGATGTTTTGGACATTATTCATGGCATAGTTAGAAAACCATAAAAATAAAACTTGAAGCATATGTTCTCTGGCTCGTTTCTGAACAAATATCCCAACAATTAAAAAAAAATTACTGAAAATAAAAGAAACCAAAGAGGCCCATTTCTTCATGATTTGGAACTACTGAGGGCAGAACAGTCCCTTGGAAGATTAAGACATTTCACTTGTAAAGTTTTAAATTAATCTGGTTTCCACTAAGGGCAGGTCAAAAAGGCACTTGAAAGCAAGGCAAACTGTTGGTTTTGGATCATTTTAATGCTAAAACACATATTTAAGCCATTTACACAAGATAAACTAACAATATTTTTGGCCAAGAGCCTGTCAATTATGATGTTAAAAGAGCAGCGTAAGAAACCATGAGTTGTTTGGGATGTAATTTGAGCCTGTTCTTTGGACCAGCAAAATTGTGAAAGACTAACATGTTCATATTTAGGACCAGCTTGTTTCTGTAGGCTTACAGGGCTTCTGTGTGTCAAAACACTCTTGGAGCTATTTATCTTTGTCTAAAAAGTGACTAGCAGGACTGCTGAGATACCATTTGGCCAACAGAGTTACAAACAACTCACTTAGAAACTACAGTAACTGATTATTAAATATACCACATATACTTCCAATCATAATGAAGATGTTGATGGTGATGGTGAAAAGAAGGTGTAAAAACTTTGGCAAGTTTTTTTTTTTTCTGTTGCTAGAGCATCCTGTTGCTTTTGCATTGGCTTTCCTTCCCCCTGGGTCTTGTTCCTCCAGGTATTGACGTAGTTGGTTCCTTTCCTCACTGAGGTAATAATCTAAGTCACCTCTTCTATGAGGCTTTTATAGGCTGATCTAATATCATTTTCCCTAACACAGAAACATGCTTTATGACATTGCTTTATTTTCTTCACAACAATCATCACTAACAAAAGTTACCTGTCCACTTACGTTTTTATGTATTTATTGTGGGTCTCCCCTAGGTTCACTATTCTTTTATGGAGAGTTCTGACTCATAGTCCAATCACCTTCCTATCCCAGTCCTGGCTCCATCCTGTACCATGAGGGGCCTTCAAACATGTATGTGGACAAGCTAGCTTGCCCATCTGAGCACCATTTAACACACCGTCATAGCTATAAAGTCTGAAGTATTGCAGAACGAAAAGAGAACTGGTTGCAATTTATCTTGAAATTTATTTTAAAAATTTACATAGTTTTATACCTGGGTAGAGTAATGGCTAGAAAGTTATAAAACCAATATAATTAAATGTAAAAGGTAGAATTTAAGTAGTAGATTAACAGGTGCTTGCTTTTTAATTTTTCAAGTTTTCTGTATATTTGAAATTTTTCATCACAGAGATTGGAAGAAACACAACAAAATTAAAGAAATGGTTTGGAATTCAGGAAATTTATGACTGGGTCCCAGTTCTGCCATTCATGCAACCATGTAACCTTGGACAAACCCCAAACACTGTGAGAATTATATTTTAAAACATAGTTTGACTATATTTTAGTCAGGACTCTTTTGGTTGGAAGTGATAGAAAGCCATCTTAAATTAGGGGAGAGAGAGAGAGAGAGAGAGAGAGAGAGAGAGAGAGAGAGAGAGAGAGAGATTGGCACCCATAACTGAGAGGGAGGGGGTTTCAAATCAGACCTTTGAAATTTCTCCCTATCTTTTAACTCTGCTTTTCTTCATGTGTTGGCCTTAGTTTTTCCAATTTCACATGGACTTTCTCCATGAAACAGGGAAGGGGAATGGCCACAGATTTTACATCTTTCTCACTTAGTAAACTCACATGCAAAAGAAGATTCTCTCTCCAAAAATCTATAATATAAGATTCCAGAGAAGAACTTGAATTGGCCTGGAAAGAGTCATGAGCTTAGACTTTCCCCCAGGGATGGTGTGTGATTAACTAGGCCTGGATCACATTCTCATACCTGGGCCAGACTGCCAGGGCACTTTGATGGAAAGACCCAGCAAAGCCACATAAATAGGGGTATGGATCAGTCTCCATAGTCCAAGAGACATTATTACCAGGACTGAAAGAAAGGGATACTGGAGAGAGAGAGGAAAAAAAATGAATGCCTCCCATAACTTGGGCTATTTAAGGAATCTTTTGTATTAATATTTTGTAAACACTGATCAGACTACTATGTACCTAGTAGATACTCAGAAAATGTTTTTTGAATGAAAGAATATGGCCAGTCAAAATGGCATAGAGGGTAAATGCTGTGCATACCTCCTCTGGTTACCACACCAAAATTATAACAAAACTACAGAGCAACCAGCACATGGAGTTACCTGAGATTTGGCTAAGCAGAAGTCCTATAACTAGGGACAAAAATAACAGGTCACCTCAAACTGGTAGGAGGGGTAGAAATGCAAAACAACCCAGTCCCACAACTGCATGTGGGAGAATCAGAAGGGTTATCTTGGCTGCAGAGACCCCTCCCTCACCTGAGGAGCGAGGAGTTCCAGCCCCGCACTGAGATCCCCAGCCAACGGTTCCAGGGCCAGGAAGAGAAGGCCTCACAACTTCTAGCTGTGAAAAGCAGCAAAGGTTGCGGCTGAGTGAGATAGAGGGCTGCAGAAGTCATGGATGTTCCTCTTAAAGGGCCTGCACCTGGTCTTAGGCCTTACTTGCTATTGGACTTGCTTGCTCTGAGCTTCAGCGCTGGGGAGCTTCAGTCCCAGGGGAGCCAGGGACATACAGGGAGGGGCTGAGTTGTTGGACTTCAGAGCAAAGACTGGAGGGGTAGACTTCTCTCAGATAGAGGTGCTGCAGTAACCATTGTTCCTTTGTTGAACCCTCCCATCTCTCAACCTGCAGACACAGGTGCTGCTGTATATGAGTTGTCATCAATCTAAATAACACAGGTCACTCTGCCAGGGGATTCCCTGAGACTCCTCCTTTCCCAAATTGTGGGCCCACCCAAGCCGCTTCCAGTGGTGTATTCCATACAAATGACCTGTCTTGGCTCTTACTGTGGACTTTTTAAAAATCTCTCAAAGGCTCACAAAACCCAGAGAAGCAGCATCTGGCCCCAGTGTGCCCTGTACCGCTTACCGAGCAGCCCCAAGCCCTGCACCAGTGGCAGGCAGCCATGGTGTCTGACTTGGCCCATCAAGGCACCTGTAAGCCCATCATGGGTGGCAACCATATGTGGATTGCTTGGTGACTGTTACCAGATGGCCTCAGAGGTGCAAAAGCTGCGGCTGAACTTGGCCTGCAGCCGAACCCTTCTCAGGACTCTGCCACTGGGCCCCACAAGACGCCTGCTACATAAAGCCACACTACTATGACTGGGAGACTTACGAGCCCTACTTAATACGTAGAAATGGTCACAGGGAGACAACTAAAATGGGGAGACAAAGAAGCATGCATCATATGAAAGAACAGAATAGAGCTCCAGAAACAGATCTAAACAAAATAGAGACAAGCAATCTACCAGATGCAGAGTTCAGAACACTGGTTATAAGGATGCTCAAGGAACTTAGGAGAAGAGCAGATGAATTTGTGATAATTTTAACAAAGAGATAGAAAACATAAAAATGGAGATTGAAAACATGATAAGGAACCAGTTAGAAATGAAGAATACAATATCCAAGATGAAGAATACATTAGAGAGAATCAACAAAGTGGATAAAACAGAGGATTGAATCAGCAATATAGAGGGTGGGGTAGCGAAGGACACCCAATCAGAATAGCAACAAGAAAAAAGAATACAAAAAAAGTGAAGATTGTTTAAGGAGCCTCTGGGACAACATCAAGCATAATAACATTCACATCATAGGAGTATCAGAAGGAGGAGAGAGAGAGCAAGGAATTGAAAACCTATTTGAAGAAATAATGACAGAAAACTTCCCTAATCTGGTAAAGTCAATAAACATATAATACCAGGAAGTTCAGAGTCCCAAACCAGAGGCCCACACAAAAACACATCATAATTAAATTGCCAAAGTTTAAAAATAAAAAGAGAATCTTAAAAATAGCAAGAGAAAAGCAGTTAGTTACTTACAAGGGAGCACCCATAAGACTGAAAAAAGTTTCTCAACAGAAACTTTACAGACCAGAAGGGCTTGGCACAAAATATTCAAAGCAGTAAAAACCCAGAACCTGCAACCAAGATTACTTTACCCAGCAAAATTATCATTTAGAATTAAAGAACAGATAAAGAGCTTCCCAGACAAGAAAAAGCTAAAGGAGTTCATCACTACCAAATCAGTATTACAGGAAATGTTGGAGGGACTTCTTTAAGAGGAAGAAAAAAATATGTATCAAAAATCTAAATACAGAATGATAATAATATCTATCAACAAGTACTTCAAATGAAAAAAAAAATTAAATACTCCAATCAAAAGATAAGGTGGCTGAACGGATTGGAAAACAAGCCCCTTACATATGCTGCCTACAAGAGACTCACTTAGGATTAAAAGACACACAGACCTAGAGTATATTGTGCTGAGAGGAGTAAGTCAGATAGAGGAAGACAAATGCCATATGATTACATATATATGTGGGATCTAAAGAACAAAACAAACGAATGAACAAAAAAACAGAAACAAACTCATAGATACAGAAAACATGTTGAGAGTTACCAGATGGGAGGGAGGTTGGTGAAAAAAGGGGAAGGGATTAAGAAGTACAAATTGGTAGTTATAAAATGCCATGGAGACATAAAGTATAGTAGCATAAGTAATATAGCCAATAATATTGTAATAACTATGTACAGTGTCAGAGAGGCACTAGATTTATTGGAGTGATCACTTTGTGAGTTATATAGATTTCTAATCACTATGCTGTACACCTGAAACTAATATAATATTGTATGCCAGCTATAACTGAAAAATAAAAAATATTATTAAAAAAGAATATGATAAAAAGCCAAGAAAATAACAAATGATTTAAAATGTTAGCAATGGGAAATCTCTTTAGAGATCAGCTAGTCTAACCCTTCATTTCACAGATAAAGGAAAATGAAGCCCCAAAAGTTTAAGCGATATTCTCAAGGACATGTGGTTACATCTAGAACTCAATTCTGATCTCTCATGCTGCCTTTCCACCTCTCTTTGAAGCCTGTTTATTTCAAACAGATTCCCTTTGCCCTCAACTCTCAATAGATTAACCATCAACTAATACCACCCAGGCATCTTTATAGCAAAGAAAATAGAGGCTAAAAATTACAAAAAAGAAAAGAAAAAAAAAAAAAAGAAAAAAATCCACCTTTGTTTAATTGTTATTCTAATGAGTTAAGCTTTGGATTCAACACAGGCAGGCTTTCCTAACAGAAAAGAAGACAGATTCTTTGGCTGCCCCTATAGTCAGCTTGTGGATAAAAGTATGTTTATACAGCTGGATTGGTCCAGAAGGAGCCAGGGCTGAAAACAGTTGGTGAGCAGGCTGATGGCAGGCGACAGCTGGGAGCATCTGTTTTCTGTTAGAGACACTAGTACTGTCCTCTGACCCTTGGGCCCAGCTTCCCTGTGGGTCTGAGTGTGCTCCCTGGTCTCAAGGTGCTGACAGCCAACTCACTTGCTAACACATTTTAAGGGTCCTCATGGATTAGAAAGCTCTGGTCTGGGATTTGGAAGTGAAGCTCAGAATTCAGATCTGGTGGGTGAAGGTATATGTATTCAACTCCCAAAGCACACTTTAATTCTATAGTAAAAACTGTCAGAAAAAACAGATCATCCATTCCTCTCTTCTCCTACTCTCTCCTCCCCTTTCCTCTCTCCTTCCTTTTGAGCTAAGCAATGATATTGGAAGAGAATGCTACTCTTAATTTTTGTAGTAAAGCAGAATTATGCTGCTCCTAATTTCTCTATAGCCATTAGCTACATAGGTCAGCATCTTGAAAAACAACTTGAGTCCTGTCTGCACAATGAATAGTTAGACTTTAATGGTAACCAAAAGATATGACTGGATGAAGAATGTCAGTCTTAGTTTGGATTCCCCTAAATATAGACCCTAAGACAGGAATTGACTTAGGTACAGGAAGCTTTTTGAAAGGTAGCTGTAGGTAGCAAAAGCGAGGGTCTTGGAAGGATAAAGCATGGAAGCCGGAAAAGCCAATATAAGGAAGCTTCATCGATCGCTGCTGTAGGCAAATCCAGGGCTCAGCATGCTGAGAACACTGAGAAGTTTACAAGATGTCTTTTAGAAATGGCCTGGAGGACAGAAAGCTGGAGCATTTACATCTTTCATTCATTGTGGGTTGCCACTGGGGTGTATTAATGCCCAAACACTTCCAGGATGTGCTCCTTGGGCATTACAGTTGAGCAAGCTACTGCAGTGCTGGAAATGGCCCTGGGCCAGAATGCAGAAAGACCAGGAAGCTGCCAGCCAGAGATGAAACCAGAGGCAGCCAAGATGTAGTAGGGATACCAGAGACATCTGCTAACAATAAACCCAGATACACTAGATTAATTGGTAATTGAAATGTGGTATTCTGTTATACTATCCTCTCTACTTTTGAATATCTTTGAAAATTTCATAAGAAGTAAAAAAAGAAAGTTGTTACTTAATATACAAATTTCTTTTTTTTTCAATGTCACCTTTCACACTTATGAAAAACATTGGAAAATATGCTAAATAATCTCATTTTTCTTCCAAGTATTATCAGGTGCACCTTGTGAAGATTATAAAGGATAGAGAAAAGTTATTGATTTTAAACTATATAAAATAATAAGGGTTAATAATTCCAAACAAATGATATGTTTTAAGTTTGCTAAGACTGCATTGAATTTACAGAAATAGACACTATAGCAATAGGCGGACATTAAGAAAAGTATAGAGACTGGGGAAGACTCTGACTGTTCTCTTTTTTAAGGCAAAGTTACACCCAAAGCATCCTGGACAATGAGCATCTGTTGTTTGTGCAGCCTAGGATAGCTTCCATGTCCACTGCTTTTGGAAAAGTTCCTCAATTTCTTTCCTCCATCCTATGCGGTTTTAGTGGGATTGTGAGTTCAAGGATTTTGCCTCCTATTGGACAAAGTGTGTATACATGATCCAATTTATGCCATAAGATTTTTTTTTCACCCTGGAATTTGAATATTGAACAGAGAAACAAAGTACCAGAAAAAGAAGTTGATTCATCTTGTGGTTTTACCTTGAAAAGCTTGTCTATTAGTACTTGCCAGGAAGCTAAAACTCCTTTGGTTCCTATCTTTCTGGAAGTTTTCCCATTGCCTCTGTAAGCTACCTCACTCTTTCAACAAATTCATTTTTTTTGTTGTTTGTTTTGTTTTACTTAATCAAAAGGGGTCTTGGTCACATGCAATTGTTGAACCGTTACTGAGTATGGCAGTTTGTATACAAGAATGCAACCACCAATTCCTTTCTTCCCTACAGACATATGTCATTCTTCCTATCAAGAGGTGGAAAGAGTCACACACCTCTTTAAATCTTATCTGGTCTTTGACTGGACTTTCTATGGTGCAAGTGGCCCTCTGTTAGTTCTGGGCTTAATTTGAGAGAATTGACAGTGTCCACTTCCTTTTTCTAGGAATGCCTGTACTAGGAGAAATCAGCTGCCATGTAAGAAGTTCAGTTACACTGTGACCTTCATGCTGTGAAGAAACCCAAATCATATAGAGAGGCTACATGGAGAGAGAGATGCCCAACAATTGCCCGGCTGTTCCAGCTATACTAGTCCAGACATCAGATATGCGAGAAAAGAAGCCTTCAAGTGACTCTAGCCCCAGTTGCTATATAACTACAACTTATAAGAGACTCTAAATAAACTCTGCATAGCTAGCTGAGCCTAGTCAATCTGAGAACTGTGAGTGTAAAGAATGTGTGCATGAGTATAGCAAAAGACCCTATTTCCAAATAAGATCACATTCATAGGTCCCAGCAGTTAGTATTTCAACATATCTTTTTTGGGGGGACACAATTAAAACCATAACAACTCCATATGGAAAGCGCCCAAATGACCATTTACAGTGGAATGGATAAATAAATAATCACACAATAAAATGCCACAGAGCAAAGAGAAAGAACATAAATATGGACTAATCTCAAAGCATAATGTTGATATAAGAGAGTTAAACTGTAAATTTTTTTTTTGCATAAAGTTCAAAAACAGACAAAATAGCTGAATAATATTAGAAGTCAGGATTACCCTGGGGAGAGGTTATGACTTCTTTCACTTGGTCTGAGTGATTATGCAGCATATTCACTTTGTAGTTATCAATCTGTACTTTTCTTTATTAATGTTAAATATCAATAAAATCTTATTTTCTTTTAAAGTCCCTGTCCTCATGAAACTGATCTTACAAGAGAGATGGTTGATAATCACAGTAAATGGGGAAAAATTATAGAGGACTAGCCTGAGCTATGTGCTGCTGACAATGATAAAACAGAGAGGGAACCAGTGAGGACTAGAAGGGGGATGTGATATCTGGTAATCTGGATGTTTATCTGAAAGTATTGAAATCAGGATCTTGAAGAGATAGCTGCACTCCCAGTTTCATTGCAGTATTATTCATAATAGCCAAGATATGAAAACAATGTAAATATCCACTGAAAGATGAATGAAGAAAATGTGGTATATACATACAGGAGAATATTATTCAGACTTAAACAAAAAATAAGGAAATCCTTCCCTTTGCAACAGCATGTATGAACATTGAGGACATTATCTTAAGTTAAATAAACCAGTAATGGAAGGACAAATACTTCATGATCCCACCTCTCTGAGGTATTAAAATAGTTTAACTCAGAATCAGAATGGTGGTTTCCAGGGTTTGGGGAGAGGGGAAATGGGGAAGTATTGTTTGATGGATATAGTTATATAAAATTACTAAGTTCTAGAGATCTGTTCTAAAATATAGGGCCTATAGTCAACAACATAATGTTGTGCACTTAAAAATTTGTTGAAAAGGTAGATCTCGTGTTAAGTTTTCTTATCCACCACTCCTAAACAACAAAAGAACACAGAAACCTTTTGGAGGTTATGGATATGTTTATTACTTTGATTGTGAGGACAGTATCACAGATGTATGCATATCTCCAAACTCAGTAAAATGTATACATTAAATATGTGCATTTTTTTGGTAAATTAAACATATCTCAATAAAACTGAAAAAAATAAAATAGAGTGGTCAGAGAAAGATGGTTGAGAAGCTGACACTGGTTTGGTTCAGTAAGTCTCATTTAATCTTCATGACAACCTTATGAGAGAATGAAGGATCGTTATATATTAAAATAAATTAAGTTAGGCAAATGTGGAGAAGGGCACTAAATTAAACCACAAATGGTTAGGACAGTTTGTTGCTCAGGAAACACATTTACAATTGTCCTATGAATCAGGGATGATGAGTTTCCTGGTCAGATACTTCACAGACAGACAGATAGATGGACAGACAGGCAGACCACAAGGATAAAAACAAGAGATGGCTACTGGGCTTCCTATAACCTTGCTAGTCTTTGTCAGGGCTCAGAAGACAATGTGTCGTCATCAGGGCTCGAAATGAGAGTCAAGTAATCTCTTGTTTGTCTTGCTCAAAGTTTAAAAAATTGTGGAAGAAAAAAGATATTTGTTGGAAGGATAGGGAGTAACTTATATAATTGAAAGAATGTGATACTTCTTATCACATTTACATAATTGTAGTACAATATTATTGTCTATGTTCATTATACTGTGCATTAGCTCTCTATGGCTTACTTACTACTTGTTATAAGTTTGTACCCTTGAACCTCCATCCTTTGGTAACCACCATTTCATTCCTTGCTTTTGACAGGTTTAACTTTTTCGATTTCAGATATAGATTTATCATACAGTGCTGTCTTTTCCTGTCTTACTCACCTTGCTTAATTTAATGTGCTTAAGGTCCATCCATGGTGTTGCAAATGGAAGGATACCCCCTTTCTCACAGCTGAAAAATGTTCCTTTGTGCATGTGTACCACATCTTTTTTTTTCTTATCCATTCATCCACTGATGGGCATTTGGATAGTTTTCATTATCTTGGCTAGAGATCTGTTCTAAAATATAGGGCCTATAGTCAACAAACTGTCCTATCCACCATTCTGATTCTGAGTTAAACTATTTTAATACCTCAGATAAGTGGGATCATGAAGTATTTGTCCTTCCATTACTGTGAATAATCCTGTGATAAACATGGGCATGCACATATGTCTCGTCAAAATTCTTTTTTCATTTTCTTTGTGTATATACCCAGAAGTGGAATTGCTAGATTGCATGGTAGATCTATTTTTATTTGAGGAAATTCCCTGTTTTCTACCCTTTTATTTTTAATCATAGAGAGGAATATTAGCAGAAAAATACATTGGATAATTCAAAAGTTATTACTAGCAGTTGAGAAATCTTTTCCATACAATTCACATATATTTTTTGATCCAGGAATCCCAGAGTGGGAATCAATTCCAGGGTCTCATTCCCATATTAGAACAAAACTCTCTTCCTTTTTTTCTTGATTGTTGGAGACACAAATTCTTGGTTGCACCCCACTCTTCTGAGGTGCTTTTCCCATCACCCTTTCTTCCCCATCTCTACAACTAGGCTAAAAAGTTCTGTGGTTCTCAGATTTTAAGTACATCGGAATCGCTTGGGGCGGGAGAGGGGGGAGGGAGGGCGTCTTTGTAAAACGTAATGTTGGATACCAAACCCAACATTCTCATTGGTTCAGTAACTATGAGGTGAGGCCTAAAAATTTGAGTTCCTTTTAAGAGCCCAGGTGCCCCCGAAGCTGCTGGACTGGGGACCATCTTTACTCCTTTTAACCTGTTTCCCAAGGCAGGTTTAAAGGTGGTTATATGTTAAAATATTCTTGTTAATAGTCATGTAAGGAAACGTTAAAGGGATCACATAGTTTACTGGATCTTTGTTTTAGATCTAGATGGTGAAAGGCCAATCACACATTCATTCATCCTAGGGCAAGGTTGGCCCCAGCAATGAAATGCTGGGAAAACCCCCGTTTTCCCTAGGGTGTAAGGGGCCCCCAAGGATTTTAATAAAATTAAGGTCTTAAGTGACACCTCAATAAATGACGGCTACTTTAATTTCGTTTTCTAGCACATAGCTAGTCTGCCAACCACTTAGAACAGTCACACCCGCCGACTCCCTAAGCGTCCGGGTGAAGAGACAGAGGTAAGGACGCCTGCGCAGCTCGGAACAACGTTCCAGATAGAGTAGGCACTGCAACACCGCAGCCAGGTGAAATGCTCTGGAGCAGAGGGTGGAGTCAGAGCGGCGCGTGAGCGTATGCTTCCGGCCACGTGGTTACACTCAACACCAATGGGAAGCAGAGACGTCACCCCCGCTTCCTCACCCTAGCAACTGACTGTGACTACTTCCGGTGCTCTAAGTGCTCGGGCTGACGCGGGTGAGTGTCCTTCTTTCTCACGCTGTCCGCGCTGCCGCGCTGCTTCCTCTGTCCTGGCTCTGTGCATTCGCTGGGACGTCCTCTCCGGGACCAGGACAGGGCGGTGCGCAGGATGCCCCTTGCCTGGGGCAATGCTGAAGGAGCGGTCCCGGGACGTCCCTCGTTCCCTCGGTCGCGCGTGGGGCCCGCGACAGCCCCCTTCCCAGCCTTGACTCCAGCTTCGCGGTCTCATTCCTGTTCCTGGGAAGGGACTATGTGTGGGGAGTTCTCGCTGTCTTTCACCTACTTTGCATTCTCGGGCTGCGGGTTTCTTCGAGTATGAGGCTTGCAGAGACGCGAGGGTGTGCGCCCTAGTCCTGCGTGCCCGGTTGGAGTCAAAGCAGCTCTGTGTGTAATAGAGGCCTGATTAGATTCCCGCGGGACGTTAGCATTTACTGTACATAGCGGAGGAGGAGGAGGAGGAGGAAGAGGAGAAGGAGAAGCTGGAGAGGAGGGTGAAAAACAGGAGCTGGAGGTGCCCTGGAAATTGAGGGCATCGTGTTTCCGGAAGGACGTTCAACTTGACTGGCCGCTGTAGGGGAGGGGATTGAAAGGTATTTTGGGGACCTTGTCACTGAGATCATTGACTACTAAGCTAAGGAATTTTTATACACGGGAGTTTAATAATTGTTTCTTTTAAATAAAGACCCCTTCCTCCCGACACCTCACCCCCTTTTTTAAAAAGCAGTGCATGCTTATTAAGTCGTGTCTGGGCAATGCAGAAATACTGAAAAAGAGATTACTTACAGTTCCACCAACCCAACATTTCAAGCTCTTTATATTTTTTATAGCACAGTCTTAATCTACTTTTGGTCATAGTGTATGTGTATAAAATGATTGCAGTTGGCCATCTATGTCTATGAATTCTGTAAGCAGATTCAACCAACCACAGTCAAAGATATTTGGAAAAAATGCATTGTAAGGGACTTGAGCATCCTTAGATTTTGGTATCTGTGGGAGTCCTGGATTCAATCTCTGAATACCGAAAAAGCCTTTTTTTTTTTTTTAATTTATTACATGGGTTTTTTTTTTTTCCTGAGATAAAGTTCACATGGCACAAAAATCCATCCTTTTAAATTGTATTTTCGTTGGTTTTTTAGTATAGTCACAAAGTTGTGCACCCATCATCATTACCTAATTCCTGAACATTTTTATCACCTCCAAAAGTAACTTTGTACCCATTATTGTCACTTCTCATTAGATCTAGCCTCTTCTTGCCTCCCTAGCCCCTGGCAACCACTAATCTATTTTCCATGTTTATGGATTTTCGTATTCTGAACATTTCATGTGCCCTTTTGTGTCCAGCTTTTTTCACTTAGCATAATGTTTGCACGGTTCATCTATGTTGTGTTATGCATCAAAACTTCATTCCTTTTTATGGCTGAATAGCATTTAATTAAATGAATTTGCCACATTTTATTTATCCAGCACCAGTTGATGGACATATGGGTTGTTTCCATTTTTGACTGTTATGAATAATTTTGCTACATACATCCAGGTACAACTTTTTGTGTGGACATGTTTTCAGTTCTCTTGGGTATTTACTGAAGGAGTAGAATTGCTGGGTCTAACTTTTTGAGGAACTGCCCTGTTTTCTAAAGTGGCCTGCACCATTAAGATATGAGGGTTCAGATTTCTCCATATTCTTTCTAACACTTAATTATCATTTTAATGATAGCTATACTATTGGTTGTGAAATAGCATCTCATTGTGGTTTAGATTTGCATTTCTCTGATAGCTAATAATATTAAACTTTTTCTGTGCTTATTGGCCCTTTGCATGTCTTTGGAGAAAGGTCAGTTCAATTCCTTTGCCCATTTTTTAAGTAAATTTTTTTATGTAGTCTGGGGAAGTCCCTTATGAAATATATTTGTAATTCTATTTTTTGCATTTTCTCCATTTTGTATAGCTTTTTTTTTTTTTTTTCATTTTCTTGAATGGTGTCCTTTGAAGTACAAAAGTTTAAAATTTTGGTGAAGTTCAATTTACTATTATGGTTGCTTGTGCTTTTGGTGTCATATCTAAAATCAAATGAAAGGGCATGAAGATTTACCTCTTTTTTCTAAGAGCTTTATAGTTTTAGCTTTTACATTTAGTCTTGATATAATATGTAGAGTTAATTTTTTATATGGTGTAAGATAGGCAAGGCATTTAAGTTCATTCTTTGCATGTGGCTATTCAGTTTCCCCTGCACCATTTGTTAAAAAGCTTGTCCTTTCCCCATTGAATGGCCTTGGAAACCTTGTCAAAACCAGTTGACCAAAAATATATAGATTATTGTTATCTTAAGCATTTTTCTATGTTGGACATTTAGCTGACTCCCAGGTTCTTTTTTTTTTTTTTTAAACCGTGTTAAACACAGCATTAAAAGCATAAAACGTTTTCTGTTTTTAAAGTTATTTTAGTAGAAAATGTTCTCAGAAGTTTAATTCCTGGGTGAAAGATGAAATAAGTATGTTTTGGAGCTCATTTAAAGAGGCATTAAACCTTCAGTGTCGTGATGTTAAGAGCAACAAAACACTTTATTCATCAGTTGCTGTAGCTTAAGAGCTGGATTTCTGTAAAAGCCTTTTGCTTTTAGAAGGATGGATTTCACAACTTCCTCCTTCAACTGCTTTTAAAAGACTAGGTAAATCTAGAGCAAAAATGTCAACACCAGAGGCAAACAGAAATTGTAGTTTTCTCAATGGCATAAAGGGTGAAAAAAAGTGTTATCACATGCAGTAGGAAAATAAAACAATCTTTGAGAGAAATGGGGTAAAAATTTAGACCTTAAATCAGTGCCATGAAAGTCACTGGATCAAAAATAATGTTTCATTCTGAGTTTCTCTTCTGGCTGTGATAATCAAGTTAATTTATATTCATCTTGGTCTGAGAGATAGTTAACTTAAATATTCTCTTTTAAGTTGATAGTACCCAGTGAAAAAAATGTTCAAATATAACAGGTTATTGGGAGAAAATCAAGTTGCCCATTCATTCTTGCATCTCAATCTTCCAGTTCTCCTTAGAGGTATCCTTGGTATTGTTGTTTGTGTCTTTATAGAGTATTTCATGCAATATCTCTGGAAAGATAATGTATACAAATTATACATTTTAACACTTTTGATACTTAGTGACAAATTCTTCAAAATAGTTACTCCAGTCTTTCAGTTGTTACAGTGCTAGTTGGAAATATTTTATTTTTGTTTGTATTTCTTTGAATGTTCCTTTCATAACATCGATATCCAGTTTATATTTTCTCATTTATATTTTGTCTTCTCATGTGTTTTTTTGGCGTGCTGTTTGTCTTGATTGGAGTTGTCCTTTATTAGATTTATTTTGGCAGCTTTTTGTGGATGAATGTTCTATAGCCTGGACTTGGAGAGAAAAGTTAAAATGTTTTTGTAACATTTAACACTAAGAAGTATGAGCTGAATAAGGGTCAAGGCAGTAGGGAAAAAGAAGTCAAATGCTTGAGGGAGAAATCTATAGAATTTGGAAACTAGGTGCAAATCAAGATGACTTTCAGGTAAGTTAGAAAACGATGATGCTATTAAAAAAAAATAAGGAGTGATATGGAAAGAACTAGACTTCTGGGGAAAGATAAATTTGTTTTGGGTAGGCTAAGAGTGAGGAAGATCCAGGTCGAGCTATCCAGACTTGTGGCTAGAGCTCAAGAGACAGATAGATGATAAAGAGTTAGGAATCATCGAGTTTACTGAGAGGATAGTTTGAAACATTGGCAGTGGTTGAAATTGCTGAAGGAGACATTTGAGGCTCATGGACAAGCTGTTTGAGAGTCATGTTAAGAGGAAAAAAATTTGGGAGGGGTTAGAGGGACCATGAAGAGCTAAAATAATAGATTAGCATGCCTGACAAGGAGGGCAGGGGATCTAAAGAATCAAAGGTTGCAAGCAGAGGATTAAGGCCATTGGGTTTGGTAACTTGGAAAAGATACATCTTATGGGTAAAGATACAATTTATGGGAAGCAAGAAGTTGTTCCCCCCGCCCTCACACAGCTTTATTAAGGTATAATTCATTTATCATATAATTTACCCACTTAAAGTATACAATTCAATGATATTTAATATATTCAGAATTTTATAACCATCACCACAATCAATTTTATAGCATTTTATAACACCCTAAAGAGAGCCTTCCCTCATCAACAGTCATTCCCCTCCGTTCTCCCAGTGCTAGGCAACCACTAATCTACTTTCTGTCTCTTTATATTTGCCTAACATGGACATTTCCTATAAATGGAGGTGAACAATATGTAGTCTTTTGTATCTGACTTCTTTCACTTTTTTCGAGGTTCATTCATGTCATGATGTGCCTCAGTACTTCATTTCTTTTTATGACTAAATAATGTTTCATTGTATGAATATTCCATGTTTTGTTTACTCATCACCAGTTCATGGACATTTGAGTTATTTTCACTTTTTGACTATTATGAATAATTATGCGCTAAACATCCATGTACAAGTTTTTGCTTGGACATGTTTTTAGTTCTCTTTGGTATATATACTTAGGAGTGGAATTTCTGGGTCATGCTGACTTTCTGTTTAATTTTTCAAGTTGCAGAGGATGACAAGTTGCCAGTGTTTTTGAGAAACAGTAAAACTAATTTTAATATCATCACTAGTAGGAAATTGAAAATGTCCATATTCAGACATATTATTCAGAAACAAGAATAATGGATCTATAAAATTGCTTTTGTTGTGTAAAACTATAACATGCTTATGCACAACTTTTATTGGAAACCTTTTGTGTTGAGTATTACTTCAGAGCTTAGCTGAAGTGTTAGACATTTTCCATGTGTATGTATTGATGTAAGAATGCTCCATCAATTTCAAAGTGATTTGTAATAATGACTAGAAATGTGATAAAAACATCACAGGGATATTTGATGTTAATCTATGGTCATGCTTTATTTTTTTACTCTTTAGTCTTAACTGTAGAGATCAAGTACTATGACTTATTTATTTATTTTAATTTTAGATTACCTATTGTTTGTGCTGCCCCAGAAGTTCAAGGTCCAGAAAAACAAAAGCAAAAAAAAAGAGTCCTTGGGCCAGTATTGTAGATTGGCCACATTTTTGTCTATTCCTAGGTAGGATGTGTGTTGAGGAGCTTCAGAATATGGCATTTCCCCTTTTGCTGCAGTTTTTAAGTGGGATCTCATAGGCTTGCCCTGTTTTGGAAATTGGACTTAACTAGTTGTCTTGTATTCCCATAAATAAATAAAAACTGTTTAATAAATAATACATTCAGATTGTTCAAAATTGAAAGGTGCAAAATGGTGAAGAGTGAAATTTCTATTACACCTTTGTCCATCAGCCATCCAAATTATCTACTGGTGACCGCTATTATACTATCTTTTGGTATATTCTTCTAGATAAATATATATACTTCATACATATTTTTAGCTGTATTATTTTTCCTCCCTTCTTTCAAAATGTGGTACTGCATATTTTTCTGTTCATGCTTGTTTTACTTACCAAAACGCCTTTAAGATTGGTCATTCCATATTTATGTATTAAAAACATTCTCATTCTCTCCCCCGGCTCCTCCCCTCCCCATCCAATGTCTGCTTTTATTTTTAACCCTTCCATCAAGACATATTGTTGGTTCATATCATTCCTATTACAGACAATCATTTAGTGTGCACCTGTGATTTTGTTAAATTTTGCCAAATTGCCCTTGTTGAGTTGTATTAATTTATGCTGCTGCTAGTAATGTATGGGAACTTCTGTTTCTCTATATCCTCAAAGCATAGTTGTTATCTTACTTTTTGATATTTGTCAATAAAAGTTAAAAAATGGTATTTGGGTGTAGTTTTAGTTTGCATCTTTCTTTCGAATGAGGTTTAGCATCTTTTGGTCTGTTTAAACTGTTAACATAATTTTTTTTTTGTGAACTGGGATTTGCCCATTAGCCTTTTTTTGTTTTTTTTTTTTTTAGTCATTTGATGGAACTATTTATTAGATAGGTCAGATCATTAATGGATTTTGAGTTAAACAAAAACTGATGTTGGAGAAGTTGCTTGATTTCTAATTCAGTTAAAAATATTCCAGTAACCATTGTGAATTGCAGGCTAGAGTTGTACATTGGATAGCCTGCTTACTTGAATTCTTTTTCCAGTCTAGCAAAACTTTGGGGCTAACATTTTTAGAGGAATTTGTTGAGATGGCATGGTTTGCAAAATAAATATATTTCAGATAGTCTCTGAGGGATGGCGTAGGTTGCTCAAGAAGTACCATATTAATTCATCTTCACATTTTATTTTTTTCAGACAAACTTGAGAAGTGGTTTAAAACCTCTCTTATGTTAAAAAGTCTATTACAGCAAACTTTATTCATTATAAAATGTATATGTTCTAATTTTTTATTTAATAAAAAAATGCATCTTATGACAGAGTAGCTTGAAGTTTAATATTACTTGGATATGTTTTCGTTTAAACTGAAGCCTTCAATTTTTCTTAAAGCCTGAGTTTTTACTCAGTCTATTTTTGTGGGGACTAAGTGGGCCCAAGATCATTTCATGACTGGGTCAGGCAAGATGACCTATGCTGACAGATGACCCATAATCATTTAAATTTAGCTGACACATGAATAAATAGAAACCTATCTCAGAGAAATAACCAAAGTCTAATAAAGATAATTGAGGTAGATTCTTGTGAAATCTTTGGAAGAAAATCCATCCTTAGAAAGACAGGCATTTTAATTCACTATTTATTTAATCAACTCAGTACTCTTTGTAATCAAAAAATTTTTCCCTGTGTTTATGAATATATGTAAACATTTTAATAGAACATATGCACATATATATTTGATTTAAAACTATTTGCCCTTTAAATTAATGTTATATAATAAAAATTATAACTCTTTCTAACCAGGAATTAAAGGAAGTTAAAATACCATATTGCAGTGCTTCTCAGATCATCTCTTGTGTAAAGGATCAATGAAAAACGTTTTTCAATTCGTTGGTGATCATTTCTTTTGTAAATGCAAAAATCAAAATCAAAAAGCAAAGCGAACCAAAACCAAACAAAACTGAAATATAGAACTGTGAGTGAAAGATAAAAATAAAAGCTCAAATTTTTATTAGATTTAACATAAAATTTTTCAAAAATATAATTATAAATGAAACATGAAGAAGCAAAAGAAATACAAAACAATACACATTGTTTATTGAAAATGTGCATGTAAAGCAATTAATTAATGTATTAATAAAATAATAATTTCTTGTACAACAAACACTGGTATGCAGACCACTCTTTGAGTAACACTGCTTTTTTGGACTAGGCAGCTAAGTCACTCTTTATGTTTTATTTTGGAAAAAAGACTTATGCCTCACCACACCCCCCTTTCCTCAATTTAGAATAAGATACAGATTTTCACATAACAGTATGAATCTAGGTGTTTATAACCCTTTTCCTGTTTAGAAAAATAAAATGCACCTCATGTCTAGCATTAATTTAACGTCATGTGTAGGAATGCTACATTTTCTAGGGCTTGACATTTTCAGCAATCGAGAATTATTATATTTTGTAAATGGAAATACCACTACTAAAAATAGAACGATGTCATATGTTTACAAAGACTATTGATATGCTAGAGCAATTCAAAAATAATAATGAAAGAGATATTTCATGTCAAACCTTGAGTTAAGGTTAGGACTATAAACATCAAATTATCTTTGGGGGTAAACTGCAGCTTCAAAGCGCCACTGGCGAATATTCTCAGAGAAAACAGGATATGGATTAAGTAGTTTCAACTACCTGACTCAGATTTTCTTTAAATCTCTGTGTCAATTTTTAAATGGTCTATTATTCCCTAATATGAAATGTGTTCTGCCATCATTATTGTTATTAAGGCAAGATTGCTGGAAGCTTATAAGAAAGATTAAAAACTTTGTCACATAAGTTGCTTGTAATTTACCTTATTAAATTTTATATTTCATCATTTTTCTGTTGAGGACCTCAGAAAAGATGCTTTCATGAAAATTAACAAGATTTTGCATAAGTGTTATTTTAATTTCTTGGTTTAGTCATATAATTTTGTTAGCATTCGTGTTTTACAACTGAACTGCGGAGAATTAAACTGTTTTCTTAAGAGATTCTAACAGCAGTGTGAATCTATATGTTGCTTCATTTCTTTAAGTAAGCAGCTATCTATAGATCTGAAATGTTCCCACCACACAAAAAATAGTAATTATGTCGAGGTGATAGATGTGTTAACTTACTTTATTGTGATCATTTTGTAGTATATACATGCATCAAATCATCATGTTGTACACCTTAAACTTACACAATATTATATGTCAATTATATCTCAATAGAGCTAGGAAAAAAAGTAAGCAATTTACACATTAGTTAAGGTTTGGTAATGTTGCCAGCATTGCCTGTGATTCTAGAATGTCCTAGAGATTATTAGCATTTGGTTTGGAGGGAGTAGAAAGTGATATTTAAGTTATACTGAGATTTTTTTCAACATAGGTAAAATAAAAGATAAAAATATTTTTGGACTCACTATGAAGTCTTTTTACAACAGTTCTTTTGTTTATATGTCTTCAAACAAGTACTGTCAGTTGATAGAGATATAAATTCTAACCTTTTTATATTCTTTGTATTACCCAGTTAAATAACTTTAAAATTAGGTTTTTTGAAAGTTATCTTTGTACTAATTTGTATAAGTTATATTCGTGTTAGTGGAAAGGAATATATACCATCTTGTCTGTTTTCCTTTAGGGTAATTCCTTTCCTGCAGTTACTTTTGGATGGGAGTATGCTCTTTTCCCAATAGAAGATGGTAATCTCAGAGAATGACCATGGAGAAGGGAACGAGTTCTGGAGAAGGGCTGCCTTCCAGATCATCTCAGGTTTCGACTGTTAAAATTACAGCCAAAGAATTGGAAACAAATCATAAAGAGAAGCGCGGGGGCTTTGTGTTGGTGCATGCAGGTGAGCTCTGAGTGAGTGAGTCAGAAGATGACAATGATGTTGATTTTTCTTTTTCTTGCCTTGAAGTACACTGAGAATTGAACTTCACCTCTGGAGGAGACGAACTGCTGGAGAGGAGTTGGAACCAAAGAGATTGACTTTGACATAGTGAGGGTCTTCCCTGATTTCCTACTTGGAAGATCTTATAAATGACAGTCCTTCCTATGTCTTCTTTACTCCACTACCCTATTACTGACTTTTATCCTAAATAGGTATATTTAGGTCGTGTTAAAACCAGACAAAGTAATTTTTTAAACTCTGGTTTGTAGTTTTAAAAATAATGCCACCAAAATATTTTATTGCCTCTTTTTGACAATGACCATTTCAGAGTGTAATTACACAGTCCTTGAACAAGTTTGGCTTCTTAATTTTATAAATGAGGGACCTTAATACCAGAGAGACTGAGTGGCTTCAGCCATATAGCTAGTTTGTGCTAGAACCAGGTGGAGAAACCTTTAAACGAGCCCTTTAGTCCCTGTCTAGTGCTCTTGGCAGTACATCAGCTTGTAATTTCTTCTTCAGAAGACCTCAAAGACAGATAGATGTTCCCTTGGGTCCCCCATCATTGAAGGGTCTTGGGTTTCAGAGCAGTGCACCTCTGCCCATATCTGCTCAGCAGGCCTTTTTTTTTTTTTCCTTTAGTCATTTTTATTTGCCTGCATTCAGATTCTAAAGTTCATGACCTCCACGAAGGAAGAGGAATGGTTGGGTCTCCTTTGAACTTTCCTCAGCCTGTCAGATAGGATGGGAGCAAAGTAGAATGGGAGCAAGGTTAGTTTTGGTATGGGGTAAGGAGTGGAATTGTTTCTTCTTGTCAAACTGGTATTCTGCTTGGTCATTAATCTTTGGCTATATTTGGACTGGACAACTTGGGAAGTCTTATGGAATCTAATCCAGAAGAATCTAAAAACAAAACAAAACAAAAGAAAACCCAAAACAAAACATGTTTCATTTCCTTGCCTTCCAAATAATTGTACTAAGAAACGAGGTAAATTTCTAGAAATAACCCTGGTTCTAGAACTCCTGCTTTCAGACTCATAGGCCAGTGTTCCTTCTAGTACACCATGTTGAAGGTACATCTTTCATAGTTCCCAGTGAGTTATTTTATTCAGAATGAGTATTTGAAAATTGTACAAGAAAAGGCTGACATTTATAACAAGCAACAACATAGAGCTTCTGATTAGTTGGCAAGTGTTGCTTTCTATGACTGTCATGGTGGTGCCTATCCTTTCTCAGACACACTTGATGTTAATCGCTCCTAGGGAAGGTTGGTGCTGGGGCCAGCAGTAATTGAAGGAAATCAGGGTTATGGCAGGATTGTGTGGATGAAGGGTGATCACTCCTCCTTCCTAATTTATTAGAAGATCAGATTGATCATGCAGAAGTATGTATCTTGCACAATTAAAGGATGAAATTTCAGTTCTTATCTAGTATAGAGATTTTATTGCCTTTTTTTTTTTAATACTAGAGGAGACTTATCCAAATTTTAGACATTCGAGTAGTATATTCTTGATTTTTCCCAGCTCTGTATACTACTTATACTGTTTATCCAATGTTAAAAATCTAAACACTTTTTTTTACTTAAAAATTTTAAAGAGAAAACTCTACCAAAATGGAATTTCCATTATCACGTGCATGAAGAGAAAATAAACTAATGCAAACAAAATGGGTGTAATTAAATTTTAGCTAGATCCTGTTTCATGTCAGTGACTGAGATCCTAAGCCTACCTTTCCTTTGTTAAATAGAGGAATTAGCAAGTGTTAAGCAGATATTAGATATACTGGAGCCATGTTGAGACTGTTTCCCTATTTTGAGCAGGAGTATTTATATGTTAATGCTATTAATGCTGCCATCCATACACTACAAGTTATCTGTTTGGCAATAGTGTCCCATGCTTTGGGAAACACTGCTGAAAAAAGACAACAGACCCGAGGTCATCTATTAGAGAACCATGAAGAGAGGCCTATAAAATATTGGCACATGTTCTATAAAGCATTCCTGAGAAACAGAATTAGAATTTGGGAGTATTATGGATTCCTGTTGCTTGGGTACCTTTTCTGCTCTCTTGGGTCCCTTAACCATGGCCAGTTCTTTCTGTGCCTTGAGAAAAGTTGGGTTAAGTTTGTGTCAGTCTTGGCCTTGTGTTAGAGTAGCCATTAGGCATAGAGATATAGTTCTTAACCTTCCTTATGTTGTAGCCCTATGGGGCCTTGTGAGCAAGGGTAGGAGAGGGGGGAAAATGGGAGAAGGTTTTAGAACTTTGATTAGAGTCTGATTATTATAGTAGGTTAAGGATTCTTGGTTTCTTTCTTATTTAAATTATTCTCAAATCCTTAACTAAGCAACTATTAGGGAAACAAATTTCAGAGCCCTTCTCTTGAGGAAGTTGCTGGGTGTTTGATTAAGAGACAGGGATTAACAGAATTTCTAATAGGAAGTCATGACTATACCGGCACTGAGGTTTCAGAGACATTCTGAACTTAACGTTTCAGGAGGTAAGAGGATTTAAAAGTTGGGTAGGAATGGCGATATTGGGGAGGTTGTGGACAGGTGGGATGTCCATACCCCTCAACTTCAAATGTTATTTAGAAACTACTTAGTTTTCTGAAGTTCCTTTTAAAAATTCTGGATTCCCAAATGGCAGATGCTTGCTAGAGGTCAACAGAGAGGAGCTTGAAGGGACTCTTTCCCTGGCACTGCCTGGATTATCAACTCCAGACCAAAAAACTCCTGGCTTTGGAGAGAAGTTTTTCAATGGGAAGGGAGTTGACCTTGACGAAACTTCTTTGGGGACATCAGCTATTTCTAGTGCTTCTCCCAGGAAAATAGCGTTTGAAAAAGGAGATAAGGCATGGTATTAAAAAGGTTGATGGTAGAGAAAGAAATCTATTAGATTTTTAAAACTCCCTGCAGTTAGGATAGCAGTTTTATTGTCACTAGGAGAACTATCAGTCTGTATGAACTATTTATATAGTATAAGCCAGATCTCTGATATTTTAGTGAATACTAATAATTGGTTGGTTTGTTCCACTACAGGTGCTGGTTATCATTCTGAATCCAAAGCCAAGGAATATAAACATGTATGCAAACGAGCCTGTCAGAAGGTATGAAAGAGATGTGCATGATAGAAATATTTCTGTTTTGACCATAAAGGAGCTTTACTTTGAAATTAAAAAACTTACGATTTGACTTATAAGGTAATCTTTGGTTTGGAACATAAAATATTTTTGCTCATATTTGTGAGGTTTATTTGTTTGTTTTGTGTTTTCTTTCTTTTCTTTCCTTTTCTTTCCTTTCCTTTCCTTTCCTTTCTTTCCTTTTCTTTTCTTTTCTTTCCTTTTCTTTTCTTTTCTTTTCTTTTCTTTCTTTTCTTTCTTTTCTTTCTTTCCTTTCTTTCCTTTCTTTCCTTTCTTTCCTTTTTTAATTCTCCAGATCATGCTTAGACTGTTCCCTTTCTCTCCCAGATTAAAGTCTGTATTTTTGGAATTATGGGCACATGGTGATATATCTTTTAATTTTTGCAAAGGCATTGAGCTCTGTAGAAGGAGTAGGGAAAACAGCTTAAAGACAACCAATGTGTCTTTCTGTAAAGGGGAGAAACAAAAATACTAACAAATGAAAATGAGTGCTTTTACTAGGGAGCTTATCCTGTATAATTTCTTTCAGTTTTTCATCATGCAAAGACTGTATCATAGAAATTCATTGTCATTCCTGAGTTAGCTTCGCCCTTGTGCTTTTTTCCTCTTTGGTTTTTGAGATTTTGCTAAATTATTGAATAGTTAATGTGGAGTCAGGGATAGACTCAGAAGAAATTTGTTTTTATTTTGATCCTGACTATTTACTTTTGTAGGCAAACCATCCATTACTTTTTATGCAAATAGAATGTGAATTGGATATTGTATATCAAGTAAATGTGATTCAGCTCTTTTGATTCATATTTATATACCATTTAAAAGAAATATTATACTTTATTAATGAGCCAAGCTTTTTCTTATGAATTAAATCTCATAAATAAATATGAGATTTATTTGTTATAGGGCTTTTACAAAAATTATAATAGAGCTAAAAGTTCTCTAAGCTTTGATAATTTTTACCTTATTTTTCAAAGTGTGAAATCTTCATTATCTTAAAGGAAATAAGTTTTACTCTATAAAACTACTATAGTCCTAGAAACCTAATACATTTGGAGTATATATTCAGCTTCCTCAATTTATACAATGAATGAACTTCTTAAAAATTTTGTATTTTGTGTTTTTGTTTGGCTTTCTTTTTATTGACTAAATTGGAGCTTTAAAGTTCATTTAGAAAGCAGTCTTCCTTCTTTTTCTTTCCTGTCTTAATTTATACCCAAGAAGCAAGCTGATTTTATGCACTTTTACTCTCTGTTGTTTATAGTACAGAAGAATGTTATTTGTTTATCTCATAAAATACATTATAGTGTCAAAAATGATTTTGTTAAATGTATATTTCCACCTAAGGATTCTGAAATGCCTCTGTGATTGGGAGTCACTGTTTTTTATAGTTAGGTGTGGGAGAGTAGTAAGAATGGGAGAAGAAGTTATTGGCTTAGTCTGAGATTCAATTATCTATATAAAATATGAATTGTCAGGATATTTAAACCAAGCTGAATTCATATAATTTCTATAACTGTCTGAGTTGCCCTGTGATGAATGAAGCCTTTTCCCTTTCGAAATTCCTTGCACTTTGCATTTAGGGGCTAGATTTTTTCATTGTCTTAATTTCAATAATATTAACTGAGCTATATCATAAACTATCCCAAATATAAACACTTGCTTTTTTAAAATATAAGTTGTTTGTATTTCAAAGTATGAAACAGAACTAGAATTCAATTTTTATTAACTCTTAATTTTTTTTTATACTTCTTTAAGCCTTTGGAAAATTTCTGGGTTGTTCGAGAAGCTGTGATTTTACAATGAATAATCTCTCCCCTTGTTTTCATAGGCAATTGAAAAGCTACAGGCTGGTGCTCTTGCCACAGATGCAGTGACTGCAGCTCTGGTGGAACTTGAGGTATTTTTTCTATTTATGTTTTATTTAAAATATTTGTGAGCTTACATTTATTCTTAAATGTTGTGAAACTGTTAGTCAATCAATTATATGACCAGTGTTTCCCAACAAAGTTATGAAGAAACTGTGATATTGTTAGGTGGTTTTCATTGGAGTCTTCTCTGAGTACTATAAAAAAATTGGTAAAATTTCCCTTTCTCCTGTTCTATGAAATACATGAATATAAAAGTTACTTTTGATTGGATCTGTATATTTCTTCCATATTTTCGGTACCATAATTCTTGAAGTTAACTTCCTCCAAAAGCAATGTATGTTAGAAAACAAACAGTTCCAACTGTTCAGAAGTGTCTAATGTGAAAGGGAGAGTTTCCTCACTGACCTAACAGTTCAGTGTATGTCCTGAAGCTGTGTTCTGTGAAGTATGTCTTGTACAATGTGATTCTTCGGTTGGTCTCCAGTTAACTGCAGACATTGAGGAATTTAGTGGGGAGGTGATCAAGTTTGCTGTAATCTTTTGTATTCAAGAGCGAGGGTCTCTAACTGCTCTTAATATGGAACCTTGAAGATGAGTTTGTCCAGGGGATATTGAGGACTTCAGAAGACTGACTTCTGCTGCTTAAACTTAGAGAAGATAGATTTGTATAAGTCAGTGTAGATAGAGTATTATAGTGAATGGTTTTTTGATTGAGAAGACAACTTGGGGAATCAAATAAGATAGAAAGGTAAAACAGATGAGTTTGAAGGAGGAGGCAATAGAGTAAATCTAACCAAGTTGACAGGATTGTGGCCCTCGTGTTTAAGCTCTCATATTAGGATACCTACCCTTATCATTGCCAGGCCTTGCTCTTCCCTGTGAAAATTGCCCAGGAGTTTACCAAAAGTCCTAGCTATGTTTCCTGTATATTTCCTTAATTAATTGTGGAGTTGCACTTTTGATCATTCTTTGTAGATTTTAATCTCTCCTGTTAACACTTTCAGCTTGGTTCTAGTGTAGTAAAGGAAGGTGAACATATATGGTGAGTTTCAGTTCTATCGTAGTTTGGTCTTGGTCCCAGAGGCATCTGACTTAGGGATATGTGGTCCCCTCCTATTGTGACTGGTACATCTTATACCAGCTCTACCAGTCATTAGCCATGTGTCTTGGGGCACCTCATAGCCTCTGTTTGACTCAGTTTCCCCATTTATAATATGGAATAATAATTTCTACTTTATAGAGTTGTGAAGAAAACTGAGTTAACATGGCAATCACTTAGAACAGTGTGAGGCACCTAGTAAACACCCCATAACTGTTAGCAATTATTACTATTATGAGGTGCTTTGGAAATGATATATATAAAGTGAAAATTTATGGTAACTATTAATGGTAAACTTTATAATGTCAAAGAAAGGTTAATTATATGTTGTGGATAAAAGGAGAAGAGTGATGTAAGGAAGAAGATTGATGTATGCTTACCACCAAATCTTACCTTTACTCAAAACACACACTGGGAAAGTTTTATCTAACTTAATTCAGTTGTTAATTGCAAATTACTCTCCTTTGTGCATGCAGAAGATGATGTCCTGAGATTACCAGTGCATGGAGTCAGTGTGGGTCTGGGGAAGGTTAATGCATAGCTGGGGGATATTCTGTAATGGCAACAATTAATACAAAATTGGGTGAAGTTAAGATTTCCTTAAAGTTATTCTTTTAGAATAACTTTAATTTTCTTAAGTAAAACTAATATAATGTTGAATATTTCATATTTTTCATCAGAGATGTATCAATCCTACTTTTAAAAAGTTTACTTATTTATACTTTAACAATGATTTAAAATATATTTTGGAATAATGCATTTCACATGACTAAGTGAACTTTATAATTTTGAATGATGACCTGTATTTTTTTAAGAGTGTGGATATGAAGGTTTTTCTTTTAAACAAATGTGTTCTATTATTTTTGATTATTATGTGGATAAATGGTAGCATAGAATACTGGCCTGAATGAGTTTAGTGTACCTTGCCCCCTTTAATTATTAAATTTAGGGAAGGATTTCCATGAATTATCTTTAAAAATTTATTTTTGTGTGGAATCTTTGAAATATATGTTAGTAGTTTAAAGGCTAAGGCTACACAAACTGGAAGAAGTTTCCTGAATCTTAAGAATTATGTTGGCAGGCATGCTAATACTGCCCTCTGCAGTTTCAGTCACCTTGCATAATTGTGATTTGTCACCTTTAAATAGGGTGAGGTTTTCAAATAAAGAATTCAGTTGAAGTATTGTAATAGTTTGGGTCAATCAAAAGATATCTGGAAATCAGATTCTAATATTTTTTGTACTTTGAGATATATAAGCAAATAACGGATCATTTTAGTCTACTAGAAAGCCCCAGAGAGTGTGATTTATACTGTTATGTTTAATTTGAGAGCAAATACTTGTCTTTAGTTTTGTTTGATCTATTCAGTAGGGTCCTAGTTCGATCTATGCAGTCTTGTCCTAATATTGACTACATATAGATAATCACTATACTTTAACTTTGGAATATACTTTTTGACTAAAACAAAACTGTACTTTTAAAACTTGCCTGTTACATTATTACTTAGGTAGATAGTGAAAATCAGTTTGAATCCTTGAACACTTTACTAACTGTGCATTTAAATGACTGAAATGGTTTAATAGTCCTTATTGGCTATAAGGGGTATCTGGCCTTGTATTTTGAAAAATATGAAAATTTTCAGTTATCCAAAAAATGGAAAGTACATTGATCTCAACTCAATGCCATAAAGGAGGAAGAGACAAAGTGAAAGAAAAGAAAGTTTTTTTGTATGTGACATGTAATAAAAAATGATGTGTGTAGGTGGCCTATATACTTATTTAGTACTCCCGGGCACATCGTTGTTGACCTTTTTTTAGAAACCGATTAACTGTATCTGGTTTCATTTATCTCGTCTACCAGTACAAATGAGTTGTATTTTCCTCAGACTACCACTTCTGGACACCAGAATGGTATTTCCTTTGTTGAAATAAGGGAGATGGGGCCAAGTGCATAAGTTCCTGTCTATTAAATTGACTAGCTTCTCTATTTAGGGTTTTGGGAGGCAAGGTGGCCATCCCAATAGGAGAGGTGTTTTGCAGTGTGGAAATGAAGATGATATGACACAAAAGTGCATTTTGTTTATCTATAAAATATGGGGAAGGAAATGGAAAGGTCAGTTTATAGATCATGTTTTAATTTATTATTAAGTCAATTCAATCCCATTCTTTCATTTAGCTATATATAGCTTTTTTGAGATTACCCTTATAACTATTGGGAAAGTGACTTCTATCCATTAGATAGTACAATTCTGATTTCACTCATAGTACAGAAGATAAATATTGTGAAACAATTTGATCTTTATATCTAGGTATATGCATTTGGAAGACAGTTGCTTTCATGGCTGCTTTTGAAATAGATTTTGGTTCAGGTAGTGAAAGTGAAATTCCAGACCATAATTTTGCACATTTCACGTGATATAGCTTCTGATATGAAGTTCTTCTTTGATGAAATTGGATATAGCTCAGGGTGGGTCTTGAAGCCACTGCTAAAGTAGAAAGTGTTTCATAGATTCTGATAGAAAATGTACTGGTACTCATAAAATACTGAAGCTCCCTTTGCATATAAATTTTTTTTTTTAAAAAAACACTAAGGCCTGGTTAAAAAGTTCTAATAAGCAATAAAGATTAAATATAAATGACAAACTTTTGAGAGGTTATATTCTTTTGTGAGAAAACTGATGAATCTGAGATTTTGAAGATCTTGATGTAGCCTTCGAGATATTTTGGTTAATTCATTTTGAAAATGGGTTATTTTGGTAGGTAGAATACTGTGAATTAAAAACGGTGATAGATATAGCTTTTACATTTCATATAGTGAAAGGCAAATTGCATGGTCCCATTCGTTAAGAATGTTTTGTTGGATTAATATTTTGTTATTCAAAGTGGATCCTGCTGTTCTTCTGTTGACTTTGATTTATCCTTTAAGGCTCCCTATGGTCAAGGAGTGATAAGTCAAGGTTGAAACTAGTTTATTGTCCAGATACTTTAGCATTTAAAAAACAGATTCTATTGGGCATGTTTTTTTATATCTGTCTGCTCAAAAGTCTTTGGATCTCTGTGTAATCCAATATAATGCTTGTTTATAAACTCTAGGAACCTTCTTTAAGAAGTAACTTCTTATCCAAATGGATGATAGTTTGGGGTATGATAGAAAAAAATAGATATTTGCATTATTTTATATTTATATTATTACATATAATATTATTACACATTTATCTGTATCTCTGCATCCTCTTATACCAGAGCCAATTCTGTATGCATGTCTATAACGCAGGAATCTCCAGACTGTTATCACTGTTGAGTTTCAGGTGTTGGTGGACCACCCACAGCCCAGGCCTCTGTGCAGCTAAGGGGTTAAGCCACACCCCTTCCCTTGGCTATATACTTTTGGCTGGAATTGTTTGTATGCCTTAGCAGGGAGAGAACTCCTAAGTCCTGCTAGTCCTTAAAATGCTTAGTGGTCATGGAGATTATGTGGCTCACTGCTGGCATATGGGCCTATCTAGGTTGGAAGGGAATGTTGAGAAGGACTGATAATAAACCCCTTTCTCTCAGCAAGCCTGTAGCAAGTTCATTTGTGGGGCTACTTTGTGAGTAGATGCTTAACCACACCCTACTCTGTACTCCACTCAAGTGTTTGGTTTTTAATTGCAAAAAAGTAGGAGCATCTGTTTTACAGCCATTTCTCTTTATTTGGGAGGTTAAGAAATGACTTAAATAAATGATCATCTCCATTCACCTGCATTTTTTCTTTTTCTAAGTAGAGGATAGCTGGTTAAACTTTCAGTGATTCCTTTTTTCCTCCCCTAATGCTTCCCCATAAGGCAGAACACATTGGAAAGACAGCTTGATGCATTTAACTCACATATACACAATTATGCATTTAACCATAATGTGACTGATGAGTCTAATTTTAGATCTGCTACCTTTGAAAAATCTTTTTTTTTTTTTTTTTTTTACCATCGATAATATCTTTTATTCTCTATACTGGGGGGCGTGGTGGGGAAGTTTTGTTTTTATATGTGTGAAGCAAGGCATTTTACCTTTTTTCCTTTGTAGTACTTCAAATATTTTCGTTGCATGAAGTTTGAGATGTGACTTTAGATACTCTTTTTACTTTTGTTTTCAGCTTGTATCATTGATTATTTTAGTCAATGACCCTATTTTGCCTGTCTGTTTAGCAGTGTTTCCAGTGGTGCTTCAGTATTTCTGTGTAATCTAGCTGTTTTATAGAGTCTTTATGTTTCTCTGCATTTTTTTTGTTTGTTTTATTTTTTGAGGTGTATACACACAGTTACACTTCATGGAGTTGCATCCAGCCAAGTATCCATGTTCTTCTTGTGAAGAGGCAGAGAAAATCACCTCTCCCAAGAATTTCCACCTTCTGACCAAGGGAAATGTGTCCTGAAGAGCTGTACGCAGACGGGAGGCAACTTGTTTGCTTGTTCTGCTGCTAGAGCATTGATTTAATTAGAAGACAGGCTGTGGGTGGCCATGTGCAGACAAAGAAGCACCAGACAGAGCCCAGTTAGCCTGGGACAGTAAAAGTAAGTTACATTCTTTTTAAAACACTTTTTTGAGTACCGATGCTGATTCTTGCCTTTAGTACTAAGGGGCAACTTGTAACTTACTGATTGTGTTTACACATTAGGTACATCTGTTCTTTTTCTGAGACTCTAGAAATTAAACATGTTCTCAGTACCTCCTTAGTGAAAAAGCAGTGATTTTTTTCCTTTCAATTTTTTAGGCTAAAACTGAATTATTATATTCTAGGTTAATTTTACACTGCATCAAAACTGTGTGTAGTTTTTGAACAGGTCAAAACACTTAAGTATAGAGCATGTTATGTTTTACCTTGTGCTGATGAGAACATGAAAAAATTTTTCACTCTTTTCTAGCCATTTATTGAGCTGTGTGGACCTTATCAGATGTATTCATTTTGGCTGAATCTGTTAGAAGATTTGGTCTAAGATCAGACTTAGCAGTTCCTGACGAGCATGTAGCTTTATATATGAGCCCTTATTTTGCTCTGGGAGTTGTTATTCTCCGAGAATATATTACATTTTGGAATTCAGTTTTAGTCAACTTAAGCTACATTTGGTAGTGTGGTGGAGTTGGTGGTAATTCTGTGTTTTAGCTATGTGGAAGCAATTTAGATTGAGTATAATTTTGAATTGAGTGTAAAATGTCTTCTTGTCCTATCTTAATAAAGATAATAGATTCATTGGCTCTTAGATTTATAGTGTGACTATTGAATCCTGTGTGTGTGTGTGTTTGAATCTATATCATTGGAGCATCAATTTTATAATCCAATACCTGTTTTTTGATTTTGTTTTTTGATATTTTATTTTATTTATTTTTTGCTTTTGGTAATGAAGGAACTAGGCGAAGAAGACTTTTCTGTGTTCAGCAAACTTATAGGCTGATACCATGAAGGTCAATCTGAAACACTCTTTTCGATTTTTAAGTTTTTGCCCATCTCTCAAACCCAGACCTCTATTCTGAATTGAGAAAGGAGTGAAGAAGAAACTTAAGTTACATAATTTTTAGGACTCCCATCAAGGTCATGTCCTAAATCCTGCTCCAAAGCAGAACAAAACAGGGTTTAATTTTTTTCATTCACTCTGTATCATCTTATTTTTATGTGGGTAGCAGGCTTTACCTAAGTGTTAGACTAATGAAGAATTGCATCTCACTATAGCAGAGCAAACAGCTTAAAACTGAATCCTAGGCATCCCAGTTGACAAAAGGTCTTTGGCCATTCCCACTGCCAAGGAGTTTTCACTGGCAGTCAGTTTCACTAAGGGTCCAGCCTCCTGCATGGTATACCTGTTTACTGACAATTCATGACAAGTGTATACTGTAGTACAGGGTGTCAACACCATCACACCTAGTAGGCTTCTCAGAATATCTAGAGTAAAGAACTTATGTTTTCCTCTTTCAGAGTATGTGCAGATGTTAACATTTTCTAGTGGGTTGGAAGTCTTTTTAATAATAATAATAATAAAACATAGGAGTTACTACTTATAAGTTAGTAATACCTCTCTCTCCCCATCCAATTCTAACCATGTCCTTACCTCACATTTAATAGAAGAATGGTTTTAGTTATTATAATTCCCTGGTCTGTTAGGATTTTTTTTTTTTGAGTGATATTTTCATATTATTGTCAACATGGTTAAATGATATAATTATTTAGGTTGAAGGGAAGTATAAATTGGTGCCAAACATGGCTTTGCTAGAGAAACAGCTACATTTGTCTTTTCTATTGTAGCTCATGTGGAAAGGACAATTTCAGGTACTGTGTATGTGTATGCTAACCTCTTCCTGGACATTGTAAAGAATCCAACTAAAATAAAATTTAAAACTATTTCAGATGTGCAGGTCTATTGAAGCCAATATTTTATTTTAGAGATTTGTGTTGCATTTGACAAGTAACTCTTTGTACTACAATTCTGTGGCTTTCAATTAAAAAAACCATGAAAATAAACTGCTGTGATGTCATTTTTCTGCTTAATTATATGTTTATTTGCAAATTAGTCAGGTTAATAATAGAAAGGAGTTCAGGACAGATGTGCAGTGTTTTTTCAGTAAAGTGTTTTAAATATTATAAATTTGAGAAAAATATGGTTCCAGATTATTATATGTCAGATCAACAAATGCTCTAATGAACAAATATCAACATTTATTGCATTTATTCTGACATTTCCAGAAGAGTTTGGATGCTTCAAGAAGATCATAAAAAGTCTTAGTTCCTAATACATATGCTGTTGTGTGTGAGGTTTTTTTTAAACATAAAGTATGTTTTCATTTGTGTAATTGAACAATTAAAAAATAAACTGTCACAGATACTAAAACTAGGTATTCAGTATACTGTATTTGACTCAAGTGTTCACAAAGTGTGATGCTGTGATACAAACAAATGTTCTCTCAACTTACTTCCATGATAGCTAAACTATTACTTTAACACATGTTTAAAGTAGAGCACTGTAACGATTTGGCTACATGTAATTCTGGACTGTCTAAGTTGAGTAATTTCCTCAGGCATTCCAACTTTGATCAACCACAGCAAGAACTTTTAGCATGTCTGTAAAGCAGCCAGTGCATCTGTAAATATGTCCTGAGGTAGAGAGAAAAGAGGGAATGCCAAAAAAGAAAGAAAACTTTCTATCATTAAGAAGCAATTACAGATGAAAATGGAAAGTTTTTTGCTTCTCTAGAACTCTTTTTAGATGATTGAGCCTCTGATGTCTAAGTATGCCCTGTGGTTCTGTATTAATGAATGAAAGATACTTCATTTGGGCCTAATAAAAATGTTTTCCAGCAAATTCTGCTGAAACTTATTGGTTAATGTTCATTAATTCTTTAACTTTTCATTCTTTATTAATATTAATTGGCTAAAAACACATAAACAATAGTATGTATCTGAGTAAAGCACATTGTTTATAATTGTTTATAATTGGCTAGTATTTGGTTGGAGATATTCTTACATGACCATGTTTTTAGAGAATACTAAGAATAGGCAGCATCACTACAGAAATAATCTCATATACCTTTTGTTTTTGATACATAGATGAAAAAGTTTTCTGGTTTTTAAGTTACTTGAAAATGAGTTTGCAGATGTCTACTGGTTTTTGTATACAGCATTAACTAAGAATGTTTATAATGCTAAATGGCTCTCTGCTATGTGGGAGCTGCATGTTTCTTGTATTTTTGGATATGACATGCTCATTTCACATGAATATAACTTTCCCTGGAGATCTTGTAAGGTGTAGTTAACAACTGCTTATAAATTGGATATTAAAATTGGATGATCTCTCTAGCTTCTTTCTGACATTGTTTTCTGTAGTCCCATGACAACAGATACCATGCCCTTCAGTTAGCTCCAGTTGTGAAAATTCTGCTTTTTAAGTCAACATTGTATCAAACATTAGGAGAGATTGTGATGTTCATGTTGCAGATCTCTATTTTTGTTCATATTCTCCAGTTAGTCATTAGAACAAGGTTAACATAGTCAAATAAAATTTATTAATGGTAAAAAAAAGTTTTACAGCAGTTTTACTTTCTTTTTTATTGAGAATTTTTTCAGAACCAGACAAAGGGCAGTACGATCGGTAAATTTAAACTCTTTAAGCTCATCTCCTGTATCATGAGAGGTGCAGAGAAATGGCTAATGGGCAAGTTAGGGGTTGGGGAAGATGGAAGGGCAAGGCCTGGATAAGCTAATTGTGATGTTCATAGGCAGAGTACTTGCGTGGATTTCTGAGTTGGTTACTTTGTTATTGTTTCTTTGTGTACCCCAGAGTTTTTCTTCCTGTAAATATTGTCCCTATGAATGCCATAATTTCTTCAAAATTTAATACTTGTTTAATTTCATGTGCCTATTGCCTTGATCTTGAAATTACTAAAGTTCACCTTGAGAACATAAGAGCCAATGTTTATAAAAGCTTTTTGAATTCTGTTATCTACTTTATATAGATTTTCATTATCTTTAAATCATTTTACCTGATTATCTCTTTGCCATTTTTTCCATGTTACTTGAACATTTATATTCCCTCTCCCATCTAACTGTGTAAGTTTTGTATGTGGGACATTTTAAATTTATTTTTTATATATTTTATTTTATTTTACTCCAAACCACTAGCTTCAAAGAGAATACCATGCTTTCTCTTAACATCTTGATTTTTGGCAATTCACCATTGCGTAAAGTTGTAGGTGAAGTTTTCTATACGAATGGTGATCAAGATATTTCTTGAGAAAATATCATGATATTTCATCATTCTTCTTGTATATTCTGGGTAAAAAGCTCTTCTGACTTATTTTGAAGAAGCAAAAAGGTATTATAAATTCTAATTGTCCTAATCAGAAGGTAATATGGCATTTCCGATCACTAGCCTGGCTCTTAGTAAAGATGTATCAACATATAGTAGTTAGATTGTAGCACAAGTTAAATGACTTACTTCTATATTTATCATCATGTTTTTTCTTTAAGTAGCAAGAGGTAAGAACATTCAATATTTTAAATATTCAGCTAAGCATGAGAATAAAATCACAATTTGTTGTCAGGACTGGCATTTATGACAAATGAAATCTGTATTGCGTGGAAAACTGAAGGCATGCCAAAGCTTAGATTTTGCATCTGGAGAAGTTTGAGACCTTATTAACCCTTGCAAAGTGATGTAGGCCAGAGGTTGCAGAAGAGACTGTTCATAGATGTGTGCTGAATCACCCATAGACAAATTCTTAAAATTCGGAATTTGTTGCCAATATTTCAAAATCGGGAGACTTATAAAAATCTGAACTTCTAACTTCTTTGGAAGAAAAAATGAGATCTGTCCACCTGGAGCGTACATTCTTTTAGGGCAGCGGTCTGCCAGGGCTGAGTGATAGCTGTTCCTTAAGTATAAGAGGCTATGTAACTAAGACTCTATTTCGGTTCAAGGTACAGCTGAAAATAAGGCTTGGGCAGAGATGCCACTTTTGTCTTGTTGGAAGGGCTGAGCAAATGAATCAACAGTTTACTTGTCGTTAATGCTCTAGAGGTTGCAAATTATGGCAACAGAGATTTCTACCAAAAGTAAGAGTAAAACTGGAATGGGTTTGATTTAATTTTTTAAAATTGGAATTGGACTTAAGTATTAACTAATTATCATAAAAATGCACTTCAAATCAAACTAAAGGCTTTTCAGAAAACTTCCCATTGAAGTAGTTTGAACCAGAACCAAAGAGTATCGCTCCAAAGAGTTTTACCTGGAGCTAATGCAGTCTTAGTCAACTAAGACTAAACCAAATTGTTCCTTTGTTTACTTCTAGTCCCAGGAGTAGAATATTGTTTTCAGTATTTGTGACAAAGAATGTACCAGAGATGACCATATTGTACTGATTTCCAACATTGTCTTGCTAATCTCCTAAAATATATTTAGCTTCTAACATCATTTATCTTGATTCCATTCCACTACTTCTTAATGGAAAGTTATTGATTTGCATGTAATATTTGTGGCTGCATCTTTGATGATTACCTGGAAGCTTCGTATGGCCTTTGCCCAGTGATTCTCTCACATTTTATTAATGTTTTTTTAGTTCATCCAGTTTTTCTCTAATAGCAATTGAATCCTGGCTCATGAGCGTGGTTAACATTTGTACCCTCTCACGGCTTATTTGTACTTTCTTACTCTCCACCTCCTCTGTGCTGTTGCTGATAAGTGCCTTTACAAGACTCCTCAAGAATAGGGTCTGTCGACAAAGTGAAGTTAAACAGCTTATAGAGTTTATTTAGGTCGGAGTTTCTCAAGGTGAGCTATATCATCCATCTGGATCAGAATCACTTGCAGTAGCTTGTTTAAAAAAAAAAAAAATGAAGATTCCTTATCTTCCCCTCACATGCTCTAACTCATAATTTTTGGAGATGGGAATCTAGAAATTTTTATTTCTGATTTTTAAAAAAAACTTTATATAATTGTAGATTCACATGCAGTCATAAGAAATAATATGGAGAGATCCCTTGGATCTTTTACCCTATTGTGGTAACAGTTTTTTTTTTTTTTAAAATTACAGTTAATTTTTTATTTTCAAAATTTTACATTATAGAGTCAAAACTTTTTAAATGTAGTATACATATGGAAAAGTATTTACGTTTATTGTTTTTTGGTAAAGGGACAGCTTTTTGAATTTTTCAGAGTGAACATAGCTGTGTGCAACCAGCACCCTGTTCAGGTAACAGAACATTTACAGCCCTCTAGAACAGGGGTCCCTAACCCCCAGGTTGTAGACTGGTACCGGTCCCTGGCCTGTTTAGAAAATGGGCTGCACAGCAGGAAGTGAGCAAAGCAAACTATCTGTGTTTGCAGCTTCTCCCCAACATTAGTGTAATTGTCTCAGCTCCACCTCATATCATTGGGCATTAAGTTCTCATAGGAGCACCCGTCCCTCATGTCAAAAAGATTGGGGACCTGTGCCCTAGAAGATCCCTCATGCCTCCTTCCAGTCGCATTAGAGTAAAGCCTCTTTGAAATGGAGTCAGGCGGCATGTAATTGTTTGTGTCTGCCTTTTTTAATTTATTGATTAGGGTGAAGTTCATAGAACACAACATAACTCATTTCAAAGTAAGTAATTCAGTTGTATTTAAACAATGCTTTACTATCACTACTTCTGTCTTGTTCCTAAACATTTTTATCTCTCCAAAGGGAACTCATACCCATTAAGCAGTTGCTCTCCATTCTCTCCTGCCACCCCTGGGGACCACCAATCTGCTTTGTCTCTATGAATTTACCTGGAGATTTCATGTAAATGAAATCATACAAATGTGCCCTTTTGTGTCGGGCATCTTTCAGTTAACATGATGTTTTCAAGGTTCATTCACATTGTAGCATGAATCAGTACTTATTCCTTTTTGTGGAATATTATTCAACATTATTCATGTATGAACCACATTTGTTTATCCATCCATTGATGGACATTTGAGTTTTCACTTTTTTTGCTATTGAGAATAGTGTTGCTGTGAACATTCCTGTTCAAGTATTTGAGTATAAATTCTGGGTCATATAATTATTCTGCATTTAACTTTTGTGAAACAACTAAACTTTTCATAGCAGCTGAAACATTTTATGTTACCACAGTTTGCAGGGGGTACAATTTCTCCATATTCTTGTCAGTACTTGTTATTTTTTGTTTTTGTGATTATAGCCATCCTCATAGGTGTAAATGGTATCTCATTGTGGTTGAGATTTTCATTGTAATGATGTTGAACATCTCTTCATATGTTTGTTGACCACTTGTATATCTTTTATAGAGAAATGTCTATTGAAGTCTATTCAAGCCCTTCATCCATTTTTTTTAAAAAATTGGGTTGTTTTTTGATAATGAAAGTTGTAGGAGTTCTTCATACATTCTAGATACCATATTACTCTTGTATTTTTCTTTATTTCTGAAATTATGTCAAAATAAACACTTAAAAGGAAAAATAAATTGTAACTACCCTTGTGATCTTCTTGTTATCCCTCTTATGGTCCTTTGAGCATTCCCAATACTTGTTCCTGTTTCCTGTACTGTTTCATTTTTCTCTAGCACATTTACTGCTATCTAATATGCTATCAGATTTATTTAATTTCTTATTGTCTGTCTCCCTTAGCTAGAATTGAGACTCCATGTGGGCAAGGTTATTTTCTGTTTGTATGTTTGTTTGTTTGTTTGTTTGTTTGTTTGTTTTTACGGCTCTATCCCCATAGTTTAGCTCAAGGATTAATAAACTATGGTTTACAAGCCAAATCTGAACTGCTGTTTGTTTTCGAATGGGCTGCAAACTAAGAATGATTTTTGCTTTTTTAAATGGTTGAAAAAGTCAAGAGAAGAATAACATTTTATGCCCCCAGAAAATTATATGAAACTCAGATTTCAGTGTTTATAAATGAAGTTTTATTGGAACATAGCCATGATCATTCATTTGTGTATTTTCTCTGGCTGCTTTCACACTAGAAAGGTAGAATTGAGTAGCTGTAGAATTTTCTGTGTGGCCTGCAAAGCCTGAACTGTAAAATATATTTGGCTCTTTACAGAAAAGACTTGCCTGGCACATAAGCATCCAATAAATATTTTGAATTAATGAATCTTAACCTATAACACCAGAGAGGAATCTAAATTGGATATCTTTCAACAGTCCAGTTCTTAAAAATTTGAGCTTAGTTTGCTACTAAACAACAAAATCCCTAAATGATTTTTTGGTAATGCATTTTCATTGGTCTTCATTCATCCTGTAAATAATGAGAATTGATGATGAAATACCAAATAATTTGTAGTTTCAAGGATAGTATCAGGTAAGATAGGTATGTTGCATAAATTTTACCAGCGTTAGTTTGAAAAAGACTAACAAGAATGGAGTATACATCCTGTTTTTATTCTCTATTTTAAAAAAACTTCAACTATTTTGAAACAAGCTATTTGAAATAGTTTGTTTCAAAAGTTGTTTGTTTTTTTTTCTTTACATTAATAAAGAAATGTAAGCTTTACATTAATAAAGCTACCTGCTTATTAATGAAGGCAGTAATTTCATTTTGATGTTTTAGCCTATTTAATTTTGAATAAGAAAGTATTATCACAAAGTTTTATTTTATATTTCATTCATCTAATGATGTGTTTGTTGAATTTGCACTTGAATAACAGTATGAATACTAACATGTTAGTAATTTCCTGTGTATGTCTAACTTCTTAAAGGAAGATTGGAAATTGGACAAATATAAATCATTTTACATAAAAATGATTTAATGTGCCAGTATAGTTTTTGTACATTTGAAAACTAAATTGTTTGCATCTATAAGAGCTGTTAATAGAGGTCTTATAATAAGATCTATACCCCAGCCGCAGAGGTACATTGTACCCCATAGCTTTGCAAACAGTTCTTATTTTATTTTATACTTTCAGCAAAAGACATTAAATGGGTAATACAGATTGTGTGGTTTATAGTGAAGGAGTAATGCTTTGAAGATCTTTGCCTTGGCTTGATGTTTCCAAATTTCATTAATAGGAAAAGGTTTCTGTGTCATGTTGGGGTTGTTTCCCTCTTGGCCTTCTTGCCCTCTGTTGGGTTAAGTAGTCAAAGCAATCTTATTTTTTTAAAAAGCTTTGTTTACTCTAAGAGGTATGAATAAGCTTAAAAAACATTTTGCCTTTAAAATTTCATCTTTTAGAAACTGAAAATACTATTGCCTGAATTTATTTCATTTCTCTTGTTTTAATTGTGAAAAGATTGGATTATTAACACTCTACTATATTTTCCCTGGCATTTCTTATAACAGTAACCTGCAAGAATCTATAATCAGTATCAGTTTCCTTAAGGGATTCTTGTTCACAATGATCAGTTATTCTAGTTATATCTGTTTTTAATTAATTACCATTCATTGTGCAAATATTTATTGGGTATCTACTATGTGCTAAGCACCTAAACTTGTAAGGTTTACATCAGACAAAATTATATACAATGTTACGTGGTAAAAAGTGCCATAAATAAATAAAATAGAGAAAACAATATGGTTGGGGAAATGCTAAGGGAAGAGAACTTCGAAAAGATGTCATTGAAGCAGAGACATCAATGAAATGGGGGAGAAAGCTATAGAGAGATGTCCGGGAAGGGAGTATTTGATTAGAGGGAAAAGTACCTCATTGTCCCTTTTTATCCCACTTCATTCTTCTTTGTAATACTTATCCACATGAGACAGCGGTTGTTTATATATACATGTACATGTATGTTTCTATACACAAAACAGTCTGTATTTATTAACTCTCCTACTAGAATCATTTACCACACTCAGCATTTCAAAGGAGCGAATGAACAAAAATAAAAGTCCTGAGGTGGGCGTGTTCTTGGTGTGTTCAGGGAATTAATTACAAAGAAGTCAGTGTAGCCAGTGCATAGTGAAGGACAGGGAAAGTGGAGGAAATAAGTTGGGAGTGGGAGGGAGGGGTCAGATCATGTAGGGCCTTTTAAACCTTGGAAATAGCACTTTGGATTTTATTCTGACTGTGATGGGAAGCAATTTTAGGTTTATGACAAGGGAGTAGCAGTCTGACAGATTTTTAAAGGACTGCTGGTTACTGATTGGACATAATGATTACTAGCTATATAAAATGATTCAGGTCAGAAAAATCAGTAACAAATGAGCATTTGAAAAGCTTATGATGTATATTATTTATAAGAGTAAAGTTAATATATAGGGTAATCAGTTTATATCAAGTGATAGGTATACTTTTTTGTTAGCTTTATTGAAGTTTTATGTACAACAAAACATCAATTTTAAGTGTACAGTTTGATAAGCTTTGACAAATGTATACAATCATGTAACCGCCAATATAATCACAAAATTTATGACATTCCCATCACCCCCATAATTCCCTCCTGTGCCTATCTGTAGTTGATTTCTTCCTCTCAGTGGTCCTTGGCAACCACTCTGCTTTCTATCATAATTTGGGCTTTTCTAGAATTTGGTATATATAGAATCATACAGTATGTGGTCTTTTGTGCCTGGCTTCTTTCACGTAGCATAATCATTTTGAGATTGATCCACATTGTTGGGTATATTAGGAATTTGTTCCCCTTATTGCCAAGTAGTATCTCATTGTATTGATATATCACAATTTGTTTATCCATTTACCAGTTAATGGAAATTTGAATTTTTTCCAACTTTTGGCTGTTCTGATTAAAGCTGATACGAACATTTGAATACAAGTCTTTTTGTTGATATATGCTTTTTTTTTTTTTTGATAAATACTTCAGAGTAAAATTGTTAGACTTATGATTAAGTGTATGCTTAACTTTAAAGAAAACTGCCAAACTATTTGCCATTTTCATTCTCACTAGCAATGTATGAGGGTTGCAGTTTCTCCACACTCTTGCGAGTACTGTGTCTTTTTAAATTTTAGCAGTTATAGTGGTTATGTGGTGGTATCTTGTGGTTTTAATTTACATTTCCCTAATGACTAATGATATTATGCATCTTTTCATGTGTTACTTGCAATATGTACATAAAATTGCTTATTAAAAACTGGATTGTTTATCTCATAGGATTGTATCGATTTTTAAAATATATTCTAGTTACAAGCCCTTTACCTTTATATTTTGTAAAATTTTTCTCCCAGGCTGTGACTTAATTTTTTTAAATAAACTTTTTATTTTAGAACAGTTTTAGATTTACAGAAAAATTAAGAAGATAGTATAGAGTAGTCACATTTACCCAACACCTGATTTCCCCTATTATTGGCATCTTATGTTAGTATGGTGCATTTTTCACAATTATTAAACCTATATTGACATTATTATTAGAGTCTATACTTCATTCAGAATTCCTTTGTTTTTACCTAATGGAAAAATCTTTTTTTTGTTGTTCCAAAGTTTTTCATCTTAAAATTGTTACATTTTTCATCTCTAGAAGTTCAGTTTATTTTTTTATAGCTTCTTTTTCTTTCCTTCTGATCCTCATGTTCTTTTATACTTACTTGAATATGTAGAGTATGTTTATGAAAGCAAGTTTAACATTGTTAGCTAATGTTAGAATTGTTTACTAAATCTATCTGTGTTGTTTCTGGGTTAATTTTTATTGTTTAATCATTTCGTGTGGTTATGGGCCATATTTTACTGCGTATTTGCATGTCTGGTCATCTTTGGTTTTAAACTAAATGTGAATCTTACATTTTTGGAGTTGGATATTGTAGCATTTCTTCAAATATTGTAGGACTTTGTCCTGGGACACTGTTAGTTTAAACCAGTGTGATCCTTTTGAAGTTTATTTTAAAACCTATTAGTGCAGGTCTAAAGTAGCCTTCTTTCTAGGGCTAATTTGACCCAACTCTTTAGGCTCTACCTCCTAAGATTTTCCTGACATCGTCACTATGGCTGATGGGAACATGGCCTATTCTTACCTCTGTGAGTTCCAGAAATTGTTCAGCTTACCAAAGTTTTCCAGCGGGTCTTATTTGGCCTTCATACTTTCCTTACAAGTAAGTATAATTCTTATTTAAAGACTAAGGGTCCCTTTGGGTCTCTGGAGCTTTCTCTGTGTAACTGTCTTCTTTGGGCTCTATACTGCATATTCAGGCCTTTCTGGCGTCCTTGAACTCATAACTTTGTTTCCTCAACTCTGGAGGAACTTTGGCTCTTTTTTGGGTTCCTCTTCCCTGTTCTATGACCCTCTTCCCTGTGCTATGGCCTGGAAAGTAGCTCTAGGAATTAAGTTGAGGCACCTGATTTGTGTCTCTTAGGATCAGAGTTCTGAGCCGGCTGCTGAATGAAGTCTGTCTGTTTCATATATTTTGTTTGATTTTCTAGTTAGGATTTTGACTTCATAGATAGAAACATAAGTTCAGTAGACATACTTATATAAATATATTTTGAAGTAGGAGAAACATTTTTGAAAAAAATTACTTCTAAGATATCTTTTAATTTTCTTATATACATTTTCCCTATGTATTTTTAAAATGTGAAATTTAAACCATCAGGCAGGAGTCATTTTCAGAATAACTTTGTTCAGTTTGTGATTTCTAATTGGATATTATGTTGAATTAATTTTGTAGACCTGACTAGCTGTTATATCTGATTCCAGAGGTTGTTGAGAGAATGTATACAGTTTCATTACATATGTGTATTTTGGGAATTACTAAATGTGGATGCTTTGCATTTTTTTCACATTTCAATTCCATTTTCACATACTTTGAAGATATACATGATTAGGCAAGGGAGGTTATATAGAGTTAAAAAACATTTGTAATATAGAAGTAATTGACTTTGCTTATAATCTCTTTGTTCCATGCTACAGAGACTTCTGATCTGAATTTTCATACTTTTCAAAATATGAAATAATCCAGGGCAAGAATTCAGTCTTCATCTGTTTTAAACCATGATCTTTCTTTAATTGTAATCTCTTTCTCAAGATTTAGTTGTAAACCGATTTAGCTAGAAGTATTCACTTGGAAGATCTTATTGATATTATTATGCCTAATTTTGCATACTCTTTCCTCCAACTCATAAAATGCCTTTTCTTATTGACGGTTTTATTTGTCTCTGAAGTTTGAAAGTTCTGATTCTTTCCCGTCTCTTTCTTCCTCTTTTAAATTCTTACTGCTATCATTCCATGCCAGGTGGTTAATATTTCAAGCCTACACTGAAAAACATTTAGTTTGATCGCTCTGATTTATTTCTTCCCTATTCATAGAATATGTGAATATGTCTGTTTATATTTCCTTGACCAAAATGCTCATCTTTAATTTCGCTTAACTGGCTTCTCACTGTTTTCCCAGTCAAGTCCAGATTTTGATGAGTGGTATAGGGCAATCTCCATATTTGGCTCCAGCCAACCCTTTTTGATAAATGTATCTTCTGTGGCTCTGACACTTTCCCATTGCCTACGTTTGGCTCACGTAATTTCCACCAACTGGTATTCTGCCTTCTGGCTAGAATGGAATGAAAGGGTATTGGATTTGTCAAATTCTTTTTCTGTGTCTGTTGACATGATTGTGGTTTTTGGGGGTTTTTTTTGGTCTTTTATTAACAATGTGAATTACATTGAGTTTCAGATATTAAATCAGACTCACTTTCCTGGGGTCCCTCTTATTCATGGTATATAATCCTTTTATGTTTTGCTAGTATTTCCTTGAGGATTTTTGTGTCAATATTCATAAGGTATATTGGTCTATAATTTTCTTTCCTCATGATGTCTTTGGTTTGTTTTGGAATCACAATAGTACTGGTATCATACAATGAGTTGGGAAGTGTTCTTTCCCTTTCTAGTTTATAGAACAGTTTATGAAGAATTGACATTAAATCTTTTTAAAGACTAATGGTATGTTAATTTTTGTGTTTATCTTTTAGGATTCTCCTTTTACAAATGCAGGAATGGGGTCTAATCTAAATCTCTTGGGTGAAATTGAATGTGATGCCAGTATAATGGATGGAAAATCCTTAAATTTTGGAGCTGTTGGAGCACTGAGTGGTATGTGTACATTATAACACACTACTTTTATTCTTAAAAAAACTGTAACTATTACCATTACATGCTGCCTAAAGACCTAGTCCAGTCTTTTCCATCATTCTTGCTCGAAATAGTGTTGAAAACAAACATTTTTCTTTCACCGAATTTAAAACATGAAATCTTACTTATGAATAGTTTTAAAAAAACAGTGAAATGGCTTATGTGCAGGTCTTTGTTAGAGTTTGATCATTATACTCCAGCCCAAGAGATTATAGACATTATAGCATATTCTACTAATTTTTTGATTATTTGAAATACAGATTTTTACAATTATTTGAAGTAATATATTTTTATTGTTAAAAATTGAAATGACATACAGGCATACCTCAGAAGAGATGTTGTGGGTTCTCTTCCAGACCACCTCAATAAAGTGAATATTGTAATTGAGTCACACAAATATTTTGGTTTCCCAGTGCCTGTTAAAGGTAAAAAAATAGATTCCCTTGGAATTTCTGTTTACACAATCGTATTACATGTGAATCGTGGCAGTTTTGCTTTTTCCTTTCCAGTGCTTAAATTTTTCAGTTTTTTTCTTGAATTATTATGCTGGCTATGACATCTAGTGCAGTGTTGAATATAAATGGTAATAGTATATGTACATCCTTGCTTTATTCCTGGTCTTAGAAAGAAAGCATTAAATATTTCACCATTCTGAATGCTGCTAGCTGTAGGATTTTCATCTATGCTCTTTATCATATTGAAGAAATTCCCTTCTATTCTTAGTTTGCTGATAGTTCGTATTATACATGAGTATCGAATATCATTAAGTGCTTTTCTGCATCTGTTGAGATGCGGATTTTTCCCCTTTATTTTGTTAAATACGATGAAGTTTATGATTGATTTTGGAACATTCCCTTCCTGGCATAAAGTCTTCTTGGTCATAAGTTTTTATTTTTTTATATTCTGCTGGATTTTATTTGCTGATGTTTAAGATTTTTGACATTATGTTTGTATAATAGATTGGTTTTAATTTTCCTTTCTTATAATATTCTTTTCAGGTTTTATCATGTTATGGCTTGCCTCATAAAATGAGTTGAGGATTTTTTTTCTCCGATCTTTGAAAAAGTTTGTGTACAATCGGAATCCTTTTTTTTTTTTTTTTATTCGGAAGAATTCATTAGTTATCCTATATTATTAGTGAAGGTTTTTTTTTTTTTTGTGGAAAGTTTAAAAAAATGGCATTTAATTTCTTTAACAGTTATAACACTGTATTTTCTTTTTCTTATTTTTTCCCAAGGAATTTGTCTTTCTCATATGAGTGTTCAAATTTATTTGCCTAAAAACTTTTTAGTTAGCTTTCTTTATTGATTTCTAGTTTAATTTTATTGTGGCCAGGGAACATACGCTGTATGATTCCAATCCCTTGAAGCTTTTTGAGACTTGCTTTATGGTCTAGCTTATAGTGTGTTGATAAATGTTCCATGTGAACTTCAAAAGAGTATGTATTTTGCAGTTGTTGGGTGCATGTTATATATATCAATTAGGTCTATTTGATGATTCATTTGTTCCAGTATTCTATATCCTTTCTGATTTGTGTGATAGGTAAGAACGGGTATTTCAGTTAGTTTTAATTTTAATTTTTTATTGTGAAATTTTATTGGTATTTAATGAAGTTTAATATGTTTGGAGGCCATTAACATTTTTCTGTGAACTATTTATACCTCTTGTGTGGCTTACCTTTTAAAATTCTACAATGTGCTTTATAATACTGGAATTAAAATTTTTTATTTGTCAAACATTACTTTCTCTTTTATGGCTTTTGTATTATGCATTTTTAATGGTTTCTCATAATTATAAGTACAGTCACCTATATTTTCTTCTAATACATGTATAATTTATTTTTATTTACCTCTTAAATGCATTGTTTATTTTTTCTGAAATGACCAACAAATGGTTCCTACATAATTTGTTGAGTAACAATAATAACAATAAAAATTATGATTTAATGGGTGACTGTTACACACTATGCATTGTTCTTTAGTTGTTTATATATTTTAAATCATTTATTTCTCATGAGATCAGTACTCATCCCATTTTACAGATGAGGACACTGAGACACAGGAGAGTTTTAGTAATTTGTTCAAGGTTACTGTAGTATTCTGGGTCCAACTAGGAGACAGAAACCACACAGTTTAAACAGGAAAAATTTAATATAAACAATGATAGAAGAGAGTAACTACATAAAGATGGAAAGAACACAAAGTATATCCTAGGGCAGAAGGAGAATACCCAAGAAAGGATAAACTTGAAAGGGGGCTATACCTTATAAAAGGTATGGTTGTTTCCTACTTTCAGGCAGAGAAATTGCTGGGGTACCTAACCCACAGTCACTGTGAGAGCTGAAACAATCTTTTGGGGTTCTGGTGAGCTCAGCCTGGTAGGTGGGCCCACAGAGGTCAGGAAGCCATGAGGATTAAACCTGTGTCAGATAGGATAAAGATTGGGCTTTCAGCTCATCAGACAGCCAGTCTCATGGGTCACTTGGCTATGTGTGCCTATTGGGCTGAGGAAAGGTGTGGGGATCAGTGACTTGAGCTGGGCACAGTCCTGTTTTTTCTGGGGCTGGCAGTTATGCTGCTGTGGCCTGAATCAGGAACAGGGGAAAACATGTGGTGGCCAGATGCTAGAGAAAGCTGCATCCTGCAGGCACTTAGCACTGGAGACACCCATGTGGGCCAGATAGTAGAGTAAAACTGGTGCTCTCCAGGAGCCTGGCCAGCAAGCCACCCTTTCCTCCTGTGCTGTGTCTCCAGTGCCCTCTACTGACAAAGCTTACCAGTGCCAGCTGGCAAAGGAAACATTTAAAGGGCCCATATCCATTTTCACAGATCAGGCAACAAAGGGTGAATTTGTGGCTGAGAAGCAATGAATTGATAGCTGGCACAGTTATAAAACAGTCTGACTCCCAGCAGTCTGTGTGCTTTCTACCTTTCATATAGTCTATTCTTGTCTTACTCATCTGAAATACTATCTGTATCATGTATTAAGTATCCAAATTCATGTGTGTCTGTCTGAACTTTAACTAATTCTATTTGATTGATATATTTGTCTCTTTTGTAAACAACCCACAATCTTTTAATTAGAATTGCTTTTAATGAGAAATGGTATCTAGTAAAGTGAATACCTCTTCATTTTTTTCCAAAAAGTTTTCCTGATGAATTTAAGAGCTTGTCATACATCGTGGGAATCCTTTTGAAGTTTTGAATTTGTAGATTTGCATTTATAAGTTTAATTTGGCAATTGCTAACGTCTTTACGATATTGACTCATAGGCAGGAATAATTTTAAGAGCTAGTGTAGAGATCTGAACTTTTTTTCCTTCTTTAGTATTTCATAGATTTTTGAGATAGAATTTTTTGGTAGTTAGCTAAATGCGTAGTCAGTTTTGTTTTATGTTAATCTGGTGGCCTCAATTTGAGTTTTTATAGCCTGTTTTTTACCACAGTTGTTTTTTTCTTTTTTTTTCTTTTTTTTTTTTTGGTATTAATTGTGTACTGAGAGGCTTCCTTAGGTTAGTAGTTAAAGGTATGGGCTCTCGCTTTAGCTGCCTTTGCTAAAATCTCAGCACTGTGATCTTGGGCGGGTAATTTAATCCTCTGTGCAAATGTTTCCTTATTATTCAGATGGAGTTCATAGGTGTATTTATGTGATAAAGTGAAGAGATCAGTTAATCAATCTGATACATTTAAGGATTGGCCCTGAGCCTGGCACATGTTAGATACTAAGTTACTATATTTTGTCAACCTCATCATTGTCATATTTGTTATTGTCATTGTCATCTCAATAATGTTTTTCAAACTAATACTTACTGTCCCATCATTCCTCCAAGATAAGCTCCCCCTTCTCACTTTTCACATTCTGTTTTTCCTCCTGGAAATAATCTGAACCATATGTTAGGTTACAATCTTGTATATACTTGGCCTATTATCCTCACCCTTACCCAGTTTGCAAGGCTTTTTCTTTATTTTATCTCTTTTTCTGGTGAGATTTAAAATTTTTGGCCATTAATTTTTTCCACAAGGTAAATTTGAAGCTGTTTGTCATCATGTTTATTCTTTAGAGGAAATTCATGGTTATGTTAGTAGAGGCCACATTTTCAGTTCATTTTTTAATTCTATTATTCTGTAGTCTATTGAGAAGGAACCTAATTTAAATATGTCTTATTTCAAATTCAGTCTTTGCTTGCTGTAGTATGTGACAAAACATGAGAATGTATATTTTATATTTGTTTTTGCATCTACTAGGTATTTATATATTTGTTGACTTGATCTGTTGTTGTTTATGGTAATTCAGGGTTTTCACTGGTATATAAAAGAAGAGTTTTCTAAGATATTTAAAGGTTATTTTATTGAGACTGCCACAAAACTGAGTGGGAAACTTGAACACATTTTTCTGACTTTATTTTCTGCCAATTTTATTTTATAGGAATCAAGAACCCAGTCTCAGTTGCGAACAGACTCTTGTGTGAAGGGCAGAAGGGCAAACTCTCTGCTGGTCGAATTCCTCCCTGGTAACCACTTTTTTCTGGCCGACTTTCCCTGGGTCTTTGGTCTACGGTGCATGCAGTGTTTGAAGGTTATTTTTATACACCTAAGGTTGATGCTGTTGCTTACATACCAGCAGCAGTATCTTGCCTTTGAGTTGAAGACTCACTTTGTTTTGTGATCTTGGAACACTATGTACACTTGATGGAACTCCAGATGGAATAGAATATTATGGATTAAAACAGAAAAAAGTTAATTTTTGGTTTTGTAATTGATTATAGGAATATTTTTGCTGTTACCAAGTGCTCAACTGGGGCCTTTTTATAATGAAACTTTAAAAGTATCTTACACACTGTAGAGTCTAAACTAATTTTTTATCTTGAGGAGTTTTTAGAATAAAAGTACTTAATTTTTTTCCTCTGGAGAAACACATTATGACACTAAGATTAGTAAGATCACATCTTATCTCTAGCGTTAACATACAATTTTCATTAAGAAAACTTTGAACTTTTCAAATATTTATCAAAGTAGAGAAAAAATTGTAAAGAGCCCTTACCAACCTGTCGTCCAGAGCCAATAATTGTTTGTGCCCTTCATCTACTTCATACGCCTCTCTTTTTTTCCACTAATATTTTAAAGCTAATCCTCAACATCATATTTCACCCCTAAATAGTTTTGTAAATTTGTCTGTTTGCAAAACATAACCATCATCCTGTTAGCATACTTAACATTATTAATAAATATGCCTTAGTGCTTGCCTAATACTCAGTATATATTCAGCATGCCTGGCTGTGAAGGTTACTGATGTTCTGTGTTAAAAGTTATGGCAGCAGTACTATAGAAATCACTTTATTTGACTGTTAATTTGAAGTCACAGAAAATAAATCAATACTGTTTTAAAAAATTTTGAAACCTTTTACCCAGACAAATTAAAGGTATCCTTTTAATCATATACTTCTCAGGTGTTTAATTGTGGTACCAAAAGTGTCAATTATAAAAAATTTTCAAAAAAATTAATTTTAAATATTTGTTTTAATAAAGCAAGGATAAGGAAAAGCAAATCTGATTTCTTGAGATCATTTCTAGTATGTGTTTCGTTGATATCAATAAATTTACTTATAACTCTGAAAGTAGGAAAAGTGATTTAAAAATTCTTGTATGTACTTTTCATAATTTATATTAAACCCATGTTATTTTGTTTAACTTGTATGAAGCCCACTAATCTAAATTTCTGTTTGTTTAGTATTTGTAGAATCTTACTACCCACATCTTTTTAAGGGAGTAATAGGTGTAAAGAGATTGTCTCTGGATTTACATTTTTCTCAATATTGATTTAAATGTCACTGTTTTCTTTTACCCATATTTGTTATTACACATAAAGATAATTAACCCTAACGAAATCAATTTAGAAGACATGTATGTACCCAGGTAAGGAGGAAACAATGCAGTTGTTTTAGTTGAAAAGAAAAATAGCCTCAAGCTGGTGGAAAGTATTCTAAAGTTCACCTACAAACCCATCACAGTCCCATTCCCGCTACTCCTTATGGCAGTTACCAAGTTGATTCTCACATTTATATGGATGAATGAGGGCACAATAATAGCCAAGACAATTTTGAAACAGATCAGAGTTAGACTTATTTACTGGCTATCATATTACTTTATAATACCATAGTAATGAAAACAGTTGATTTAAGCATAGAGATATGTAAAAAGATCAGTAGCGCAGAACTAGCAGTCTAGAAGCAGACTCAGTAGTTAAGTAAATTTAGTCTATAGTAGCAGTGTCATCTCAAAGTATTGTGAGGGGAAATAAAGATGGTATATTAAAAAAATTGTGTTGAAACAATTGGCTACCTAGTGGAAAAATGTTAATTTAAATTCCTTTGTCACATCATTAAAAAAAAGTTCAAACATGAAAATGAAAAAAGCATAGTATAAAATTTTCAGGAAAAATATGAAAGATTATGTTTATGACTTTGAGGTAGCAAAAACTTTCTTAAGAGTAAAAAATAAGGCTAAATATTGAAACATATGACAAATGAACATATAGAACTATTATACAACTGAAGGTACCACAATCTGAATTAAAGGACAATGTGGCCTTTAGAACTGAGAAAAATTATTTGCAGCATAGGTAGCAAAAAAAGATTAGTATCCACTGTGTTTAAGAACTATAAAATATCAAATAGAAAAAGACAACCAAAATTCTAAAAATTGACAAATGATACAAATAGACAATTTATAGAAAAGAAAATATTGATGGCATATAAATACACAAAAAGGTGCCCAAATCATAATATAAATCAAGAAATTGTGAATTAAAATAACAAAATGATATTTTCACCTTATTTAAAGTAGCAAAATTAACAAAGACTAATATCCAATAATGTTGAGTAAGTGGAAAATACAGGTTGTTTGTTCTATCGGTGGTGGGAACATAAATTGATATAGCCAGATGAGAGACATTTTGATATTATTTATTAATTTAAAAAATTGAAAATACAGATGCTGTGCACTCTTGCAATTATATATTTTAAGACACAACACTTTCACATGTACACAGGAAGGCTTGCACTACAAAAGAAGGTTACAGCAACATTGCTTGTGTGTAGAATTGTAAGTAACCTAAATATTCATTAATAGCTAAGTAAATTGTTTTCTTGTCATAGTATTAAATACTCTGCAGCATAAAATAAGAAGGAAATATTTATATAGTAACACTGATCTCTACAATGTAGGCTAAGAAACAAGTTGTTAAATGTTCGGTTTAACTTATGTTTTCTTAAAAAACTTATAAACTAATTTGATGAAGACCTGTTTCCTGCCACCCAGGTTAGGAAATAAAACATTACCAAGAGATGTAAGCTGACTAGACTGAACCCTTTATAATGTCATCCTAATCCTTACACCTCTGCTCCTAGGTAACAGTTGTCTTGAATCTAAGCTTTTCTTATTCTCTTAAATTCCTTTATAGTATTACAACATACACAATACTCTAATTTTCTGAGGCTACATATATATGTACATTGATATACAAAAATTGTCTGGAAGGAAGGTTGCCAAACTCACGTTGATTACTTTTGGGAAGGAGGAAGGAAAGAACAAGATGAGGCAATTATCAAAGAAGACATGTAATCTTATATTTACAAAGATAAAATATATGGGAAAAAGTGGTGGCCATTTCTCCATTAAAATGGCATATAGTGATGCCACACTTATTTGGAACTAGCTATTGATTTTCTGATGCACACAGTTCTTCAGCTTTATTCTTTGTTTTTTTGTTTTCAAATTGTTTTATACATTTTAGGCATTTTGCATTTCCACATGAATTTTAGAATTAACCTGTCAATTTTTATAAATACCCTGCTGTAATTTTAATTAGGATTACAAGATATCCATTTATTAAGAAATTTTTTAACAGTGTACAGGTCTTGCACAGCTTTTATCCAGTTTATACTTAAGTACTCCATTCTTTTTGATGCTGTGATAAATTGCCTATTAAAAATGTTAATTTCCATTTGTTCCTTGCCAATATATAGAAATATGATTGATTTTATTACATAGGTATATCATCCTGGGAATTTGCCAAATTTATTTGTTCTAGTACCACTTTTATAGATTCCATAAGATTTTTTATGTAAACAGCCATGTCCTCTGGGAATATTGTTTTACTTCTTTTGTTCTAATATGAATTCCTTTAATTAATATTTTTTCTTTATTACACTGACTAGGACCTCCAATGCAATGTAGAATGGAAGTGTGAGAGTGGACAAATTTTCATTGTTTGTGGTCTTAGGGAAGTAATGTTGGTCTTTTACTATTAAACATGATGGTTGTCGTAGATTTATCATATGTCTCTATTTTATGTTGAGAAAGTCCCCTTCTTTGCATAGTGGGCTGAGAGTTTTTAATAGGAATGGGTGATGCACTTTATCAAATGCGTTTCTGCATTTATTGACATGATCTTATAATTTTTCTTATTAGTCAGTTAATGTAGTGATTGGTTGATTTTTGACTGTTCAGGCAACACTTGCATTCCTGGGATAAATTCCACTTGGTTATAATGTATTATCCTTTTACTATATTGTTGGATTCAATTTGCTAATTATTTGTAATGAATTTTTACATTTATGTTAATAAGTGATATTGGTCTGTACTTTTCTTACAAATGTTTTTGGTTTGATTTCATTTTGCTTCTTGGATATACAGGGATATTTCATCAAATTGGAAAAAATTTTGGCTATTATATCTTCAAATATTTTTTTCTGATCCTCCCTTCTCTTCTATCCTTTAGGGCTCCAATTGCACATCTATTTGACCTCTTGTAGTAGTCTTATGGATCACTGATAATTTGTTAACTTTTTCCATTCACTTTTCTTTTTACTTCATTTCAAATAGTTTGTATTTTAATAAATACTCTTGAGCTTTATTCTAGGATGTGGCTAAGTTAGTGAGAAGCAGTTTCATTTTTTCAGGTCTTGCTTTATACTTTGTTACATGTGACTTGGGAAGCATTTAGCCTTGAGCTAGTTTTGCTTTGCTATTTGGGCCAAACCCTTCTGAGTACTATAACAGATGCATGTAGAATGAGGTTTTTTACTTAAACTGGTGGGAACAGGAGATGTTCCTGGCCTTGTATGAACTTGGGAATTGTGCCCTCTAAAACTTTCACGTCGTTCTTTCTCAGATTTTGGGTAATTTCCTCTTACACAGATACTGATCTCTACTCAGTTGAAGACTAGATGAGGACTCTGCAGATCTCCAGAGTCTTTTCTCTGTTAGCTCTCTCCTCTCTGGTACTCTGCCTTTTGAACTCTGGCCACATGGTTTCCCTGGATGCCAAGCTCTGTCTCTTCAACTCAGCAAAATTGCTAGGCTCTTCCTGAATTACCTTTCATGAGCTTTGCCCTAGAAACTCTAGTCAGGAAGCTGGAACAATCATAGAGTAGACCTTGTTTGTTTCCTTTTTCTCAAGGGTCACTGTCCTACATTGCCTACTGTATAAATGTCTAAAAACTAATGTTTTCTATATTTGTCTGATTTTTCTTTCATTGGTTCCAGCAAGAGTGTAAATTTATTCTGTTACTCCATCTTGTCCAGAAGTAGAAATCTTTCACATATATGGAAGTTCACTGTATACCTGTAGTAGTTAAAAAAAGACCCAATTCCTTGACTATCCCAAATTAACAAAACCAAATTTATCATGATTTTACTTTGAGCTTATTTACATGTGACCCTGATAAGTCTAATTTCTATAATGATAATAGCTAACATATATTGCATTTTTATTCTATGACAGGCACCGTTTTATTGGTTTGCATGCATTATAAAAATTATACAATGATTTATGAGAATAAGACACATTTTACAGATAAAGAAATTGAGTCCTATATTTGACTACTGTTATACTATTAGAATTAATAGAGTGCCTCCATTATCCATATCATACTAGAAGCAGCAGGTTAAAAGTAAAGGAGGAACAGCGAATCCTTTTATGATAATGAGAAGTAACTGTTTATACCCACTTAGTTATTAATTCACTTAGCCATTCATAATCATTTAGCAAATATTTATTGTTCACGCCCTGTGTGTTAAGCATAGAGGTAGAAAAAAATATTAAAAGCAGATGGAAGACTTAGAAGTTATGGTCCTCTGGTGTCATCTGTTCAGACAGATCACTCTATGGGGTCAAGAAGGCATTACGTATAATGAGTGTTTTCTAAGAAGTCCTTACATAAAAAAAAAAAAAACTCATTTATCTGTATACCTCATTGAGGAAAGCAGGAGGTCTATCTGTTTCAGCTGTATCTAAAGTTGTTAGAATTTTATAAACTCTTATTGCTTTGTTAGAAAAACTCTCAACAGAACCCTAGGCAGAACAGTGTTTCTGTGAGCTGAAAATTTTCCCTATTTTAAATTATTAAGTTATAGTCACCATGATATGTTGTATTGTTTAAGTATTGGTGTTTGGTCAGACTAGTAGAATATTTGATACTTCATAAACTTGATGGGACTATGACCATAAACTGTTATGTTTATGAATCTGTACCCTCGAATCTTTTTTCCTTCATTATGACAGGGTACAACTTTAATAGGCATTACCATCTACAATAGGAGTTTGGCCAGATCTGATCTGCTGACTGTTTTTTTTTTTTTTTGTAAATAAAGTTTTATTGGAATATAGCCATAGCCATTTGTGTGTGTATTGTCTATGGCTGCTTGTGCACTGCAAAGATCAAACTGAGTAGTTGCAACAGAGACATTCTGGCCTCAAAGCCTAAACTATTTACTGTCTGGCCCTTTACAGAAAAAATTTGCTGACTTCTAATATAGAAGTTATAATTTTTGGAAATTGTGTTTCTTTTGGTGAAAAAGAGAAAGCTAGACAAGTATTGTATTTTTATGTTTAGTATGAATGAAACCTAAGGTGCTCCTTAGATTCTTGGAGTTTTTGAGAGGCCAATTTAAGTTTTGGTATATTATTTCTTTTAAAGTAATATTTAATTTATTGTATTTCATAATTTAATTGAAATTTATTCTACTTTTGTTGTACGAATGTGGAAAATAATGACAGCCTAAAGACAAAAAGAAACATAAGACCTGCCAACTGATCAGAATGTATAGATTTAGTTGGATTCCTGTTCAAACCAACAGTTTAAAAAACAAAATACAAATAATAGTAAAAATTTTATAAGACAATCAAGGAAATGTGAACATTGGTTAAATATATTTTGATTCCGAGAATTTATTGTTAAAAAATTTTAGCTGTCAGTTGGCTATGTTGTGGTTATGTTTTTTAAAAAGTTATGTTTTGAGATACATGCAAAATATTTATATTTGAAATTATATGGTATCTGGGATTTGCTTCAAAATAATTCAGGTGGGGGTATAAATGAATGAGATTAACAATGTATTAATAACTGATGAAATAGGTTGATGATCCATTGGATGATTGGTGATCCATTTTCTATAAAGTATATGCTTGGAAATTTCTGTAATAAAAATTTTTTTTAAATATTTAAATTCTTATTTTTTAATTTGTTATATGTTATTTCTAAATACAACAAGTTTTCATTTCATTGTACTTTATGTGTCTGTAAGCTTTAAAAAATCAATAGCCACTGATTTGTCTTTCCTCAATTTTGTATATTTAAGATGAGCAAAGAAGTGATAAGTAAAATAGATAGAAATCAGTTTTTAGTTTGTTTTCTCCTATATCTTTCTCATTAATAATGTAATTTGATTGTTGGGGTCCCTGAGCATTCTTGAGAGCTTTCTGAAGTACTAAAATACACAATTTTAGACTAATTATCGAATCTTGGTTCTTTGAAAATGGGTAGTTCCCTCCCACACATAAGATTACCCAGATAGCCCTTTTTGGGATGTTTGTCTATCTTAGCACTTGCAGCAGCACTTACAGCTCAGCTTATTAAAGCTTTTAATCTACCCACATCAGGGCTGGTCTCAGAAGAGTGCCCTTGCTTTTTGTTTTATATTACTTTAGACTTGCTTTAATGTAAATTAAGGTGGGTATGATATGAAAAAAAAGTTTTGTTCTTTACGGGATTTTGACACCCTAGTTTATTATTATTTCTTAACATCTTGTTAATGTTTATTTAATGCTTAGTGTGCTTTAGGCACTGTTCTATATGCTTGGGATCTGTCGAAAACACAGATTCCCACTCCTACAAAGCTCGCAGTTATATGAGGAAGACAGAAATAAACAAGAAGGTGGAGAAAAGAAAAAAATGTGAAAAGAACAGAATAAGAGGGATTGGGAGTACTGGATAGGGCCATGCAATATGTTGGTGTTCAATTATAAATAAGTCTTATCAAGCACAGATATTGGAGTAGATGAGGGAATTTGGCCTTTGGGAAATAGGCTTGATAGAGGGAACAGTCAAGATGAAGGCCCTGAGACAGGAGCTTCTCTGGCATGTCTGTGTTTTTACAAGAGGCTGGCATAGAGTTAGCAAGGACACAAGAGGAGTAAGAGATGAGGTGAGGGGGCAGAAAGAATAGGATCACTTGGGAGATTGTAGATTCTTGTGAAAACTCGTTTTTACATAAGAGTTCTCATGAGAGATTTTGCAGGATTTTGAGAAGAGGAATGTCATTATCTGACTTGTGTTTTACAGGGATAGCTGGTGATAGACTGGGGTTGGGAGCAGAGCAAGGAAAGCATGAAAGTAATGAGGCCAATGCAACAATCCAGGTAACAGATGATGGTGGCTCAAACCAAGGTGGTAGCAGTGGAGTCGGTGAGAAGCTGTCATATTCTGGATGCATTGTAAATGTAGAGTCAATGGGATTTTCTAACTTGATTGAGGTGAAACTTCTTTGAAAGTTTTCTCCTTGGAGAGTCAGAAGACCGAGAATTTGAATTGATAATGCATTTAATGTTCTGGAAAGTGATTTTATTTTTGGAATGTTAATTTTTTTTTTAGCAAAAGCTTATGCAGCTTTACCACATTTTAAAGTGATTTCAAAAGCAGTTTACATGCCATTTTGTATGATGATGAGCTACTAGATAAGTAATTTTTGGTTGGAATTTAAAGTCAGATATTCAATATTCTTATCTATAAAATGGCACCCAAGTATTCACCTTCTTGTGAATGTTATAAAATGCTGAAAGTATTTAAAAACTTGAATAGCAGACAATGATAAATTGATTTTATTTGAACCAAACCTGTGAATGATTAAGAAATGGAAAATGAAACTAAGAATATTTTGTAAAATGCTACTGAGTCCAAATACTGGTATTAAACCCCAAATGAACAATGGACATGTTGAGAATATTGGATTCTACTCCAAATTTCTGTCCTGATTGTTTAATCTCTTAGTTTGGCATCTCTTTTACATCTTTGCACAAAGAGAAGTTATTTCTTAAATTCTTTCACTAGAAGAAGAAAGTGCTAAAAATGCCATCAGGACAGCTCAACTCAGATCCAAGTTTTTATTTAAGTTGTTCTTCCATTTGAACTGTATGGGGCAGCTTTTCTTTGTAGTTTCTTTGGTGGTCTTCATTTGATACAGGAATAGGAGACACCGTTTTCCATTTTCAGAATCCTTTCGAATTTTTTAAAAATGGAAGTTTGAAGAGGTAAAGTTGTTTATTCTTGTTGGCCCTCTCTCCTCTCTTTTTCCGATGTCTCCACAATTCCCTGCCTTTATGTACATTGGAAAACAGTTATTGGGCTTAACCATTCAGTTGGGTTTTTTTTTTTTTTGTGGAACCATTTAGATATGTTTTTGAGTGTCTACTTAGATTTTGTTTTGCCAGTCTGTCACTGACCTTATATTAACAATCAAATACAAAGGCTTCAGTATGTATTGCTTTGAGTTTTTAGTGTTGGAATGGTAGAATAGAAACAAAAAGTAAGGAACAGGAAACTAATGAGTAGGCACTTGTTCCAGGAATCCATTACTAGCTGGCTGAGATCTTTAGGAAGTTGGCTATAGAAGAAGATGAAGTGATTGATTATAATGGTAATTGCTTGCTATTATGTGTTAGAGAATGGGTAGTTAATTATCCTGCATGCTATTTGAAACCTCTGAAAATAAATCTTCTACAGTTAGCTTACAGTATCCTTTTATTTACTTCGTTATGTTGAAACTTGTGGTTTGGTGCATAAAAATTACTTTTGGAACATATCACAGTACTTTACTTCCACAGTAAAAAAAGATTCTGAGGGTCAGGTATATATTTTGTTGTATCAAGAGAAATGTAAGCACATCTCATTGTTTTTGGGCATCTCTAGATATACCCACTCATTTTGAGTTATACCATGTGTACTAGGCAAGAATACCATATCTGAAGACATTCTCTTAAACTTGACTCTTACCTCGATTAAATAGATCTTATTACATTAACTGAGAACCACGTCGATCCAAGGTAAATCTTAATATTTTCACTGGGAAATCAACTTTTTTTACTTGTTATGTTGAATTTTACCATTTTTTACTTGTTAGTTATTGTAAATGAAATGGTACCATTTCTAATTGTAAAATTTCTAATGGGACAATTTTTAAATAATTTTTTTGGCATATAGCCATATTATTATTTTGAAATAAATCTATAATTATATCAATATGCAAGACTTTTTCAGTTACCTTACTATATTTATTGCATATGTAGGAGAAAATTACACTGAATTTTTAAAAGAATAATTTTTCTGTTGTTAGCTTTTTAGTTGGAGAAGGAGCCTACAGATGGGCAGTAGATCATGGAATACCCTCTTGCCCTCCTAACATCATGACCACAAGTGAGTAAAAACTTTTCAAAATTAAGCTGTGTTAGCATATATACCTGAAAGTGTTTTACTGCTTTTGACCCATATAATACTGATATTTAAGGAAGAAAGCTTATATGTTGAAATAGTTCTAGTTAAAAGATGCATATAAAGTTATTTGATTTTAAGCTATCTTCGTATTCCTGAGATCTACACATTGCTTTCTCATGCCTTTATAGAAGTATTGCTGTAAGGTCCCATTTTCATAACTTAAAATAATTACTAATAATAAAATCATAAAACCACTCCTTTAGAGAGAGAGAAGAAAACAGGTCAACATTTAACTGCCCCTGAGCTGAGGAAGGTCTTTCTAGGTACCAAGTTCAAGAGAAGGAAAAAAGAAAGTGACCGTATAATAGTTAAGACTGCAAAAATACTTACAAATGTTACAAAGAGATACACCTTTAATCTATGAAGAAATTTATCAAATTAAAACCACACAAGTACATGTAATACTCTAACAGAAAAATGGTCCAAAGTCATAAATATATACGAATATGGAAATTCATATTAAAATGAGTACATGTTAACTTTGTTCCCTCTTAATGTATGAAAGAATTAAAAATATTGTATTATTGCTGGTAAGTGTGTGGTAAAATGAATATAATACATCGTAGGTACAAATGTAAATTGGCAGGAATTTTGGAGTACAGCTAAGTAAATAGTATATATCAAAAGCCTTAAACTTATTCTACTTCTAGAAACTTGTCACTAGAGACACAAAGGTTTATGTAGAAGGGTGCTCGGTGAGCATTTTTAAGAATATAAAAATATCTGAAAAAATCTTAGTTCAACATAAAGCAATGTTAGTAAATTATTATATATTCTTATAAAGAAATGTTATTAAGTAAATCAAAATTATTATCAAGACTAATATTTGATAATAATTAAATCTGATGACTAAAAAAAGTGAAAAATGAGGTTATAAATCTTTTTACATGTATTTTACATGTCTATTTAAAAAATCTTGGATGCATATTTATGGATAAAAAGATAAATATTAAAACAACACTTTTTTAAGTTAAATTTTTGTTTTTTTCTCAATGTAATCTATGAATATAATTTAAATAATCAAATGGAAAAATGAAGAATCATTAACTCCAAGAAAACCAACTAGTATAAACAAGAAATGATTATATATCATAGCAAGTATAAAAGTATCAGCTCTTAGTAATATTATGTTCAAAATGAATATTCATGTAGTTGGAAGTTTAATAGAGGAAGGATAGAGGGGACAGAAATGTGTATGTGGCAGGGAAGCCAAGAATAGGAGAGTTCTAAATTCTCGTGGTTCCCCATCACTCACTCTGCCTTAAAATCTATTACAGAGTTCGTGTATCAGGCAAGTGATTCAGGTCATCTAGTTCCATTTTGTTTTCCTTGAAGACACTCCATCTAGCCCTTTTGAGTCTAGAGTGGGTGCTCACTAGGCCTGCTGCATAATGGTTATCCTTGGTCACCTTACCATCATTTTAGGTTCCCTTTTCTTCTCTCCAAAATTGGATTCTTTGTTTCCTAAATCTCATGTGTTTTTCTTTCTTATTTTACTTCCTCATTTGGTTTATGCAAGACTGGAAATCATTTTCCCTTAGGATTTGAAGAAATTGCTCTCTAGTTTCCAGTCTCACTTTTATGCAGTCCATTGACATTTTGGTTCCCGGTTCCTTGTAGTATATTTTTACTCTTTGGAAGGAAGCTCTTAGTTCCCACATTCTATTATCTCAATGAAGCATCTTGGAATGGGTCTTTTTTATTCAGTATTCTAGGTACTCATTTTGCACTTTCAGTCTGAAAATTCATATGTATTGGTTTGGAAGAAATTAAAAAATATCTATTAATCTTTTCCCATATCCTCTATTTTATTTTTCTAATTTCTATGAATTAAATGCTGGATTGTGCTCAAATCTCTTGTTTTCTTTTTTTTTTAAAGGTTATTTTTCTTTTTAAACATTTCTGTTTTTTGTCCTACTATGTTGGAAGTTTCTTCAGTTTTTTCATTTTTTATTTATTTTTAATTTTTTATTTTTTTAATTTTAGGTGAAGTAACCGTTGGTTGACCTCACAGATTGCAAGGACCTTGTCAGTTTACAATCCCTTATTTTTTTATTGTTTACACGTACAGCACTTGGTCTTCCTAGCAGGCCTGACCTTGCTTAGCTTCCAAGATCAGGTGGGATTAGGGTTGTTCAGGATAGTACGACCATAGACTTCAGTTTTATCTCCTAAATCTTCTAATTCAGATGAATTTATAAATTTAGTTTTATAGTTTTAATTTCTAGAGATTCATCTGTGATTAATACTTTTAAAAAATAGAATACTGTTCTTGGTTTGTGAACTTTATATTTTTGCTTATCTCTCTTAGGATATTATGGTTTAAAATTTGTTCTTATCTGTGGTTTCTCCTTCTGTCTTTCTTTTTGTTCATTTGTTTCAGACCTTAATACACATTAGCAAATTTTCTCAACCATCTACTGACCCTCTGCTGTTATCCTACTCATAAATGTGGCACTTAAAAGCTACTTGGAGGCTTTGTGTGTGAGGGTAGGTCTGGGTGACCTCAAAGAGGGTGGTATTATCAGGCTTTTTTGTTGGGGGAATTCCTAAGTGTCCCCCCAACAGAATGTTTATACAATGAAACCAAATGTCTATACTATTTTTTTTTTTTTTTTTGGATTAGTCAGAGAGAAATCTTCCCAGCTCTGGGCAATAGGTAGTATTCTGGTATAGAACAAGGGAAGAGGCTGGAGGTTCCACCTTTCTTTCTCAAACTTTTATGTGAATCTCAGTTTTAAGTAGAGTGCCTTCTAACTGCTCCCAGCTGTGCTGGATGTCCACTAATTTGGGGTCCATCTGGTTCAGCCTCTCCAAAAAGTTAACCATGTTTTCTGTAAGCATAAGGAAGGGATTTAGGCATTTACTTGTTTCTTATTGACATTTTCTGCCAGTTCTCATGTTTTTAGTTTCAACCTGGCTTTTAGAGATAACAGGTGCTTTCTATTCTGAGCTCTCCTGTTGTTTTTTTTGGCAGGAATTAGTTTACTTTGGCAGAGATTAATTTGCTTTGTAATGTCTTGGCTACTAGGCATCCAGGTTCATCTTCTTCTACTCAGTTACTGTTCGTTCATCCATTTGCTTTCTTTTTTCTGTAATTGCATTGATATTGCCCTTCACATTATCATCATCCCTTGTATATGTCAGTTTTTTTTCCTCCTTAAATTTCTTTTTTTAGTAAGGTTTTCGTAGGGTGTGGAAATGAACTCATGTGTTTAGTCTGCCAGTTTTACTTCAGAACATTTATATAAAAAGGTATTATAAAATAACTATTACAAGATATTTTTCAGGTGACATTTTTTACTATATGTTAGTGTTTCATGCTTTTTCAAGAATATATGTATGTAATTATATAATTATGTGATATAATATATAATTATGTAGTATATAATCTTATGTAACATAACATAATGTAATATAACAATAGAACATAATATAATATATAATAATATAACATATAACATAATATATATTATATTATAGTATATGAAAATATCCTATATTGGGGAATTCTCTAATTCTTAATAAAAATTAGCTTGTGTATTTGCGGTAGTTAATAGTATGCTTTAAACTTGATTGCCTTTTAGGGAGCATAATTTGTAGATTTTTATCTCCCTTCAGTGTTCCAAAAGTTTATAGAATTTCTTTCTTTCATCTTAAAAGAATCCCTTACACATTTTCACACATACTTAATATTTCATTCCTTTATGTAGATCTGAAATTCTATCTGATAATCCCTGCAGCATGAAATGTGTGTTACCATTTCTGGTAATGTGGTAGGTGTAGTGGTAAAAAACATTGCAGCTTTCATTATTTCAAAATATCTGTTTTTTGATCTTACTTTTAAAAGGTATATTTTTTTGGATATAGTCTTCAAGGTTGGCAAGTTTTTCTCTTGTATTTTTTTTCATTTATTATATAAAATATACATAACAAAATTTATCATTTTAATAGTTTTAAGTGTATAATTTAATGGCACTAAGTACATTCACAGTTTTGTATAACCATGCATTTCCACGATGTTTTCATTATCCCAAAGAGAAACTCTGTACCTATTAAATTATTAAATACTAACTGTTCATTCTCCTTTCTTACCAACCCCTGGTAACCTCTGTTCTATTTTCTTTATCTATGAATTTGCCTATTATAGGTACCTTCTATAGTGGAATCATACAGTATTTGTCTTTTGTGTCTCGCTTATTTCACTTAGCATAATGTTTTCAAGGTTCATTATGTTGTAGCCTGTTTCAGAATTTTGTTTCTTCTTATGACTGAATAATATTCCATTGTATTCTTTTTATACTTTTAAAGATTTTATTGTCAATATCTTCTAGATTACACCATTTCTGATGGGAAGTCAGATATTTTTATCATTGCTTTCCTGTGTGCAATTTGTCTTCTTTTGTCTTTGACTTCTTTTAAGAATTGTTCCTTTATCTTTGGTTTTCAGCATTTTAACCATGATGGGTTTTCTTTGTATCTAGTTTTTACTGTGGGTTACTATTTTTAATTAAATTAGGAAAACTTTTAGACAGTTTTTCTTCAGCTGTTTTCTCTGGTTTATCTTCTTATTTGTTTTTGGGATTTCAATTCTACTTATATTAAAACATTTGGTGCTGTTACTTGTATTTGAGGCTCTCATTTCTTAACCTTTATTCTTTCTCGTTTTCTGAATTTTCCATAGAAACTAATCTCCCCCCCCCCCCCCCCCGGCCCCCACCATCTATCATCTATCTAAAGAGATTTATTATAAGAATTGACCTATGCAGGTATGGAGGCTGACAAGTCCCAAGATCTTCAGGGTCAGTTAGCAAGTTGGAGACCCAAGAATGTTGATGGTGTATTTTCAATCTGAATCCAAAGGCTCAAGAACTAGGAGAGCCAGTTGTTTAGTTCTAGTCTGAAGGCTGGCATGCTTGAGACCCAGGAAGAGCCAATGTTTCAGTTCAAATGAGAAGGCAGATGAAAGAAGTCAGTGTTCCCGTTTGAAGACAATCAGGAAAGAGGAATTCTCTTACTTAGAGGAGAATATTCCTTTTAGTTCTGTGAAGGCCTTCCACTGATTGGATTTGGTCTACCTGCATTCAACTTATTTATTTATTTATTTATTTTTTATTTTAATTCATTTATTTTTCTGCACCTACAGCACCTGGCCTTCCTAGATGGTCTCCCATCCAAGTATTAACCAGGCTCGACCCTGCTTACTTCTGAGATCAGACGGGATTGGGCATGTTCAGGGTAGCATGGCCATCAACTCAGTCAACTTATTTAAATGTTAACCTCATCTTCATTATGCATATCCTCACAGACATACCCAGAATAATATTTTACCAAATATCTGGACACATTTCATTTGTATGATTTATTTTGCATTGTATTAAAGTTCACTAATCTTTTCTTCTGCAGTATCCAATTTGATACTAATCTTATGTAATGATTTTTAAAAATACAAAATCTTGTGTTTTCAGTTCTGAAGTTTCATTTTTTAAAAATAGTTTCTGCATCTCTTAAAATTTCCTGTGTCTTCACACATAATACTCATTGTTAACATATTTATCATTGTTATTTTAAAATCCTTGACTGCTGATTCTAAAATCTAGATCATTTGTTGATCAATTTCTGTTGATAGGTTTTTCCTATTTAGTTGTATGTCTCATAATCATTTATTTATTTATTTATTTATTTATTTATTTATTTATTTATTTATTTATTTAATGGTGACATTGGTTAATGAAATCCAATAAGTTTTGGCTGTATACCACTTTAACAGTAAGGCATATATATATTTACACTGTGTGTTTACCTCCCACAGTTAGATTTTTCTGTCACCACATATTTGACCCCCTTTATCCCGTCTACCTCCCCCATCTTTCCCTACCCACTACCCTCTGGTAACCACTATTCTATAGTCCATGTTCATGAGTCTCTCTTTGTTCTGTTCATTTGTTGCTTTTAGGTTTTTTATCCCACATATGTGATATCATGTGATATTCAAATTTTTCTGTCTAACTTATTTCACTTAGCATGATTATCTCGAGGTCCATCCATGTTGTTGTAAATAGCAGTATTTCATCTCTTCTTATGACTGAGTAATAGTCCATTGTATATATGTGCTGCAGCTTCTTTAGCCAATCATCTCTTGTAGGATATTTCAGTTGCTTCCATGCCCTGGCCACTGTGATTAATGCTGCTATGAACATCGGTGTGCAAATATCATTTTAGATATGAGTTTTCAAGTCTTTGGGGGTAAATACCCAGTAGAGGGATTGCTGGATCATATTCTTAAGTCAAATTCTTAGTTTTTTGAGGAACCTCCATAGTAGTTTCCATAGTGGCCATATCAATTTGCAGTCCCACCAGCAGTATATGAGGGTTGCTATTTCTCTACATCCTCTTCAACATTTGTTATTACTTGTCATGTTGATTAGAGCCATTCTAACAGGTGTGAGATGGTATCTCAATGTGGTTTTTTTTTTTTTTTTTTTTTTTGCATTTCCCTAATAGCTAGTGATGTTGAGCATCTTTTCAAATATTTGTTGGCCATTTGTATGTCCTCTAGGGAAAAGTGTCTGTTCAGGTCCTCTGCCCATTTTTTGATTGGATTGTTTGTTTGTTTTTGTTGTTATTGAGTCATATGAGTTCTTTGTATATTTTGGATATTAGGCCCTTATAAATTTCTCATCGAAAATTTATTTTCCCATTTGGATGGTTGTGTCTTTTCCTTGTCGATGGCCTCTTTTGCTGAGCAGAAGCTTTCTAGTTTGATGTAATCCCATTTATTTATTTTTGCTCTTACTTTCCTTGCCTTTGAAGTCAAATTCATAAAATCCTCTCGAAGTCCAAGGTCTTTGAGTTTAGTTCCTATGTTTTCTTCAATGCATTTTATTGTTTCAGGTCTTATATTCAGGTCCTTAACTCATTTTGAGTTAATTTTGGTGTGTGGTGATAGACAACAGTCTAGTTTCATTCTTTTGCAGGTGGCTTTCCAGTTTTCCCAGCATCACTTATTGAAGAAGCTTTCCTTTCTCCATTGTATATTTTTGGCATTTTGGTCAAAAATTATTTGCCCATATAAATGTGGGTTTACTTCTGGATTCTTGATTCTGTTCCACTTGTCTGTGTGTCTGTTTTTCTGCCAGTACCATGTCATTTTGATTACTGTCACTCTGTAGTATAATTTAAAGTCAAGAAGAATGATGCCTCCAGCCTCGTTCTTTTTTCTTAGGATGGCTTTAGCAATTCAAGGGTCTTTTGTGCTTCTACACAAATCTGATGATTTTTTGTTCTATTTCTTTAAAAAATACCAATGGGATTTTGATGGGTATTGCATTAAATCCGTATAATGCTTTAGGTAATAAGGTCATTTTAACTATGTTGATTCTTCCAACCAAGAACATGGAAAATCTTTCCAATTCTTTGTATCTTCGATTTCTTTTAATAGGATCTTATAGTTTTCATTCTATAGGCCCTTCATGTTTCATTAGATTTATTCCTAGGCATTTTATTTTTTGTTGCAATTGTAAAAGGAATTATTTTTTCGACTTTTTTTTTTCTGACATTTCATTTTTAGGGCATAGGAACGTTATGGGTTTTAGAACGTTAATTTTGTATCCAGAAACTTTACTGTTTGTTTATTTCTAGTAGCGTTCTTGTGGAGTCTTTAGGGTTTTCTATGTAGAGAATCATGTCATCTGCAAATAGTGACAGTTTGATTTCTTCGTTTCCTATTTAGATGCCTTTTTTTTATCTTTCTCTTGCCCGATTGCACTCAGTAGGACCTCCAGTATTGTATTGAATAACAGTGGCGATGGTGGACAGCCTTGCCTTGTTCCTGATCTTGGAGGAAAGGTTTTTTAGATTTTTACCATTAAGCATACTGTTGGCTGAGGGTTTGTCATAGATGGCCTTTATTATGTTAAGGTACTTTCCTTCTATACTGACTTTGTTGAGTGTTTTGATCATAAATGGATACTGTATCTTGTCGAAGGCTTTTTCTGCTTCTATTGATATGATCATATTCTTATTTTTTAATTTGTTTATGTGGTGTATCACATTCATCGACTTGCATATGTTGAACCATCTCTGTGCCTCTGGGATGAAGCCTACTCAATCGTGGTGTATTATCTTTTTAATATGTTGCTGTATTCGGTTCATTAGTATCTTATTTAGGATTTTTACATCTGTGTTCATGAGAAATGTCTGTCTGTAGTTTTCTTTTTTTGCGTTATCTTTACCACATTTTGGAATCAAGGTAATATTGGCCTCATAAAATGAGTTTGCCTCTTCTTTGATTTTTTGGAAGAGTTTGAGGAGAATCTTTGAATCTTTGAAATCTTTGAATGTTCGGTAGAATTCACTGGTGAAGCTATCTCATCTGGGAATTTTACTTTTTGGTAGGTTTTTGATAATTATTTCAATTTCCATCCTGCTGATCGGTCTATTTAGATTTTTCATTTCTTCTTGATTCAGTCTAATAAGGTGGTATCTTTATAAGTACTTGTCCATTTCTTCTAGGTTATTAAATTAAGTGTTATATACTTTTCTTAGTATTCTTGTAAGATCCTTTGTATTTCTGTGGTGTCTAGTATTTTCCCCTCTTTCATCCCTGATTTTGTTTGTGTCCTTTCTCTTTTTTCTTTACTGAGTCTAGCCAGAGGTTTGTCAATTTCATTAACCTTCTCGAAGAACAAGCTTTGTCGCATTTATTTTTTTGATCGTTTGTTTTCAATTTCATTTATTTCTGCTGTAATTTTGATTATTTCTTTTCTTCTGCTGACTTTAGGCTTCATTTGTTCTTCCTTTTCTAGTTTTTTAAGATAAAGCATTAGAGTGTTTATTTGGGGTCGTTCTTGTTTTTGGAGATAGGCCTGAATGATATGAATTTTCCTTTTACCAAAAGTTTTGATATGTTGTATTATCATTATCATTTGTTTCTATGTATCTCTTGATCTCTCTTTTTATTTCTTCTCTGACCCAGTTATTCTTCACATCATGCTGTTTAATCTCCATGTATTTGTGTTTCTTCCTGATTTCTTTTTGCAGTTGATCTCTAGTTTCAAAGCATTATGATCAGAAAATATGGTTGGTATGATTTCAACCCTCTTATATTTATTGAGGTTATCTCTGTGTCCCAGTATGTGGTCAATCCTTGAGAATATTCCATGTGCACTAGAGAAGAATGTATAAGCAGCTGTTTTGGGATATAAGACTCTGTAAATGTCAATAATGTGTAGTTGGTCTAATGTGCCATTTAAGGATATTATTTCCTTATTGATTTTCTGTTTGGATGATCTGTCCATATCTGACAGTGGGGTATTTAAGTCCCCTACTGTGATAGTGTTTTGGTCTGTTTCTCCCTTTAGTTCTGTTAGTAATTGCTTTACATAGTTTGGGGCTCCCTGACTGGGGAATAGATATTAATAAGTGTTATGTCTTCTTGATGCTTGATTCCCTTTATCATTTCGAAGTGTCCCTCAGTATCTTTCTTTACCGTTTTTATTTTGAAATCTATTTCATCCGATATTAGTATTGCTACTCCTGCTTTTCTTTGAGTTCCATTTGCTTGGAATATCATTTTCCACCCTTTCACTTTGAGTCTATATTTGTCTTTGGAGCTGAGATGTGTCTCCTGGAGGCAGCATATGGTTGGGTTGTTTTCTGATCCAATCTGCAACTCTGTGCCTTTTTATTGGTGAATTCAGTCCATTTACATTTAGAGTGATTATTGAATAATGAGGTCTTCTTATAGCCATTTTATATTTTGCTTTTTGGTAATTTGATGTTTCCATTGCTTTCTTTTCCTTATATTTCAGTTTTTATTTATTTTATTTTATTTTTTTATTTTGGTTGGTTTTTGTGAGTTTTGCCTCTGGTCCTTCTTGTTTTATGTTATATATTTCAGTTCTGAATCTTTGGTGTGTGGTTGCCATTACGAATATGTAAAGGATAGTTATATATATACAGTCGCCCATTTTCTGCTGCACGTGCTTTATGTTCATTCCCCTTTGTAAACCTGGATATTTGAATCCTCCCCTTTTCAGTCATTATTGTCTCTGTTTGCTCCTATGTATGCTGAATGTTCATTACTATCTTGCTATAGCAAATCTCTTCTTATTGTTTAAGCTTATAGTGCCCCGTTCTTAATAAGGGTTGCACTCCTCTTCTTCTATTTGCCTGATAGTCATGTAACTCCTAATTATGGTTGGGTTTTTTTTTTTTTTTGTCGTTTTGTTTAGTTGAGCTGACCCCTTTCAGTATTTCTTGTATTGCAGGCCTCATAGTGGGGAAGTCTCTCAATTTTTGTATATCTGGAAAGATCTTTATTTTTCCTTCATGTCTAAAGGAGAGCTTAGTTGGATACATTAGTCTTGGCTGGTAGTTCCTTTCACTTAATATTTTGAATATTTGATTCCACTCCTTCCTGGCTTATAAGGTTTGTGGTGAGAAGTCTGATGATAATCTAATGGGTTTTCCTTTGTAAGTTACCGTTTTCTTCTCCCTGGGTGCTCTGAAAATTCTTTGTTGTTAATTTTTGATAATTTTAATACGATGTATTTTGGTGAAGGCTCTTTTGGGTTGAGATAATTGCTCTGTTTACTTCTTGAATTCCAAGCTCCAGCTTATTCCTAAGATTTGGGAAAGTCTCATCAACTATTTGTTCGAAAATGCTTTCTAGTCTCTCTTCTTTTTCCTTGCCTTTGATAATGCCCATTATTTTTATGTTTTCTCTCCTGATAGTGTCAGCTAGTTCTTGTATTTCTCTTTCATTATTTTTAATTCTTTGGTTTCTCTCTTCTTTCTTCTGATTTTTTATTTTAGATTTCTGTCTCCAATATCATTGATTCCTTCCTCCATTTGGTCGACTCTATTTCCTAAGGTTGCTATTTCATTTTTCAACTCTTGCAGTGTGTTTTACGTCTCCAGAAGATTAATTCTGTTCTTTTTGAGGGTTTCAGTCTCCTTGCTAAAGAACTCATTCTGCTCATCTAGATGTTTTTTCAATTCCTGAAATTGTTGATATGACTCATTTTGGAACTCACTAATTTTTTTTTTTTTTCAGAAGTACCATCCTAGAATCTCTGTCATTTAAGTTGCATATTTCTATGTCTGTAAGCTTATTTTCTGGAGATTTTTCTCTTTCTTTCTGAGATGCTTTGTCACCTTCGTTGTTCATGGTGTTTAGTGGACTATTTCTCTGCGTGGGCATTAATCAAGTGTATTTTCCTTTTTTTTTTTTTTTTCCAGAAGTTTTATTATATACAGGTCTCTCTTTAGCCTGTTGCAAAGAAGGCCCTTTTCTTTTGGTTTCCAGTAGGTGGTGTCTAAACCTCTTGGATCCATGCTTTATATAAAGCCTTAATGATGCCTTTTTTTTTTTCTTCTAGATGTTTAATTACACTCGCTACCCTTGGTCTCAGTCCCTGTTAGAAGTAACGACAGTTTCAGTAGCATTTCCTCAGGTTCCCCTGGGGCTCCCCTGCGGTCTATCTTGGAGGATATGGGGGGAGGGGCCCTCTGGGTTGGGAGTTGGGAACTGTGACTTAGCCTCGCTTTTGCAACCATGGTTGGTAAAAATCAACTGCTGTTTCTCTGTTGTCTCGCTTCTCTGCTTTCTGCCCTGATGACTGAGCCCTGCCATCGGCCACATGGAGGTCACTGCTCTCCCAGGCAGAGCTCTTCATGGTACTTGCTATACCTCCCTTCCCTCTCCTCCTGCAGAGAGCTCCAGACACTGCGAGAGGCAGTTTCTTTATTTCTCTCAGTCCACTGCTCAACAACTGGGTGGCTGTTCTGACCTGTGGTGACTCTTATGCATAGATCCTATGCTCAGACATGCTAGTGTGCAGTTTGGGTGTTTTTTATTGAGTTTTAGGTGTTCAGCTTATTGTTGTTTCAAGGGGAGCGATCTGGGGACATCTCTTACTCTGCTATGTTTCCAGCCATCTCATAATCATTTTTATTGGAATGTAGGCATTGTGGATGATATGTTTTAGAGACTATGGATTTGTTATCTTTGTTTGATTGAGATTGAGTTTTGTCCTAGCATGTAATTAAATTATTTGCAAGTAGCCTTCATATTGTCACAGCCTGGTTTTAGCCTTTGTTAACATGAGTCTTTTTTAGTTTTGTTTTTAATGCTGGAATCATTTCCTTAGTTCTAGCTTGTGGTCTTTCTTCGTAAGACAGGGCCTTTCTGGGGTTTCAGTGGAAAGGCTCAAACTCTAAACCTTGTCTTTCTCACAGTTTTTAGTATTTACCAAAATCTCTTGTCAGCTTTTTAGCTGTTTTTTTCCTCTCTAAACTCTATGGAATCTTGCATCCTTGTATGAATACTTAAGGCCTCATGCATGGATTTGAGGGGACATTTACATAGATTTGGGGCTTTTCCTCTCGTGGCTTCCTCCTTTCCAGGATTCCTCCCTCAATTTCCAACTGCTTCAGATCCTAAACTCAGGCCAGTGACTATAGTATTCTATTTGAGATCTATTTTCTTTGCATTTCACATCGTAGAGAGTGCCTGATGGTGAAATTTGTATGAACGTGGATCTCATCCAGTGGTTTTTTTTTTCTTTCCGTGGTTGAATACTCTCTCATTTATGCTAGCTTTTTGTCACTTGAATTCAAATATTTTTAAAAATATTTTGGAAAAATTTCATCCAGAGTTTATAGTTGTTATTGGTCTGTGGGTTAGTCTGATACAAGTTACTTACTCTTTCATTACCAGGAGCTAGAACCTATGCTTTGTAATTATGTAGTATTAACAAATATAATAATGCAAATAATAAAAAAATATAAATTAGCAATTATGAATTTGATATTATAAAAGTGATTATTTAAACATCATTGTTGTTACTTTTTAATTGTGTGGTACAGGAATATGTTATCTTTTTAAAAATTGGAGCATCCTGCATAACCCTGTACTTCCTCTTTATTTCTATTTCTAGTCTCCATCTCTCTACCATCCAGTAACCACAGTTGTTTTATTTGCTCCTTACCATATAAACAGAAAGATTGAATATATTATATTATTCTTTTTTTTAAGTTTTAGATAAATGGTGTTATAATATCTTTACGTTTTTAAATAAGCAATATTATAATATGATACTTATATTTTTGTCAGTAAAATATATTTTGAAGTCAACCCATGTTGATACATGTAGATCACTTAATTTTTACACTGATGATTAGCATTTTATCATATTTATTTAGCTGTTTATTAGTGGGCTTTCATGTTGTTTCTAGGTTTTTTCCATTTACATTGATAATCCCCAAAATATTCATGTATATATCACCTTAGACATATGTGTTTTATTAGAGTAGATAATTTAAAAATAAAATTGCTGACTTAGAGAATGTGCATTTATTGTTTTGCTGGCTTTTGCTAGATTCCCTCCTAAGAGGTTTGTTCTCTGTCCACTTTTGAGAAGCGCGGTTTTGTAAAGTAGCTGCCATTAATGACCATGAAGTAGCTCAGAGCATAGGTTTTAAAGGCATACACCTTTGTGTTACTTTTGTGGGCAGGTTACATCCAAAAAACTTTTCTTATAGAGATGCTGTGATTACTTGAGATAATATATAAAGAATTCTTACTCCAATTTCTGGAACATAGAAACAATCATGTGTTAACTGTTAAAAATATATATATATATATATAATTCTTACTATTATTAGTTTCTTGGATATGAAAATGATCCTGGTGATATTCTTTCATCAGAATTTAATAAGTCTAGCTCTTCAGCACTGAGTGAGGTATAACCATTAGAGCAATGATTCTCAACTTTGTTTGCATGTTAGAATCTCCGGCAAGCTTTGAAAAATTCTAAAGCCCTGGATGCACACAAAATCAATTGAACCAGCAACTCTGTAGATGGGACCAGGCATCTGAAGGCATCTGAAGTTTTTAAAGTTTTGTAGGTAGTTTCAATGTGCATTCAATTTTAACAATGTCTAGGATAGAGCTTGTACATTCTTTTGAGCTCTTCTAGAAGATTCATTAAAGTCAAAATTGAAAGGAAAATAATTTTGTTTTCTTTTGGTAAAGGATGACCTTAAATTGTTGTGCTACAAAGTTGCTAGCATCTGTTCCCTCCTACTTTTCAGCTATTTTATGCTTTGATTACAACTGAGGTATCTTTAAGTGAAGAGTAGATTAGGGACATTATTTTATCCTGTTAATTTATGGACATGATTCTTCTACAAGGAATCCTATTTTCTTCTTTTCTTTTGGCTCAATTGAATTCTTCTAGTTTTTCTATTTTTAAGTAGGCTACTCTGAAAGATAGCATGCACTAAGAACTGAAATTGACCCAAATTAACCACTATTTACACCTAAGCCTTCCTCTGGAAGTTACAAGCCTTTAATAGACCCCAGAGTTCCATAGTATTTAACATTAGACAGATTCTGGAAGGCCAATCGCTGTCTAGGTGGGAAGGTGGATTCCTGGTGCTTCCTACCCTGCCATCTTCCCTCTAGCTCTATCTTACTAATATTGTATTAGACCATTCTGATTTAAGGATATTAATCATATCCTATATCCCAAAACTATTTGCATATACTTAAAAATTTTTAAATGTCATGTATCATGTACCTCTGTACATGATATCTTTTGTCTTATAGACATTTTAAATTTTATATGGTTGTGTCTGTCAGTTATCTTTATGCTGGATTCTGGCTTTGATAACATTGTATGGAAAATCTTGTACTTTAAAATGAAAACAAAGCCAATCAAAATAGACAGTCTTTCTCAAAAAAGACTGATATTAATGCTTATATTTTTGTCCGATGGTTTAGTTTTTTTTGGTCTTTTAAAAAAGTTTTTATATGTTGAAATTGTTAATAATTTAAGATTTCATTTTGTGTGTTTGTGTGTAGCATAATGGAGGAATTTAATTTTTCCCCCTCACAGACAACTTACTGTGCCAAAACAGTTTATTGAATAAACATATCAATTTCTTACTGGTATGAAATATCACTATTATTCTCCAATTCCATTAGAGTATACATTAACTTGTTAATTTATTGCTCTGGTATTGTTTTTAGACTTTCTTTTGACGACAGCTCTGCTTCCAGCTAATTTTTCTAACAAATTATTTTTTATTTAAAATTTTCTTGGTTAACCTTAAAAATAATATGTTAGGATAACTTTTTTGTATTTCCATTATTTTGATTAATTTACACCAATTTGGGGAACATTGATAGGTGAATTATTTGAGTCTTCTGATCCAGAAAAGATTTATTCAAGACTACTTTTTTGTTTTTTAGTAAAGTTTTATAAAATTTTATAATTATCTTTTATTTTGGTTTTCTACATTTCATGATTTTTAAAAATCTGATTTACATTTTTAAAAAATTAAATTTATTGAGATAACATTGCTTAATAACATATACATTTCAAGTATAGAACTTTGTAATATGACAACTGTATAGTCTATGTATGCTCACTACCTCAAGCCTAGCCTCCTTCCGTCACCACGTATGTCATCTTCTTTACCATATTTACTCTCTCCCTACCCCCTTGCCCCTCTGGTAACCACCATACTGTTGTCTGTATCTACAAGTTTTTTGTTTTGTTTTGTTTTTTCATCACGATTAGTTTATCATTAGATATTTTGCATTTTTGGTTGGTACTATACATAATATCTTTATTTTGCTTTTTTAACTTCTTTATTTTGAACTTAAGTACACATACCTCTTACAGGTGAACAATTGTGGATTCTTGTTGATTCTTATATCATTTGTGCAAAAGGATAGTTTTGTTTCTTCCTTTTGAATCTTTTTATATATTTTTTTCCCTTTTATACTGACAGATTGTTAGGACGCAGTTTAATAGAAATGATAGTGGGCATCATAATATGTTTTTGATTGAAAATTTATGGCTATATGTTATTTTTAGGGAGTTTTTTCCCCAAGATTAAAAAAATTGTAAATGAATCTTATTTTATCAGAGTTTTGTTTTTATCTATTAAGAGGATTTTACTTTGTTAGTCTAACGGATTATATTTTTTTCTGTAAAGTTAAAACAACCCCCATATTCCTCATATTTTTCATATACTGTATCATACAAGAACCTAAGAACACTTTCCTTTTTCTCTCTTGCTAATAGTTGCCATATATTTTACTTGCATATATGTTAATAGTCCTACAAGAGACTTTGGTTAATTGATCTTATTATTTTAAAGAAATGACAGTCTATATCTAATAATGCTTGCTATCTTAAAGTCTACTTAGTCAATATTAAAATAGTTAAAATAGTGTCCTTTGGTTAGGGTTTTCATGTGTATCTTTTTCAATCCTTTTGTTCTCAATCTTTCTGTGTATTCTTATATTTAAGATGTATCTCTTAGAAATAACACATATTTACTAAAATTTTTTTTGGAGGGAAGATCTTTGTATTTTAAATGGTGCATTTAGTCCATTTACATTTAATGTAATTACTCATATATTTGGCTTTGAATCTACCCTTTTACTCTGCTTTCCATTTGTTTCACATGGTGATCTATCCTCCTTTTATCTAATTTCTTTCATTCTTTATGACAATTTTCCATTATTATGCTTTCTATTATGTTTATTTTACCTTCTTTTACCATTCATTGGAGTTAACCTAGAGATTTCAACATGCATACTTGACTTATGGATGTCTGTTAGAAAATACTTTTTACCACTTTTCAAAAAATGCAAGGGCCATAGAATTCTTGAATGAACTACATTTAACATCTTCCTAACTTCTGTTTTTTATAGTTTAAGATTTGTATGTATGTATTTAAAACGCTACAAGACACTAATTATTATTTTGTTAAAATCAATTTTCATTTGGTTTTGCCTAAATATTTAACCTTTTTTGGTGCTTAATCCCTCCTGCCCCCTTACTATTTTTGTCTTTGAGCTTTCATTTTGTATTATTTTCCCTGTTTCTGAAGAATACTTTTTAGTATTTTCATTATTACTGATCTTGCTGGTGATGACTTTGGTCATTCTTATTTATCTGAAACTATTTTTGTTTCACCTTCATTTCTGAAGGGTATTTTCACTGGATATAGTGTTTTGAGTCAGCAGATATTTCCTATTAGCACTTTAAAAGTTATCAGTCCATTGTCTCAGGCTTCATTGTTGCTGTTGAAAAGACTGCTGTCATTCTAATGACCATTCATTTGAAAGTAACCTTTCTTTTCTTTCTTGCTGGTTTTAGATTTTTCTGTTGTCATTCTTATTCTCTTTAATTTAGTGTATCTTGTTATGAACTTTTATGATTTTAATTTAATTTGTAGATATTCTTTGCAATTATTAAATCTGTGGATTAGTGGTTTTTATCATGTTGGAAGAATTGTTACCCAATCTTAAAAAATATTACCCATATTACATTCTTTTACCTTCACCGTCTGAAATTTTGATTAAATATAAAATAGACCTTCTCACATTATATTCTCTGTTCCTTAAACTTTTTTTTCTGTGATTTTTTTATTTTATCTGTTTCAGCTGCATTCTGAATAACTTTTTCTCATCAGTCTTTTAATTTACTAATTCCTTTTTTAAATATTCTATCACGTACTAAGCATGCATATTGAAATTTTAATTTTGATTATTTGTTTTTCCATTTCTTGAAGTTATATTTATTTTTGAAAAAGAATCTGTAATTTTGCTTTATAGTATGAAATAGAGATTATTTTATGTTTTTTGTCTAGTCTTTAGTCATTATAAGCATACTTGTTTAATATTTTTGCCTGGTAATTCCAATATCCGAGATCCATATTGGAATTTTTTTCTGATTGTTCACATTCATGATGCCTCATTTCCTTTGTACCTGGTTATCTTTGACTACATGCTTATCATTACCCTGGAATAGTTATTTGTGTAGATTCACCCATGGCCTAGGATGAAAATATCTTTCTCCAGATATTTTTTGCTTTTACTTTTGCCAAGTGTGTTACATCGTTTCTCCTTTACTCAGAACTCTCTACATCACTTCTGACACCAGATGTGTAGGTTTTCTGTGCCAAGCAACTCTCTAATACCATCTAAGTGTCCTATAGTTCAGTTTAATTCTGACACTAACTGGAGTTACAGACCCTACAGGTTAAAGGCTCAGTCTCTTAAGACTGTACCTCCCCTGCTTTAGATGCCAGTCAAAAGCCCAGGTTGTCACCTGGGCTTCCGACTGACAACACATCAGAGGTTTCCATGTCCACCTTTTAGGGTTTGATTAATTTGCTAGAGTGGCTTGCAGAACTCAGAACAACAGTTTACTTACTAGATTGCCAGTTTATTACAAAGGATATTAAAAGATATGAATGAACAGGCGATTAAAAGATATATAGGGTGAGGTCTGAAAGGGTCCTGAGTACAGGAGCTTCTGTCTTCATGGAGTTGTGGTGCTCCACCCTCCCAACACATAGATGTGGTCAGCCACCTTGAAGCTCTCCATACCTGTACTTTGGGATTTTTTATGAGGTTTCATCATATAGGCATGATTGTTAATTAACTCAATTACCAGTCCCCCTCTCCTCCTCAGGGGAAGAGGATGGGGATGGGGCTGAAAGTTCCAAGCTTTTAATCATGGCTTAGTTTTTCTGGTGACCAATCCCATCCTGAAGTGATTCAGAAGCCCATAAAGAGTTGCCTCATCAGAACAAAAGACATTCATATCATCCAGGAAATTCCAAGGGATTTAGGAGCTGTGTTTCAGGAACTGGGGTCAAAGACCAAATGTTAGAACAAAAGATGATCGTAGTACTCTTACCACTTAGGAAATTATAAGGATTCTAAGAGCTCTGTGCCAGAAATTGGGGGGCAGAGATCACTGTATATTTTCTATGATTTCACATACTATTAATCAGAATATCCTTAAACTTAGTTCAAAGCTTAATGTTCCTTGACCATCTAGGCCACATGTTTGCAAATCTATGCAAAGGCCCCAGTCAATCCAAAACTTCTCAGGCAAACATTTTATTTTCTTTCTAATTTCCTCCATTCTCCTTATTATCCTCCTTCTTGTTCTTGTTCTTTTCTTTCTCCTAAGACAATCTTGTGTGAATACACTTTATTTGAGTGTATTAGCCTTTTCAATTCACAACTTCTTGTGAGATATGTCTCCTCTAAAACTCCCACTTTTAATGGCCTGAGTTATGTCTTTCTTTGATGCTATTTATCCAAACTAATGTGTACTAGTGTTGGCAAATTTTCATAGTGCATTATTAATAGCTTTAGTTCTCAGTTTATCCCTAGAATTTAGTTTGGAACTATTTATAAGGTTTTTAATGCTTTTAAAGTAGTGTTTTTTTTTTTCATATTTTAGCTAACATTTTTAGTAATATTCAGATGGAGAGTTTCTCTGAATAATTTAGTCTGCCATTATCAGAAAACTTTGGTCATCTCTTCAGTGTTATATTCTAGTTCATAATTTTATCAGCTGAATCTAATTGGCTATTTAAACTTACAAGTTGTTTTAAATTTTTAATTGTTATATATTTTTTTAGTTTTAGAATCTCTATTTGGTTCTTCTATGAATCTGCTTATTTTATCTTTTGTTCCTTAGTTATATTTTCAGTATCTTCTTTTTATTTCCATGAGCATAAACATATTTTATATTCTCCATCTAATTATTGCAGTAGCTGAGGTCTTTGTAGGTCTAAGTTGAATTTTGCTTTCTGATATTTGGCTGACTTTTTATCTTGGCGCTTTATTTATCATGTGGTTTGTGCAAAAAAAAAATTTTTAACTGAAACATGGGAATTCTCTGAAGTCTGGTAAGTTAAGATGTGTTTTTCCAGGGAGTATTTGTATTTGTTCTATGGGTTTTTAAAGCATTAACACACTGAGATAATTTTTGAGGTCGCCCCCGCCCCACAGACTATGCAGGTAATGCGAATTCTTCTCTAAACCTATCTTAATGCCCTTGGTCATGAATTATCTAGAGACTTTTCCTCCCTTATATTATATCCAAGGGAGTTTCTTGTAAGTTTCTTGTTTCTTTGCATGTGGTGGCCATCCCTAGTTTTTCCTTTAACTAAACGTATTACCCTTTGGGGTTCCTTCCTTTTTTTGTGGATAATCTCCAGCAGGTTTCCTCATACTGCATTGTCCGCAGATTTCACCTCTTGTCCCTTAGGCACAGAGACCTTCAAAACCAAAATTGGCGGTGGCATGCATTAGCAGACCCCTGAGTAGCATCTACCTTCAGGATTCACTTGTCTATCTGTATTTGACCTTTCTCTTCTTTAACCTTAGATTATTTTTCATATTGTCCTGCTACCTCAGCATACATTGAAAAGACTTCTTTAACCCTTTACCCAACATTCTTAAGGATTTTGTCCTGAGAAGGCTCTTCAGGGTATCTCATCTTCCCCATTGCCCTAATATTTATCAAATGTCATTTTTAATGTTCTTTTTTATAGGATTCAGTTTAGCTGCATTTAAAAGAAACAAGAGGAAACTAGAGCTGGCAGAAAGGGTGGAAACAGATTTCATTCAGCTAAAGAAAAGAAGACAATCAAGTGAAAAGGTCAGGAGGTTATTTGAAATATTAATCAATGATGTATAATAATGCTATCTTTTATCTGCATTTAGATATGTAAGCTTTAAAATAGTTTGATCCAGTAGAAATATAATGCATGCCACATAGATACTTTTAAGTTTTCCAGTATTTACATTAAAAAAGTAAAAAGAAATAGATAAAATGAATTTTAATAATTTTTTTAAACCAGTAAATACAGACGATCACTTAAAAAATATAACCAATGAAAAATTACTAATGAGCTATTGAACTTTCTCTTTTTGTATTATGTCTTCCAAGCCAATGTGTATTTTACCCTTGTAGCACATCTTAATTATGACACTGAATTTTCATTGGAAATATTTGATCTGTGTTTGTATTTCATAAAAATTACAGTTGAAAAAGTAGTTTACATGACAAGTTACGTCAAACATACTTAAAACTTTTCAATAATTAAATTAAATATCTTTTAAAATTAAAATTAATTAAATTTTAATGAAATTAAAAATTTAGTATCTCATTTGTCCTTACCACATTCTAAGTGTTCAGTAGCTACATGTGGTTGATGGCTACTGTTTTGGAGCTTTAGATATTGATTCTTAACATGGCTATGTGGGGAGTAGAGTGTATTGTAAGGAAATGTATATATTGGATTTATGTAGATTTTTTAAAAAATACATTCTAATTCCATGTATATGTTTCTTATTGTTACACAGCCTTTGTTTGCATTTCACAAATCAGTGTCCTATCATGAGTCTATGTGTGGGATTTCTTAGGTGTTTTGAGGGTGGAAAGAAGTTGAAAACCACAACATTCTTGTTTGGTCTGGCTGGGGCATTTGTTAGCACACAGTTCATGATAAGTATCTCATGCTACAGTCATTTGATGTGCTTTGTACTCTCATTAGTGTCCTTTTTTGGTCAGTTTTTTTTACAATTGCTTATATACTGGTTCACGATTTCTGTCATTGTTTTATGTGGTTTACTCATATATAAATGCATAATATCATCTTTCATAGTGACATATTTCCACAATATGTTGTCACATTGGACAATTAATCACAAATTTTGTCCAAATCTTTAAATTTTTCTGCCAGAGAAAGAGTAGGAATTTAGGAAGAAAATGAACATTTCAATAAGCAGATCTTGGTGAAAGTGGATAATAGTGTGGTTTCCGTTTCTTGGTTTTTTGCATCTCCTGTGATGTCTGAATGAGAAAATTTAGGACTTTTGTCTTTCAAAAAAGTTGTGATAAAATTTGCATAAAGTGAGCAATTTAATTATTTTTATAAATGTATATACCCATGTAACCCATATACCTATCCAGACATAGAATGGTCTGGTTCCTTTACACTTCCTCCCAGACAATCTCCACCTTCTATAAACAATCACTGCTCTGATTTTTATCACCATAGATGTTTAGTCTTGCTCTTCAACTTTATGTAATTGGAATCGTACAGAATGTACTTTTTTTGTTTGGTTTCTTTCATAAAATGTTTTTAAGACATTGTCTTACTGTTTTTGTATCATTCTTTTTTGTTACTGAGTAATACTTCCTAGCATGAATATACTGTGATTTCTTTATGCATTCTCCTTTTGATGGACATTTTCTTTATTTCTAGGTTTTTACTATTATGAATAAAGCTGTTATGAACATTCTTTTTTTTTTTCATAGACATTAGTTTAGGAATTTTATGCCTAGAAATATCACTTGATTTTATAGAGAATATATTCAGCTGGTCTAATACAAAAGATTAATTTTTTTATTTAGAAAATATTTATTAAGCAGCTATTCTTGGTACTGAGCTGGTTAGTAAGAAAACAATGGTGAACAAGGTGGAAGAAATTCATGCTTTAATGAAAGTTTGCATTTTAGTGGATAGAGACAGAAACATATAATTAAAAGTAAGAAAGTCACTGTGTTTGGTAACCGTTAGGAAGGAAAAAACCACAAGATGTGATATAGAGTAAATGAGATGTGAGAGATGGAACGCCTTTAGTTAGGGTGATCAACAGAGACTTCTCTGAGGGCATATAACGTTTGAGGGGACATCTGAAAAAAAAGAAGCGAGTTTATGCAGAGTCAGTGGAACAGTGTTCCAGGCAGAAGGAACTGCATGTGCAGTGGCCCTGGTGGAGATTTAGTGTATCAAATGAATGGGGAAAAGGGTCAATGTGCCTAAAACAGAATGGGCACAGAGATAATGGTATGAGATGAAGCTGGAGAGATAGGTAGGTGCTAGCTCCTTTAAAATCTGATAGATCATGGCAAAGAGTTTTAATTTTATTCCATAAATAAAGAATTAAATGGGGGAGTTAAAAGTAGAGATGCTGTGCTTTCTCATTCACATTTTACAAAATTCTCTTGGGCTGCTCTGTGGAGAATGGATTGAGGGAGGAGGCAAGCACAGAAGGAGACTAGTTATAAAGTTATTACAGCTAGGAGATGATGGCAACTTTGATTATGGGTGTTGGGATGGAGATGGAGAGAGGTAAATATATCTAGGATATGTTTTGAGAGTTCCTGGAAAGACAGGAATTATCGATGCCTTAGATTTTGGTAAGGAAGAAAGAGAAATTAAAGCTTTTAGCCTTAGCAATTGAGTATTGCCATTTACTGATGTGAGGAGGGCTGGAGAAGATATGGCTTCATGGTGATAAAAGTGGAAAATGTCAAGAATTTTCTTAGCCTATGCACCCTAATGAACTCAATACCAATGCTTTCCATTTTCACCATAAAGCATATTATCTAATGCCAATTCTCAAGCTAATAGGTTATCTTTTATTGTGCCATTTCCTTTGCTTTTTTGAATTATGTGCCACCAAGAGCTTCATTATGCTTATTATTTTTATCATTGTAATTACGTAATTCATTAGGTCTCCTATACACTGAGGAATATTGATTTTAAAAATATAAAATTATCTAAAAACTAAGAGAGTTGAAACTAATTTTAAAAAATAGAGTTGGTTTATAAAAAATTGCTATAGAATTAAGTATGAACAAGCCAGCTGTAATAGATTGAAAAAGTCATAAAAATCTAGACGCATTCTGCATTCAGAGTGCATGTTAGAGTCTATGTGCTTGTTCTATTTTAGATAAAATGGAACTTGAAATCTTAAGACAATTCACTGTTATAGATTATGCAAGAAAGATGATATAGAGCATTTATTTGTGGGCCCACATTCAAACAAAAGGCTTTGTTCTTGTATGAAAAGATTGGCTAATGAATGAACCTTTGTGTTTTAAATTAAAGAAAATGTTTAAGTTATATATCTCTTTCTTTCTTTCTTTCTTTCTTTCTTTCTTTCTTTCTTTCTTTCTTTCTTTCTTTCTTTCTCTCTCTCTCTCTCTCTCTCTCTTTCTTTCTTTCTTTCTTTCTTTTTCTTTCTCTCTCTCTCTCTCTTTTCTTTTCTTTTCTTTTCTTTTCTTTTCTTTTCTTTTCTTTTCTTTTCTTTCTTTCTTTCTTTCTTTCTGATTCTCTACTTCACTGAGAGATTTTTCAACTTTTGAAAATTTCAACCAACCACTCATCATACTGGTTAAGAGGAATTCCAATAACAAGTTCAATATGACAAGAGGAAAGATTAACTATGGAGTTGGTTACATGGGTTTGAAGCTTATGTGTAGTTCAGGAGGGAGATTCCCATTTGGAAATTATTGGCATCAAAAGGAATATATGTACATGTGGCTGGATGAGCTCACTTAGGAGCGAGAGTGGATAGAGGTCTGAAAACTTAACCCTAGGGCAGTTCAACATATACAAGTTGAGAAGAAGAGAAACCAGCAAAAGAGAACGAAGAGACAGCCAATGAGGCAGAAGCATAAGCAGAAGAGTGTCTAAGAAGTCAAGAGAGGAGTGTTTGTCAGTCATCATTTGAGTCAAGTGCTACTGAGAAAACAGCTAAGAAAACAGAGGACCTGGTTATTGAATTTAGCACCTGAAGACTGTGGACCTGGATAAGGACAGTTCTGTGATATAGTAGATTATAGACTAGTGTGGAGTGGGTTGGTTGATCAGGCAGAACAAGGGCAGAGAATTCTTTTGAGAAATTTTGCCATGGGGTAGTGAGAGAGAGAGAAAGGGTCAAGAGATAGCACCATTGTTAGTTACTTCTGTGACTTCAGTGAGTCATTTAACATATGAAGTTTCAGTTTTCTTATTTTTTGGATGCGAATAGTGATATTCTGCTCTCTAACAGGGCTGTTATGAGAAACAAAAGTGATAATGGATGTTCAAGTGCTTAGTGGCTATCACTGACTTAGACCTATAGTCTTTGCTCTGTGGTCTTCATCTTTGAAGTCACTCAGCCTAAAAACAAAACAAAACAAAAAACTGCTACCTAAAGTAGTTACCCTGTGTGGAATCTTGTAATGGAGAAAGGGAGGATGGTCAAGGAGGTAGGTCTGGTGGGTGGAAAGATTGAATTCGGGCATGATTCAAATGGAGTATTTTAGACTTCTTAAATGAAGGAAAAATAGTTTTAAGACACAGAGTATATGAACTTTAATGTGTACAAAGCTCTGTGATTGACATTGGCCTACAAAAATGACTAGGACACAGTCCCTTGCCTTTCAGGAAGGATGCTGGCCAGAGGCTTCATTTTATAGATGTTTGCTGTATAACCTTAGTGGGCCTTGTTTCTATTAGTAAAGATAATCAAACATGCTCCCAGAAAGAAAAGAAGACCAGATAATGAACCAATTGGGCAGAAAATTATAATTTTTAAGAGGAAGTATGGTAATTTTTAGAAATATGACAGGAAAAGACAAACAGCTATTTTCTAAGTCAACCTGTATTTAGTTTTTTTCTCCCTGTCTTGTGTGTAAGTTTCAGCATAGTTTGGTTAGCCAGCATTGACTAAGGCCTGATAGTACTGTTGTGGCTACATAAAAGAAGATATGAATTGGGTATGTAAATATAATAAAAAGAATACAGCATTTAGTAACTTTCCTAATGTTCACATTTTTTGTTAATGTTGAAGGAGATACATATTATCTTGAAAGGAGTATTCAGTAGAGTAAGTCAATACTAGAAAGCCTGAAAATAAAGTAGGTAAATTTAGAAATTTTCGTTGCATTGATATTTCTTATTTTTCTTTGAAAAAGTAACTGATTATAGGGATGTTATAACAGTACTGATAGAAATCAAAATTAAAGCAAGATAAATATTAAATTAGCTTCTTAATAAATTAGAGTGCTTTTGTTTTCCTTAGTCTTTGACATTACACTTACATTTGACTTGATTTAAAATAAGAATGGTTAATCCATGGAATGCTTTGGCTGTACAGAATAGAAAACCTGATTTATGGCTTAGGAAGTGCATATTTGTCCCCCTTTTTCCTGGTCCTCTGCTGAATAATAAAAAGTTTAGAGGTTGTTGGTTGCTGCTGGTTGCTTATAGTTTGATGCTGGGGCCAACATATCTGGGATTCGCTTGGGCCTTTCTCTCATGCCTTTTGCCTTATGGGTGTAAATGGCTCTTAAAATTTTAGATGTCACATCTGTATTCAAGGTGAGAAGGCGAGAAGGTGGAGAGTGGGGAGACTAGTGCCAGATGTATCTGTCACTATTAATCTGGGATGCAAATGTTGTTCAGAATCTCCCTCAATAGGCCTCTCCGTAGTTACCTTTTGGAGGGTAGTGGAGAAGGGGCACAATTTGATCACGTGGATATTCCTGGTTGCAAGGGGGCCTAGAAAATTTAGGGCATTGTTTTAATTACTATCTCATAGGTCATGGCTTGCTACTGGACACATTGCCTTCCCAAACAAAGTAGCGGTTTTGTTGTCAGAGGAGGAGAAGGACTATGGTTATTAGGTAATTTGCAGTGTGTAGCAGGAATTGAGAAAGTTCTTCATCTCCTTCCCCAGAATTAACATGTCCCTTTTTACTGTAAACCAATATTGAGGTAAGTGGCTAATCTATCTACACATGAATCAAATAAAAACATATTTTGTCTTGACTTTCAGGACATATGGGTTTTAAAATATAATATTAAAAAATGAGGAATATAAATTCTTAGTAAATGTCCATTCTTAGTAATTGTCATCTCTGTTTCATCCGTGCATTTTTTTTTTTTTTTTTTTTGTGCACGTGTAACTTAGAAGGAAGACGTGCTGGAGAAGGAAAAGATTACTACTTAACTGTAGTATCGTGTAATATAAATATAGTTATTTAGTCTCTGTTCCACTCCCCTCTATGGGAGGACCCAACTCTTCTGGCTTTTTCTTTTACCCTTTTATTTTCCTTATGGTGCACAAACAGTTCATACTTTGCATAGTAACACTGGACCATAAAAATGACTGGACCAGGCAAAGAGATCTTACTGGCAAAATATTATGCTTGTTCCATGACTTTTATTTTGGCAAAACCCAAAAAACTCATATTATTGGTTATAAATGCATAGAGAAAAAAACAAACAAAAGTAAGTAAAACTAATATTTTTTTAGTACCCTAATTTAAAACACTAAATTAAAAGCATTAAGACTTATAAAGAGTTTTATTTCTGTGTAGAAAAGAACTTGTCAAGAGTTTGAACAGTGCTTGCTTTCTTATCATATAATTTATGATATGGAGTGAGCATTTTTTTATGTCACAGTGAACTGTCAAACTCCATTTTAGTTTAGAATTAGCTTTCAACATTTTATTCTTTGTTCTTTCCATGTTGTAAAATACCTCCCAGAGTTTCTTTCAGGTCAAGTTTTTTTGCCAGTGCCACTTCTTCTTGGATATCTTCATCCTTTTTGTCACAACAATGTTCCTTATTTATGTTGATACGTTTGTCTTCACTGAGTTTCTCTGACTGTTGGTCTAGAGTCTCTTAAATGGTAGCATTGTCGAACATTCCTACGTCAACCATTTCTTCTATAAGTTCATATATTTTTTATTAGCATTTTGATTCCAACATCATCACTTTTCGTTTCTTTGCTTTGGTTTCATCTTTGTTGGCTGATTCCCTTTTTTGATTATTAATTTTTGTAAAATTCCATGTGGAAGACAAGGAGGCAGTACAGCTACACTTTTGCTATCTGTGCACAGTGACTCATCACTGACAGACTTTGAAAGAAATGACAGATAAGATACTGATAACAATGAGTAACTGATCCTTATGTAGTGATCTTTGAGCTCAAGAGCTACCAGTGAAGTTTGTACGTTATGCAGTTATAGTTAATATACCATGATAACTGAAATTTGAACCATGTTATTGAGTGACTGGTATTATTTAACTAAGCTATGGTAACTAAAAGGCATATTTATCAGAATTAGGCAAAATGAGGATTGTGTTTCTGTAAGGGAAACTAAACTGTTTGTTCTGTGGAGTTTCCTTTGACTGAGTTTTGCTGGTCACATATTCATGGTGTAGTTCAACATGGTCTTTCGTAATTCCTGCAAATTGGTGTCTGGGTCTCCTCTGGCAGTATTGCCATGGACTCTCATTGCTGTTAGAATATTTGCTAATAATCCTTGTGGTATATATGATGAAGTGATACATGTTTTAAATTTATTTTTTGCTTTGTTTTGATACAAAAAGGAAAATGGCACTTGTGTTGGTATTAATCTTTATCATATTTGAATAAAGAAACCTTTCTTTTGGAATAAAGTGGTTATCTTGTTGGCCAAATACTGTTCATGGCTTACGCCACAGGACTGAATTTCTACAAAGAGGAGATGCTCACATAGGGAAAACAAACAGACTCAATGCACACCATAATCTAGATTTCATAAATATCAGTTTCAGACAGCTAGCCCTGAATATTACTAGAGGGACTCTTTTATTCTTAGAGTATTAAAAGAGGTTGGGGGTATTGTTTGATCTCAACATTTTTGATGTTTCAAACCTTTTTTTCCTCTTCATTTTTCACAAGCATATTGTTGAAATAGTTTCCATGTCTTTTTCTTTAATAACAGATTTTACAGTTGAATGTACATAGAATTCTTTACCTCCTCCCACCACTTTTACGAAGTAATTTAAGTTTTCAATTAATTTCATTGCTTTTTTAGGTAAAGTAATTCTTATATAGGGTAGTGAAATGAAAGATAATCAGGCCTTTTCCATTGTGTGACTATCTTTCATTTTTTTAATTTCTAATGAACAAGTTTAGAAAATTTTGCAATGCTTTATTCAATGTTGTGTGTTCAAAACCACTCTAAAGAGATGCTACAACTTTTAATTTTGCATTCTTTAGCCACCACATAGGGACATCAAATTGGCCACATGTTTCAGAAAGGAAATGTTGGGCCTTGCTTTGTGTGCTTCATATAAATATATTCTATTCTTTTGAAGTATATTGTGGGTAACATTTTTCCCTTTTATCCACCATCTTGAAATTATTATGTAAACGCTTAACTGTATCATACTAAATCACTGTATTTTTGGGTGAGAGGTAGGCTAAGATCAAAGACAATAAATGCACACAAAACAACATGTTTTCCTCAGATTGTTCTATTTGTACTGTATACATATCTGTGCATTAAAAGTGTAGGGAAAGGAGTAATTAGGATTTTATAGAAATTTACTCAATTTGGAGTTTTGGCATGTTTCTCAAGAAGATGGTTAATGTATAGATATATAAGTAAACAGAAGTTAAGAAATTAATTTGACTTTTCTTTTACATGAAGAAATATACTTTAAACATTTAAGTTTTTTCATAAAACTGAAAAATCTATCCCATGAAGTGATTATCTTCTGTTTGAAATTATTTCTTCGACTTGTAAGTAATATTTTAAAAATTACTTTTCCCTCACTTAAGACTATTTTGATTACTGAATAAGCCTATAGAATTTACATGTAAATAAGTAGGTAGGTCAATGACTTACATAAATGAATTACCAGATTACCACCACCTCATACATTTAGGTAGGTTATGGAGCCTGATAAGAATTCCTTAGCAGTATAACTTGATGGGAATTCTTTATTTGTCTGTGGTTTGCAGTTCTTTATGTCAATTAATCAGTTACCTAAATCCAGAACTCTCAGCCCTTGAAAGCTGGGCAATTGTAGTGTTTTTTCCCCCTTGTTTCAGGAAAAGCTACTAAGTTCTCATATAAAGAATCAAAAGCTAGTAGGTTGGATTTCTTCCCAAGTCTTCCTTAAATCCACACTCAGCTATGCCTTAAATACATACTGACTCTTAAAGTTATAAGTAAGATAAAATTGAGGCAAGATTGAGTAGTTAGCAAATCTTGATTACTGTTTTTATTTTGTAATGGAAGGAACCTGTGGTTTTCCAGGAGGCTTGTTATCAACTGGCTTCAGATATTGTCAGTCTTATAAATCTTCTCTCAATTTTTAGTATTCAATACCTCTGTCTGTAGAACCTCCTTTAAATTTTAGTGTTTAACGCGATCAGTGGAGGGGAAAGGAGCATTCCCTCATTGTTGTTGGAATAGTTTCAGTTGATCTCGTATATAGTGTAGAAGGTACTGTGTTGTAGCTTTCCTAACAGGAAATACCTCCAGTGAATGGAATTTAATGGGGACTGTATAGAAGCCTTCCTGTCTGGGAATTGGCTCAGACTGTGATGTTAAGAGCATTAGATTCTAAGTTAGAACTTTTAAATATCTCCTCATATGGTATTTCCATGCGCTAGTGACCTGAGTTGACCCATAACATAGTGATGCTGACACATGCATAGCTAATAAGACCAGCAGAATAAACCAGTGCATAAAAAGACAAATGTGTATGTGTGTATGTGCACACACACAGAGATCAATAACAAGGATGTTTTAAAAACAAATAATTAGGTTGAAGGAAAACTATCAGTGAGTCTTCGAAGGCTTGATTGGGCCACGTCTTCCCTAATCAGCCTAGAAGATTTTGAATAAAGAGTCAGGAGCTATTTTAGAATTCAAGACCTGAGGCTGGGATTACTTAAGGAGTGGAGGGAGTAGGACAGGCTGAGATGGAGTACAGTGGACTAGGCCTTCTAATTTAGGTCTGCCATTAACTAGCTCAGAGACCTTGGACCAACATGGAGCCTCTCTAGACTTCATTTTCCTCCGCAGTAAAGTCAGCATGCTGGACCAGATAATTACCATGATTCTTTTCAGCTTGATAATTCTCTAATATATTTTTATGGGCAATGTGAAATTTGTACAAACCCCTTTGATACTCTCATTAAGAGATTCTTTATTTAGTGTTTCCTAAACCTGGCTGACCATTTGATTCATCTGGGGAGTTTTAAAACTACAGATTCTTAGACTCTACTCTCAATATACTGAATTAGAATCTGCACGGATAGGTAATGTTGGACCAGCATTTGAGAATCATTGCTTTGTTCTGCTTAAATGTCACAGTGAGCCTAGAAAAGCACCTGTTTTGTTATCATATTTTAAATAAACACAGAACATTCCATGAGAGTTGGGAATTGCATGATTGCATTCAGTTAATAACTTCATATCCACTTTCACTAATTTAGTTCTCCTCTAGGTAGACTGGAGCTCTTTTCTTCTTGCTCCAGAATTTGTCATTGTCCGAAGGCACCTAACATAGCACCCATTTAATGAAACTTAGTTTAAATAGATGAATCTAAATTTATATTTCTACCCCCTTTTTCATGCCTTAAACGATTCCAACTGCTTATTACATAGTTTACTTCTTAGATCCATCATACCCTAACTCAGCATGTCTAGAGTCAAGTTTCATTACTCTCTCCTGGACTACTGCGTTAGCATTCTAGCCCATGTGCCCACAACTGCTGTTGCCCCTTCTAGTCAGTTCTACACACAGTATTTGTGGAACCATTGAAAAATGCAATTTGATTTTGTCATGCCCTCGTTTTAACTTTTCAGGCAGTCCCAACTGTTCTTAAGAATAAAGTGTAACTCCTTAATAGAGCCCAGAACTTGATGGGAGCAAGTGCCTATCTTTCTAACCCTTTGCCTTTTTGGGTCACGTTGTTCATCAAGATTTTTCCTGAGCCAAGTCTTTTGTTCCTATGATTCCAGAGCCCCAGGATATTGTCTCTCCTTTGCCCTCTCTCATTTTAAGCTGTCATGCCATTCCAACTGCCTGTGTTAGTGTGGTTATTTGATATGTTTCTCTTCCACTAGAGTGCAGGTTCTAGGATGATGGGGATCGTATCTGTTTTAGTTTATATAGCTTGGCATATAAGTGCTTGGTAAACATTTGTTTAATGAAAACATTCACTGTTATTTATTTTTGCCTGTTTCTTTTTGATAAATTTAGCGCTATCAAGTCCAATCCTTTTTACCTTTGATGGTTGGACAGTTGTAATATCTTTATAACTGGCTTCCCTGCCTACTTCTAGCCTTTCTCTGTTCCTCTTTAGTCCTATGTATTATTCCAAGATACATTTCCTTAAAAATACCTGCATTGGTCTTGTGTTTTCCTAGAATAAACCTTAATAGAATGTTTACTGTCTATAGATTAAAACTCAAACTTTTTAACCTGACTTTATGAATCCTTTTGAAACCTAGACCCAACCAACTTTTCCATTATCTCTCTTTTGGAATAATCTTTTTCTCTTACTAAATACATTTCTCTATTGATTTTTCATAAATTTGCTGAAAGTTCTCACTTCGAAGATTTTACTCATGTCTTTTTCCCTTCATAGAATAAATAATAGTTAATAATGAAATACTAGGCACTTTTCTGCTTACTGAAATTCTAATCTTAAGTCCTCTTCAAGAACCAGCTTGAATGTCATCCATTGGAACATATTTCTTTCTTTTACTTAGTACATGTTATAGACATCCAATAAATGCTTGTTGAATTGAATTATCTACACATTTACCATTTTGAGATTGCTGTGTGTGGTTATTTTATCATATTTGTGTAAGCTCATGGAGGCATGAACATTTTGGTTTTTTATACTTAGCACAGTGCCTAGAAACAGTGCCTTCATTCAGTACACATTACTAACTTAAACATCTACAATTAATGATTTTAATATTAATTTTGAGAAAGAGAAACATAGTGTTATTTTCTTTAATTGTAAATCTTATGGTTTTTCAGGATAAGTTTGAATCTATTATTTAAGTGCTTCAAGTATACATTGCTCCAAAGCTATGTTTCACTTTTAACAATAAGCTTGCATCTAGGGATATGATGAAAGAAGAGGGTTAGGTTATCTGAGATATTACTGATAATATTATTGCACTTCCTCAATATTGTAGAGATCTAAAGATACTATATAAATAAGTGACAGAAAAGACTGTCAGGAAATAATACCTTGAAACAGCCTACAATCTCACCTGACCATTCCAAAGAGGTGAGGCAGGAAGTGTCCACAAGGGGGCGTGCCCATCTAGAGAAACTTGACTGAGTTTCTTTCCTGTTATGTAGATAATATGGCTGTTTCATAAATGCACTTCTAGACCCTGTCTTGTTTTCTAGGAAAAAGAATGAACCCTCCCACAACAAGAATTTCTACCGGTTTTCTAGCACCTGTTTATTTGGGTTGTGTGATTTTCCAAGGAGGGACCGGGAACAGAATGGAAATGGAGATTGCCTTACAAACTAAGAAAAGTTTATGAAGCTTGTGATTGTGTGTGTATGTGTGTGTGTTTTCCTGCGTTGAGAACATTTTAATTTTACAAGTATTAGCATCTCTTCTATGGTCATTTTGGGTCATTTGCCCAAGAATAGGCACTGCTATATTTTCGTTGCTCCATCGATCTGTGTAGCCTAAAGTTATGAGGCATTTACCAGCAAGCCACCTTGGGGAGTGCACAGGCTCTGAGTGATGTTTCCACCAGAGGTCATGGCCTCATGGAATCGTTGGTTTTTCTTTTCAGTACTTTATCTTTGACTTCATTGTTATCACCAGTGAAACATGTATTGAGTGCTCGTTATTTACAGGTATTTAAGTAGGTTTTAGGGAGTAAATAGAGCATATTTGGTCCATCATATTAAACCGTAAAGAGAAATCACCATTCGGTATGCACTAAAAGAATGAAACCATAAATTAGAGCTACAGGAATTAGGATGTAGAAATCACTTTTAGCTCACCAAGTTTCTCATGGTAGGCTTTATGGAAAAAGAGGAATTTAAGCTGGGTCTTGAATAAAGGGTGGAATGTAGATGTGTAAGTGCAGAGAAAAGAGAAAGTCCTAGGTCTGGAAGTATGTGAGTGGGTAAGCTTGGTTGTGCTACAGCTTCTGCAGGACAGCAGTTTCAAACTCATATGCTTATGGGGCCAGGCAGGTAGCCTAAATGTGTGAGACAATCTGGCAAGGTGGAGCAGCTGGTGATGCATGTTCCATTTTATGGTATTCAAAAAAAATAAAATGTGTCACACCAAAAATACACTTTACTGTCAGACCAAACTCTGGTTTTGACAACTTCTTATGCCTGTGAGGACATGACAGTTGATAATATTCAACTGTCCACAGAATTTAGTAAAGTAAAATAGACCATATAGAAATTAAGTCCATAGCCCAAATCTCCCCTGAATGTCTGTCTACTTCTATTTGTGCTAATTGTACTTAGGAGCAAATAAGGAGAATATTTTGAAATATGTATGTGGTCTATCCTGGTGGCTAGTTGCATTAAACACAGGCTTTTGAGTGTTGGGAGTCTCTGAAAACATGATTGAGGTTCATTTAAATGGCATTAGAATTTCTAGGATATACTGTCATAATTAGTTCAGACTGTATTTTACATCAAAACATATTTAGCTCCTTTACTGCTCTTTGTAATTCTTTGACTTATTGCTATTTTCTAATAAGGCTTTAAGCTATTGAGGAATAAAAGAAGAAAAAGTATATGAGCATTTTCTCTTTGCTTTTTAATATGCTTATCTTTAGTAGTTATGTATTTATGATTTTGAAATAATTTCTATTTTTGTGAGTATATTCTTAATTGTATAGTCAAATAGATATTACTGTACCTTAAAGATCTCATGTAATAAAGTAACTTATTTTTGTGTTATTTAATTAGATGTCATATAGTTCTTGAATCTGGAGAGGGTCGAATTTAAATCCAGGTTAAATGATCCATCCCAATTGTCACGGTGTTTCATTGACAGGAATAGACTCCAGATTGTTCAAGTTACCTTTTAGTCCTTTATCTGTTATTCCCCACTGCTTTAAGACTCAGTTCAAAGGCAAATGGAGCTCTGGTATTTAAAAGAAAAAGTGTAATTTTATCCAGAGAAGGTAAATGTATGCCCTGAAATGAAAGAAAGAGCAGAGGTCCAGACCACGACCAGGTGTTCCTGAAAAGAGCCAAATTGGACAACTAAATTGAAAAAGGTTGCCTGCTCTTATTAAAGAGACTTTGCTGCTGTCTATTTAATTAGCAAGGTCTTAGCTTATGTATTTATGTGTTTTTTAATCTGCCCAGGTAATGAAGTTCATAGCCTATTAGTAAGTATTAGCTAGTAGCATGTTGTGCTATCTCTGTCATAGAAGTACAATGATATATGTGCCTCTATCAAGTGCAACTGCCAACTAATCTTGATTCTCTCCTTCTTCCTCGAACACATTTCCCAGATGGTGATGACTGAGTTTAAAATAGTAAAGGATGACCAGCTGTCCGGTGGAAAGTGCAAAGTTAAAGCTAATGTATAGTAAGGGTATTACTTAGAGCTTATAGGGAAGCAATTTGCAGTCAAATAAGCCAAATAGGTTAGTCAAAAATGAGAAGAATGTGATCTGGTGCTAGATGACCTAAGAGGATGGGAGGGCGGTAAAGAAGTGTTACTAAAAGAAAATATTGAATGGAGGCATGTGTGACCCATATCAAGACATAATTTATTTATAGATAAACCTAGAGGTTTAACGTTTGATAGTAAGAGTCTTGGAAGTTTGTTTTGAATAGTAGACCAAAGGGCATGCAAAACCTCCTGAGATAATGATCACTCTCATATTGTGAGAAATGAGTCTGGACTCATTGGCTGTTTTGGGGACCAGCTAGAGATTTCACAGCAGTTGTTTAAGGGCATACTTTTGGAAGAAAAAAAAAAAGATATTTAGGAGTGATGTGCAAAAGCATTATATTAGGGAAGCTCTAAATATGAAATAATCAGAGAGAAACATGTGAGGTAATAGTAAAAGTGCCGAAGATAGGCTGACTTTGGATCATGTCTATTAACTGAGCAAGATGCAGTTTCATTGGGCACAGAGTTTAATGAACGAGATTCAATTAAAAAATATTTACGACACTTTGTTAGTTGCTGCGTACATATGGATGAGGGACAAGACAAGCTACAAAAGATCCCAGAACAAGCCAGAGTATAAAGAGTCTTCCTGGAGAGCGGGGAATGAATGATGTGTTTTAGGTTGGGCTTTTAGGCACAGGGCTTCCTATGTGGTCGGGTAGGCCATTCAGGAAACTTTTCTGGAGTTATTTGAGAACACAGGACTTAAAGAAGGGCAGTGTTTTGATGTGGGGTGGGGGAAGGAATGTGAGAGACACATTTGCTTTGGACGAAGTGAGAGTAAGGCTGGAATGCCAGTTTTCTGCTATTTACTACAGAGAGACAAGGCTCCTGTTGGTAGAGAAGTTAGGAGGGCCTGCTGGGCCTTTGTAGAGATTTATGTGAGATACAGAGAGAATTACTGCTTTTCAGATTTAGTTCCTTCAGTTCATCCATTCCACAAGTAGTTTTTTCACAGAACTAATTTTTTTTCCTGATCTCTTTACTTAATGTTTATTTCTCTTTCTCTGATTTTTTATCTTTGTTTTCTCCTTTTCCTTTGTGTTCATTCTGTTCTCTTTCTTAAAATTTTTTTTTTCAATATTAGTTTCAAGTATACAGTACATTGGTTAGACATCTATATAATTCATAAAATGATCCCCCCCCAGTTGCTCTGTGCCTCAACCTTCCACCTAGCCATCATATTAACGCTAACTGCATTCCCTATGCCATGCTCCCCATCCCCTTGACCATCTATCAACTACTAATTTGTACTTCTTTAACCCTTCACCCAATTCTCCCAGTCCCCCAATATCCTACCCCACTGTCCGTTGCCAAATATCTTGTTCTCTTTCTAACTTTTTTAGTTGGACACTAAGCCTATTAATTTTTTTTCTTTCCTAATATCAACATTTTGAGTGTAAATTTTCCTATAATTACTACTTTGTGTCCCACAAGTTTAGAAATGTGATACTTTTATTATCTTTCATTATTTTTGCTCTATTTAGATTGCTTGTTTGATCCATGTTATTGAGAAGTGTATTTTCTTTTTTAACTACAACTTTTTTATTTATTTTTATTGACTCCTAACTTAAAGGTATTATAGTCAGAGGGTATATTCTGTTTGATATTATTTCTTGAAATTTGTTGTGATTTAGTTGATGGTTTACGGTATGATCAGTTTTTGTGGATATTTATATAGACTTGAAAAGAATTTTTCCTCTCTAATTATTGGGAACAGAATTCTATGAATGCCCATCTAATCAAGCTTTTTAATGTACTAATCAGGTCTTCTGTATATTTGCGATCATTGAGAGAAATGTGTTGAAATATCTCATTATGAGGTATGGTTTATCAATTTCTCCTTATTTGTCTGTTTCTGCTATTTGAGTCTATTCTTTTTAGACACATACAAATTCAGAATTATATCTCCTTGGCGACTCTGTAAACTTTCAGCATTTGCCATGTAGAGTCTCTTTATCTCTCTTAATTATTTGTATCTTAAAACTTATTTTGCTTTTCAATATAGCTACATTGTTTGGATTGGTACCTTTTTGGCAAATCTCTTTTTCTCCACCTCTGTCTTTTTACTTTCAACTTTTTAATATCCTTGTGCTTTAGGTATATCTCTTATAAATAACATATAGTCAGATATAAAAACCCAACTGACATGCTAATAACAAATTATTAATTTTAAAAACAGTATTACTTTTGATCGATATGCAGGTTTGTCATTTTATTTGTTTATCCATTTCTTGTTTCATGCCTGATTGTCCTTCTTGGATTATTGTCTTAGTCTGTTTGAGCTGCTATAACAAAATACCATACTGGGGAGCTTATAAACAACAGAAATTTATTTCTTATAGTTCTGGAGGCTGAGAGTGTAACATCGAGGTGCAGGTAGATTTGGTATCTAGTGAGGGTCCAATTCCTAGATAGCCATCTTTTTGCCGTAAATGAGGCAATGGAGCTTTTTTGGGACCTCTTTTCATAGAGGCATTAATTCAATTAATATGGGCTCTGCCTTTGTAACTTAATCATCTCCTAAAGGCCCCCACCTCCTAATACTATCACCTAGAGGGTTAGGATTTCAACATGTGAATTTTGGGAGGACTCAAACACTTATGCCATAACAATTGAAGTATGTCATTTATTTCTTTATTCATTCATTCAGTCAACAAATATTTATTGAGTACTTAAGAGGTGTCAAGTACTTTTCTAGGTACTTAGCATATTCAATGAATAAAACATATAGAGATTACTGCCTTCATGGAGCTTCCAATATTGTGACGGAGACTGGCAATTTAAATAATATAAAAATAAATTGTATATTTTAGAAGATGATGAGATGTTGTGGAAGTAAACAGAGCTAGGAAAGGGAAATTAGGTTTGTTCGTGAGTAGGAAGTAGGGAGGATGCAGAGTGTGGTAAACTCATTTTATGTACGTATGTATGTACATATGTATGTCTTTCTGTCTTTATTTTATTATTGTTTCTGAAGGGTAATTTTGTTGGGTGCCCATTTCTAGGTTTATAGTTACTTTTCTCTGAGTATCTTGAAGATATCATCCCACTGTCTTCTGGCTTCCTTTGAGCTTCTGGGAATTCTGCTGTCATGATCTTTCCTCTCTCTGGCTTTCTGGAGCTCTGCATTTTTTTCCATCAATTAGGGGAAATTTGAGCTGTTTCTCTTTAAATATTTTGTCTTCTTTATTCTGTTTATTTTTTTCAGTTGGACATACATTAGATTTTCTCTCATCCATATTTTTTACTATCTCTTTTATATTTTTCACCACGCCCTCCTGCTTACTATTAAAATCAAATGTGTATTAAATGTTATATGAATATAAGTGTGTTCTACTATTAAGAAAATGTTGAAATTTTTTTTTGGTCCTGATGTTTTGAATTCTTGGTTGTGTACTTTAAGAGTAATACATCAGCTATTGATTTTTTAAAGTTTTACACTTACATACAGTGAAATGCACACATCTTAATCATATAGTTCCATGTATTTTGACATCTGTCTACAATCATGTAACCCACATCCCTACCAAGACATAACACATCTCCTTTAGACCAGAAAGTTTTCTTATGCCCCTACATGTTCAATGCCTCCATCCCAAGACAATCTCTTCTGGTTCTTTTTCACCACAGAGAGTTTTACCTGTTCTAAAACTTAATAAAATTGGGATCATATATTTTGTACTCTCTTGTTTCTAGCTTCTTTTACTCAGCGTGTGTCTGAAAAGATTTTTCATATTATTGCACATATCACTAGTTCCTTTTAATTGCTAAGCAGTCCTTCACTGTTGCCTGTATCACAATTTGTGTACTCATTCCCCTTTTGATAGTCATTTGGGTTGTTTCTAAGTTTTAGCTGTTGCAGTTAAAAGTGTTACAAACATTCTCAATGCTTTGTCATGTATACTTTGATTTCTCTTGGGTAAATACTTAGGGGTTTAATTGCTGGGTCATAACAAGGTGTATATTTATTTAATTTAGAATGAAAAATTTTTGATTTTAAAATTTAAAATTGTAATTAATATTTATTCCATAAAAATAAGCCAAATTGAATGTCTTCATTATTATGTTTTAAACTGATTTTTGAAGTCATTGAAGTGTGTCTTATAACTATTTTGATCTGATGAATACAGTTTAATGATCTAGTTAATATTACACGAAGGAGCTTTTCAGAATTACCATCATTCTTATTTTTATTTCAACTACGGTATATCTTATGTTTACTAACCTTAACCAGTGGTACTTTATGGGTATAAATTAAATAAAGTTAATTAAACAACATATGAAAAAGAGTAAAAATGATTTAAAGTTGTAGAAAACTACCATTGTTGGGGTTTCTTTTCAGATATCTAATAATTTAAGTCATCAATATGTTCATCTGAAGCTCTCAGACATTCATTTTGAAGAGAAAAAGCCCATAATTAATTATTTGAAAGGTTATTAAAAAACAAACATTGCCTTTTTTCATTTTTAATGTTGTGAGTGCCAGAGCTCTGTATGGGAATTCTGCCAGTTGGAAAACATTGTCCTTTGCTATATTTGAGGGTTTGGAACTTTTAGGTAATCTTCTTGAACTTTGTTATAGTGTGAATTTATAATTAAAGCTGTAATCTAGATATATTAAAGCACCTAAAAATATGATTAACCCATTTTATTTTTATTTTGAGCTAAAAACGTTAAGTAGCTTTTGGTGAGTGATTTAGGGAAAAATAACAAAATTTTTTATGAAATACAAATTTTTCTCTATTGTAGATATGTTTGACACTAACTTGTATAGTGCTATAAAGATATTTAATGCATATATATTAAACAAAGAAAATAAAGTATTATTTAAGAGTAGATGTCTTGATTGTAGTTTTCAGGAAATCTCTTTCATAGTAGTGGATATCAGAAAAGTGATTTTCTAGAGAGAAGAGAAAGATCATTAGATGTTCTTATATCCAATTTTTCTTAGTTTCAACTAAACCAGATACATGAGGATAGATAATTTTAGCTAAATCATACTGTGTTTATACACGCCTGATATTCTCTGAGCCTACAGAGGCCCTATTCTAGGGGGCTGGTGTGTGGGAGGTAGACATGGAGCCAGATCTGGGTCTTCTGTAGCCAGAGCTATCATTCCATTCTTAGGATACTCAAATATGGCGTTGCTGGACTGTCATGGAAGACTTTAGTCATCTGCTTTTCTCAACCGTACACTCATGCCAATTATAATGCTGCTCACAAACCTAACAAAGGTGCATTAGGAAAGTTTGGCATATTTTCAGAAAGTGTAATTCTCCCTTTATTATTGTATTCAGGACAATTCTGCCATATGCCAGTTTCGGGATACAGTTACACATTTGAGATATTACCCATGTTTTTAGCTATTTGATGTCGAAAAATTCTATACAGAAGAAAGACCAAGTTAATGAAAAGTAACTGATAGATGTTGTCTCTTGGCAAATTTTAGAATTAAAAGTATAGTTTAGAGGCTTAATTTTCTTGTGGAAAGTACCTAAACTTTGTTTTAAGGGATTTATTCCTTTTAAAGTAGTTTACAGGTGTTTATTAATTTAATTCTTATGATACCTGTGTAACAGTCATCTCCAATTTGGAAAGAAAAATAAAAACTTTTGACATTAATCTCAATAGTGGTTAAATTCCTTAATATTCTTTTCAGCTTCAGTATATCTTAGGTTTACTTTCTTTAACCAGTGGTTCTTTATGGGTATAAATTTTTGGATATTGGTTACCTCAAGAAAGTTTCATTTCAGTGTTTTCCATAACATATGTACTCTCTATTTCAACTTTATATACGTGTGTTTATTCTGAAGAAAACTAAAGTTCACATAGTTGCTTTTTAGTCACAATTTTATCAAGGAAGTAATGCAAATACTATGTTTCAGTCAAGGACAATAGGTACATGTGTATCTGTGTGTGCATGTACTTTTAAGTATTTATGGAGTGTAAGAGTATAATAGTAGTTCTGTATAGTAACAGTCATTGTGTGTTTTTTAACCTTTCTAAGATTTCATTTCTGTACAAATGAGCGTTGTGAAATTATTATGACCAAAATACCAATGTTTGTCTTTCACTCAATTTATCTACACTTCATAAAAACGCTTAAATATTACTTCATCATCCTTAGATTTGCTTTTCAGTATATGAAATCTATGAACTAATTCTTGAATATTTATGAAGTAATCCTGATTTTTGCAGGTGTTGCAAGCTCTTAGGAATATTTAGCTTAATTTGGAACAGGATTCTCTATTTTTTGCTTGGTTTTTCATTTTTAAGAACCAAGTTACAGTAAATCCATCTATATATAATCCTTTTGACTCTTTCTACAGTAGTTTGGTTAGGCATATGAGTTCTCATAGTTCACAATACCCTGATTGAGACGCTAAGAAAATAGTTTTATAGATACTGTATATCACTGCGTATATGTTATGTATCCCTGCAGTAAAATTTCTGTTTTATAGACTGCTTGGGTAGGATCAGCAGTCTCAGCTGATTAAAAAAAAAAAAAAAACAACTAATAAAAAATAGTTTCTGGACTTTTTTGTTGTCGTTGAGGGAAGTTGAATTATAGTGTCTTTTATTAGTATGAAAGTTGTTCATTTCCAAAAGAATTAGTAGAATATCAATAATGTAAAATACGTTGTAGTATGTTCATAGCGATATGATCATGGTGATATGCTGCCAATTGATAGTTGAACAAGATGGAGCCTAGATCTTTTAGGCTGACATATTAGCCTTAGGTGTTTTAAGTTCTCCTTCAGCATATTTGTACCTATAAAATTATTTGCCTCAGAATGATTAGAGCAATGTTTGGGTGGTAATAATCCTGTTGGATGCTATCAGACCTATTTCTCAAGGTAGGGTCTATGGACCAGCACCATCAGCATTACTGGGATGTTCTTAGATGTACAGTCTTGACCAACATCAGATTACTCCATTAGAATCTACATTTAAACAGATTCTCTAGATGATTTGTATGCACATTAAAGTTTGAGAAGCCCTCCTATAGAAGACATAAGTCTTGGCATCTAGACAAGAAACAAACACTTCTCTCTGTGGTTGCTTGGATATGAAGACTTAGGAATTATTTCTTAGAATAACGAAATAAACGTTCACCTTAAAAGTACATTTCTCTTTAGGATTACCCATCTCTTCTCTAATAAAATGTGTCTAATGCATTTCTTTGATACTTTTATCTTATCTACCAAAGAAGATAAACTTTACTTCATTCATAACAAATGAGAGAACCTGGTTATTGTTAAGTCGTCCCTAAGATAGTGGCATCCTCTGGATTTACTTGAAATTGAATCTTGATAAAAGGAGATGGAAGCCAAGGCCTTGACATGAGGATGGCATGGCATATATCATCACTTATTAGGCATGTTTTTGCAACACCAGAGTTGTAGACATATACTTTATTTCCTCCTAATTAATGAATAAGTATACCCTGAACGTCTGCCATGTGCACAATGAAACAGAGTGGATCAGACCTTTCTCAGAGAGTTTACAGTCAGGTTAGGGAACTATCTTGAAAGTCAGGCAACCTACCACCAGCAGAACTGTGTGGTATTTTGGGACACGGCCATGGGGATCCATTGGCAAGACTTCTCCCCACTATGGCTTAAAGGGAGAGTAGGGATATAGGATTCATTTCAGTCAGACCTTTTCAATGAAAGTAAGTACTGTCACAGTATATTTCGGGGGAGTCAGAATTTTGAGCAAAAACCAAAGAAATGTAAATGTCTAGATGTACCTTGTCCTAACAGACTTGCTGTGATATTTGTTGTGGAATGCTCTGCCTCTGAATTTTTCAGTTTACTTTAAGAAAAAAATCTTTTGTTTGCATTCTGCTTCCGTTATTTCAAAACCCCCTTCAACGCTGCTCAAGTTCTGAGGTGGCCCTAGGTGCTCATCGACTTTTCTGGGGATTGCCTTAGTGCGGCACTTCAAAATCGTCTTAGCTAGGAATTCCTCAGGACAAATGAAGTCTTGCTCAGTAGTGTGAGCATAAACCACAGAGGAGGGGGGCTGCTCTTTTTGAACCAGGAGTGTCATGTGTCTGTGGGGTTGCAGGGATAAGGGTAGGGGCCCTCGGGTTCTGGGCACAGTTTGAAAACCAGTGTTTTAGTTAAGAACACTACCATGACTGCTATTAACCTAAGGACTGGCAGTAGTTTCCCTTTTTAATATATAAAAAAGAGATATTTTTCCATATAACCTTTTTCTTGCCTCCCTTAATCCTGATTTTTATCCAATAGTGTAAAGCTTGTCTGTCTTGCACAGGTGACCCAGAAATCTTTAAGATAGGGAGACAGCTGCTTATAGTCACTGCACATGAAATACCTTAAGTATGTGGGACCTGGAACAAGACACAGAAACATAAAGATGCCTCTCAGGAACATACAGTTTTCTGCCATGCAATTGGCAAGCATATTGATAAAGCAGAGAAAGGGGCTTGGCATAAACTTTCTCGTAAGCAAGAAATTATAAAAGAAAATTACGGCATAGTATACTTCAAGATTGTGAATACCATCCTCTTCATTTGTTGTCCTGACAATATTACTTACTTTTAGAAATTTGTATATAATATTTTAAAAATACTAATAATGACATTTATTGGCTCATTTATGCCGCAGATCTTTTCCTCTACAAAATGTCAATCATGAACTTAATTTGTGAAAATAAGAAGGCACTACGTTATACTGTAATTTATATTAAATTGATTTCCCCCCTCCCCTAGAAAGGCATATTAGGCTTGTTATTAGAGAGAAGCTTTTGATTAGGATTTTGCAGTGGAAAATACATTTTGACTTGAACAGGATTTAAATGGAGACTGTGGAATGTTCCACTTAAGGATTAGCTCAGGTTTTATGTCATGATTATACTGAAAAATGCCATGTAATCATATAAATTGTCACACAGCATGCTTAGTGAATGCTCATGCTACTTTTCGCTCTATAGGAGAACGACTCAGGCACTTTGGACACAGTGGGCGCTGTGGTTGTAGACCATGAAGGCAATGTTGCTGCTGCAGTCTCCAGTGGAGGCTTGGCCTTGAAACATCCAGGAAGAGTTGGGCAGGTAAGTAATTTAGGAGTTTGAAAACTAACTTTTTAAGTTAAAGCATGGAATTTTTTAGCTCAGAATTTTAAAACATAGAGACATTTTTTTCTTTATAAAAAATACATGCTTTCATTGTTCTTTAACATTTATGTAGTGTAAATTTCTTTTCTTAAAAAAAAAAGAAACCTATCTCAAAGTAGTAGGGTTCCTTCTGATTTTTACAATTGGTAATCCTATGTTTTACTATTCTCAACAGGCTGGGACTCACCTAGGCATTTAGTAGACATGATTTCCATTTTGTTTCTTTGCATATGTCATTCTCTTTAGGAGCAAGTACTACTTGACTATGTTGCTGTTTGCTTTTTAGGTGGGAAAATAATTTTAGTTATAGAACATTTTGACCCTCTAAATTTCTCTTCTGATTAAGCATTTCAGCTATTTTATAGACTAACCAGTATTTCAGGTCACCAACACATGATACCACCCAAGAAATCTAGATATAAGGTGGGTCTGATTTATGTACAACTAACTTATTCCAGTTCATTTGCACATCTTCTTCACCCCCCCCCCACCCCCATCTTCAAACTTTAGGACTATATGGAGAATGAAATTTAACAATCCATTTGATCTAGTAAGCTTTTGAATATAAACCAATTTGGCACATCATTTGTGGGCTTAATAAATATTTGTTGAGTGAACAAATGAATTGGACACTCTCATGGAGTCCATTAAAGTAGTGGCAAGGAGTGTGTTTAAGCTCAGTGTTTGGATCTCATGTTACATGTGGAGCACTGCTTGGCTGCCCTTTGCACTTTGTCTCTCATTTTTGAAGAACAGTCGGCATCATAGTTGCTTTAGACACAGTGGTTAGTGAATGCTTGAAGCAGAGTGATCGGTCACATGGAGGACATCTTCGCAAAGCCCCAAGTGTTGTTTTCTGACCTGCTTTTTTTGTGGACATGCCATTTACAGCCTATAGGAGAAACCAAGCAAAAAATTATTATTTTTGTGCAACTCTTTGTCTACTTACTGTACAAGGGGATTTATGGGGAATGATTACTCAACATGTGTATAATGCTTTGAACATTACAGAAAGCCTTTGTCTGGTCATGGTATTTTTCCCATTATAAAATTCTGTGTGTTTGTCAAATTTGGAATAAGAAAACCAAAGTTGGCATATCAGATTTATATGTCTTGGTGAAGAAGGAGAGAGAAAAACCAACAGAACCACCTTTATTGCATTGCAGTTCCCATGATTTTTTCACTGTTTTTTTTGTTTGTTTGTTTTGATTAGCAAAATAGCAACAACGGAATGAAGGGTAGTTCTGGACTATGTTAGCAGGATGTAACATCGAACGGTGGACTATGTTAGCAGGATGTAACATCGAACGGTCTTGAAGCTATTCTGCCACTGCACGATGGACCGTCCTGAAAAAAGAGATAGTTAAACTTACATGTCTTTCTGCTCCACTTGGCTAGTTTGTGAATACACAGTTTGTGAGAGCTAAAAAGTCAGGAAGGGTGTGGAGGAGAGGAGTCAAAGTGCTTACAGGAAAATACGGTCGCTTAATTGGATTATATTGCTTGGATAATGAGACATAATAATTTTGGAAATATGTAAGCCTCGATAAGAGGTAAAAACCTGTTCTTCCTGACAATCAGGACAGAATGTAAGAAAATACACAAGCAAATTATTTTAAAAAGCAAAGACTTTTTTTAAAAAAGTGCTAAAACTAGGTACTTTAAAATAGATTTAAATGTACAAATGTACTATTTAAAAATTTTAGCATATTACATTGCTCTAGATATATAACAGTTCAAATGGTGAAATGGCAATTTGAAGTAGAACTTATTTGCTTCTTTAGCTTACTATAATAATTAGAATTTACAAGTGAGACATGAGAACAGAATTATTATATTTGAACCCCCTCAACCTTCACCCTGTTCACACACAAATAGGAAGTTCAATTTAGTTGTTAAGAGTATGGACTTTGGATTCAGGTAAACCTTTATTCTAATCTCACCTTCCCATTTACCAATCTCCTTGCTATAGACAAGTTATTCTATGTCTTTTAAGCTCTACTTTCCATAGCTGTAAATGGGGGTAAATAGCAACCTTACAAAGTTCTAGAAGATTAAATGACATAATGAATTTATATTGCTTATCATAGGCTCTCATAATAACTTCTATAGCTACTGTTTATTAGTCACTTGCTATGTACAACAGGTGTGCTAATTCATGTGGCCCTATAAAATAATGAGATGGGTGTTTTTATTATCCTCATTTTATAAAAGAGGAAACTAAGACTCAGAGAAGATTAAATAGTAATATGATAAATACCATCATTTATATGATTTACATTTATTGCATGATAATAGCTTTAATTAAATTTTACTACTGAAAAGAAGGAAACCTTTTTAAAAAAATAATTTTATTTTTCAATTACAGTTGGCACACAATATTATATTAGTTTCAGATGTACAACATAGTGATTAGGAATTTATATAACTTAAGAAGTGATCACCTCAATAAATCTAGTACCCATCTGACACCATACATAGTTATTATAATATTATTGACTATATTCCTTACTCTGTAGTTTACATTTCCATGACTATTTTATAACTACCAATTTGTACCTCTTAATCCCTTTTTTAACCCCCTGTCCCCAAACCCCTTCTCATCTGGCAACCCTCAAAATGTTCTCTGTATCTATGAGTTTCTGTTTTGTTTTGTTCTTTAGATTCCATATGTATGTGAAATCATGTGGCATTTGTTTTTCTGTCTGACTTACACCACTCAGCATAATACTCTCTAGATCCATCCATGTTGTTGCAGGTGCCAAGATTTCTTTCTTTCTTTTTTTTTTATGGCTAACATTCCATTGTATATATGTACCACCTCTTCTTTATCCAATCATCCATTGATGGACATCCAGGTTGCTTCCATATCTTGGCTATTATAAGTAATTCTGCAGTGAATGTAGGGATACACACATCACTTCAAAGAAGCATTTTGAGTTTCTTCAGATAATACCCAGAAGTGGGATTACTGGGTCCTTCTCTGTCTTTTGGTATAGCCTTTGTTTTAAAGTCTCTTTTGTCTGGTATTAATTTTGCTACTCATTTTTTTTTTTAAATAAAATATTTTTTTCCATCCTTTTACTTTCTTTAAGTAAAGTAAGTATCTTTTTTGATCTAGAGTGAGTCTCTTGTATGCAAAATATGTAAGGGTCTTGTTTTCTTATCTATTCAGCCACCCCATCTTTTGATGGAGAATTTAATCCACTTACATTTAAAGTGATTGTAAAGTAATTTACACTTAAAGTAATATTCTTCTTAAAGAAGTCCCTCTAATGTTTCTCATAGTACTGGTTTGTACTGGTTTGTTGGTGGTGAACTTCTTAAGCTTTTTCTTGTCTGGGAAGCTCTTCATCTATCTTTTGATTCTAAATGATAGCTTTGCTGGGTAGAGTAATCTTGGCTTTTAATCACTTTGAATTGGCACGAGCCAATCCCTTCTGGCCTGCAAAGTTTCTGTGGAAAAATCAGCTGATATTCTTATGGGAGCTCCCTTGTAGATAATGAATTGCTTTTCTCTTGCTACTTTTAAGAGTTTATCCTTATCTTTAACCTTTGGCATTTGAATGATGTTGTCTCTTGGTGTGGGCATTTGAACGATGATGTGTCTTGATGTTTAGGACTCTCTGTGTTTCCTGGGCTTGTATGTCTATTTCTTTCATCAGGTTAGGCAAGTTTTTCATAATTATTTCTTCAAATGGGTTTTCAATTCCTTGCTTTCTCTCTCCTTCTGATACCCATGTGAGGTGAATGTTGGTATACTTGATGTCGTCCCAGAGGCGCCTTAAACTATGCTCACTTTTTTGGATTCTTTTTTCTTGTTGCTGTTCTGAATGGATGATTAGAAGATCTTCTAAATCACTGATTCCGTCCTCTGCTTCATCTTATCTACTGTAGATTTCTTCTAGTGTATTCTTCATTTCAGTTATTGTATTCTTCATTTTTGACTGGTTCTTTTTTATGTTTTCTATTTTTATGTTTTCTGTATCTTTGTTAAAATTTTTACTGAGTTCATCTACTCTTAAGTTCATTGAGCATCCTTTTAATGTTTTGAACTCTGCATCTGGTAGATTGTCTCCATTTTGTTTAGTTCTTTTTTTGGTGCCTTATTCTGTCCTTTCATTTGGGACATGTTTTTTTGTCTCCCCATTTTGGCTGCCTCCCTGTAGTTGTTTCTGTGTATTAGGGAGGGCTGCGATGTCTACCAGTCTCAGTAGAGAAGCCTTATGTAGTAGCTGTCCTGTGGGGCCCAGTAGAGCAGTCTTCCTTGTCACCTGAGCAGGGTGCTCCAGGTGTATCCTTTGTATGGGTTGTATGTTCCCTCCTGTTATAGCAGCCTTGGTTGCTGTTTGCATGTCTATGGGAAGGAATGACCCTCAGGCTGATCAATTATGAGGACCAACTGAAGACTACAGTGAAGTAGCTGTTGTGCAGGGGCTGACCCTACAGAGCAGCTTTTGCTTTAACAGGGCTCTGGTGCCTGCCCAGTACGCCATTTGGCCGTGTTGTCCTCAGATGCAGCCCCAGTAGTGTTCTAGCTTGGTCCAAAGCCAGCCACCAGGTGTGCTGGCCCTGGGGCCACCAGGGAGGGTCTCCACCTCAGGCCAAGTTCAGTGGCAGCCTTTGCCCTACCCATGGCCACCTGGCATGAGCCACCAAGCAATCCACAGATGATCACAACTGGCACTGAGTTTAGAGGTACCTTGAGAGGCCGAGCTGTGAATCAAGGATGACTGCCACTAGTGTGGGCTTGGGGCACCTCAGCAAGAGGTACAGGACATGCTGAGGTCAGCTACTGTTTGTTTGGGTTTTGTGAACCTTTTAGATATTTTAGTAAAGTCTGTACCATGAGTGAAGATAGGCCATTTGTATGCAAAAGCTACTGGAAGCAGCATGGATGGGCCTGCAAGTTGGGGGGGGGGGGGCAGGGCGGGCGGGGTCTCAAGGACTCATTAGGGCAAGGCGAATGGTGTAAGTGAGGTCGATGGATACTCAAAAGTGGTGACCATTTGGGTCTGCAAGTCACGAGTGGGAGGGCTCAACAAAGAGACAATGGATTCTAGCAGCATTTCTGACTGGGAGAAAGCCGAAGCTAGACAATTTAGTTCTTCTCCATATGTCCCTGTTGCCTTTTGAGCTGCTGCCCTAGCACTGGTGCTCTGAGCAAGTGAGTTCATCAGTAAGTAAGTTCACACGTGGGTTCTTTAAGTGGAATGCCTGTGACTCTAGCACCCTTCCATCTCACTCAGCCACAATCTCTGCTGGTTTTCACAACCAGAAGTTGTGGGGACTTCTTTTCCTGGCACTGAACCCTGGGCTGGGGATCCTGGCATGGGGCTGGGAACCCTTGCTCTTCCATGGGATCTTCACAGCTAAGATATCCATTTAGATCCTTAACCACCACACTCAGGTTTGTGACCAGCTCGTTCCATGTCTTCACCTCTCCTACCAGTCTCCAGGTAGCTTCTCCTGTGTATCCCTAGTTGTAGGGCTTCTGTTCAGGTACATGTCAGGTTATTCTCATTGATGGTTGTTCTGTAGTTTAGCTATAATTTTGATATGGTTGTGAGAGGAGGCAAGCACAGCATTTACCTACTCCATCATTCTCACTGGAAATCCTTTTTGTTATTGATTTTTAAGGCCTACTTATGGTTGTTATGTTTTATCCAAAGAAGTGGGTAAGAGAGAGAAAAACTCTGATTATTTTATCTTGTCTATCACTATCTCAGCCCAACCAATTTCAGAAAGTTAAGAAGTAAGACAATGAAATTGAGGAGGCATAAAGGGAATTTGCTTGGGAGAAATAAGAGTAAGGATAAATGTTCTTTCTTTTCTAGAAAGAGATGACCTCCACTGGGCTTCTAAGAGGTATCCTGTGGTTTTATTTACTGTTTTGGGGGGTTCAGGCTCCTGGTCAGGATATTTGTGGGGTATTACAAGGACAATGGGCTAATGTGCAGGTTTTTCAATGAATGAAGAATAGATCCTTCTACTGAGGTAAAGTGTTCTCTGAGGCTTTGGCTGACCCAGCATCTGTCCTAGGTGGTACATGTTGAATAGCTTATCCCACAATATGCCAATTTTATTAAGAAATCTGTGTGCTGAATCCCTTCCTTAGAGCTTTCAGTTGCTACTCTGATCCAGCATTCTTATGTATTTAGGAAGCATGATGTTTTCAAAGGCAATAATGAATTTTCTCCTGCCTGCTATATTGAGAGTGTTGTGTTCAGTTCTTGATTTTACTTTTAAGAGGGCTACTGTTGTGACAACTAAAATAGCAACTGTGGATCACATGAACATGGTAGACTTCAACTCCAGTTTTCCTAAATTTTGATTATTTCTTAAGGAAGGCAAATAGGGAAGTGGGATATGTGTGTGTGTGCATTTCAAGGTCTTGAGGAACAGTTCACAAATCTAGGGTTCTTTTAGTGAGAAAAGAGTAATTGTAGCACTAGGATAGCTGTTTAAAAAGATTCAGAGGGCTTTAGGAGGAGGTAAAGTATTTCCAGCGAGTAGAATCATTACTAGTGGGTAGAAGTTATAATAAAGCAGACATCCTTTATGCAATCTAAAGAAGAACTTTTCACCAATGGCAAGTGTCCAAAAGGGGTATATATTTCCATATGAGGCAGTAAGCATTTCAGTATCAGAAGTGCCTGGGATATTTTATAGAGATTCCTGCTCTGGGGAGAATATTGGAACAAATGAGTTCTGAAGTCCTTGTAAAGAAAAGTAGAATATTATCGAAAGCTGAAGTCTATCTTGTCACCATTCCCAGTCTTAGCTTCTTCCTCCAGTTCTTAGAATTGAGCTCCTAGAAAATAACAGTACTATTTTATGGGAAATTTTTTTTACTTTGTCAGTCATATTGAATAGTGAATGTATTGTGGCTTGCCTCTTTTTCTTTTCTTTTTTCTCTTTTCTTTTCTTTTCTTTTCTTTTCTTTTCTTTTCTTTTCTTTTCTTTTCTTTTCTTTCCTTTCCTTTCCTTTCCTTTCCTTTCCTTTCCTTTCCTTTCCTTTCCTTTCCTTTCCTTTTCTTCTTTTCAACTGATTTAATTTAATTCCTTGAAACTTGGCAGTGAATTCCACATATTATATGCCAATCTATAGCCATTTCCTTACTGATTGACATTTATGTTGTTTTCATTTTTTTTTATTCTCACCAAACATGTGATAATGAACGTTGAGCATGCCTCCTTGTATTTATCTATGTAAAGGTTTTTCTCACTCTGCTTCTGACTAAGGAGTGAAAAATTGTCAGTAGTGATTCCCTTCCCAGAGGCAGAGCCTTCATTGTGGATGTTGAAGAGATGCATCCAGATATTCTGGCTAGCATTAATTGAGGACAAAATAGGAATGATGGACATATTCTTTTATAATACCATAGTAGCCTATTGTGTTCCTTTCTGATAGTTTCAAACATATAAATCTGCTTCAATACCTCATAAAGTGATTAGCATGAGTAGACCTTTTTGCCTTCTTTATTTACATCTGACAGCCTCTAGCACAGTGCTGAGACTGTGGTCTATAACGGCAGTTCCTGTTTTGCCGCCCAAGGAGAGGTATGGGAAAGGCCCTCCTAAATGAGGTTTCCAAGACATGGCAGGAGGATCACCTGCATCCCAGTCTCCTGGAGCCCTGGTAAATGTAACTGATTCCTGGATTAGCTTCCAGATGACTGAATCAGAATATCTGAGAACCAAGGTTCCTATTACCATGTTCCCCAAATAATTTGACACACACCTAATTTGAGAACCACTATTTTAAGGCAACTGTAATGAATTCAAGGGGCCAGAATAGCAACTAGCTGACAAATTGCAATAGGGGGAAGATTTTCCAGAGAAGAAAAATTACTATTGATGAGACTAAGAAACTTTCTTTTGTTATTTTCTGAAAATTTTTAGATTAGTACAGTAGCTGAAAAAATAGTTTTGATATTGTTAGACTGTTGTTTGGGTAGGTTTTATGTAATCTCTGGTATTATTGCCCAGTTGATACATATTGTTATTAAGTTTATCAGATGGGTGTGATTGTTTTTTGTTTAAAGATAATGATTACATATAATATTTCTGAAATATTTATTTTCTTTTTCTTTTTCTTTTTTTTTCAGGCTGCTCTTTATGGATGTGGCTGCTGGGCTGAAAATACTGGAGCTCATAATCCCTACTCTACAGCTGTGAGTACCTCAGGTATTTACTGCTTTCATGACCATTTTTCATAACTTCAACCTTCTGGGTCATTAATGATTGAAAACAATATATTTATGTAAACATAAAGCATTTGTTAAAACACCGCATAACAAAAGCATTGGTGTATAAATGACCTTTGGTATTTAGGAGATTTTAAAGATTGTTTTACAATGTAAGTAATACAAATGCTTTTCTAACATTTTCAACATAACCTTGGAGTTGACTATACCTTAATAATATTTTTTTATGGATTTTTTTCTCTAATGACTCATGATAGTGCCAAATTTAGATTACAAAAAAATATAAAAGTAGCAAGTCATTTCAAAACTTAGAGATAATAACTTCTTGAGTAAAATGTTTACATAAAACTTATAAGGTGTATTTTGAAATGTATAATTTATAACATTCAATTCTCTAACTACACTTTTAATAAAATGTGCATCTTCTTTTTGTACCTGTATTAGAAAAGTCATCATTTAGAAATGAGTGTGTGTGTGTGTGTGTGTGTGTGTTTTGGGGGGTGAATTTTAATAGGAAGAATGGTTGACATATAGATCAAAGTTTAGATTAAAGTTTTTTGTGCTTGTGCCAGATGTACTTGAAGCCTTTTTAAAATGTGGTGATATGCATGGTTGACAAAATAATATTGGTTTATATTGACAAAATAATATTGGTTTTCTGTGTTATCTATCAAGTTACAGTTCTAGGCCTTTCTCCCATATCCTCAGGCTTTATTAAGAGAGCAGACGGATATGGCTGCCTTTTCTTCTTTTCTCTCTTTGGTTTCTTATGACATTCGTTTCTGTCCCACCATACAAAGAAACCACCCAATCCAATAGCCTTCTTCTCCTGATAACTCTTGACTCTTTCTGTGATCTCTTATGTAGATGACTGTTTTCTTTCTGTCCAAAGCACTGATCCTGGAGCTCTCTTGGTTTTCATTCTTCTCTGACCTGGTCCATCTTGACCTTCACAGACTCTTCCCAAGGCTAACCTCAGATTTGGGCCTTTGCTATCTCTTCTTTGTCTCACTGTATGCTTTCTCTTGGTGATTTGCTACTATTGCTGTTGTTCCCATGATTTCAGCAGTTATCTCTTAGGGTGTTGGCTTCCATGGCTATTTCTACTCTGGACTTTTCCCCAGCGGCCCACATGAGTCCTTTCCTACCTCCTGCTGTACATGTTCCTGTGGGTATCATGTATGCACATCAAATTCAGCAGACTCAACAAAAACACTTTGTTTTCTTATTCCTACTCCTTGGCTATCTTTCCTATCTCTTTTATTGCCATCACAATCCTAGATTTTGCTTAGACTTGAAATCTTGGTATTATTCTCATATTTTTTGCTTCTTTCCCTTCTGCTGACCTGACCCTGTCATTTCAGATCCATATTCTCCTGCCTACCTTTTGTAGCAGCTTCCTGACCTACATCCATTCCTTGTGTCGGTGGAAAAATAACTGAGTTACTAGCCTATCAGGTGAAGTCCAAATGAATTAATGTTGGATCTAAACCATAGTAACATAACTGGCAAAAGTTGTTTTTTCAGTCTTTTATTTTGGAAGAATGAGCATAATGTAATTATATGAGTTAATTTTTAATAATATTGGTGGAAATTTTTGCACATAGTATGTAGGAATTAGCTTGTGCCTATAATTAGGTATGGCCCTATGTCTATGGAAAATTGTAGTATTTGAATAAACTGAAGTTTAAAATAGATAATTTATTATTTTATTTCCCCAAAGAAGTTATCAGTCAGTATCATGTGTTGTGTCATTTTTGTTGTTTGTCAATATGTTTTTCAGTGAGTTGGTTTGTTGTTGTTTAAATCCTACTCTCATGTCTAGATGTTAGGAGACCTGGATTCTACTTTAAGTTGAAATACTGAGAGCTTGCCTGACTTTGTTACTTTGGAAAAGAAAATCAATTTTGGGAGGATTGTCCACATCTCTCCTTTTTTTAATTGGTGATGTGGAAATTGGAATAACATACTTAATGGATTGATTCTGTCAAGTAGAATGCAGTGGGTGGATATAGCTAAAATGGTAGAATTAAGGTCTTTCTTCTTTTCCTTTGGATATTTCTTCCTCTGCCCACCTTACTTTGTTGAAGATAGTTTCATATGACAAAACATAGCTTTAAGTATCCAGTTCATGATATCCATTGTAGCTTTTCAACTTGGATACTCAGCTTGCTATGTTATATCCTTCCCAAGTTTAAAGACTAACCATCATAAGCCTACGGAACCTGAAAGTGTTTGAGCAAGTCTCCAGTTCTTTCCATTTGTGGGACTTTATGTGATTGCTTCACCCTTGTTTCTCCTGGGGCTGTTGGTTTGAGGTTGACAATGGAAGCACATGGCAGAGGTGGATGACCAAATCAGAAGAAAGATGGAGTATAGAATTTTGCAATTGTTTGGCCAAAATATAAAGGACTCATGCCTTAGGCTCTTGAAGAAAATCTGAAGACCTGGCTTACATTGTAGGTTTAGGTTCTTGGAAGGTAATAATTGTAGCAGAGGGAAGATAATTATGGTAAGGGTAGGGCTCTTCCAAGGCCAGACAGGATGTGGTCATTAGCCTGAGGGATCAACTCAAGCATCTTGTTCTCATCACTGAGTGGGGAGTAATGAGTAGGGAGTAATGAGTAAGGAGCTGACCTTGCAAACTCTGACTAATGTTCTGGCATTGTGGAAATTTGCCTAGCTAGGGAGGAAGCAGAATAGATACCTGGGTCTTTGTTCAGACTTTCACTCATTGGCTGTGACCCCGGAAAAGGGTTATTTGTAAAACAGGAAAAATATCTACCTTAATATTTATGGGGCTTGAATAAGTTGACATGTAACAGGAACTTAGCACATTTCCTGGCCGAGAGTAGTGGCTCAATACTTACCTATATTTAATTGAAGCTAAGTCACCATCTTTTATAAGATACACCATTAATTTTAAAATACTAGGTGACGAAACATATTTTTTTTTACTGTGATAACACTTACCATGAAATCTACCTTAACAATTATTATTATATTTTTTTTACCATTTTAACCATTTTAAAAAATTAAAGTATAGTTGGCATACAATATTATATTTGTTTTAGGTGTACTAGTGATTTGATATTTATATACTTGACAAAGCGATCACTATGATAAGTCTAGTAACAGTCTGTTCTTGTACAAAGTTATGATGTTACTGGCTATATTATACTGTATATTATATCCCATGTATTTATTATATAACTGGAAGTTTGTATCTCTTAATCTCCTTCAGCTTTTTTTGCCCATCAATTTGGCAACCATCTCTCTGGCAACCATCAATTTGTTCTCTTTGCCTATTAATCTGTTTTTGTTTTGTTTTGTTTTTTAGATTCCTCATAAAAGTGTCTTTCTCTCTGAATATAGTTTGAAATTGGTGCATGATACTTCCAGCTTCGTTTTCCTTTCTCAAGATTGCTTGGCTATTTGGGTCTTTTGTGTTTCCATACAAATTTAAGGATTATTTGTTCTATTTCTGTGAAAAAAGCCATTGGTATCTTGATAGAGGTTACATTGAATGTGTAAATTACTTGGAGTAATATAGACATTTTAGCAATATTAATCCTTCCAATTCATGAACTAGTGTATCTTTCCATTTATTTGCATCATCCTCCTTTTTATTTTTTCATCAATGTCTTATAGTTTTCAGAGTATAGGTTTTTCACCTCCTTGGTTAAATTTATCTCTAGGTATTTTATTCTTTTTGATGCAATTGTCAATGAGATTCTTCTCTTAATTTCTCCTTCTGATAGTTCATTATTAATGTATAGAAACACAACAGATTTCTGTACATTAATTTTGTATACTTCAGCTTTACTGAATTCATTCATTAATTTTAATTTTTTAGTGAGGTCGTTAAAGTTTTCTACATATAATATCATATCATTTGCAAATAGTGAGTTTTCCTTTTTCCTTTAGAATTTGGATGGCTTTTTTTGTTTGTTTTTCTTGCCTGATTGCTGTGGCTAGGACTTCCAATACTATGTTGAATAAAAGTGATAAGATTAGGCATTTATGTCTTGTTCCTGATCTTAGAGGAAAAGCTTTTAGCTTTTTGCCATTGAGTATTATGTTAGCTGTTCCATAGCATTCTCAAGATCCTTTGTATTTCTATGTTGTCGGTTGTAACTTCTCTTTCATCTACGATTTTATTTGGATTTTCTGTCTTTTTTCTTGATGAGCCTGCCTAAAAGTTCTATCTATTTTGTTTATCTTTTCAAAGAGCAAGTTTTTAGTTTCATTATCTTTTCTTTTTTTTTTTTTTTTTAGCCTTTTTTTCTGTCAGTTTCTACACTGACTCTACTTTCTTTCTTTCTACTAACTGTTGGCTTTATTTGTTCTTCTTTTTCTAATTCCTTTAGGTGTTTGGTTAGGATTTTTGAGCTTTTTCTTGTTTCTTGAAGTAAACTGTATCACTATAAACTTCCCTCTTAGAACTATTTTTGCTGTGTCCCATAGATTTTGAAAAGTTGATTCTATTTTCATTTGTTTCAAGATATTTTTTGATTTGCTCTTTGATTTCTTTATTAATCCATTGGTTGTTTAGTAGTATGTTTTTTAGCCTCCTCAAGTTTGTGTTTTTTCTGTTTTCTTGTAATTTATTTCTAATTTCATACTGTTGTGATTGGAAAAGATGCTCAATATGATTTCTGTATTCTTAAATTTATTGAGATTTGTTTTGTGGCCTAATATGTGACCTATCCTAGAGAATGCTTCATGTGCAGTCGAACAGAGTGTGTATTCTGTTCTTGGATGGAATGTTGTATTAAGACCATCTGATCTAACATGTTGTTTAAGGCCACTATTTCCTTTTTGGTTTTCTGTCTGAATGAATATATCCATTGATGTAAGTGGGATTCTAACCACCCCCCTCCCAGTAATGTTGTATTACTTTCAATTTCTCCCATTATGTCTGTTAATGTTTCCTTTATATATTTAGGTGCTTCTATGTTAGATGTTTAGACGTATAAGAACTTCATATCGCATTATCATTATGAATTGCCCTTCTTTGTCTCTGATCAGTCTTTGTTTTAACATTTATTTTATGTGATATAGGTATTGCTACTCCAACTTTCTTTTCATTTTATTAGCATTTAAGATGTTTTTTCTTCACTTCACTTTTAGTCTTTGTGTGTCTGTCCATCTGAAGTTAGTATCTAGTAGGCAGCATATGTATGGGCCTTGTTTTTTTTCAATCCACTCAACCACCCTGTGTCTTTTGATTGGAGCATTAGTCCATTTACATTTAAAGTAATTACTGATAGGTATGTACTCATTGCCATTTTGTTAATTGTTTTCTGGTTGCTTTTTTTTTTTTTTTTTTGCCTTTATCTTACTCTTTTCCCTTGTGACTTGATGACTTTTTTTATTGTTATATTTGATGTCTTTCTCTTTTTTGTGTATGTATCTATTACAGGTGTTTGCTTTGTGGTTTTCATGAGATTCATATATAACAACTTATTTATATAGCAGTCTATTTAAAGTTGATGCTGCTTAAGTTCTAATGCCTTCTAAAAGCACTACATTTTTACTCACACCACTCACCCATTTTATGTTTTTGATGTCACATTTTACATGTTTTTTTGTGTGTATGTATAATTCTTAACTAATTATCATAGATACAGAAAAAATTACCGCTTTTGTGTTTAACCTTTTTACTAGCTTTATCCGTGGTTGATCCACTACCTTTATTATATATTTTCCTGTAAATTTTTTTATTGTATATATTTTCTTATTCTATTTTTTGAGTTTTCTTTTCTGCCTAAAGAAGTGCTTTTAGATTTTTTTTATAATGCTGGTTTAGTGGTGATGAACTCTTCCAGATTGTCTGGGAAACTATCTCTTCTTCAATTCTGAATGATAACCTTGCCAGATAGAGTATTCTTGATTGTAGACTTCCTCTTTCATCACTTTAAATAACCATTTCACTCCCTTCTGACCTGCAAAGTTTCTGCTGAAAACTCAGCTGACAGTCTTATGGAAAGTTTTCCTTGTGTGTAAGTAGTTGTTTTTCCCTTACTGCTTTTAAGATTTTTCTCTTTATCATTAACTTTTGACATTTTAATTATGAGGTTTATTGGTATTTGTCTCTTTGGGTTCATCTTGTTTTGGATTCAACTATGCTTCCTGGACTTGGATATGTGTTCTTTTTGCCAGGTTTGGGAGTTTTCAGTACTTGTTTCTTTAAATAGGTTTCTTTCCTTTTTTTAATCTCTCTTCTCCCTTTGGGACTGCTATAACGGGAATGTTGTTAGGTTGATGTTGTCCCAGAGACCCCTTAAACTATTCTCATTTTTTAAAAATTCTTTTTTGTTTTTTTGTTTTTTGTTTTTTGTTTTGAATCAGTGATTTCCATTACCCTGTCTTCTAGATCACTCATCTGTTCTTCTTTATCATCTAATCTTCTATGGATTCCCTCTAGTGTATTTTTCATTTTGGTTATTGTATTCTTAAGTTCTGTTTGGGTCTTTTCTTTATTTTCTATCTCTTTATCGAAGTTCTCATTTTGTTTATTCATTCTTCTGCTGAGTTCAGTGGGTATCTTTATAACCATTACTTTGAACTCTATCTGTTATACTGGTAATCTCTGTTTCAATTTTTATTTTTATTTTTTTTCCTTGGGTTTTATTTCGTTCTTTCCTTTGAAATACATTCCATCGTCTCTTCATTTTGCCTATCTCTCTGTGTTTGTTTCTATGTATTAGGTAGGTCAGCTATGTCTCCTGGTCTTGAAAGAGTAGCCTTATGTAGAAGGTGTCCTATGGGGCCCAGTGGCACAATCCCCCTTACCACCAGAGCCAGGTGCTTCAGGGGTTTACCTTGAGTTGTAGTTGGTCTGTGATTGCTGTGGGTATGCTGGTGGGTGGGGATTGTTCCCACACCTCTGTTCATGAGACCCTGCCACAACTTCTTTGGGCATACTAGTTGGTAGGGTTGGTTCCTGGCCTGGATGGCTGTGAGGCTTGGCTGCAACTTTCGTGGGCATGCTGGTGTGTGAGATTGGCTCCACCAGAGTGAGAGCCACTTCAAAGTGGCTCCAGTGCTGGCTAAGGCTGCCTGCCAGATGTGTTGGGACTAGAGTCACATGGCAGGGACTCTGGGGTGTAACCGGGGCTGCCTGCTGTGTGTGAAAGGGAGAGAGCTGTTTGGGAGGGTCTCTGGCCTTCATGGGCAGGTAGGACAGAGTGGGAACTCAGGGAAATGCCAGGGCAGGGAAAATGGTGTTAGCAAGGTTGATGGGATGTGTCAGAGTTGGTGTCCACCAGCACTGGGTCAGCTAGGTAGTTAGATAGTTAAAGAAAAGCACAAAAAATAAATGGTCCCTGACAGCACTTTTGTCCCCAGAGGAAGTTCTACCAATCCCCTGCCCCTCTGGCACTGGCCCTAAAATTAGTCAGTATATCTCCTTCATGTATGACCCAGGAACTTTCTAAACTGATGCCTCTCCTCTGGACCTTGGAGTAAGTTAGAGTGTGCATCAGCCCTTTAAGGCTGGAATTTTAGTTTCCCACAGCCCATTAGCTCTTCTAGAGGTGATCCCTGCTGGTTTTCATAACCAGATCTTATGGTGCTCCTCTTCTCAGTGCAGGTCTCTCCAGCTGGGGAGCCTGATGTGGGGCTCAGACCCCTCACTCCTCATGGGGCACCTCCATAGTTGTGATATTCCTCTCACTTGTGGGTCACTGTACCAGTGGTATGAGTCCTGGCTAGGCTGCATCTCTGCTTCTCCTACCCATCTCGGTGTGACTTTTTCTTTATATTCTTGGTTATAGAAAATTGGTTCAGCTAGTTATCAGGGCGTTCTTAGCAGTGGGTGTTCTATATGAAGTTATAGTTTTGGTGTGTGCTCATAGAAGGAGGTGATTTCAGGGTCTTCCTACTCTGCCATTTTAGTTTAAATTCAGCAAATTTTTAAATGTATAATACAGTATTGTTAACTATAGGCACAATATTGTATAGCAAATCCAGAACTTATTTATCTCACATAACTGAAACTTTAGGAAATTTGAAAGCAAATCCCTATTTCCTCTTCCCTAATCCCTGGCAATCACTGTTCTTCACTCTGCTTCTATGAGTTTTACTCTTTTTATTTATTTTATTTTTTATTTATTTATCTATTTATTTTATTATTCATTCATTCATTCATTCATTCATTCATTCATTTAACATCTACAGCACCTGGTATTCCTAGGTGGTCTGCCATGCAAGTACAAAAGAGGCCCGGCCCTGCTTAGCTTCCAAGATCAGATGAAATTGGGCACATTCAGGGTGGCATGGCTGTAGATGAGTTTTACTCTTTTAGGTACCTCATGTAAGTGGTATCTTGCAGTATCTGTCCTTCTGTGACTATTTTTTTTCACTTCAGGATTAATCCATGTTTTTATATATGATAGGATTTCCTTCTTTCTTAAAGCTCAATTTATTTATATATATATATATAAAACATATATATAAATACACGCACATATATGTATGTATGTATATGTGTATGTACGTGTGTGTATGTATATATGTATATATACACATATACATACATACATATATGTGTGTGTATGTATATATATATAAAATCACTTCATTCTTTCATTGATGGACATTTAAGTTTTCACTTCTTGGTTATTGTGGATAATGAAGCAACATACATGGTGGGTGCAGATATCTCTTCGGGATCCTAATTTCAGTTCTTTTGGATTGGAATTGATGGATTATATGTTAGTCCTATTTTTAATTTATTGAGGAATATCCATCTGTTTTCCATTGCAGCTGCACCATTCTACAGTTCCACCAGCTATGTACAAGGATTTACATATCTTCACATCCTTACCAATAATACTTGTTATCTCTTGTCTTTTTGATAATAGTCATTCTAATAGGTTTGAGGTGGTAGCTCAATGTGGTTTTGATTTTTCATTTTCTTGATGATTAGTGATGTTGAATACCTTTTCATGTACCTGCCGGCCATTCATGTGTTTTCTTTGGAGAAATGTCTATTTGAGTTCTTTGTTCTTTGCCCATGTTTTAATCTTACTTTTTTTTTTTTGCTATTGACTTAGAGGAGTTCCTTACAATTTTGGATATTAACCCCTTATCGAAAATATATAGTTTGCAAATATTTTTCCCATCCTGTAGGTTGCCTTTCATTTTATTATTTTCTTTTGTGTAGTCCCACTTGTCTATTTTTGCTTTTGTTGCCCTTAAGTTTAGTGTCATACCCAAGAACCAGATACACCAATATCAGAAAGATACACTAAAGGGGAAAAAAGATTGACAATTATAGTATGACACACTACTTTCTTATCACATAACACTAGTTGTTGCTTTACAAGAAAATATAGAATTGGGTTTATTCCTCCAACAAGAAACATTTGCTTCACTGGTAACAATGTCATACCCCATTGCTTTTGAACACATCTTAAGTGGCATTTAAAGTCAATACATGTAGTTCAAACATAGCACATAACTCAGCCAAAGGGTTAACAAATGAGAATAGCTTACCTCTGCAGACAGTGGTAGCTGCTTTATAACTGCAGCCTGTAAGACAGCCATGGGAGGATGACATCAATTGTAACACGCCTCCTGATCTCAGAAAATTTAGAATGTGGAAATGAAGTGTACTTTAGAATTGATAAACTATAGTAAAAGCTTTTAATATTCTCAGCTTTTTTTGTGTGAGAATAATTTCTTTCAAGTTTTCTTCTAGTGGCGACATAAGCTCTTGAGGAAAATGGGGCTTTAGATATTTTTGTGTCTACCGAGTGCCTGGCACAGGGCCTTACATTTAATAAGTGCTTAATAGACAAATTGAAATTAAGAAGTGCATATGTATAGACAACAATATTGTATTAGAATCATTAAACTTGCTAAGTGACTAGAATTTAATTATTCCAACCATCGAAAAGAAAGAGTAATTATGTAACATGATAGAGGTTCTAATTTTTGCTACAATGGCAGTCATATTATAATGTATAAGTATCAAGTTAACATGTATACCTTACATTTACACAGTGTTATGTGTCAAATATATTTTAATTAAAAAAAAAGAGAAATGCTTATGTGATTCCTCCCTCTTCTAGAAAGTTGCTTGTCTTTTCAGAAAGATTATTTACTATGGAACTTTTTTAAATAGCATTTTAAAATTTGACTTTAAAATTTAACTTGCCTAAATCAGAATTACACATAGTTTTTCAGTAACATATGAGATGTATATTGGCTATGGAAAGGTAGAGTAGATTGAGGATTAGAAGATCCGAAAGAGAAAAAAAAAACAGGAGACTGAGTTGATGCTCTGGTTGACCTTAACATTGTTCTTCTGTTACTTGTCTTTGTAGTCTGTTTTATTTTTAAAGAGAAATAGTGAGTCTAGGGGATATATGGCAGCTTACTGGTGATCAGGAGATGTATGCTTCAGTTCTTCTTCCTTAAAGTGTTCTGACTTGAAGAAAGATCTGCTGCTTTGTTTCCGATATGAGGCCTAGTGATTTCTGATTTTCTAGGTTCTCTTATTTTCTAGATCTTGGCTCTAGGTAGTCCTAAAACACTTGAGGTCAGTGAGGGTGTGCGCATGGCTTACCAGGTGTATGTTTAAAGGTGGGTGGATTAAAAAGTGCAAAGAATAAAACCAGGCTTTTGCCTAAATATTTCTGAGCCAGTGGTTGGGCAGTATGTCACTGCTTCTTGGTTTTTAGTCTAGTGGTCAGCCATAAGTCTCCCTCTCCCCCTCTGCAGCAGATTATCTAATAATGAGTCTGTGCTGCAAAACTTCTTCCTAAGGACCTTTGTCAGGAGGGCACAAGGCAGCCTTTCCTGCGAGAGTGGAGTCACATGATGGAAAGACCAGCAGGAGACCATTGCTGAGACATTGATATGTGGTCATTGCTCTTCGGGGGCCCAGAAGGAGTGGGGAGGCAGGCAAAAATCCATGTTTCTGCTTCCTTTGTAAAAGCAACTATTATTTTTCTTCTGTACTCTATATGTTGCACATTCTTGGTGGCTTAGTCTCTCGATTGTTATCCTGAATAAAAGCCTTATTCTACTCAGGACTCAGTGTATAGGTCACCTAGGGGTTCAGCGTCCCTTCTGACATTTGTCTTTTAGCTATGCTTCAAAATAAAACTTCAAGGAGTTGTCTGTACTTAGGTTCTTTTTTCCCTTAGTTCACTCTTCTCATTTACTTTTAAATCTTCTTCACTCAATCCTTTTCCTCCACTCTCTACCCTTAGTATCTTAAGCCCCTGCCCCATCCTCATCAGCATTCACTTGCTCACTGAGATCTTCCCTGACCATCCTATTTAAACATGTAAATCTTCCCTCAGCCAACATTTCCTATCCCTCTTCCATGTTTTATTTTTTTACCATAGTATATATCATTGTTTAATATTTTATTACTTTTAGGTATTTATTTTTCTTTATTCTACCCCACTCTACTATGACAGTCCATGAAGGTTGGGATTTTCATCAGTTTTCTTCACTGATGTGTGAATGGTGCTTCATCTGATTGAGCCTCTGATGTTGGTTGAATGAATCGATGTGAATGAAATATGAACAAAAAAGTACATTTAGCTGGTGTCTTAGCTCAAGCTACTATAACAAAATAGCACAGACCATATGGCTTATACAACAGTTGCTTATTTCTCACAGTTCTAGAGGCTGGGAAGTCCAAGATTATGGTGCCAACAGAATCAGTTCCTGGTAAGGGCTCTTTTCCTGGCTTGCAGATGGCTGCCATTTTGCTTTGTCCTTATACAGTCTGGTCTCTCTTTCTCTTCTTATGAGGACACTAATCCCATTGTGGAGGCTGTACCCTCATGACCTCATTTAACACTCTTACTTCCCCCAAAATATCATATTGGGAGTTAGGGCTTCAACATATGAATATGTTTGGAAGTATTACTGGGATGGGGAAAAAAATGTTCAATCCATAACAGGTAGAATGAGCTAGTTTAAGCACAGACGAGTCAGGGATAGAGAAAGTTAAATGAAGGGTTGAGAGTGATGTATTCTGATGAGAACAAAGGATACCTGAAGAAGATGAGTGAGTGCAAATTAAGTGGAACTTAATTTAAGGTGTTAAGTGGTAGTCACTAGATGGCCTTGACTAAGTATTTAAAATTTCTTATGTATAAAGTGGGGATCTTTTTTGAGGAGGAAGATGCTCATTCTTTTAGAAGATAGATGAAGACAGTTAAGTCTTTTATTTCTGGTGTTGCTCTGGAATGGTGAACAATGATTCAGACAAGGAGAGGCAAAACTGCTCATGAAGTTAAGTACATTGCTGTTAGTTCCAGTGGAATGGGATCCAGACTCTTTAGCTCAGTCTGGTTCCTTTATCTGCCTCATTGGGCAGTGCTGTTTCTCACTTACATGGCTGACACTGTGGCTTCTGAGAAGCTTCTTGTCTTTAGGAAATAATAAACTTTCATAATCTTGTCACATTCAACAAGATTCTTAGAGGGCTCAGGGTAAGGAGCAGCCACTTAAGCTGAAATAATTTGGGATATAATATGTGGGGTTGGGAATAATAATAAGAGAATTTTTTTTTTCTGCGTGAATTATGACTTCTAGATATGAGCAGAGATAAAACCCTAACATTTGTAAACATCATCTAAAAACACTTGACCCTTTGGATTGTTTAGTTAATGGAGGTGGGGAAGAAATAATGTCCATTTACAGATAACAGAGTATATTAACTACCAGTACATTTCTAAGAACTAAAGTAATTATTTGGGAAAGGAATTCTATTCTGTGATTGTTGCTTACTCTAATTAGGTCACTTTTTATCTGATGAACTATTAATATATTATTTCTACTTTTTATATAACTAAAGTCACTGATGGTTCAAAATAAAATGGAATGCTAGATCATTTCCTAGGAAGCCAGTTCAGTGTGACAGCTTTTGTTATTATGTATATTTGAAGCTTTAAATGAGTAGATTTTTTTCTGACTGTGAAATTACACATGTCCATTGAAAGGAATTTAGAAAATTAAGCTGATAATTTTACCATCTTGTGATAGCATGTTAATATTTCGGTAGATTTTTTGGTAGACAAAAGGAAACAACAATATTATTTAGATTGTATTATGATTTGTCCATTTCATATTGTATAATGAATATTTTTATATATCTTTAAATATCATTCAAAACAATTTTAAAGGATAATGAAGGATGTTGTTTCATGCACACATGAGTTCAGGTATCTTGCTCTTATGAAAGATGACTTGTAGTTGCTATCGTGCTATAAAACAACAGCTATTTTACAGGCTCTTATCTTGTGCTCTAGCTTGGGTATGATAAAAGAGAAGTAAGGATAGCCCTTGTACTCAAAGGGCATCAAATCCATGGCCTCACTTGATACTGTAGAGGAGTTTCTTACCAACCTGGAAATATGTCGAAATATTGGCTATACCAGAGACTTGCTAGGCCTGAACAAGGCTCTGCTGCATCTATGCACCTAAAGAAAGTGCACTATCGTGTCTCCCAAAGGGTTACTAGCTGGTGCCTCAGTGTACCTGATGGCTTGAGTGTTGTCACAGGCAGTAAGTAGTACATCTCCCTTCCTTCCATACATTTTGTCCCCAAAGTCCCACCAAAACCAGTTGATTTTAAGCTTAGCAATAGCCATCACACTCATATACTCACTGAAATGTCTTCAGCACCACAGGAGAGCTCAGGACATCATGAAGAAAAGTAGTTCTTTCTCTGAAAGAGATTGTAGACATGGGTTATAGTGCATCGAATGAGCCCCAAGATATTCTTTTGATGTTTGTACTTTCTCGGCATTTTTTTTTTTGCCAGATACTTATTTTGCATTGCTTTGTTGTTGTTTTGCAAAAGAACAGACTTCCAATTTTAAAATACACAGTGAAGAAATAGTAGAAACAGAAGCATAAGATCAAGTGATCGGTTAAAATGCCAGTGCTGTGATCCTTAATGTAATTCTCCCTTTGATTGTTCTCACTTAAAAGAATGCCTTTCCTTCCTATTGTGGAGCACTACCTGCTGTCAGTTGGAGAGGGAGTAAGTCAAGCAACTTGTCAGAGACTTTCTAAGCTCCCTTCATATGGTTCACAGAAACAGAGCTGGATTTTCATTTCTTCTTTCATTCAACAGGAGTCCCTTTCATGTTTGAAAATTGAAAACGCGTGTTTTTCAGTGTGGAGCGAGGATGTGTGTGCCCTCTGGCACACCTGTTTCTAATTTCCTGACTTGAAAGCAGAACCCATCAAAAGGAGCAGAAAAACAATTTCTTTCTGACACGCTGCTTCGTTCGTGTTCCTTACTGGACTGAAGGACTTCGTGGCTTTGCCATCTTAGTTCATTCTTTAGAAGGTTCTTGTTAGAGGCAGAGTTGACTCAATACAAGAAGTGCCTTTTATAGCACAGGGCCATTTTTGGTATTATTTTGTTGTGGTGATGGTGGTTCTTTTCTTTTCAGCTCAGGAAATGTACTTGAAGTAACATTTATTTTAAAAATACACAGAAAGTTCTTAAAAAATTTAAATATTAAATTTAGCAGGGCAGTATATATTGGAAGGGTGTATGTAAACTGATCATTGAGCCGATTGGCCAGGAATAAGGTTTGGTTGAGCATACGAATGTTTAAATTCCAGAGCACTGTTTAACATAAATCAAATATTTCCAATGCATTACTTCAGATTTGTGTGTACTTTAAAGTCTTGCCAGCTTAAATGACTGTGAGGCACAATATGTTGACTTTGAGTTTTGAAAATTGATAATTTGTTGCTATGAAACTTGTACATGGTAGAACTCATCACTTTTTGATGGTACATAGTATATCTGATGTTGGCAAGCTGTTATAAAAAAAAATGGTACCCAGGGAATTCAAGGCTTCAGCTCTCAGATGCTTGAAGTGTGGATCTTCAGTTCTTCTTAAGGTTTTTCTGGACATTTGCAGTGTAAGGGATATGGTTTTTATACCCAAACTTTAGTTTAGGCTTCCTATTTCTGAAACTTATTTGAAGTAATAATTTTAATGGTGTTTCTTCAGAAACAGTTACGGAAGCTGTGTTTTTAAACATCTACTCCTTTTACACTGTAGCATGTATGAACCATCTGTTAAAATGCAGATCATGATCTAATGTGTCTGAGATGGCCTTGGGATTCTGCATTTTTCACAAGCTTCCAGGTGATACCAGTGGTACTGATCCACGGATCATACTTTAAGTAGCACAACATTTCAATGGACAAAGTTGTGCTGTCCCCAACTGTGCCTTGCCTATAATACTCATCCCATACAGTTTACTAATCTTTTTTCATGTGTTTTAGTGAATCTAAAGCTAAGGAAATCTGGTATATATCCTTGACCCTAGGTATCACTGAGAGCATTAACAGATACTTAGTAAGTGACCATATGGGCCAGTATGGATAGGGACCACTGAGACAGGATTATTATGCTGGCAGAAATTATGTTTCCAGACTCTTCTGGGATACATCTAACTCTAATACATATTAACCAAGGTTCTTGTTGTACATAGAACTGAATCAAACAAACTGCTAACTAAAAGGTAGTGATAAAGAGATTAGAAAGACATAATGCTGAACCAATTGTGTTTTAGTTTAACTGGCTCTGTCCATGGTGGCTGTTTAATTTGGGCAAAAAGATTTATTGGTGAATCATGGAGAAAAAGTGGTGACATGTAAATGTAAAGTGCAGAAACAGTTGCATTTTAATTAACTTGTTATTGAATATGTTATGGTTCTCATTAGTGAGTCACAGTTGGATTAAAGCCACAATATAACACGTCATGACCAAAGGATACCTTACATTTTTGTTTTCAGATTGTTTTGTTCATATCATGAAAGTTTATTTGTGTTGTATTTGTCTTTTGGCTTTGATGAAAAAAAAATTTAACAAGCACTGGCTAATAGAAAACATGGTAACCATTTAAAAAACACTCTGAGTTAGACATTAAAAAATTAGAGACTTCATTAAAATTCCACAGTGGTATTTTAGGTCTACACATACTTACATCGAAGGGAAGAACAGGTACACTCTAGAGGCAGTTTGGTGTATGAGAGATCATAAGCTTAGGAATCAGACTTGGGTTTGAATCATAATAGAGGGAGTAAGATCAAAGGGTACACTAACCTGTCCCAGAACTGGGACATCTTTCTTTATGGAGGGGAGACATAGAGATATGCTAATTATCATTGACATTATCACTTTGTACCATTGTATCTCCTATTAGGTGGGACTCAATGTTGTATATTTTGTAATGCTGAGGAGTTCTATTTTCTTCAACTCTTTCCCTGAGTTCTAGCCCTAACTGAAAATGTTTTCCTGATTCTTTATAACTTCCTGGCAAATTATATGTGTTGTAATGTAGCATTTTAGTCATTGTTTACTAATATTGATGATGGAATAATTAGCTCTTGATTGCGTTCTACTATGACAATGTTGTGGTTTGTTTTCAGGCGTATAAAAGACTATTTGGCTCTTATAGCTAAAATAGTTAATTAAATTCATGTCAGAGGTCAATAAGGCTTTAAGATTTACTGAGCATTTGATTCATGTGAGTTCTTCCTTATCTTTAAAATTTATATTTGCTTCAACTTTACCTGTTAAAATTCCTTTGCCATACAAAAGTAAATTAAGTGGAATATAGAAATATTTTAATGGAGATATTTTTCATATATTTGTTTTACACATCTTTGTTTGACTTGTCTTACCTGCTTTGATTTCACTTTATATCTTAGTAGTGTAGATCCTTCTTTGTAGCCTTTCATCTGGAATTATAGCCTGTTTGCATCTGGAATAAGCATAAGCAATACAGACTTGGGTTTATGCACAGCCCTGGACTTTCCTCAGAGAAACTTTTGCAGGTTAAACTCTGCTCATGTCATCAAGTTTATGGATAGTTTTTAGCAACTCACTATGTGTATTACATAGATAGTTTTTATTTATCTTTTAAATGCCAGTTTATTTATTTATCATTATTATAGGTACATAATTTTTTAAAACATTTTGTTTTATTTTCCTCCTCCCCCCTTCCCTCTCCCTTCTGGTAACCACTAGTCCATTGTCCATTTCCATGAGTCTCTGTTTGTTTTTCCTGTTCATTTGTTGCTTTTAGGTTTATATCCTACATATGTGATGTCATGTGATTTTTAACATTTTCTGTCTGGCTTGTTTCGCTTAGTATGATTATTTCAAAGTCCATCCATGTTGCAAATGGCAGTGTTTCATCTCTTCTTATGGCTGAGTAATATTCCATTGTATATATGTACCATGGCTTCTTCATCCAATTATCTTATCATAGGACACTTTGGTTGCTTCCATGCCCTGTCCACTGTGAATAATGCTGCCATGAATATCAGTGTGCAAATATCTTTTTGGATATGGGTTTTCAAGTCTTTGGGGTAAATACCCAGTAGAGGGATTGCTGAATCATATTCTTAGGTCAATTCTTAGTTTTTTTCAGGAACCCCCATACTGTTTTCCATAGTGGCTGTATCAATTTGCAGTCCCACCAGCCATGTATGAGGGTTCCTTTTTCTCCACATCCTCTCCAGTATTTGTTATTACTTGTCCTGTTGATTATAGCCATTCTAATAGGTGTGAGATGGTATCTCATTGGGGTTTTGATTTGCATTTCCCTAATAGTTAGCGATGTTGAGCATCTTTTCATATATTTGTTGGCCATTTGTATGTCCTCTAGGGAGAAGTGTCTGTTCAGGTCCTCTGCCCATTTTTTGATTGGATTGTTTTTTTTTTGTTGTTGTTGTTATTGAGTCATATGAGTTCTTTGTATATTTTGGATATTAGGCCCTTATAAATGTGTTGCTTGCAAATGTATTTTCCTATTTGGATGATTGTCTCTTTACCTTGTTGATGGCCTCTTTTGCTAGCAGAAATAAATCTAGTCCCATTTATTTATTTTTGTTCTTACTTTCCTTGCCTTTGAAGTCAAATTCATAAAATCCTCTTGAAGTCCAAGGTCCTTGAGTTTAGTTCCTATGTTTTCTTCAATGCGTTTTATTGTTTCAGGTCTTATATTCAGGTCCTTAACCCATTTTGAGTTAATTTTGGTGTGTGGTGATAGACAACAGTCTAGTTTCATTCTTTTGGAGGTGGCTTTCCAGTTTTCCCATCACCACTTATTGAAGAGGCTTTTCTTTCTGCACTGTATTTTTTTTTGCCATTTTTGCCCATATAACTACGAGTTTATTTCTGGACTCCCAATTCTGTTCCACTGGTCTGTGTGTTTATTTTTCTGCCAATACTGTGCTGTTTTGATTACTGTTGCTTTGTAGTATAATTTGAAGTTGGGCAGAGTGATGCCTCCACCCTTGTTCTTTTTTCTCAGGATGGCTTTGGCAATTCTGGGTCTTTTGTGCTTTCATACAAATCTGATGATTTTTTGGTTCTATTTCTTTAAAAAATGTTGATGAGATTTTGGTGGGGATTGCATTAAATCTGTATAATGCTTTAGGTAAAAGGTCATTTTAACTCTGTTGATTTTTCCAATCCAAGAACACAGAATATCTTCCCATTCCTTTGTATCTTCTTTGATTTCTTTTAATAGGATCTTATGGTTTTCATTATATAGGTCCTTCATGTTTCATTAGATTTATTCCTAGGTATTTTATTCTTTTTGTTGCAATTGCAAAAAGGAATTATTTATTCCACTTCTTTTTTTTGACTCTTTGTTATTACAGTATAGCAACATTATGGATTTTTGAATGTTGATTTTGTATCCACTTTACTGTATTTACATATTGTTTCTAGTAGTGTTCTTGTGAGTCATGTCATCTGGAAATAGTGACAGTTTGACTTCATTTCCTATTTGGTTGCCTTTTATATCTTTCTTTTGTCTGATTGCACTTGCTAGGACCTCCAATGTTCTATTAAATAACAGTGGTGATAGTGGACAACTTTGCCTTGTTCTCGATCTTAGAGGGAAGGTTTTTAGTTTTTCACCATTTAATATAATGTGGTCTTTATTATGTTAAGGTACTTTCCTTTTAAACCAATTTTGTCAAGTGTTTTGATCATAAATGGGTGCTGTATCTTGTCAAAGGCTTTTCCTGCATCTATTGATATGATCATATTATTATTTTTTAATTTGTTGATGTGGTGTATCGCATTCATCGATTTGTGTATATTGAACCATCCCTGTGCCTCTGGGATGAAGCCCACTTGGTGTATAATCTTTTTAATATGTTGCTGTATTCGGTTCGCTAGTATCTTATTTTGGATTTTTACATCTGTGTTCATTAGAGATGTCTGTCTGTAGTTTTCCTTTTTTTGCATTATCTTTACCACATTTTTGCATCAAGGTAATATTGGCCTGATAAAGTGAGTTGGGAAGTATTGCTTCCTCTTTGAATTTTTGGAAGAGTTTTAGGAGAATAGGTATTAAATATTCTGTGAATGTTTGGTAGAATTCACTGGTGAAGCCAATCTGGTCTTGGAATTTTACTTTTTGGTAGGTTTTTGATTATTGTTTCAATTTCCATACTGCCGATGGGTCTATTTAGATTTTCCAGTTCTCGATTCAGTCTAGGAAGGTGGTATCTTTCCAAGTACTTGTCCATTTCTTCTAGGTTATTAAATTTAGTGTTATATACTTTTTCATAATAGTCTTGTACGATTCTTTTATTTCTATGGTGTCTGTGGTAATTTCCCCTCTTTCATCCCTGATTTTGTTTATTTGTGTCCTTTCTCTTTTTTCTTTAGTGAGTCTAGCCAGGGATTTGTCAATTTCATTAAACTCCTCAAAGAATCAGCTCTTTGTTGCATTTATTTTTTTCTATTATTTTAGTTTTCAATTTCATTTATTTCTGCTATAATTTTCATTTTCTTTCCTTCTGCTGACTTTAGGCTTCATTTGTTCTTTCTTTTCTAGTTTTTTAAGATGAAGCGTTAGGGTGTTTATTTGTGCTTGTTCTTGTTTTTGAAGGTAGGCCTGTAATGATATGAACTTCCCTTTTATGACCACTTTTGCCGTGTCCCAAAAGTTTTGATATGTTGTACTATCATCATCATTCGTTTCTATGTATCTCTTGATCTCTCTTTTTATTTCTTCTCTGACCCAGTTATTCTTCAATAGCATGTTGTTTAATCTCCATGTATTTGTGTTTCTTCCTGATTTCTTTTTGCAGTTGATCTCTAGTTTCAAAGCATTATGATCAGAAAATATGGTTGGTATGATTTCAACCCTCTTATATTTATTGAGGTTATCTCTGTGTCCCAGTATGTGGTCAATCCTTGAGAATGTCCTATATGCACTAGAGAAGAATGTATAAGCAGCCGTTTTGAGATGGAAGGCTCTGTAAATGTCAATTATGTCCAGTTAGTCTGATGTATCATTTAAAGATATTATTTCCTTATTGATTTTCTGTTTGGATGATCTGCCCATATCTGACAGTGGGGTATTTAGTCCCCTACTATGGTAGTGTTTTGGTCTGTTTCTCCCTTTAGTTCTGTTAGTAATTGCTGTACATATTTCGGGGCTTCCTGATTTGGAGCATAGATATTAATAAGTGTTATGTCTTTTTGATGCATGAGTCCCTTTATCATTTTGAAGTGTCCCTCAGTACCTTTTACTTTTTTTGTTTTGAAATCTATTTCATCCGATATTAGTATTGCTGCTCCCACTTTTCTCTGAATGCCATTTGGCTGAAACATTATTTTCCACCCTTTCACTTTGAGTCTATATTTGTCTTTGGAGCTGAGATGTGTCTCCTGGAAGCAGCATATGGTTGGGTTTTGTTTTTTGATCCAATCTGCAACTCTGTGCCTTTTTATTGGTGAATTCAGTCCATTTACATTTAGAGTGATTATTGCAATATGAGATCTTCTTATAGGCATTTTATCTTTTGCTTTCTGGTAACTGGGTGTTTCTATTCCTTCCTTGTCCTTGTGTTTCTGTTTTCTTTATTTTGGTTGGCTTTTGTGGGTTTTGCTTCTGGTCCTTCCTGTTTTACGTTATATACTTTGGTTCTAAATTTTTGCCTGTGGTTACCATTACGAATATGAAAAGGATAGTTGTATATATATAGTCATCCCTTTTCTTCTGCCTGTGCCTTATCTCTATTCCTCTTTGGGAAATTAGATCTTGGAATCCTCCCCTTTTCAGTCATTGTTATCTCATTTTGTCCCTATGCATGCTGAAAGTTCATTACTATCTTGCTATAGCAAATCTCTTCTTATTTTAAGCTTATAATGCCCTGTTCTTAGTAAGGGTTGTACTCCTCTGCTTTTATCATCCTGGTAGTTACCTTACTTCTAATTATATATATATTTGTTCATTTTGTTTTAGGTGAGCTGACCTCTTTCACTTTTCTTGTATTTCAAACCTTGTAGTGAAGAATTCCCTCAATTTTTGTATATCTGGAAAGGTATTTATTTCTCCTTCATATCTAAAGGAGAGCTTAGCTGGATACATTATTCTTGGCTAGTAGTTCCTTTCATTTGATTTCACTCCTTTCTGGCTTGTAAGGTTGCGCCGAGAAGTTCAATGATAATCTAATGGATTTTCCTTTATAAGTTACTGTCTTCTTTTCCCTGGCTGCCCTGAGAATTCTTTGTTGCTGATTTTGATAACTTTAATACAGTGTGTTTCGGTGAAGGCCTTTTTGGGTTGAGATAATTGGGTGTTCTATTGACTTCTTGAATTCCAAGCTCCAGCTCATTCTTCAGATTTGGGAATATCTCATCAACCATTTTTCTGAAAATGCTTTCTAATCCCTGCTCCTTTTCTTCTCTTTCAAGAATTCCCATTATTCTTATGTTTTCTTTTATGATGGTATCGGCTAGTTCTTGTATTTCTCTTTCATTATTTTTTAATTCTTTGGTTTCTTTTTTCTTCCTTCTGATTTGTTTCTAGATTTCTGTCTTCGATACCACTGATTCTTTCCTCCATTTGGTCGACTCTTATTTCCCAAACTTGTTATTTCATTTTTCAACTCTTGCAGTGTATTCTTTATCTCCAGAAAGTCTATCCCTCTCCTTTTGAGGGTTTCAGTCTCCATGTTGAAGAACTCATTAGGCTTATCTAGTTGTTTTTTCATTTCCTGAAATTGTTGATATGATTCATTTCACACTTCACTGAGTTTTTTCCGAAGTACTATCCCGAATTCTCTGTCATTTAAGTTGCACATTTCTATGCCTGTATGCTTATTTTCTGGCGATGTTTCGCTTTCTTTCTGAGATGACTTGTCACCTTGGTTGTTCATGGTGTTTAATGGACTATTTCTCTGCCTGAGCATTAATGGAAGTGTGTTCTGCCCCCCCCCCCCAAAGAAGATTTATTATATAATGGTCCCAAGGCTGTTGCAAAAAAAGTATTTTCTTTTGGTTTCCAGTAGGTGGTATCTAAGCCTCTTGGAGCTCTGCTTTATATAAAATGTTAATAATGTTTTTTCCCCCTTATAGATGTTTAATCATGCTCGTTACCCTCAGTTTCAGTTCCTGTCAGCGTCAGTAACAGTTCTGTAGTGTTTGCTGATTCCCCTGGTGCTCTGCGGCGATCTGTCTCAGAGGGTATATGGAAGGGGCCCCCTGGGTTAGGGGTTAGAGGCTGCAGTTCAACCTCAGTTTTGCAACTGGGGCTGGTAAAAATCAACTTGTTTCTCTGCTGTACCCGCTTTTCTGCTGTCCCTGTTTCTCTGCTTTCTGCACTGATGATTGTGGCTATGTGGAGCTCATAGCACTCTCAGGCAGGGCTGTTCAGGGAACTCGCCTCTCCTGTTCCTCCCCCCCCCCCGCCCCCCAACACACACACACACTGGGAGCTCCAGCTGCTAGAGGCAGCTTCTTTGTTTTTCTCCCAGTCCACTGCCAACACCCAATACCCGGGGTTCTGACCTTTGGTAGCTCTTATGTGCAGATCCCCTGCTCAGACATGCTGGTGTGCAGTTTGGGTGTTTTTTTGTTGAGTTTTAAATGTTCAGCTAATTGTTGTTTCAAGAGGAAAAGATCTGAGGATATCTCTCATGCCACCATGTTTAATCCAGTCTCTCAGATAATTTTTATTTAGATCATCAAATCTGGGCACCTCATATTAGAAGTTCTAGCTATTCACTTCGTTTCTTTATTTTCTGTCATTGCAAGGTAAACAATTTAGCACAATTTCTTAAGTCAGGAGTGCATGTTTCTCTTTCTGCTCCAGTTTAGAATCCCTTCCCTCCTTATTCATCTGGTGGAGCCTATTTCATCCTTCAAGATTGAGCTCAAAGGACTTCTCTTTTCTGCACCCTCTCACCTTCCCTCCTAACCCAGCCTAGCTTCACTGATTTATTCCCTCTGTGGTCAGTGGTGCCATGATGTAGCACTTATACCACTTCTGTTGTTTGTCTTCCCAAAAACTTCTTGCTCCTTGAGGAAGATGCTGGTGGCTTAACGCTATAGTTAGTACTCAGTAAATATTTATTGAATTGAATTCAGTAGTCCTTTGCATATTTTGAAGCAGTGTCAAACAGATTCTGATTGGCAAAATGACTTACTTGTTCTACAATGGTTTAGATATTCGTGCTAGAGGCTCTGTTCTATTGAAGAGGAGGGTGGCTTAATTTTAGTTTGTTTTAATAAAATCCTTTACAGTTTTCACACCTTTCCATTACTGTAGTAATTAGAGTGCTTTGGGCTGCAGATAACAGAAATCACAACTTAAACCTGTCTTCAACAATAAGGAATGATATGATTTCACATACAAGGAAGTTCAGAGGTAGGTGGATTTCAGGATTTGTTGGTTCAGGGGCTCCACTGATGATATCAAGTATCTGGCTCTCCACTTCCCTTGGCTTGTTCTGCTGTTATCATTCTGCTGATGGCAGAATGGCTACTGCACTGCCGGAAAATCTCATCACGCAAAAATCTCTAAGGGAAGAAAAAAAAATCTTTTTGTAGCTCTTTTTGAGGAGTGAAGAACTCTTTCCTCAGAAGTCCCCCAGCAGACTTCTCAAATTTTGTCAATTAGGTAATTTTGGGTCATATACCCATTTCTGACCTAATCACTGACAAAGAAGAATTAACCATGAACCAATCATGGGCGGATGCCATACCTGTGGGTCATGTACATGCCTGTGGGTCATGTACATGCCTGTGGGTGGGGGGAGTAGAAAGCAGAACAAACTCGGGATACTGATAGGAAATAGCTATTATGCAGGTAACTACCAGTATCCTACTAAACTTGACTCTTGCCTTAATTTTGTGATCAATAATAAGTATGATAATAACACCTACTATTTGTCAAGCATTTGCTGTGATCAGGTACTGTGCTAGGTACTTTTTTACATAATGATTCTTATTTTCAAATAAGAAATCTGAGGTTTAGAAAGGTCAAACAGTGCCCAAGTGCCTAAAAATTTAAAGAATCTTCACTTAACGGTAGTAGAGAAATGTGAAAAAGAAGTTGGGCTAAACTGAAATTTAATCACCTGTTCTAATAGAAATGTTATAGGTTAGGTATTTAGAGAGTTAAAAAATGTTTAGTTGTCATTTAAATCTGTCCTTACCAAAGCCATGCCTCTTGCCATTTTTTGAGCTGGCGGTGGAAAATGAATGTTTTTGTTTTGAAAAAGTAAATGCAGTAGATTAGAACAAAAAAAAAAAAAAAAGAAAAGAAAACCCAAAACGCACCGCCACAAAGTTTGTTTATATCTTCATTTCACTCAATTGAATAGATGAAATAGGATCTGGCCTTTTTCATATTGTTTATGTTCTGCTTTGCTTCTTGGTTCTGGGGCAGGATTCCTGGTTCTTTTTAAATTTATTTTCCTCTCAAGTATCATTTTGCAAGATTATTATGGAAATTAATAAAGAGAAAGCATTTCTATTTAATAAGCAGTGTAATTGTCCTATTATGACATAAAACAATGCTGTTTTATTAACATTATAAAATACCTTTCAAACATGAGCTCCCTTAACCTCTGTCTACTTTTTTTCAGTCTAGAGGGAAGGAAGGTGATTTACATAAGTAACCACTGTAATATTTAAAACGAAGGGTCATTTGTGGGCCTCCTTTTCATTTCTTTTAATATAAGGACAAAGTTATATGCTTGATCTATGTTCCATTTCTGTGTAATGAAAGGGCCTATGTAAATTAAGTATGTGAAATCGAAGTGACTAAAATTGTTTTTGATCAGTGCCATTATTGTGTGTGTGTGCACACACATGCGTGCATGGACAAGGATTATGTAGACGACTGAGGAGTGGTGTTATATCCACTAATGAATGATAGCTTCTGATTTTTTTTTCAGCCATTATATTGCGATATATTAGGTGCTTAATTAGTTGAAGTTGCTCACTCTAAACCAGCAGTTTGTAACTGTTTGGTTACCTATTGCTGTTTTAACAAATCACTCTTAAACTTTGTGTCTTAGAGCAGTGGTCCCCAACCTTTTTGGTACCAGCTACCAGTGCTCCTATGAGAATCTAATGCCTGATGATCTGAGGTGGAGCTGAGGTGGTGATGCTAGCGCTGGGGAGAGGCTGCAAATACAGGTGAAGCTTTGCTAGCTAGCCCTCCGCTTACCTCCAGCTGTGCGGCCCGGTTCCTAACAGACCACATACTGGCACTGGTCCACAGACTGGGGGTTGGGGACTCCTGGCTTAGAAGAACAACTACTTTCTTACCTTTTATGATTATATGTGTTAACTGGGTCTCAAGTGGACAGGGGTTTTAGTTTTTTGTTTTTTGTTTTTGTTTTTTGCCTCTTATGCTCGGGGATTCTCATTAGGCTGAAATTAGATGGTGGATTAACTATATGTCCGTGATGGCTTTATTACATGGCTAGAGCCTTGCCTGGGACAATCAGAAGGTTGGGCTCAGTTGGTACCCATTGGCCTCGCTTTCTTCTTACTTAGCATCAGGGCTTCTCTATCTCAATGTGGCCTCTCCAGCAAGGTAGCTCTGGACTCTCAAAGCACAAAAGTAAAAGCTGTCAGGCCTACTTAAGGGCTTAAACCTGAGACTGGCATTATGTTTGTTAAAGTGAATCACAGGGCTAATCCAGATTAGTGTAGGTAGGGATCACGTAAAGGTGTGAATCTGAGCAGTTTAATTCACTGGGGTCCATCTTTAGAGACTAACTATAGTAGTAACACCTTTTGGAGTAACCATTCTTCCTCTGAGAATCTAAAAACTATGTATTCTCTTCTTAGAACCATGCCTGTGAACCTGTATAAATGTATACACAATTCTAGTAAAATTGCATAGGATTTTTATTCATGGATTATCCTGCTTAAGTACCCCTAGTTTAACTCATAGTTTAGGAATTTACTAACTCCTAAGTTAGTGATTTAAATAGTAACTTTATTATTTTAAAATAGCTGCATAAAATTCTATTCGATGGTTATGTTAGTTTTTTAGAATGACCATTAGGGTGTTTCCTGGTGTTTGTTTTTATTTGTTGTTTTTTTATGCTATTCCAATAGCAGTAATTTCTACATAGCTTTTGTATATTTGTCTACTTCCTTACTATAAATTCCTGAAAATATATTTAATAACTCAGAAGGAATGGTTATTTTTAAGAATTTTGGTAGACATTGACTGATTATATCTTTTTTTTTCTTATTAAGAACTAAGTGTTTTTAAATTACAGTATTAGGTACATATGAAAAAAATGCATTATATATGTCATTTGTGAAACATAAAACTAAAATCCAATCCCTCGAACTTATCATCAGCTTAACACAAACATTAGTAATAGCCTTGTGTTTTACTCCTACTCTTTCCCAAGGACAACCAGAAGGTTTGGCTCGGTACTGAATTTTCTGTATCAATCCCTTGCTTAAAAAAAAAAAAAAAAAGTTTAATCATATATGTATTCATCTTAAACATCATATTTATTTTTATGATTCTTATTGAGCTATAGGAGCATGGTATTTTTTGGTATATATAGTGCTCTATGACTTGCTTCTTTCACTAAATATTATTTCCATAGTATTTGTTCATATAGTTGCTCTATACCTCTATTGATATTATTTTAAATTTTGTTTTATACTTCATTGCATGTCTGTATCCCAGAATTCTATTGTTTCTACTGCATTCATTAGCTAGAATTCTTCCAAAAAGAAAAATTTTTCCTCATCACCTATGTGGTTATTCAGAGGTACACTTTATACAGGTAAGGCAGAAAAGATGCTCAAATCTTTTTATTTATACATCTATTTTCAAAATAATGAACTGATGCCCAGGCAGTTTTCTAATATAGTCAATTAAGTTTTATATAATTCATTTTTAAATCTATATTTATTCATATGGGAAATTGTCAGTTTGTGGATTTTTATATATTTGATGCATTTTAGCTCTTTGCATCCATCATTATCTTTCTCCCTGAATGTAGAAGCTGTAATATTTAGAAATATTCTAAATATGGCTCCGTATTTAGATGTTATTAGGTACATTTACAGATTGACACTTTATCATTATAAAATATCCTCCTTGATCTCTAGATAATCCTGTTTTACTTTGTTTAACATTAATGTAGTCACATTGGTTTTCTTATGCTTAGTGCTTGTCTGATATGTAATTTTTCACTTATTTTACTTTTGGCTTGTCTTTATATTTAAGTGTGTTTCTTATAAACACACCAGGTTCTCCTCTTTAAAGATTAATCCACATTGATAATCTGAGCCTTTTACATAGAGTGTGTATTAGTCCATTTACATTTAATATAATTACCGATGTATAATTTTTGTTTTCTATTTGTTCTTTTTCTTTCTCCTCTATTAATATTTTTTTATACTTCAATGTATCATTTTTTGTGGTAGTTCTAGAGATTATAATATGCACCATTAATCATAGTTTACTTTAAATTAATAATATATTACTTCACAAACAACATAAGATCTTTTTAACAGTAGAGCTCTTGGCATATATTTTAAAGTCCATATTATATTATAAACCCCACAATGAATCATAATTATTTTGCTTTAAAGTCAGTCCATTATCTTTTAACAAGGTGACACACGTGTTTGTGCAAACACACACATGCACACTTAATGGCTTTTAAACTTTTAAAAACTTTACCTAACTAGTTCTTCTTTCTGATATTCTTTATTCCTAATACCAGGCTTCTTCTGGTAGTATTGCCCTTTAGCCTAAAGAATGCCTTTTAGTATTGTTACAGTTCAGATCTGCTGATGATGAATCTTGTCTTTTATTTCTCCCTCTCCCCCTTGTCTCCCTCTCCCTCTTTCCACTTTTTTTCCTTTACATCCTGGCTGCCAGCTTATTGGTTCAGTATCTAGATTTTAGTTCCCACCCCTATCTTTCTATACCTCTGAGATCTTCCTCCATCTTGCTGTGCTTTGGAGGACTGCTGCCACTGAATTTAGGGAAGACACAATATGCCTCTGAGGGATTTATTTCTCTTAGCTCTGCTGCCTGTCTCCTGTTATTTGGCTGCTACTTGCACTAGGTGATAGATAGCTTTGTGCATCCAGGTTGGTGGGAAGAAGCTCTTTCCTGTTTTGTTCCCCACTTTCAGCATGCTGCTGCTTTGCACTTAGGGAGGACATGTGTGATTGAGGGTGTGGTGTCTTTCAGCTCTCCTGCCCTGCCCAGGTCTTTGGAGAACTTTATGAAGATCTGCAAGAAAGAGTCAGTGAATGGAATCAGACTTGCTCAGTAAACTGGGCTTCTCTGGATTCTAATTCATTATGTTAGCCCCGATGTGGTCATTTAAAGTTTGTTAAAGTTCAACTAGTGTCTTTTTAGCCTCCTTTATAGTATTTCTCTTTTTTCCACTCCTTCCAGGAAGATAAAAGTACCATTTACCTGTTCTCTCATAGGAAAGGCTTGTATCTTTTGGGAATTTAGTTCATTGAAATATCTGCATCGTCATCTCTCTGAGTTTTAAAAAACTTCTATCTGGCTTGTTGCTGTTAGGGTAGGAGTGACAGACTTCTTGTAAATTATTTAACTAGAAGTAGAAATCCAACGGATCAGTTTTGGTGGCTTATAGGACATATTATAGCATTTGGAATCATTATTCTTTTCGGGGTTTTTTTTTTTTTTTTTTTTTTTTTTGTAAAATCGTTCCATCTTTTGTCAATGTCAGCCCCTTTCATTTGGCTTCTGTGGTCTTTGACGTGACTGTCTTTGAGAGTGTCTTTGCTTTTAGATAGAACCAGATGTCTGAGACTCCCCTTGGACACTTCTTTACCAGACCCAGAACTAGCCATTTCTTCGAGGATCCCTTTTTCTTTTTTAACAGATAATGGTATGATTCTAACATGATAATCTAATTTAAGTATTTTCACTGAAAATTTTATGTTAGCCTCTAGGAAATAATAGTGTCACAGTTGCCTTTGTCACATAGAATTCACAGTCCCAGAAGAAAGTATTTTTATTGGAAATCAAAATGAAAGTTTATCCGACTGTTTTATAACCATATGCTTGTAGATTTTTAAATGAAATAATAGCTATGTGGGTTGTTAACTTGGGGTTTGTGGGCCCAATGGAATCTATACATGGATTTTCATGGAGAATTCCGTGAATTTCCTGAGACTATTTTATTTTAGGCAAAGATATAACTTTGTTTCCTCATGACCTAGGAGAAATAAGGAAGCACAATATTAGGTAACTCTGAGTAAGATTTTAAATAAAATTCTTGGCTAAAATAAAAAGTTAGAAAGAATATAAGTGAGTGTACTTCCTTCTTTTACTAGCATGATTTTTTAATAATAGTGTCAAATGGAAATCTTGAGAAGTTCTAAATTTTGTCTTTTTGCTGTTGCTACTTGTCTCATTTGAGGTGGCCTATTTATTTTGCTTTTTCCTACTTTTATATGCTTATATGCTAGTTCTTCGAGTTGTGGTAAGATCACTTTGGGATCGTTTTTCCATTGTTATTCTTTAAATTCTACTCTGATATAGATAAATGAATATCATTACCATTTCACCCTTTCACCTTCAGAACTCTTGTGTTTTTCTTTAATCTCAGAACGACCCTCGACACTGTGTTGAGTAGAGAAAGGGATAAGCAATGACTGGTGAGCAGATTTAAAACTTTTTCCCATCATACTCCATGAAGCCTCTAAATATTGAATGTTGTTTTTAATCTCTGCATACAGCTTTAAAACTGATGAAATGATTTATGTTGCCTCTCTTTTGTACAGAGGAATTTATTGAGAAATCATATCAACTCCTTTTTTAGTTTTTAAAAAGGCCCTGGCCATTCAAATCACTCCCATAAATCCCTTCTAAATTTTGTCATTAAGAAAGTTATTAATTAAATGTTTAATTTACATGGCTGGCTTATTGGTTACAGGTTAAATTGTGGTATAGTGTGACCGTCTTGCTTATGTCCTTTTGTTTGTGGGTTTTATGCTTTATGTATATAATCAATATGTATACTGAAATATTTATTTTATGTTACATTACATCCACATTATTGTAAATGTTTATAACTGCATCTTGGCTTTTTTTTTTTAACTTATAAAATGCACACTATCATCTTGATGCAAGATGAAATCTCTAATTGTAGTATTATTCCTTTGGGACCCGCATAGTGACTATTCTAGGATGTTGTGGTTAAATATGAGGCTATCCTTGGTGCCCTAATTAGAGTGTTGTAAGTCCTAAGTGTTAGTACCTGCTACTTATCTGCAGGTAATTATTACTTTGATTTCGACCATGGATTCAGGATTTTGAAGCTTTTGAGTTTCCTTTGCCTCTACCTCCTTTACTTGTATAATGACATTAGCCCGATTTCTGCAGTGGTGGACATCATGGAACAAGCATGTTATCTTGGAGTTACAAGACTTGGATCTTAGACTCTCAGTTCTTCCAATGCACTTTTCTTATGTCAAATATAGATGACAATACCTTTCTTACATGTTAATTGTAAAGTTTTAATGATATGATATTTGTGAAAGCCTCAGATGTATAGTAGTTACTCCATTAATGGTAAATAAATGAGTCGAGGACTTTTTCTCTTTCTCCTTAAAAAACTACATTCTTTTAACTGAACTTAATATCAATATGCTATTTAATTAGTTAATAGCTTCTTTAAAAGATTTTTTTTCTTAAGTGTTCTGTCCATTGCAAACAATTAAATTTTAACTAAAATGTTATTGAAGTTTTTAAAGTATCTTCAGCTATATAAAACCTTGTTCTGTAAGGAATTTAAAGCGATTTAAGTCATTTTTTTCTGGTGAGGAAACTGAGGCACAGAGATCTTAAGTGATCCATTTCAGCTTCCACAGAACCTAGTTCTCCTCACTTGTAGTTTCTTTGCCTAATGGAACAGGAATCCCAGTAGAAAATGTACAAGAGCATCAACGGAATATTACCGACAGGCTGTTTCTTTTATGGCTACTGCCCTAATAAACTTTTCAAGTGTAGATAAGTCTAGTGCTTACATATGTAGTATGTTTCCCAGACAAATGCCATAATAGTGATAGAATTTTAGGGGATCCGTCATAGCTATAAGAGTACCAGTGCTACTATGCGTGGTTGCCTCTGATTTTTTTCATTCCTAGGCCCATTTGTACCTGGTGCCCTAATTAGAGTGTTGTATTATAGATAACTAAGTTGTGAAAATTTAGAGCAGAAAGCAAGATCCTATCTCATCATCTGTATTCATTCTCAAAGTGAACATTGAATAAATCCCTACATTAGATGTGGCTTTGACAAAAAGAGGGGCAAGGGAAGGGAGTAGCTCAAGTGGGAGGGGCATTTCTATGTTCTTAATCACACGCCCTCTAACGCGATAGATTGGATAAAGGATTTCAACTACTCATTTTTATTGAAGCTTTTTCTGTTATTCGTGTGTTTTAGTTGTTTTGAAATAGGTCTGAATTTATGTAAGTATTTGCATTCACAAAACTGGACTCTTCCCATTTATGCAGCAACTTCTTGTTTAGACAGTTGAATCTTTTGTGGTTTAGTTATAACTTCTCAATAAAATTAATAATGAAAATAACTAGTAAAAATCAAGTACTTATGTAGTTTATGTAGCATATGATTAGCCCTGTGTTCTAGATATTTTCCTATGTTTAATTGTAACCATTCTAGTGTATTTGTCTACATATTAAATAATTATGAAATGCTAAATCATATGTTAGGCACATCCTGGTTTGTAAGAGAGAAAATCTCTAAGAAATAATTATAAAATTTGGTATTTATTATTCATCTAGAAAAAAAATTGGAAAGGCCTGAGTTGTTTTTGATAGATTATGATAATACCCAAAATTTGCTGATGAGTTACGAGTTGGAGAGAACTGACTATCGGGGAAACACTAACTGTGTGTTGGTGACTGCGTCCTTTGGAATTGACTGGATTAGACACCTCCACTACTTGTTCTACCTTTTTATAATGCCCTTATGTTTTCTTCTTGAATATAATAAGTTCCAGGTTTGATAACCATGGGGACACTCCGAAGACTGAAATCATGTGTGTTCTATCACTTTTAAGGCAGCCCTCTCTTTAATTTCACAAGACAGGCTTGAAAACCAGAAGTAACCCAACTCCAAAATTGGCAGTAAATCCTCCGACAGGGAAAAGGTGACGTACTGTGTAATAAATTCCTTTGTTGAAAAAGAGATGTTGCAATACTGGAAACTGAAGTACCAAATGTTTCCTTTTAAATTTGGAAAGGCCTTTCCTCATTACTTATCTGTCCCTGTGGACTTCTAACGGGATGTGTTGAAAGATTTTTCAGATGCCCACTAGCCGCAGTGAGAGTGAATGGCAGCATTTATAAGATGACATAAATACTTCAAAATCATCAGTAATCCTTGGAGATGTGTGGTGTGCCAGTGGTACTGAATATGAGCTTTTGTTCCTGCTGATCCTGTACTCTTGTACGCAGGCTGCCTGGGAATGTGGGTTATGTCTCTCCTGTGAATGCAACTTCACTTTTCCCCCTCTGGAGGCTCTTTGTACCAGAACTGAGGTTAGAGTGGTTGGAAGAAATAAAGTCTCCCAAAGGAATGAAAGATTTGTGAGATTAGGAGTCATACTTAAAAATCCTAATCTTGTTTTGAGGTCTGGTGGAGGAATTATATCATAATCCTCTACCATATAAACACTACATTAAAATCCTGCATTTGAACACTACATTAAAAACTTGACACGTAGGGGCCTTTTAATTTTCATTTTGTAATAATTTGGCTCAAAGCACCACTGCTCCCATCCCTAAATGAACAATGATAAAAAAAGATTAAAAATTATCTTGAATGCAAAGAAGTTATATCTTAAATGTCAGCTAAGAATTGGTAAATTGTCATGTTTCTCTATCCTTATTGCAAATGCTTTTCTGGTTGTTACTTACTTTGTGGAACTAAAACATGATTTGACAATATATTATTGCGCTATAAATTTATAAATTTTAATTATCTTAATTTGAAGAATGCATACGTCGCTAGAGTTGAAGTGAAAATACTAAATGTGTGATGAAGGTCAAATGAAATAAAACATCTGTAGCAGTAGTTCATGTTCACTCTTACTAACTTATGAACTCAGATATAGGGAAGTGAAGTGTATGAGACCAAACCCCATTGGATACCCTGCCTTGCCTTTTACTATTGTGCCTTAGGAGAAAGTATCATGAATGCAGGAAGGTAACACTGAAGTCAGGCAATATACTTGTTGGGGAAAAAGATGATATTTATTAAAGAAGTTGGGGAAAGCAACAGAAGGAATAAATAACTAACAAACAAAATTCATGCATAATCTGTAATCCCTGGATAACCACAGTTAAAATGTTTCCTGCCAGACTAACAGAAATCTTTGTTATTTTATTTGTTTTGTTTTGATAATAAAAGGTTTACTTAGGTGGTCATTTTGACCTTGTGTGAAGGCTCAGCTTGCTTTGAAGAAGTAGCTGTTAGAATTGGAAATCAAAGACTAAACTCCTTTTTAAAAACTCTTTTTAACTCTTTTTTTAACTCCTTTTAACACTTTCTTAGTCTCAGGCTAGCTGGTAGGAATCACACTGTCCTAATAGAAGGAAAATAAAGATAATAAGATGACGAGGGAAAAATGGTAGAAAGTGATTTCCTTAAAGTCATTATTATCCTTGTTGTAGTATTTATTGTTTAGTAACTCCACGCTAAATATTTTATGTGCATTGTCTCATTTTGTCCTCACAACTCTGTGAGGTAATTGCTACTCCCATTCCCCATTTTACCGCTGAAGAAATTGAGACTTAAAGAGTTCTAGAATCACTCAGCTAGATTCAAACACAAGTTTGAAGAATAGAGAATACTAACCTCTACTCTGCAGGCCCTGTGTGCATGCGCACGTGGGTGTGTGCATGCATGTGAACAAACGTGAGAGATGGAGGGAGAGAGAGAGAAAGAGGAGGAGAAGGAGAGAGAAGGAAAGCAGTTCTCTTCTTAACAAGACCCTGCTACTTGGCCCAGAAATCTTAGATTTCTCTTCTAGGAAAGACATACAAGCTCTTTTGTAATGTAGGCCATTGTGTTTACCACGGAAATGATGGCACTGTTGGAAACATCTAGATGAGGGGAAAATATAGATACTCTATTAACTTTTCTAGCTTCCTTGGAGTTTTTCCAACTACTTCTGCATTCTAAATAAACCTCCTGAAATGGTTTCATGTGGTTGAGGGAAGTGGTCATTCTTGACATGGATAAAAAGCATTCTTAAATTTGTCAGACTCCATTTTTCAGACATCACAAAGGATTTATTTTAATCAAATTACTATCATTTGTTCAAACAAATTAAAAAGAAATTTGACTGATGGTAGCAATTAAAGATATTATAGATTTTTTAGAATAATTCAGTTAAAATAAATGTTCTCAGATCAAATGATCTTTTTCATTTGTTGCTGTAAATGTTGTCTGATAAATGCACCTATATGAATTTAGCAGAAACCATATTAGACTCAACATAAAGTTGTCTTCTTTCAATATAAAGTTTTTTGAGCCATTTTCTTTCACCAGCAAATAGCTCCCTCTATATATTTAGAATTCATTTGGCCCCAAATTTCCATCAACAGATGGATGGATGAGCCTTGAGGACATTATGCTAAGTGGAATAAGTCGATCACAAAAGGCCAAGAGTGTATGATTTCACTTATATGAGGTATCTAGAATAGTGCAATTCATAGAGAATGAAAGCAGAATGGTGGTTGCCAGGACTAGGGGGAGGGGGAAGTGGAGTTGTTATTTAATAGGTAAAGAGTTTCAGTTTGGGAAGATGAAAAGTTTATGGAGACAGTAGTGATGGTTGCATAATAGTTTAAAGGTACTCAATGCCATTGGATTATACATTTAAAATAATGGTTAAATTTTGGTACATTTTGTGATACACACACACATATTCTAGCAAAAGAAAAAAGAAAAAAGACAGATGCATTTTGGCTTTAAAAAGAGATCTCAATAACTCAATAACTTAAACATATAAGTTATTTTAAGTCTCAGGTGACAAGAAGCCTAGGAGGAGCCTGGGGCTGATCAGGCTACCCAGCAATGTTATCTGGAACCTGGATCTGTCCCTTCTCTCCTACCTCCCTCAGAGTAGGAGTTCCTGATCATGCTTGTCACCCCATGGTCAAAAGATAGCTGCTGCACCTTGTTTAGCTGTGCACTTGCGGGCTTGGAAAGTTGGATTTAGTTAGATATGGCCGAGACATTTAATTAATTAATGCTCCTTGAATAACTATATACTCTGCCATTTTTCCGAGCCCTGCTGCAATTGCCTGGCCAATGAACTGGAGTGGAAATCATATGTGTCACTTCCAGGCTAAAGTTGTAAATGGGCCCTCAAGTGATCTTCTTGCTCTCCTACAAGGGATAGGAGGTATGGTGACAGATGAAAGAGCCTCTGTCAGCCTTGGTTTGTTCCTGAGTGACCGAATGGAGCACAGCACCCTGGTGACTCAGGTACAACTGATAACATTAATGAGAATTATATTTTTGTTAGTTTTTGTAGCCTAGTATAGTTGTTCTGACTGATAGTCCAGGGTGGGCATTTGCCAGACAAATTTGGTGAAGTGAGTGAAATATGGAGACTTTTAGGATTAAAAGAATGAATATAAATTGATGAAGCATGAAATTTTAGTTGGGTAAGGAAGGCAGTGAGAACCTAAGGGGACTGACGGATAATCGGAAAGCAACAGAATTAATGAGTGGTGGTTTTTGGTGAGGCAGAGGAAATGCTGAAATTGGATGCTAGAGAGAGGTCAGCTGGAAAGATAGGAGGGGTGGGATGTTTGCAATTGAGCCTGTGGAGGAGTTAATGTTACCGATAATGACATAGTCATAGAAACAAGTTTATGCAGTTGTGTGGATAACTTGAGGAGAGGATATCAGAGAATTTAGAAGCCAAGATATTGGGAGAATTATCTAGGGAAATATTAAAATCAGCAAGAATTATGACGAGGAGTAGTGTTGGGGAAAGTGGAAGCTGGAAACTAAAATCTCAAAGGAACAAGTTTGTCTTTATAATTTTTTGTAACTTATATTTATCCTCACTCTAGAATGGTAATTTCATTCTAGGTTGACAAGTTTTTTTCCATTTGTTTTTTTGCCATCTTTACATTAGTTTTCTTGGCCTCTGGTTGTTTGGCAATATATAACTTATCAGTTAAATTTTAATATTTCTTTGTAGATGTTTCTTCTTTTCTTTATGATTAGTTTTGAATATTTCTCATTGTCTTTGCCCATAGTATACTTAAGGATGGGTTTATTTTTATTCTTATTTGGAACTCTGCATCTTCATTTTAAGGATTTCCTTTAACTAAATTCTGGAAACTCCGTTCATTGCCTCTTCAAATATTAGTTCCTCTTTCCCCATTCTTTCTCTTCTCTCATTCAAAATGCCTATTAATACTTCGAATATTCTCATTTTACACTCCAGGCTTCTTAACTTCTCATCTTCATTCTGTCATTCTAGGCGACTTTTTAGTTTTCCACGGATGTAACTTTTAGTCCTCTCACTTGAGCTTCATTTAATTTTCAGTTTGTTACATGCATTGTTTTAAATGTTTTTTAATTTAAAAAGTTTTTTTTTGGTTCCTCAAAAAAACTACACACCTCTCCTTGACCCCTGCTCCCAGATTGTTTTTTAAAATTATGATCTCCTTTCCTTTTTATCTTTGTACTATAGATTGTTCTATTACAAGAGTAGTAAAACTGTGGGTCACATCTGGCCCAAGCCTATGTTTGTACAACCCATGAACTAAGAATGATTTTTAAATTTTTAAAAGGTATTACAAAAATAAATGAAGAATATTTGACAGGGATCAAGTGTAGCCTGCAAAGCCTAAAATATGTACTTTTTTTTTAACTTTTTTTTTTTTTAACAGAAAAAGTTTGTCAACCTTTATTCTATTGTCGCCACTTCTTGGTTTGATAATCCTTCTGGTTTTTGCATCTACTCATTCTGCTTTATGAGTGAATGTGTATGTGTATGTGTATGTGTGTGTATGGCTTATAATTTTTTATTGTGCATTCATCTTTAGTGTGGGTCATGAAAGGTTAGGATCCCCACAAAAGAGGAACTATGTTGTAATTCTGAGGTCTTTGGGTATGGTGCATACTGCAATCTCTGCAATAGGAACCATACTGGGAAAGAGTCAGCAGAGACTGAGCTAAGGGTTGGGATTAACTGATTACTTGGCCATGGAGACTTGGTCTCAGCAGCCAGGAGGAATGTCCAGGGTTTCTGCTAAGTCCAGGATTCTCATCTAAATCCCTAAGGTTGGTCTGCAGAACACATTATCAGGGCACTGGCATCTGGACTGGCCAGAATGACAGTTGATTGAGTATTTAGTAACCAAGCAGGGGTCTAACAACTTTGGGGAAATCTGACAACATGTAACAGCACCCCTGCCAGCTGCTGTGTACTTTAGATGTAGCATGAAGCAGATATTCAATAACGATCTAGTGAGTGAATGGATAAAGAAATGAAAATCAAGTTCACACTTTGGGTACTGGTAAGTATAAGGGGGGCTAGACTACTAACCAGATAGGAAGAATGGAGAGATACCTCTAGTAGTTGTTTTGCTGATTCCCTTTAAGTTTTCTACATAAACAACTATATCATCTGCAAATCAAGGCATTTTTACTCCCTTTCTGATCTTTATGCCTTTTGTTTCTTTTTCTTGCCTTATTACAATGACTGGAACCTCTAGTATATTGCTGAATAACAGTGATAAAAGCAGACATCATTGCCTTGTTCCTGATCTTAGGGAGAACAATTCAGTGTTTAACAATTAAGTTTGATGTTAATCGTAGGTTTTTTGTTGATGCACTTTATATCTGGGGACTGATAATTAAATTCGGAGGCTTGATCAGATTCAGGTTTAATTTTTTTCAGTGGGAGTCAAGACTCCAAATATGTAATTTTATCAAGAGATATGTGATACATGGTTGTATCTTTTTGTAATATTAACATCCATTGATGATTGTCACCTATTTCAATTATTAAATTATAGGTTACAAATGGTAATTTTCTGATCCTGTTAATTTCCTCTTTATTTATTAGCTGGGATAATTCTATGGAGAGAATTTTTCTTCATAAACTTTTTGGTTACCCTGCTATATAGTTCTATAGGAACAGAGAAATCCTTCATGATTTTTTTCCCCATTTATCAGTTTTCAGAATAGTGACTTGTCTCATATCATCCTCCAAAGGTAAAAAAACGCTTTTTAAAATGTAAGTTGTGAATTCATTATATGTTTCAATCCATTCAATTGTCATTTTTATTGATGCTGTATAATTGTGTGCTCTTCTAAGTTCTTTTAGATCTTGGTATTTAACTTTTCCTCAAGGTTTGTTGTTAGGTCTTTATTCTATGTATAATCCATGTTTTCTGCCAAGATCGGAGAACATAAATATAGTCTTACTTGCATGAATAAGGACAAAAGGAGAATATAATGAAAAGCTTTTTTCTAATATCTGCGAATAAAGAATGGAACTGTTTGCCTTTGAATTACACTTCAGTTACATGGCATCATATTCTAAGAAACTGTGGAATTTTGTGGGTAAAACCACAAACTTTTCTTTGATTGGAACCTGCAGGAGAACAAGCTTTTGGTGTCAAGGCTCTTATGTTAGAGGTGATATATGTCAGAATAGAAGTCATAATTTAAAAAGTTTCTTGGTAAAAATCAATCATTGGAAAACCTTGCATATTCCTGTGTAACAACATAGGAAAAAGTCTCTCTGACATATATTGTGTATTTTGATGTAATGTTAACTTTATGTGGTTTAGCTGTTTGACTTGAGGTGTGTGTATGTAACCTTTTGAACACTCATTTAGCTTATAATATGTCAATTTCCTAACAATTATTATTGTTCTAAAGTATAACATTTCACTGTTCAACATCAAATATGTATACAAAGGGAATTAAAATTTATGGAGTTTCATGAGCTTAAAACAATGTCTCTACATAGTAAATGTCAAAAATGCTTTTTTTTCAATTAGCTTTATTGTCATTTCCCCCTGATTATAAAAATGATATTGCAAAAATTTAACAAACTAAGGATCACCATAATTGTGCCTATAAAGTTATACGTTAAATTACATATCTAGATCTTCCTCTAAGTATAGATATATTTAGATCTTGAAGTGTATTTATATTTACACTTTACCAAAAAGTACAGGGGAATTCTTTCAGGAAAAATGGCAGATGATTTTTTAAAAACTTTGATATTTTTCGAATGGTTGTATTTGGGGCATCGAGCATATATTGTATATGTACACTTAATGTACACATATGTGTATATGCATATATGCATGAATATATAGAGAGAGGAGAAGAGGAGGAGGGAGGAAGGGAGAGAAGTCTACATATGAAGCGAAAATTTCTAAAGTGAAAGGTACCAACATGGTGTAACAATTACAGATAATGTTTTTAAGTGAATTTTGTTGTTAGTGCCTAATGTCTATTATAGTACGTACTAGCTAAATGGAGAACTGTGCGTCATAGCAGTTTGTGCTGGTTAAATTTCATGAATTTAAGAATTTTAAGGCATTATTTGAAAGAGGTTATTTCATTTAATAATCTTAGTCCATATTCTTTGTGATTGCTAATAACCTCCCTTCACATGTGTGTGTATGTGTGCACGTAAAATAATGACATGAAAAAAAGTTACTTTGTCCCTGGTCCTGTTGGGGAATCTGAGTGGATCTGGAGATGATTCTTATTTTACTGTGTTTTTTCATTTGTTTTGTTGTGTGTGTTTTGTTTGTTTGTTTGTTTTTGTTTTTGTTTTTTTGGCTATACTTTATAGTCTCAGTAAGTGCTCAGACTATACCCTATACTTTTATATGAATTAATGGAGGACTTGATTTTCTAATGAACTAGCAGAACACCTTTGGCAGTTTTCTTTCTTTCTTTCTTTCTTTCTTTTAAGAGATGGGAAGCAGAAGTTCATTTGAGGGAGAAATCATTTTGAATGGAAAATGTTTTTAAAAAGATACCTTATAAAGGTCTTTTATATTTACCATTCTCATTTGGGTAAGATGACATTGTCATTTTAATAGTGAAATTGATTTTTTATATAAAAAGCATCCCAAGCAGCATTTGCTGTTTTAAAAAATGCTTACTCCTCCAGTGTTTGTCAAAGTAGCTTCTTCATATTTTTTACTTAAGAAAAAAATGAAAAGAAAAAAACCCCAAAAATTTCTTCAGAAATGTTTTATTTAAATTTACTAGCTTATAAATTAAATTTCCTTTGTCTACATTTTTGCAAGCAGTTTCTACTTTTAACAAGTAGAGACCGTAATAAAATTCTAGGCAGTGCTCATCATCACCATGCCTACCTTTTCTTAGTGTGTCCGAACAGTACAAATTCACCTCAGGGTGTTAGAATGTGCTCTTTCTTTAGAAGGACAGAGAGTATTCACCCCTGAAAGCAATGTAAAGTACTATAAGAAGGTGAGAAAGGTGCTATTTTATTAAGTCCACTTTATAGCTGTTGATGTATAATAGACATTTCGCTGAAAAGTGAATTGGGAGACATTCAGATGCGCTCTGGCTGGCTAGATTTTCCCATGCTCCCAGGTGTGTGAGGTGCCAAAGGGAAATGGGAGACAAAGGCAATTGAATGTAAACAAATAAATTATAAAACAGAGTTTCTTGTAGTTATTCAACCATAGAAATGAGACAGAACCCTAAGAGACTTTTAGGTAGGGAATCTAAATTCCTATATTATGTAAATCATTTCTGTGAAAAAGGGTTTTCTTTCATTTTATTTTTTGTTTCCTTTCTCGATTAGACAGTCATGTGTTTCTTTAGTTTCTATCAAATCTCATTATTAAAATTACTAGATTGCTCCTACGAATCATTTCATTCATCACTGAATTATTCTCCAGCACAACTACTTCTTAGCTGTGCATAAGGGTGTTTTTATGCTCATAAGACAAGCAGAATATTTAGTACTACTTTTTCTCAACCATTTTTTGGTTTTCTTGAATTTCTAGGCTGTGGGGAGCATCTTGTACGCACCATACTGGCTAGAGAATGTTCACACGCTTTACAAGCTGAAGATGCTCATCAAGCTCTGTTGGAGACTATGCAAAACAAGTTTATCAGTAAGTATAATATTAAGAAAATTGCATCCTTCTAAATATAGATTGCTTCACTGAGCTGTGTGCTCCGTGAGTCAGGTACCACATTTGTATCACTAGACCGAGGTCCAGGGCCTAGCGTAGACTTAGGCCCTCATTAATATTGGTCGTGAAAAGAATTCCATCACGGTAGCTACTACAGCATGAAATTTGCATGTAACTAATCTAATGCCCAAAATATGAGGCTTTGTCTAAGATTCGAGCGATAAACATTAGAATAAAATTTTACTAAAACAAAATTCAAGGGACAACTCCCTTTAAAAGTTTTTAAGTACAATTTGACTCTTTTTTTTTTTTAAGAGTCAGTGTTTTTAAATTTAATATTCATGAATCCAGTACTGTCATGTACAGTTGTATAGAGTTGAATTGAAATCCTGCTAGACTTTCATTTGCCAAGCCATTAAAGGGTTAAAACTATTTGACAGTCTGATTTTCCCATCATTTAACATTAAGCTTACCACCATGCAAAGAAATATAAAGCATAGTTAAATATAAGTTAGGGTAATTAGCTATGAACATATAAGTTAGAGAAAAAATATCACAGGGTTAATCTGGGGATGTATGTCCACTTAGAGAATTAAGACAACAGGATATAATAAGGTGCTAATTATGTGATGAGGACAATACAGACAACTGTGTAGGAAGAAGTCATCCCAAAAGGACTGATGGAAGATGGGGTCTTAAAACTGGCCCTAGGAGGCTCTGGGATTAGTGGGGAGAGGGGAAAGAGAGGAACATGAACACAGGCCTGACAATGAGATTAGGCATAGTGAGGGCTAGACACCTGCATAACTCTTACCTGGAGGGATGTGTTCCCGATGTGGGGGAGGGCTGGATTGGCCAGGTGAGGCCAGGTCACAGGGGGCCTTAAAATCTCAGTGTGGGTCATATTTGATGTGATATAAAGGAGAAAACTTTTATTCTTAAGTTGACAAATAAAATGGTGTTTTAGGGGAGGGTTATAGAGTAGAGCTAAAGTTGTCCAAGACCATCTTTATAGGAGAGAGACATTAAGGGCTGAGAATGGTCCAGGGGATAGAGAGGAAATCTTGGTTCGAGGGAGGTATCAGTGGAGAAAGTAGAAATATCAGTAGACTTCAATTTTGAGATTAGGAAGATGTAGCCCTCTAGGTCCATTTAGGAGATAGAAACCATACATTAGGTTAACCAAGGAAAATTTAATATGAAGAGGTGTTAACTTTGATGAAAGAGTTTGACGTAGGGAAACTGTATGTGGTAATGTGGTACTCTAGAACTGAGAGAAAGGGTTCAAGGAAGGACATACTTGGAAGGAGCTCATACTGTGTTGGAGAAGGTGTAGTGTGGCCACCTCACAGTAGAGAGTTCACTAGTTTGGCCAGGCTGGGACTGGTCTGGAGGTGCTGGGAGAACAATAGGCCATACTCTGGATACAGGGAGCAGATAATCAGTACTTTGTGGCTGAGTGTGCAGTGGGAGATTGGTACTGGCGGGGGCAGAGGACACAGAGGTCTTCAGAGCACATAGGCCACAGAGGGCTTGCAGAAGGACTGACTGCTTGGTATTTGACACATGGGGCTGCATGCAGACAGTGCAGGGCTTTGTCAAGGTAGTCCTCACAGGCGGTGGTGTGTAGCCACTGGGAGCCTCTGGTTTCTATGTTGAGAGGGCTGTTATCAGGTTATTGTCAAGCCCAGACTGCAAGGTCACAGATGGACTGAATTCTGGGTCTGGGTCTGGGTCTGGGGCAGACTACCAAATATCTTCACACCACACTGCCTCTCCTCCCCAGCACATGCTGGAAATTTCAGGAAGAGTGCCTATTTTTAACTCTGTTCATGTTCTCTAACTCATTTTAATGCCCAACTCTTTCTTTGCCTTCATTTTGCTAGTGCCCTCCATATAAACCTAGTCTCTTGTTACATGGCACTTTAAATTTGTTTCCCCTTCCATCTCTACTGAGTGGTATCTAGATTCCAGGGAGCTTCCGTGTCACTGCAGGAGGGACCATCTGATTTATGGTTATCCTCTTCCCACTGTTGGTTTCTACTGAGATGGGACTTGCCCTTCACCTACCTGTGAGTTTGTGGCCTCTGTTGTTGTTGAATTCATTATGGTGTTCATGGTCTTATTGTAGCCTCTGACTTCCTCAGTACTGATAGCACATGCTAGTGGCATCAAGTGATCTGAAAACTTGGAATAACCAGTGGGACTGTCAAGTCCTCATGGCCCAAGCATATCAAGTTACTATTTCTACTTTACTCTTACTGGCCTAAGGGTAGCATAGGAATGGAGGATTTCCCTACCTGGCTTTCTGTCTCTAGGTCTCATCTATTCTTGATCCTCCAAATCTTGCTAGGGCTTTTTTCTTGTCTCTTCTTTTTGTTCTACCCCCACCAACATGGGAAGAGGGACAGAAACACATTTAAATGGTCATTTTTTTTTCTTCCAGTTTCTCCACAAATGTCCAGGTGTCCAATCTCACCTCTACCTCAGCCCTTTGTTTAGGGTACTGGTGGAAACCTGGCTAAGCAAGGGTTGCTCCAAACTATTTATTTCACCATTTAGGCTTATTTCTCAAACACATTTTATTCCAAAGCTCTCTCCTTACAATTTTCAAAAGTCCACTTAGAAGCTCAGCTAGATAAGCACACAAATGATGGGATAAGTGAAGATTTCATGGATGGGGATAAAAGAGTGAATTTCACTATTGTTCAAGCCTTTAATACGTATCATACCCTGTTAGGAAATGTTTTTAGGGAAGAGAAAGAATGAAAAACAAATTATGGGAAAGAAAGAACTGGATTTAATCTGAAGGAAGAACAAAGAAAATTTTCAAAATAAAGTGATTTTGTACAGGTGCTTTCTTACAGTTATTTGAACTGAGGTTATGAAAACATAAATAATGGTGCTAACTATATGCATGTTAATAAGAATTGCCCAATGGCAAAATGTGAACTGAGAAAGAAGTTAGATACAAAACTTTAAGGTCTACCTCTAGTGATTTTCCAGAAAAAAGTTGATTACATTCACATTACTACATCCCCAAATATATCAGAATCAGACTTGTTATTGTTCTTTTAACAATGACCATTAATAAGTACAGTTTTTAAGGAAAACCAAATTTTTGGCCTTAATTGCATGTCATTTATATAATTTGTTATTAGTTGTACAGCTATATAGATGCATTCTAGGAACATTAGGGAAGGAATGGTAAGATACTCACTAGGAGTTAAATTTCTGGGAACCCTGTGGTGGGTGGATAATCATGTCACATTAACTTTCCGTTTGTTGTGAATGACCTGAACCACTGTACTGAATCTAAAACAACGGATTGATTCACTAGCTAGCTCTACGTCTCCAGACTTGGGTCCATGCTGAGAAGTTCCTGAACACCACTTCTTTTTCTTCTATTGCTTTATTGTACTTTCCTCTTTAAAACTACTCAGAGAGTTGGGCTGCAGTATTTCATTTGCCACTAGATCTTATTACGTAATGCACAGTGAACCCCAACTGAAATATTCCAGACTCATGGAAAGGAGTGAGAAACTTCAGAGCTCATCTTCTTACCTGCTCATTTAATAGTTAAAGAAACTCAGTTTATAAGAGCCCAGTGACTTGTCAAAAGTCACCTGCTTGGACAGTGGATGTTGGTTCTGCAAGATCACAAGATCACATTGCCTTTTTTTTTTTTTTTTTTTTTTTTTTTTAAGTAAAATGGATATGAAGTACAGAAAAACAATGTCCTGGGACTTAGGACACCTAGGTTCTATTCTCTACTCTATGTCTGACTTACTGAATGTAGCAAGTTACTTAAGCTATTTTTTTTAAAAACAACAAAAACCCCACCAAAAAAAAACAAAAAAATAAGAACATTAAAAAGAGACAGTTCTAAATTCCTTCACCATGCTAAGTTTTAAGAATTCTGTACTGGATCCAACCATGTTTAATCAGGTAATGTGGAAACGGGACTAGAAAATAAAGATTTTCAGGAATCACTTGAGAAATTTCAGGAACCACAGATGATATTTACAATGTAGTTAGAATGAAAGAAATTGAATTTACCAGAGACCTAGACCAGGAATGAGAAGGTTGTGTTGTTGCCTCTTTTAATGCACTGTCAGTGAAATCAGTTGTTTGCTTCAGGATAAGTCTCTTTGTTTTCAAATTCTCATGTGAGAAATGAGGGGGCAGATCTAGATGGTCCTTAAAATCCCTTCTAGCTCCAAAGTTCTATTTGATCCTTGGTTTAATCCACACTCCAATTTTAACTATTTGTATTGTACAGTTGTAAATCATATTAGTCCTTAATTGAAATTATAAATTAAAACTGTTAATGTTGGATCCCAAGTTCCTATTTGAAGTGATCTGATGGAAATCCTTTCTGGCAATGACTGCAGTAAATTATCAACCACTTTTGGTTTTATGGAAAGATTTATGGAAAGGATATTCTTCCTTTCTTCTTTCTTTGTTTATTTTTAAAAAGATTTGCTTGAATAATATATCTAGAGTATTTCATTGCAATATATGCACGGAAAGATTTTATAAAATAATCAAGACCGATACCATCTTTCCATTTACTCTAAGTCCCATTTCTCTTGCCAGATAGAACCACTGCTGACAATTTGGTGTATGTTTTTACAGTTTTATTTTTTTCTCTCTTTCACTCTTTCTCTTGCTCACTCTTGCTTGTGTGTGGGCACCCTTCTGTCATCATTTTAAATAATTATAGAGAAGAGATTTCTAATACATTGTTTTGCAACAGACTTTTCATTTAATGTGTCTTGGCACTCTTAGTATGTCAGTAAATATAAATCTATAGCTGGATATTCTGTGCTTTCATAATATTTTCATGCCCCTACTGAGAAAGATTCAATTTGTCTTTAATTTTTGTGTATATCATTTTACCATGTGTGAATACCTATTTCTTTATACTCAAATTTAGCATTTTGATACTGTTTTCTCTTCTTTTGTAGCATATCACTTATACTTCTTTTTAAAAACATTTTTAGTGGTTGCCCTAGAGTTTGCAATATACATTTACAATACTATACTACTTCATGGGCAGTGCAAGTACCTTATAATAAAATATTATTATGTCATTCATTCTTGCATGATATCTACTTTTTCTCTTAGAGACCTTAGCATGTTAATCATGCATACATCAGCATACATACACACACACATACACATAATATCAGATACATTGTTGGTATTATGATTTTGAACAATTTGTTATCTGATCAGTTAAAAATAAAAATAAAAGTTTATTTAACTTCACTTATTCCTTCTGTATTGCTCTTCCTTAATGGAGGTCTGAGCTCTGGCTTATACCACTTTCCTTCTCTCTGAAGAATTTCTTCTACATTTCTTGCAAGGCGGGTCTACTGGCAACAAATACTCACAATGTTTGTCTGAAAAGGTCATTATTTCTTCTTCGCTTTTTAAAAAAATATATATATATTTATTTAAATTAGTTTCAAGTATACAGTACATTGGTTAGACATATATATAATTCATAAAACGATCCCCTTAATTGCTCCCTCCCTCCCCTGGCCCTCCACCTAGCCATCATATTAATGCTAACTGCTTTTCTTCTGCATGTTACCCTCCCTGTGACCCACTATCAACTACTAATTTGTACTTCTTTAACTTTTCACCCCATTCTCCCAGTCCCCCGCCCCCCATCCGTCACCAAATTGCCCACTATGTTTTTGAGTCTATTTTTGATTAGTTCTTTTTGTTTCTTAGATTCTGTAGCCTAAAAAATATTCACTTTTGAAAGATGATTTTTTTAGGCTACAGAATTCAAGTTCGATGGTTTTTTTCTCTTGACACTAAATATTTCACTTCACTCTCTTCTTGCTTCCATGATTTCTGAGATGTCATTCTCATCCCACTCCTCTGGTAAGGTATTTTTTCCTCTGGCTTATTTCAATATTTCTTTCTTTGTTTTTGATTTTCCGCACTTTGAATATGATTTGCCTAGGTGCAGTTTTGGGGCATTTATCTTGCTTAGTGTTCTCTGAGCTTCCTAGATCTGTGGTTTGATATCTGACATTAATTTGCAGGAACTTTCAGTCGTTATTGCAAGTCTCTTTTTTCCTTGATTTTTCAGTTTTAGAAGTTTCTATTGAGATGTGAAACTCATAATTTTTTTTCTCAGCCATGTTCAGTCTAATAATGAGCACATCAAGGACATTCTTTACTTCTGCTACAGTGTTTTTGGTCTCTAGCATTTCTTTTTAATTCTTTTTTGGAATTCCCATCCCTCTGCTTATATATCCATCTGTTCTTGCATGATATCTACTTTTTCTCTTAGAGACCTTAGCATGTTAATCATAATTGTTTTAAATTTTCTGTCAGATAGTTCCAACATACCTGTCGTATCTTAATCCGGTTCTGATGCTTACTCTTTCTCTTCAAACTTTGCTTTTTGCCTTTTAGTATACTTTGTAATTTTTTTCTTGATAGCTTCACATGATGTACTAGGTAAAAGGAACTGAGGTATGTAGGTCTTTAGTAATATAGTAGTAAGATGCAGGGAGGGGGAAACATTTCATAGTTCTATGATTAGGTCTCAAATTTTTAGTAAGCTTATATGTCTGAGCTGTGAATTTCACAAGTACCTCTTAGTTTTGCACTCTGTCCTCTTCCTACATGTGGAAGGTTAGAGCTGGCTGGAGTTGAGTATTTTCTGGTGAGGTTAAGCTCTGATAGAGTAGTTTCTCTTGAGGGTAGGCCTTATTAACAAGAAGAGGATGCTCTTTTGTATTTATAAAAGGTTCTTTTTTTCCTTTCCCCACTGCAAGCACAGGGCAGTTTTTCCCCCAATCTTTACTGTGAGAACCTGGTAGATTTCCAGGAGATAAAAGTCACAAAAGTATGCCACACTGTCCTTACTCACTGGAGTTTTTAACTCACAGGCTTACCCACACTGAGACTCCAACAGTTCTTCAATTATAGTTCTGGTTTTCCTACCCAACATTAGTTCCTGTGGGGGTTTCTGCTTTGGTAACTTGTGATTTTTCTGTATCTCCAATTTGAGGGTATTTGTTTATGTAGTGACCTCATTTCTCTGACAGATCTAAAAAGAGTTTTGATTTTTAAGTTCATTCCCCTTTTTACTTTTTAGAGCGGTGACTTCCAAGCTCTTTACATGCTGAACCAAAAACCGGAAGTCCCCCGTACACTCTTTTGCAATAGTTATTATCAAATTTTTAAAAATATCCAGAATCATGGATTAAAAAGTGGTTTCCAGCTTTATTTCATCTTTTTCTTATGATTGAGGTAGGCCATACATAACTTGGCTTTTTGTATTAATCTGCGAATTTTCTGTTCATAGCTTTTGACAATTTTTCTGTTGTATTATTTGAGTGATTTCTTTTTAATTGACATTTAGCTCTTATTAATGGTACAGTTACCTTGAATGAAAGATTATAAAATGGCATAGCAGTAACCATCTGTGCAGAATTTTAAAATAACCTTGTCTTTTTCTGAGTGGTGGTATGTTTGATATCTGTGACCTTCTAGACTAATAAGGGATTTTTTAAAAGTGATTTTACACTTACGTTGAAATAATTTTTTTTTATGTACTTTTTAAAAGTTATCAGTGACATTAAAGTTTTTTTTCTTTTTCTGCAATTTGGAACAAATTCTAAAATTATCTTAAATGTAGGGTTCTTTAAAAATCTATTTTTGATCAACGAGACTTTCATGTAATAGAATGAATAGAGTAAAATTGAAAGACATTCGAAGATCTGAACTGTTTTTGTTTCCACTTGAATTACTATTATGCCAAGATCCAGAGCTTTGGTTTGACTTAATATAGGAAGCATAAAAGAGAGTAACCAATTCGTGCATTTTTTTTTAAATCCCACTGTTCATGTAACATATAAAACCCATAAAAATGGGCACTGTAAAAATAGTGCCGTAATAATACTTCATGGTAACCAACTGATTACAGACTGAATGCTTAGTTGAATAGGGAAAAGAAATAAATAGATTTCCTTTTTAGTTGTGCTTTTTAAGTGATTACATACACACACACACACACACACACTCGCACACATGCACACACACACACATACCCACAAGCCCTTACGATTGAGATGTGACTTTTTCTATTCATGGTTATTTTTGGACGAACTTGGTTTCATGAATTATTCTTTTTTCATGCAAACTGTAGCTGCACGTGTGGTATGTGAACTTCAGAGTGGCATTATAACTTTCTGCTTAGTTCTCAACAAATAATGTCACAGAACATTTTTTAATTGGTTCTGCTCACTACTAAATATAATGGCTAATTATATTTATATCTATAAAAATCAAATATCCCTTTTCTTCTCTTTGAATTTCTAAGCTAATTTATTAGTATTATCAATACGCAGTCTATGTGACTATTGTTGAAAAATTCTATGTGGTATTAGTATTATAAAAAAAGTGGTTTTGTTCTGTGTTCTTTTATTTCTGTGGGGACTGTTCTTACATTATTATTGACATCATAGGTTTATTGTCAAATACAGAATGCTATCAATAATTGATGTTGAAAGTAGTTCACTCTTGTGATTTTTTGCCAAATTGAGAAGTTGTATTCAATAAATGTTTTCTTTTAATGACCAAATAAAACCACAATAATTCGTGAACATTAGCCTTCATAGGAAGAACAAAAGTACATTGTAATTATATATTTTTAACTTCTTATCTGAAATTATCAATTATGTTTCATGAGTTTCTTTATAGTTTAGAAAACTTTAAAAATATACTGTTCTCTAGTGCATTTTGGATTTTTACAAGACTTTTCTCCATTTTCTTTATAAATGTTTCTCTTTTTCAAACACTAAAATACGTTTCCTTTGCAGCTATCTGAAACTTGAGGGACTCCTAAGAGAATTTATTCTTTTTATCTATTAAAAAATCAAAGATGTTTCTCCATAATTATTATAAACACTGTGTTATTTATCCTGGTGTACTCACATGTCCAAATTGCAAAATAAGGAAAACAATAATTTAAGCATCCCCTAGAGTACTAATTCTCAAGCTCTGTGCTTTTATACTTTCAGAATTTTTACCTTCTTTTTATTTAACAAATATTCATTGAAAGCTGTGTATGTACTTTGCTAGCTGTTGTGAGAGATTCACAGATAAATCAAGCAAAACAGTCTTGCTATTGAGGAATTTGGATTCTAGGAGAAGAAAAATGGCAAATGCACAATAAATAAAATACAAGATGTAATAAGTACTATACTAAAGTTCAGGAAATATAGTGACTTCCATTTCTGGCAATTTTGTGAAATGGCGATCCTAGAACCTTCTGATTGCAAATAGTCTAATAATGCTGAAGAAAATACTAATAGCAAAAAGCTATTTCAAATATGAATTCAAAATAAAACCTCAGGTTAAAATAAAATACACATTAAAGAGAGATACTATTAGAGAGAGTATGTCAACAGGAATTTACCCAGACTATCAGAGACTTTAGATATTAAAAATCACTAGATAGAAAATATGAAAAAAGTATGTTTTTGACATTGATTTTTTAAAAATAGGTATAATCATTTTGGCAAAATTTGACATTATCATAGAAAGTGGAGCATGAGTGTGTCCTACAACCCAGAAATTCTAGTCCTAGGTATGTACATGTGTACAGATGGCATGCACAAGAAAGTTCATAGCATTGTTTTTCTTAACAGCGTAAAATAGAAGCAACTCTAATGTTTATCAACAGGAGAATACCATGTGCCAGTGAAAATGGATGCATTACAGCTATATACATCAGTATGGATGAACCTTAAAAATCATAGCACTAAGTTAAACAATGCTGTTTGTAAAGGGTTGCAGTCAGTTTGCCGCCATTAATATGACTTTGCAAAACTAAACACTATTTAATTATACATACACATATGGTAAAACTATAATGAACAACAAGAAACTGTTGAAAAGTAATTTAGGGTAGTGATTTTTCTCTGAGATAGAGAACATGGGAAGTCTCGACGGTATTGGTAGTGTTGGATTATTCTAACTGTTGAGTGGATCAATGGATGTTTACCCTATTAATATGATTGATAAATTATGTTTTTTGTTTTATGAAAAACTTTATAATTAAAAATTAAACTTTTAATATGATAAAGTTCGAAAGGCAGAGAAGTTCAGAAAAGGCAGAGGAAGAGGTGTCCTTTCTGGTAGAGGAAGGATAGTGTATCATGAATGAGGTGCCTTCAGGAGGGAAAATCTTGGACTTGTGAACAGCAAATGATCTGATTATCAAGTGGACAAAATACACTAAAGGGAGTGGTGTAATTACAAGTGAAACAAAACACAGCAAAACAAATTTTGACTTCATGTAGTGGAAAGCCACATGGCTTGGACAATAGTGTTGTGCTAGGATGTGGGACAGATTGGATGAGGGAGACCCTATATGTGAATCTACTAATTTGAAGGCCATGGCAATTAGAGAAGCAGAATTAGTTTGAATAAGAAGGAGAATTAGGGACCAGATACTCTCAAAGATAGAATCTCTGGGGCTTGATGGTTGGTTGAATGTGACAGATACAGTGAAAGAGGCATCAAAAAACTAGAATTTTGATTCTGGTGGACTTGAAATTGTATGCCGATAATAGTTTATGAGAATGTCATATATGGAACATTGGACGTGCCGGGAGAATGAGATTGATTTAGACCATGTTGGCTAGACGTATTTGTAGGCAAGACAGTCAGTTAGGTGTGCGGGCCTGGAGCTTGAAAGGGGAGTTGAGACTCTGGGTTTGTCATAACTTATGATTTCTTCCATAGAATGGATGATCCAGCTGAGGAAGCTGAATCCACTTGCATGACATATCCTCAAAGAGGTCTTTTCTAACCACCCTACCTAAACTTCTTACTCCTTTCCCCACCCTCCTATGCTGGTTTATGTTTCTTATTAGCACATCTTGATTTAATTCTATTCATATTTGTTTATTATTGTCTATCTCCCTTCAGTGGGACATAAACTCCATGAGAGCAGAGATTTTGACTGTTATTCCCCCACACTGTTATATCCCTATCAGCTAGAACAGTTTCTAGTGAATAAAATATTTTTTGAATGAATTGAGAATAGATCTGAAGGCGAAAGCCTTAAAGCGTGTCTGTCCCTGGGATAGGTGGAAATGCATCCTGTGAAGGAGATAGAAAAGAGAAGGAGAATGGATGCAACCAGGGAGAATACTGACCTGGAAACCAGAGGCACAAGGAATTGTTTTGACATAACCAAAGGATTTCCATGTGATTGGAGATATAAATGAATATCAAGAAAAAGTTTTTGGGTTTAGGCATTATGAGGGTATGAATTCAAGCTTATACAGAAACAAGGTAAAAAAAGAACTCCACTGAGCAGCTAAGAAAGAAAGAGGACCAGAAATAGTTAAGAAGGTCTTTGAGCCTAGGTCTTAAGTGACAAGCTAGATGTTTTAGAGTTTGATAGATGTCTGGCATCTACAACTTTGCATTTAAACTGCGCACTAATACACAAACTGATTGAAGAATACTGTACTTTTCATATTTTTTTCTTCTCTAATTGGAGTACATCTCATAGAGGGTCACAAGTTGCAAAATAAATCAGATTTTCTTCCCACATGAAATAAGATAATTATGTAGGATCACAGAATGTTTTTAAGTGTATAGAAGCTTTACAATTCAGAATAAATTTAAGTAAGTGAGTGGAATGGGGAAAAAAAGGAAAAAAAAGAAAAGATAGCAAGTGGCTATAAGAGTGACAGTCATTTTAGAAATGAATGTGGTTTTCTAAGGGCCTTCAAGAATGTTCTTTAGGAAACTAATGGAAAAATTGAATACTTTTTGCTTGTCTCTTTCTGGGGAGATGTTATTGTAAGCTCTATAATACCTCTTAGAGTTGCCTCCTTTTTTTTATTTTAATAGAAGCTTAAGAAATAATCATGTATCTTATTTAAGACAAGATGTCAAAAGCTTGTACGGGAAGACTAAGAGGTTTGATAATAGGAAGAGTGATTAGTTAAATAATACTCAGAGGATTTGTTGAAAGAAGTAAAAAATGGAGACATTATTGGTTTTTTCTTTGGCTAGAATGGATGGTTAAAAATCACATGTATTGACCCATGCAATCATCATTTGAAAATAAATAGTTCATCTGCTTATTAAATTGAGTAATACCTAATTTTGATTTTTCAGTAAATATTGAGTATAAGAAACAATCATAATTTCCAAGAAACCTAGAAGTTACTTCTGCAACATGGCTGATGCATTGTTTCTAAAGGAGAGGAACTTGGGATAAAACAAGGTCATCTTGTTCAGGGCAGTTTCAGTCATTTTTAAATTTTCCTCTCCTTTTCAAATAAGAACTAAGAAAAACTTTTTTTTTTTTTTTGTATTGAATTACTAACAGAGTTGATCAGCAGCAGACTAACAAGATGGACTTATCAGTGTAAATGGAAGTGGGTAGCCAGCAGCAGAAGTGTAACTTTCCAGGGCTTTGTGCATTCACAGCTGAAGTTGGTTTCCTCCATGTGGCCTAGGTTTCCTGTTTATGCAAGAGCTCTAGACATCTACTAGAATGTGGAAATCCCATATATTTTGGACACTTGGCGCTTTTCAAGTAGCAGAAGATTATTGTTATCAACCACTGATGTGGTCTTACTCAGGCCTTTTTGGAAACAAAGAAAAGACCATTTAAATTAGCTATCAAATTTTGATAATTGGAAATAATTTAGTAATATTATTTGTTGGAAAGCAAATAATGTGCACAGTTCTAAAAAAGGAAAATATCCACCTCTGTAAACAGTGTCATGTTACTTTAAAATGAACCATAGTTTTGTCGTTGATCTATTTGATTTTTAGGGACCAGGGACTTAATTATAAAGGTTAGTGCCATCACAGAATTAGGAGCTGCTGAGCTATTCACAATAAGGACTTTATTTGAATTTTATGTTAAAACATGATTATGAAGTATTAGGACGTAATTAAAACCATGCAAGGAATTTGTTTAATCCCATCCAGGAAAAAAAAAAAAGAAAGAAAGAAAAATAAAAATCTTTGTTTCCATATTAGCAAATTTTTTTCTCCTAAGGGTACTGATTAGGTGATCAAAAAGCCTTTTTGTCTGTTCCTTTAGTTTGTGAGCATGTGGAGAAAACCACTAATATTAGTTACAGTAAACTCAGAACACATAATTATAATGTTTCAAGAAGGAAAGGAAAATTAAATCATATGAAGCCGAAGGCTGAGTTGTACAGTATATTGAGTGACTAGTTTGAATAGAGTTTAAGTTATACTTGGTGGATGTGAGTAAATAAATAAATCCATAATTATTACAATGCTCATAATAGATTTTAGAATTGCTTTTATGGTTGTAAAGTTGTCCCTTGCACTGTAACCTCAATTTTTTTTCGGCCATCAGATATTTGATAGTAACTGATTTTTGAGCCTGTGAAGACCACATATTCATGAGAAAATAGAGTATATGTAAACAACGTTATTCTTAACTTTTTAAGAATATGGTAAAACCCAGTCCATTCATTAGCATTAATCATGAGCAGCTTATGCTGAGTGCTTCTCACATAGTCCATCGGAGGCTCAGTGACACTGATGATTTTCTGCTATTTTATGTCGATTCTGGGTTGATTTTCAGTTTTGTATTGGGTAAGCTCAGAGTATCTTGTTTATTTGTTTGTTTGAAGTAGCAGATTTATATTTATTTAAAACAACTCGTAGCAGTCTTCACTTACTTGAATTTGTGATTAGAAATTCTATAATTATTTTGGGGGGATAAATTTTTAATGTGTTTGCTATAAGTCTGTGCGTGTGGGTGGTGTGTATGCATTTTAGAAGTTTTTTTAAAGATAGAAAATAATACTGCCTGTCTTCCCTTCTTTCCTTTTCTTTCTGTAAAATATAATGTTCAGAAGAGCTTCTTCTTATATTCTGTAAGTATATAGATACAAAGATTCAAAACAAGTGGCTATTTTATAAATATAGAAACCTGCATTGGAGAATCCAACCCAAATACCAAATGAATGACAATGAATAAAATAATATTGGTGAAAATTAACTCCCTTCAGTTGAATAATTTTGAAGCGACAGCATTTAAACACAAGTATTTGAGAGTGATTAGCCTTTGATAAAAACAACAACAACAACAAAATCTTCTTAAGACAATTGGAGAAATTTTAATAGATTAAATGATCATTAATACTTATAAGTATTACTAATTAGTAATCTTATTAATTAGATTTATTATTAATAGTCTCAGATATGAGAATATTGTGGTAGGTAAGAAAATGTCCTTTCTTAGAAATTGCCTTCTGAATTATTTAGGATGAAGGATTATAATATTTGAAGCTGATATTTAAATGACTCAGAAAAAAAGTATTTATGTGTATAATGCTTTTGTACTGTCGGCTGATGGTGACTTTATAAGTAATTGACTTTTCTTTGTAGGAAAGCTTACGATAAAGTAGCAAATTTGGGGGGCTATAGTTAAGTTATAATAAAACTTTATCATTTATCAAAGCTGAGGAAACATAATTAACTTATAGATCCTGAGAAGTTAATTAAATTTATAAAATATTTTATTAAACAAATGAACACTTATTTAAGTAAATGTGTATAATATTTGGATGTTCCTTTATTTAGCAAGAGAATTACATTTTAATAAAGAAGTACGTAAATATATGACTTGTAGATTAATTTTTTATTTTTGAATTTGTGAAAAGCCCTCAAAATTTTTACTTCTCACCTCATGCATTTAATCTAATCTATAATATTGTCACATTTGAATATGTTCTTAAAGCAGGTAATAATCGATATAAACTGTTAAAAGTCATTCTTCATCACCTCTACATGCCAACTTTTGCACCCTATTGGAGTACTTGGGTCACACACTGTGGGCTGGCTTGTTGAGTAGTAATTCTTAGCTTACCTCACCTTTGCATGCCTCTATTGCACAGACTGTAAAAACCAGATATTCATATTTTAAGACTTCCTTGCGGCTAGAAAGAGCCATATAGTATGGGTCAGAACAATGAGACATAAGCAAGTCTGCTTACAAGTTTCTGGGAGAGCCTTTGTTTTCTTGATAAAAAGGGCTGACATCATTCCTTTTTCCTTCTTTCTGTCCTGAATATGAATGTGATGCCTGGAATAAGAGCAGTCATCTTGTAGCCATGAGGGATTAGACAGGAGACTACAGAAATACTGGCCTTGACACGGCAGACCTGCTGCCACAAATGCAAAAGCTACTTTCTTTCAGACTACTTGTTAAGTGGGAAGAGTAAACTCTAATTTATTATAGGATTTCTGTTAGTTGTTGGGTTTCTTTTGTTGCTGAATATACTCTTAAATTGTTCCTTGTATATCCTCAGTGAATATTTGTGAAATGGAAAGTATGTTGAAGATTTGGGTACTCATTTATTTTCAAACTATACATATACATTGTGTATGTGTGTGTGTGTGTGTACCCACTTGCATATATACATACCTACATAAATGGAGGAGATGCTCTTATTTGAATATACCTAGTCACCTAAAGTCCTGTATGTTTCTGCTAATAGAACCATGAGTTTGCTCAAATATAGAATGGCCATGTGCTTCATGGTTCCCACCATGAAGTTGTTAGGGAAGGGCAGGGTGGTTGTTATATAGCCACTACCTTATGTTAACACAGCTATTGTGTTAGACTATTAAAGTTGATTATTCTGGAGCCCAAGTGCATCTCCCTCTGTGCTTGGTTATTAGAGATCTGTTTGACCTGGTGGTATGTTTGTTCTTCCATAAGGTTTATGCTATATGATACTATTAGTCTTTTATTTATTTCTCACAAAGCTAATATATTCATATGGTATCGGACTCGAAAGATATTAAAGGATAAACAGGGAGAGGTCTCTCTCACAATCTGTCCTTCAGCCAACCCAGCTCCTCTTTGTAGAGGCAACCAAGGTAACTGGTTTCATTGTATTCATCCAGAGTTACGTCATGAATTTATACTAGTGGTAGCAATCTATATACTAATCCTTCGCTTTGCTTTTTTCACTGAATATATCTAAGCAATCCTATCTGAATTAGTCAATTAAAAGTTTATTCCTGATGGCTACATTGTATTCCACTGTATGAAATGTATTATAATTTCATTATCCATTCTCCTTTTAGTGGAAATTTGGGTTCTTTCTATTGCAAACAGATGCCACAGCAAATGACCATGTATATGTCAATTCATACAAGTCACTTACAGTTTAAAACAATACGTATATGGTTTCTTAAATTTTTTTATTATTATTTTGGTCCTTGAAGATCAACAGAATGAGGAAGTGTGACTAGAACAAATATGAGGTAGAATGAGGCAAGTCATTTTTGAGGAGAAGATTATGAACCTGTTAGTAGTCCTAGGAAGGTAGTGTATTTCATTTACTGTCTAGGAAGATTTTAATCCGAGGCCTCTTATGTTGTTTATCATGGGAACAGATATTTTAAAGGTTTTATAGGTTTGGATGAGGTAGTAAAGGAAATCTTTCATATTTGCTTTATATCAGTTGCATTTATTCAGTTATTTATTATAACAAGTCTACATAATGATATAGTACTTTATACTTTTCAAAGATTTTTCAAATATTCTTAACTCTGTCTTTTAATACTTAAACCTAATGTAGGATGAGTTATCTCTTTTGGTAAATAATTGGAAAACTGAGAACCAAAGGTCATGTGTCAACCTGTTGGCTTGCATCTAATTAGTCGGAGAACTAAGGCTACAACCCACATCTTTTAATTCCCTAGGATAAATACAAAAACATGTCATATGTGCATATATGTGTATATGTGTATGTGTGTGTGCACACTTTGACACTCTTTTCCCCATATCTTTTGGTATCAGAGCCCTTTTTTACTGGAAGGAATCATTCAGACCCTGTTTGGGTGGGACTGACCCATTCCCATGCTACAGGGTTGAGAACATGACCTAGTCTAGGGCAATCAGAATAGTCATCCTTCTGGCTGTAGTGGTTGGTTCAAGGATGAGCATGATACCCAAATGAGGCTGATCAGAATCCTCCCTTGGGTTTTTCTGCCAAAGCTATATGGAGAACCATCTCTTTCTGCTTAGGCTGTGAGGACAGGATTGGCTTAGGCTGTCAGCAATGGGGTCTGACCATATCTGAAACTAGGTAATATCCTCAGAACTTCTAGTTATTTCTTCCTGGAAAATAATCCTTTGGGGATAGAAACGAGGTTTGTCTCATTCACATGCCGTCTGCTTTGAGCAGAATAGCATATTGTGTCTTTTATTATGTCTTTGAGAGGGCAGCGGCATGACAGGAAGACTACTGAAATGTAAGTTGCAGGATCAGTTCAAGTCTCTATGCTGCCACTTGCTGGCTTTTAGGATCATGGAGGATTCATTTCTCTCTTTAAAAGCTGCTTACAGTGGTTTAACCAAAGATTTATTTTCTCTTTTTAAAAACCTCTCTTTAAGTCACTTCTCATGGCCTAAATAGTAATTAATTTTTACTCTCATAACAAGAAATCCAGAGGACCTGTGCATTAGCTCCACAATATCTTCAATATTCCTGCCTCCTCCTTTCCTCCTACTCTGAGACAAATGACTGTTGTGTGTATGTTTGGGGAGGGATGAATATAGGGGATGAATTGCTGTTGTGATGTCCTGGGCTGGGTGAGAAAATAGTGGACTATGGAAATTAATCAAGAATATGTGGTGGGAGCCTATGGAGATTCTCTCTGCTTCTGTTTTTCTCGGGGAATTGAGAAGCAAGGTCAGTTTCAGAGTTAGGGTGGAAGAGGAGATACCGGATTTGAGAAGAAATGAGAAAGTAAAACCCATACTTGGGAAATGTATGATTGCTGGGCAGCATCAAGGGCCAACGCTGAGGGTCAGTGATCATGAATTTAAAGAGATTGGTTAACATGGTAGTGCCATTTTCCAGCTAATTTCAACTTATGGGTAGCCATAAAGTAGGATTTAATTCTGGTTGGAGTTTTGCCAGGTGAGTATGGTAGCCAAGACCAGGCCAAATAGTTGACAGTTTCTGCTAGGAATTAATTATAATGATGGATCATGGACTTTAGTCCCCTTGAGGACTAAAGTGAGGACTTGAGGGGGTGGGGGTTGAGGGACAGGTTGAAGAATTGTTGGGAATGGGTACTACAGAATGTGCACTGGAAGGATAGGAGTAGTTGTTAGTGAGGTGTTTATAAACAAGATCTGTGGAAGAGCCAGAAATTGTTGGTAATCATGAGGACTAGGATATGATAAGGGGAATGAGTGGCTGACATAGAGTAGAGAACAAGATTCTTGGGAGAGAAGAGGTCAAGGAATTGAAAGTTCAGATAGTTGGAAGTATAATCTCCATACCATGAAATCACTAGGAATTATGGCAGGGCAGCTGTCAGAGAAACAATGATCCAGGAGCATAAATCTTTGAGGAATGATAAGGAGTGACCTCTGGGGGTCAGTAGATGAACTGCCACATGGACAAGTCTGATGACAGGAAACTCAAATCTGGTTAAGGGCGTGTGGGAGATACTATCTAACTCCAGGCATGTTGTGAATAGTTTATTGTTTCTACAGATCTCATTTACATTAGCATAAATTCCAAACCTTGTATACCCCTAATAACTACTTGTGACAATTAAAATAGAAAGAAAAATGCACAATTCTCTGAACCCACAAACATTAACACTGTATGTTGTTGGCAAGTTGACCTGCACGTCCTCAAATCTGCTGTTTTCTGCTGAATTGTGGCGTTAACTGACATGAACATGAGAGAGCCACAGGGCTTAGGAGTCCTGAGGTGGAGCCCAGCTGGATGGGTACAGAAAGTAAATGATTCTTTTCTTTAGCCCAGAAATTGATGCATGAACTTAAGTATGAAATGAAAAATTTGAATTACTAGCACTCCCCTCTTTCCTTTATGGTGTTCACCATCAAAACAACATTGTTCACTCAACTGTTTGCATAGATCTTGCTCTTATTAAAAATGGCTCTAAAATAAGTGCGCTGTTTTGAAATGTTTTGGATTGACTGGTATTTCTAATGTTAACCTTTTTGGTTGCACACTAGATTAAGGTTTTGTGTGCCACCACCGACTGGGCTATATTTAGCTGTCTCTCTTGGTGGAGTTGCATAATTGAAAACGTGCAAATAAAAACATCCCTCTATCCCCTCTTCAAATTTAGAATTTTTTATGAGTCTCACAGCAGTACTTCGCTTGATTTCTATGTTTCCAACAATTTTGTGGGTGGAGTATCTTTTCACTCTTTAGTAATTATCCCTTTCTGGGAGACAGGTCTAAAATTAACCTTGCTTATATGGAATTTCTCAGATTCTTAGAATGTCATTTCAATGTGTATCTCAGTTTATTAACATAAAAACTCTCTTTATAAAATTCTGTGTATGTATCTGTGTATCTGGATAAACTTGCTAATTGTAGAGTTCTCAGAATTCTTAAGAGTGACATTTCAGCTTTATCTCAGATATTAATGGCTATTTATGAAGTTGTGATAATTTTCTATATTCATCTATACATATATACATACAAAAACATGTAAAACATTTTTCTTCATTTAATTGTATATTAATTTAAAAACTTCAAGTAGATCTACAATATGGTTTTAGTTTCCTTATAAAAATTGTATAAAATGAGTTGTTTTTGAGCCTAAAGGGTTATTTATTGATTTGTAATTTCCTACAGCGGCTTTTTATTATATGTACACCATTCTGTTTTTCAAATTTTATTTACTTGAATGATGGAATTTTTCATAATTATATAACTCACATATCCCTCTTCTTATATATTATAGATAAAAGGATAAGTTTTCCTGTGGGTTGTATTGCTTGTGTTTTCCTACTAGTATTGCTTTTGGTTTGGGCCCTTTTCTCATTACAAGCTTTGAAATTTTGTTTAATATTATTTTATTACTTTATTTTGTTTTATTATTTTTTCCTTAGAGTTGCTTTAGTTTGGTGGTCTATCCTTCTATAAATTAAAACAAAGGTAACTGACAAATCAATTTGGTCTTTCAATGCAGTTGATGTCATATTAATTCCAGGAGAGATACTTTTGCAAATGCAAACAAAGGAGAGGAGTTAACATTTTTAAATTACCTCTGCTTTCTTTCTAGTTGTTCTGTAATGACAAAGCTCACTCTCTGCTATTTTAAAAAAATTTTAAAGTCATGGCTCTCATTTTTGCCTATCAGCCAATTTTTAAGATATTTATGGTTTATCTCTGCAATTCCTTTTTTGTTTTGTTTTGTTTTATTAGACATAGTAAAAGGTTACCCACAGCCCAAGGCTTCTAGGCATGTGTAAGCTATAAAAATCCACAATTAAATCAAACAGGGCGGCTAAAATTCCACAACGAAGGTGAAAAAAAAGTTCAGGGATTTATTTGGTAAAGAATGACAAGCTGAAAAAATAGATCCTGCCTATCATGCTAAGGTTAACAAATTAGATCTCTACTGAATTAGGACAAGGAGGGAATTCCAGAGATGAGCAAGACCATGATGGACCAACAAAGGGGAAGAAGTTGTAGCCTTGAAGCTAGGGAAAGAATTTCACAGGTAACAGTAGACCTCTCTGTGCCCAGGATTCTAACTCCTGGAGGCACTGTAGCCAGTCTTACATGATGATGAGACGACATGTAAATAATGTGATTGAAATGACAGATTGAGATAAGTAACCCCTTGCACACATTCTAGTTTGGTGCGTGGAACTCCTGATGGAGAACAGTGACCCAAATTCTTGGTATAGCACCTGCCTTCAGTCCCCAGTGGAATTTCTTTTTGTCCCACTTCTACTCTAAGCAGCATCTGCTACAGCATGTATTCTGCATAATGGAGATGGGTATGGTCTATTCAGCCATGCTAGGCCACTTCATTAGGCCCAGGGTAGGGGATGCCATCCAGGGTGCATGGGGGTATCTTTCCACACTCACTGAGGAACTCTCAACTGGACTACCAGAGAAGCCTCCTCAGCAGTCTTACTGCCTTTTTTGACAATTACTCCCAGCTCCAACTGTTTGCCACTTAGCAGCCTGTTCCAATTCCCTTTCTATCCCTTTGATGGTCATCAATGGTAAAGGGAATAAAATACAGATATTACCTCATGGTCTCTGTGATCCCTGTCACTCTCTCTCCTTGCTTATTATGCTGGCCTCTTTGGTCTTGTTTTTCTAGGTTCCCAGGTTCTTTCACACCTCAGGATATTGGCATGTCCTATTTTCATCATCAAAATTAAAATGCTACCTACTCAGAAAGGCCTGTGATCTGTGGGTTCTGCCTGCCCCCATTCATCTCCATCCCAGCCTCTCATTTGTTTCCTCTGTGGAACTGTCACAATTGTAAATAACAAACATGTGTATTTGCTTGTTTGACTCTCCCATCAAAAGGTAACCTCTCTATGAGTCATGACCAAATATGTCTAATTACTAATGGAATCCCAGCACCCAAAATAGCATCGAATATGTAATTAATAGTTATAGAATAGAAAAGGAAAAATAACAGTGATACACAAACACTGTTGTAAATGATGGGTCACCTTTTTGATGTTCCCTCTCCCCTTTCAGTATATAGCCTTTTTTATTTTTATTTTTCTTAACTTAATTTATGTGTGTGTGATATTCCTAGAAAGAAGTTAAGAACTCACTGTGGCAGCTCTGGGTCTAGCCATGTTTGCTTGACTTTTTGAAACAATTAAAAATATTGTGAACTCTGTTGGAAAGTTAAGTCCCTAGTTATTATGAGCAATGCCATCAACTTGCTAAGCAGAAGTTTGTGGAAATGATACCACCTTCCTGACTTTCTGGATCACTAATTGCCATCTTTTATAGCTGTCATCTCATCCTTTTCTTCCGCTACAAGATCTCTCAGGTCTTTTTCTTCTGATGCTGCACACATTTTAGCAAGCTGACCAGTTCTAGACCACCGGTTCCTTGCCATTCTCCTCTGATCTTTTCAACTTAGTTTGATCTGTTCATTATATCATTTCTCTCACTGCATAGTCATAGACATACTCTACACTGCTATCCCTGAATCTCCAGATTCTGTCTATTCTCTTCTTGGCTCCTCTCATTAATCCTTAACTTCTTGACTGGACAAAACTGCCCTCTGTGCCCAAACCCTTGTGTCTTGTCCCAGGTTGCCTATACCAGGAACACCATGCCTCTACATACCCAGTGCCAAGTAGCCTTTTACCCTTTTCTAGGTCCAGATCATCTAACAGATATTAAGTATCTGCCATATTCTGAGCATTCTATACTCTTCTCTGTGATCCTTCTCAAGGTTCACCTTTTACAAATAATCAAGAGCTGTGACTGCTCATTCTAGAGCTTGCTCAGTATAACCTACTATCCAAGGGCAGATTTTCCTCTTTGCTCCACTCTGAGGCCTTTCCCGAATAAAGTGAGTTTGCCCATGTTACATCCTAAAACACTTACTACAAGACCCACTATTGGGCTATTTATTCATTTGTTTAACAGTTATTTATTGATCACCTGTTATGTGTCAGACACAATTCTAGATGGTGAGAGATGAACAAGATGTTGTAGTTGCCCTTACATTCTATATTCTAGTGGATACATGCACAAATTTATAGTATGTGTATAATATAAATATTTGTTTATATAAAATATGTTATATACTGTTCTGTAACTTTTAGCTAAGTAATTGTGTCTTGCCAACAGGGTTATAAGCTTCTCAAAAACATTTATTTATTTATTTATTTATTTATTTATTTATTTATTTATTTATTTATTTATATTTGTATTTGTATACCACATTGCTTGGGAGAACAGTGAGTATAGAACAGGTATTCAATAAGTACAGTGACTTCATAAAAATGGAATGCATAGAGAAGTGCATTCAGTTGACATGCAATACTCCACATGTTATTGCATTGATTCGGTATCTAATCTCAGTCTAGCCCTCTGTGTAAACGTCCTCCTGCATTAATGGCTGTCTCCCTGTTATAGGTTCAGGATATAATAACTCACTGTATATGGATATCAAACAGCGTCATTTAAAGTTCACATTGTAAACAGTATGGTGTTTCTAGATCTAGAATTGTAATATCAAGCACTGGAAAATAATATTGATAATATGCATTCATAATAATCTATATACCCTCTCCATATAATAGCAAATGTAGAAAAAGCGATTGATGCATTCAGAAACCTGATAGGGACCACTATGTCAGCAGTCATCATTTGCTAAGGAAAACCATACTCCTGTGTGTCTCTTCTACTCTCAGTTTTTCACTTCTGACATTTTTGGTCACCAAATGTGTGTGTGTAGAGGGGAGGGAGGTTGTTCCCACACCAAGCAATTCTTTGATTATCAAGACACTAGTCAGACGTTCTACAATTTAACTCAATTCTGACACTATTTGCCTGGGGATGGCATCAGATCTTATAAGTTAAGAGCTCATCCTGCAAGACTCTTTCCACTCCAGATGCCAATCACAAGACCATGTTGTTAACCTATTCTTCTGACCTACAGCTATAAATCGGAGGTTCTTGAGACCCTCTGCTTGCATTCAGTCAAGTTGCTAGAGTGGCTTACAGAATTCAGGAAAACAGTTTACTGACTAGATTCCTTGTTTGTTACAAAAAGATATAACTCAAGAAGAGCGAGATGGAAGAGATGCGTAGGGCAAGTTCTGCAGCAAAGGGCATGGAGCTTTCATTTCTTCTCCCATGAGCCACTCTCCCAACACCTCCATGGTCACTGCCCAGAGAGCTCTTCCAACCTTGTCCTTTAGATTTTTAGTGAGGCTTCATTACAGTGGCATGACTGTTAAATGATTGACTATTAGTGATTAATTCGGTCTTTAATCTCTCTCCCTGCCCTGAGATATAAGGTGGGAGGCTGAAAGTTCCTACTCTCTAATCACATGATTGATTTTCCTGGCTACAAGCCACCATCCTTAGGTTACCTAGGGGCTTTCCAAAAGTCACCTTGTTTACATAAACTCAGGTGTGGTTGAAAGAGACTTGTTATGAATAAGAAAAGACTCCCATTTCACTTTTATTGCATTGGGGCTACGTTAGGAACTAGGAACAAAACCTGATATTATTTTAAAAAAAAAAAAAAAAGATGCCTCTATAGCTCTCATAGGAAATCACAAGGGATTTTGAAGCTGTGAGTGGGCTAGGAACTATGGATTAGGACCCAAATACATATTTTTTAGTATATCACAATAGCACATCATTTTATCAGGCTTGTCAGACAGAGACTATGTGAAGCCATTTTGCCACAATAAGAACAATTTATTTACATCAAAGCAAGTAATTGCTACATTAAACTGAATTAAGAGCATGCTAGTAAGCCTCAGTGTCATGTGTTTCTGCACAGTCAATGAGCACTATCTGACCTTACAGAGTAAAAGTGCAAAAAGTTTGTTCTTAGAGGAAAATGGCATATATGAGGAAACAACTTGGAGAAGGGAAAACACTTCGAGCAGCAATGTGCAGCTCAAAACAGCCCCAACAGATGAGTGTCTAATGTGCCTTAAGGTCGGATGTCCTATGAGGTTATTCGTACAGGGATTGCTCCATCATCCCCCAGGTGCTAATCTGCATTATTTGATCACATCAACTCAATAGCAATAACTTTATTCACCCGGAAATTTTTTTTATGTTTCAAACACTTTCATATACTATTAGTTGACCTAAAACTTTGCCAATCCAGAGTGTTTTCACCTCACTCACAGACAATTTGCCATCTAAACCATTTTAAAACTCAGAGTTTTTTTTGCTTTTTTTGATCCTGTTTTGTGGGAGTAGGCTGAAGGTCCTGAGAATGATTTTCCTGACTTAGAAATTTTATGGATAGTGACTATAGCATGTAGTGAATCAGGTAATATGGATCAGAAGAACTGACCATGAAGAAAAAAATTTGGTTTTCATTCTAAGTCTACATCTCAGAAGACATTCCATAAAGATACTTATTTGATTTTTTAAAACTATAGGTGTGCTTGCAAATTTTTATTTTAGTGGTAACATGTCATATTCCCTTGTTAAAAAATCTACATGGCTACAGCATTCAGAGGTGTCAAGAATATAACTGACTCCATCTTTATGCTTTCCTGGGAAAAATTTACCAGGGCAGTCTGACTCAAGTAAAATCACGATTTTATTAAATTATGTTCATATGAAAATTTTGGTGGGGGTCAAGAGCACTAAGCAAGCCTATTTTTAAAATCATATGGAAAAATCACATGAAAGTAACAAAGAATATTGTGAAAATAGTGAATAATGAGAGGAAATTGGCCCAATTAGAGAATATACAGTAAGCTAAAATAATTAAAGCATTTGGTATCTCTGGGAATAGTTTCATCAATAGAATGAGATAATCTAGGTATAAATGCAAATACATATGGGAATGTAATATGTAATAAAAATGCATTTCAAACCAGTAGGTAAGAGGTGAATTTTCCAACAAATTTATGTTAGGTAGTTTGCCTACCATTTAGAAAAAATAATAATAAAGCAGGTCTCCACCATAGTCCTTATACTAGAATTAATTCCTGAAGAATTGCAGTTTTAAATGTAAAAACTGAGATTATAAAAGTACTAACAGAAAACATGAACAATTTATTTTCATAAGTTTGCATCACTGAGGCCTTTCCAGTAGAACTTCGAGCACAGAAACCATAAAGGAAAAAGACTGATAAATTTGACCGCATAGGCATTAAAAACTTATCTATTACCAAAAAAAAAAAAAAAAAAAAAAAGCTATAGACAAAATTAAAAGATTCATGACAAACTAGGAAAAATATCTGCAACACATATGACCACAGACTTACTCTCTTAGTATGTAAAGAGTATAATGAATTAGTAAGGAGAAAAACAAGAACCCAATAGAGAAACGGATAAAAGAAATTTTCATTTTTGGATTAGGTTTGATTGATATGACAGAAACCTAGCTATAGAGGCTTAACAAAATGAGGACTTTCTTTTTCTCCTATAAGAAGCGTGAAAGCAGTTCAAAGCTGGCACAGCGGCTTGAAGTGCATTAGGGTTCTAGATTCTTTCTATTTGATTTCATCTTCATAGCCACAAGTTGGCTGCTTCACCTCCAGGCACTATGTTTGCGGCAACCAGCGGCAGCCAGTAAGATACATGTTACTCAAGTCTGTCCTTTAACAGACTCTACTAGGAACTCTGTCATGTGGGTTGCTGGCTGCAAAGGAGTTTGGAAAGCTGAGGACATTTCTGCCCCAAACAAAATAGAAATTTGTTTGTAGGGGAGGAAGGGAGAATGGGTAATGGGTAGGCAACCAGTTGAGTATGCCACAATTATGAAAGTAAGTTGCAGGTAAAGAAATACAAATGGTTTGTCAACATACAGATATTTAACTTTATTCATAATTAAAAAAAATAAAAATCAAGATGACAGTGTGATACCATTTTTTCATCTATCAGATTAGTAGAAACCAATGAATTTGGTAATACATAGTTTTGTTAAGGTTATAAGGATAGTAGTGCTATCAAATTCTATTTCTTGTGGGTGTAAATCTTTTTAGAAGGCAGTTTGGGAATCTGTAGCAAATTAAATGAGTATGCTGATTGATTCATCAACTATACACTTAGAAACGGATCCTATAGATATATCCATACCTGTGCGAAAGATAAATGTATCCAGATGTTCACTATAACATTACTTGTAATGGCAAAACAAACAAATAAAACTAGAAGCCATCTAAATGCCTATCACTAGAGAACTAGTTAAAGATGTGATGGTACACACACAAACACACACACACACACACACACATACACACATATACACATTTCTTGTTAAAAAGAATGAGCTAAATGTTTGTGAGCTTAAATGGAAGGTTCTCCAGGTCATATTATTGAATTTAGAAGGCCAGATACAGAATCATTTGTATAATATGGTCCCGTTGAGTGAAAAATTGAAAAAAGATGTGTGTTTAAGTATGGATAATTTCAGAAAGGATATACACAGAACTCTTGATGGTATTAACCTATATGGAATGGGACTGGAGTGTGGCAGATGCTTTCATTGTATATTTTTGAGTATTTAAAACCTGCATGTGTGGTTTTCATAGTGTATTTTTTAAAAGTACAATAATAAATATACCTTTTGTCAGGAGGTAGTCAAGAGAGTTAACCATTGGGGAGATCAGCCTTTAACAATCGGCTGAATACCAGCTCTTTCTTAAGTTAAAATGAGGACTACCAATCCTGGTTGTTAGGCATGATAATATATGAGAACATATTTCTTTACTATGCTGGAAACTTTGTTGTTCCAAGGCCCCGATACCTGTAATGCTGTTCTCTCACTTGCTTGGGTTTTTCTCCTTCATCAGAACAGCTATCTATATTTATCTCTGATTGCTATCTTTCTCCATACCATAATATCTCCTTTATTTGATTTCCCTTTCTATCATTAATTGTATCTGTTTATTATCATTGATGACTTGGTATCTTAGTCTATTTGGGCTGCTTTATTTATTTATTTTTAATAATTTTTAAATTTCTCAATTACAGTTGGCAAACAATATTATATTAGTTTCAGGTGTACAAAATAATGATTAGATATTTATACAACTTAGGAAGTGATCACACTGTCTTGTTTTCTTATCCATTCAGCCACCCATCTTTTGATTGGAGCATTTAATACATTTACATTTAAAGTAATTGTTGATAGATATATAGTTATTGCCATCTTATTATTTGTATTATTGATTTTTTCCCTTTTTCTTAAAGAAATCTAACATTTCTTATAATTTTGGTTTGGTGGTGATGAACTCCTTTAGCTTTTTCTTGACTAGGAACCTCTTTATCTGTCCTTGGATTCTAAATGATAGTTTTGCTGGGTAGAGTAATCTTGGTTGTAGGTCCTTGCTTTTCATCATTTTGGATATTTTGTGCCAATCCCTTATGGCCTGCAAAGTTTCTGTGGTGATATCACCTGACAGTCTTATGGGAGCTCCTGTGTAGGTAACTAATTGATTTTCTCTTGCTGCTTTTGGGATTCTCTCTTTGTCTTTAACATTTGACATTTAAATGATGATATGTCTTGGTGTGGGCCTGTTTGTATTCATCTTGTTTGGGACTCTCTGTGTTTCTTGGGCTTGTATGTCTATTTCCTTCACCAGGTTAGGGAAATTTTCCATCATTATTTCTTCAAATAGGTTTTCAGTTCCTTGCTCTCTCTCTTCTCTTTCAGGTCCCCTCTATGATGCAAATGTTGGTACACTTGATATTGTCCCAGAGGTCCTCTAAACTATTTTTATTTTTTTGATTCAGTTCTCTGCTTCATCTAATCTACTATTGATTCCCTGAAATGTATTCTTCTTTTTAGTTATCGTATTCGTCATTTCTGACTGCTTCTTTTTTTTATGTTTTCTTTCTCCATTTTCATGTTTTCCCCTTGTTAAAGTTTTCACTAGTTCATCTACTCTTTTCCTAAGTTTATTGAGTATCCTTATAACAAATATTTTGAACTCTGCATCTGGTAGATTGTTCATCTACATTTTGTTTAATTATTTGTCTGAAGCTCTGTTCTGTCTTTCATTTGGGACATGGTTTTTTTTTTATCCCATTTTGGCTACCTTTCTGTATTTTTTTCTATGTATTAGGGAGGCCTGCTATGTAGAGTGGCCTTACATAGTAGGTGTATTGTGGAGCTCAATGGCACAGTATCCTGGTTGCCTGAGCTTGGTACTCCATGTGTGTCCCCTGTATGGGTTGTGTGTGCCTTTCTGTTGAGCCTTGGTTGCTTTTTGTACATCAGTGGGAGGATTGACTCTCAGGCTAATTGATTGTGAGGACTGCCTGGTGACTAAAGTGGAGGAGCTGTTGTGCAAGGGCTAATCCTGTGAAGCAGGATTTGCTTTAGCAGGGCTCTGTTGCCTGCCCAGTCTGTCCTCTGAGTGTGTCATCCTCAGATGTGGTCCCTCCTAGGTGCTCTGGCTAGGTCCACGTGTGCCACCCCAGGGCCTTTTGGAAGGGTCTCTGCCGAAGGCCAAATTCAGCTGCAGCTTGTGCCCAGCCAGGGAACACCTGGCATGAATCACCAAGCAATCTACAGATGGTTGCCACCTGTGCTGGCCTTGGATGTGCCTTGAGAGTCCAAGCCAGAAGCTGAGGCCAGCTGCTGCTAGTTCTGGGCTTGAGGCTGCTCAGCAAGAGGTACCGGGCATGCCAAGGCCAGATGCTGATTGTTTGTTTTATGAACCTTGAGGGATTTTAGGAAAGTATGTAACATGACCCAAGACAGGCCATTTGTATGGAAAAGCCACTGGAAGTGGCTTAGGCAGGCCTACAAGTTGGGCGGGGAAGGGTCTCAGAAAGTCACCAGGGTAGGGAGACCAGTGTTAGTTAGGTTGATGGAGACTCAGATATGGTGGCCATTTGCATCTGCCAGTTGATATAGGGGAGGGTTCAACAAAGAGACTATCGATTCTGCCAGCACTTCAGTCTGGGAGAAAGGTGCCCCTCCAGCCCTCGCTCTGAAGCAATTCATTTCCTCCCAATATGTTCCTGGCATCTTTCAAGCTGCTACCTCAGCAGTGGAGCTCAGAGCGAGTTCATTCATCAGCAAGTAAGTTCCCATGGGGGTCCCTTAAGAGGAACACCTGTGACTCACTCAGCCACTATCTCTACTGGTTTTCACAGTCAGAAGTTGTGGGGACTTCTCTTCCTGGTACTGGAATTCTGGGCTCTGGGGCCTGGTGTGGGACTGGGACCCCTCGCTACTTGAGGAGGGACCTCCACAGCTGAGATATCCTCCTGATTTTAACTGCCAATCACAGGTATGAGATCAGCTCATTTCAGTCTCCACCCCTCCTATTAGTCTCCAGGTGGCTCTTTTGTATGTCCTTAGTTGTAGAACTTCTGTTTAGCTAGACTTAAGGCAAGTCTCATTGATGGTTGTTGTGTAGTTTAGTTGTAATTTTGATGTGGTTGTGAGAGGAGGCCAGCACAGCATTTACCTACTCCACCATCTTGCCCACTTGGGGTGCTTTAACAAAACATCACAGACTGGATGGCTTGTAAGCAACAGAAATTTATTTCTCACAGACTGGATAGCTTGTAAACAACAGGCTGGAGTTTCAAGATTAGAGTGCCAGCATGGCTGGGTAAGAACCCTCTTCTGGGTTGCAACTTTGCATGGCAGAAAGAACAAGAGAACTTTCTTGGGCCTCTTTTATAAGTGCACTCATCTCATTAATGAGGACTCTGCCCTCATAACTTAATTACCTCCTAAAGGCCCTACCTCCTAATATCATTACACTGGGCATTAGAATTTCAACATACGAATTTAGATAGGACACAAACATTCAGACCATAGCACTTAGGAACACAGATTTTACTTTAATCATTGCATAGCCAAGGGCTCCAAACAGTACTTGACATGGTTGATTCTTATATATTTTTAAGTGACTATTTAGAAAATATGGAATATTTGTTGAATGAATGTTGTCCTCAAATTCATGTCATCTAATCTAGTATTAATAAGCAAGTATGAATCTACACCACCCTACCCTACCCTCACTGAAGACAGTTTGCCTGGTCTGGACCCCTTTTTTTCTGCCACTATCACCATGTTGTCCTCCTGCCTTGTGACACTCCTGAAAACGGAAGTTCTGATAGCTGTAACTAGAGGGAAAAGGTGTTTTCTGCCTTCCCTAGAAGTTTAGGGGACTCAGTAGGGTTTGAGGTCAGTTAATTCTCTTCTTACTTATTAAAGTTAACATGGGAAGTGCAAGGACCAAGGCTGGAAAACAGGGCCCATTTGGCCTTCCCTCCAGGGAGTCTTAAGGTCCCGTTAGGCCACTCTCACTTGCTTCCTCTGTCAGGGATCCACATTTCTCACCCTGTCAGTGTCACTTGAAGGTGAATTTGTGGAATCCTGGATCCTTCCCTTCTCAGATAGAATACTGGCCTGGAATATTCAGAAGATACTTCCTGATTCTTTTTGAATTACTTCACGATTTTTAAAGTGTTTTTGTTATGTTTTGTTTTTTTTTTTTTCTCAGCTGAATTGTTCCTTGAAGACAGAGATCCTATGTCTAACTTCTTTTTTTTTTTTTAAATTTTTTTTCTAGAACAGCATCAGGTGAATATATTCTATAATTGGTTAAACCAAAAAGCAGAGGCTTTAATAGAATCTTCAATTTGATTTCTGTTTCTAATCTTTATGGAAAAGTCAGAAAATTTTCACAAAGATTGCCTTTCTCTCTGATATATTTAGGTTCTGATTATTTTGACAAAATGGAATGGAATTTTCTGTTCTAAAACAAGTTAACTTTTCTTGTCTTTCAAATTTTGGTAGATTGGTAGATAAGGAACTTCAAAGGGGTTATTTGCCACACTCAACTCTCCTCTTTAAAGAGTTAAATTAGAGTTTTTAAAACTATGTTGATTACTGGAAAACCACACATGATAACATTGATGGGCTATGGTAGCGGTGAGATTTTGAGGAGCAGGTGTAGTTCTCAGGGTTTGTGTTGAGAGGATCTGGTTCAGTGGTTTTGTTGTCTGCTCCCCACTTCTACTTCATGTTTCTGTAGACCTGTCATTTACTTCCCTGTGCTCAGCTTCTTTCTTCCCTTTCTTTGGTTTCTCATTTATCAAATGAATATAGTAATAATTATTCCATTAGGATTTTTATGGGAGCATGAAATGATGGAATGCAGTTAAATAGTATATATCTAATAGGATAATGACATCAGTCTGTATATTTCTGTTCAAAGGCATAATATAGTGGCACTTTATTAATGAGCTAACACTTCTGAACTTGGCGATTGGCTCCTCTCATTATGTCATGCCATGTTCATATCATTCTGCGTCATGTCCATGAGAGATATGTAAACCAACTTCACGTCCATGAGAAATATGTAAACCAACTTAAGTGTGTCTTTAGAGAAAAGGTGCTTGGTCTTCCAGGTACTATAAACTTATTCTGCTTCCATGTTTAAAGAATATTTATAATCTTGATTGTTCTTTTAGAGTTAGAGTTGTGTGTTTTCATAGGGAACATTTATTATTCTCTAGTTCATTTTCTTGCTCACCTGACTGCCCAACCATCTCTTTCTCTCAGTTTCTTTCTCTCAGTTTATGTGTAATTTCTCCAGGAAAAAATGGCATTCAAATGATTTGGCATATAGATATTAAAAAGAGGAAAGAAATTACAGAAATGTATTTAAAAGACAGAGGTTCTTTGTTAAATGTTATGGGAAGATGGAACACTAGCAGATGCCTTCTGGCTACAGATTCATTCTCTTGATAAGTTCTCACTCATTGGAGAGAAAGCATTATATCATGTCTTGCAGAAAGAGCTCTAATGTTTGGGCTTGCCGGCATTAGGTAATGGCTGGTCACTGCTGATGGGTAGACATGAATCTCTAAAACTGACAGTAATCCTAGGACTATGCCTGTTAGAACTGGTAGAGACATCAGAGATTGTTTGTCCAGTCTCCTAATTTTTCAGATGAGAGAAGAAAGCAGAGTTCAGAGAGGTAAAGTAGGTTGTCTAAGTTCAAGTAGACTTCACCAAATCTGGAACCTTGATTTTCTGGTTCCATAACCCAGTGTTCTATCTGTTTGTGTTTTGTGGATTCGTCTGTCCATCTGTGACCCCAATCCGTGGCCTCTTGGTCACAGTTGATTGTTTTAGGCTTGCCTCCTGACCAAAACCAGGCCAGTCAGGTTTCTCTATTTTTCTGAGTCTGATTAGTGGCTCCTGAGAATGTTAAAACCAATAAATATTAAAACTATTGATTTAAGTTGCCAGGTATTTAGTTCTAGAACTGTTGATGGGTATTTTTATCCATATGGAGGAAGATATTTCCAGCTATTTCTGAATTTCATTACATCCCTACCCTTCCAGAAATTTGAATTTTTTTCTTAGATTTGATGAGCCAGCAATCATCCTTTTTACTTAAAATCATTCTAATTGGGATTCTGGTACTAACAATCAAGAATATGGATTAACATGCCCTTTGACATCTCTATTTTAATACTTATAGTGATTCTCTTCAATATCTTCAAATTCTTCATCCTTAAAGATTGCAGCACAAATATAGTAAAGTAGTTGTCTCCTTTGTTTATCATTTGGTTTTACAACCTAAATGAATGTTCATATTATATAAATTTGATCACAGAGAATGTGTCTCTTACCATCTGTAATTATAATTTCATTCCATAGCAGTTATAGACTTGGGTATTTAAAGAATCTGGGCATTTTATTAGGGTGAATGAAGCTTAATTTTTATTATTTCTTTATTAATCTTCTTTACTTATTTTATACAACTACTTACATATATATTAATAGAACTTTGGGTAGTCTTAATTTGTTTATTTTGCCACAATTTTCTGTATGGATATAGAAAGCACTAGCACGATGCTCAACATGCCACTCCATGTTGATTTTTCTTTTACTGGGAAGAATAAGAAATAGTGTTGCCTTTTATACAGGGACTGTTTAACATTTTAACTTGAGAAATTGATACTCTATCACCACCACCATCCAATTGCTGAATGTTAGTTGAGCACTGGTTCCAACTATCCTAGAAGGTTAACCAGGTAGATATGTTAATAGAGTTTGTTCAATGTGATAATCTTTGAGAACCAACAAAATGCTATAAAGTGTATTCTATCAATGTTACTACCACCAAATGTTTAAACAGCACCTTAAAGGTGACTAAGTTCATATATATAAAATCATATAAAATCAATCTTCACCACAACCCAGAAAGATTCTTTTGATATCTATGATTTATAATTAAAGAAATTAAAGCATTTAAAAAAATATATATCTTGCTTAAGAACACAGTTGCTACACTGAAACTCAAAAAAAAGTCTCTTGAGTCAGTATTTTTTTTTTTCCTATCATAGTGAAAATAGGAAATCTGAATGCTTTCCATGAAAAATTTGGAATCTTTAGATATTATTGAATGAATTCATACCAGGGACGAAGAGTCCTAATAATAAGCTTCCATGGTGCCCTGGAGACCCCATCCCCTTTTAGAGCACTCATGTGCTGTTTAATTGTCCTCGGTGCCACACACATGTGGCAGGAGTGTGTGTGTGTTTGTGTGTGTTGGAGTTGAGAATGGGAAAGGTGGTGAATAAGTGAAAGCACTTTGTTAGACACTAAGTGGATTTAAAGTTGAATCAGATACTCTCACCTCATAGAGCTTTGGTCTGTATAAAGGCACCGGAGCTGAAGAACAGATTTAGTTCATGGGGGAAAAGGGAGCCAGGAAGGACTGTTCACTACCGTGGATCTGAGCAGGGGGGCATCCTGAGGAAATGGGATATTGGAAGTACAACTGGGCTGGAGCAAATGATGTGTAAAAATAAATAAGGAAATAAAATTGAGGAAGGAGAGGAGAGCTGGGCCAGGATAAAGAGTTTGGACATCCCTTGGTGGGCAGTTGGGAGCCATTGATGGTTTCGAATGGTTTAATGATGTGATCATAGCTTGGGTACATATTTCTTATTAAACTTTAATGACCCTGTTTCCCATGCCCCTCATACCCATTCTGTGAACAACCCTGTGGGTTCTATGTAGAGAATATATCCCAGACCCAAACTCTGCTGAGAGTCTCCACTGCCACCAGTCTCACACAGGCCACTGTCATGTTTCATCTAGGCTGCCACAGCAGCTTCTTTGGTGGTTTGCTGCTTCCACACTTGCCTGCCAGTCCATCCTACACAACAGAATAACCTTGTACAAGTGCAAATAAAAACAATCAACTTCCTAGTTAAAGCCCTGCATCATCTTTCTGTCACACTTGGAGTAAAATCCAAACTCTTTGCTGTACCCACAAAGTTTTGTGCATCCCTATGTGACCTGACTGACCCTGCCTTTCTCTGAACTCTTGGTCTACCCTTTCTTCCCCTCTCTCATTTGGCTTTCACCACTCTGGACTCCTTTGTATCTTCTGAACACCCAGGCTTCTTCCCACTTCAGAGCCTCTGCATTTGCTTGGTTCATCTGCCTGGAATGTTCTTTCCCCAGATCTTCACATGATTACCTCCTTACCAAAAAGTGCCTCCCCTGACCATTGATGTAAAGTAATCCCTACCCAAGTCTCCACTTCAGCATTTACCGCGACTCATTTTCTTCACAGTACTTACTGCTGTCTGGATTTTTTTTTTTTAATTGACTCATGAATTTATTACTTGTCCCTTAACCTGTTCAACTAGGGGTAAGCAGAGACTTCATTTTGTTCACTGCTGTAGAGCTAATACCTAGAAGAGTCCTGGCTCATGGTACATATTTATTGAATTAATGAATTTAGAGATTTGAATGACCAGAGCAGATAGGCCACATTGGAGCCCACTGCAGTGCTTTTAGCACAATGAGAGTGTGCTGCGAGTTTTGTCAGTGGAAGTGAAGGGACCAAGGCAGGTGCAAGTGCACAGTGCTAGAGAGAACTGACAGAATTTGACATGGTGTGAAGTGTTGAGTCATTGGAAAGGGAAGAGATAGATTTTGAGATCGAATGAGCTATACAGAACCCAGGAGAAGTTCTCAGATTTTGTGAGGAAAGGAACAATTCTAGAGCTGCCAAGTTTGGGGGCTGGTGGGGTGGGGGTATTCAGTGGGCACTTGGAATGTGACCTTATCCAGAGTGTTGCATTCACTGAGAGGCATTGATGCAAAGAAAGCAAAATCCATGGGCTCAGAGGGATGTGGGAGGGACCCACTCTCCCTGCTCAACTGTGGCATGGCTATTGCAACTTGTTAAACCTCTTTGAATTTCAAGTTCTTCATCGATAAAGTGATAATAAAATACCTCATGGCAGGGTGTAGTTCTTAAAATTAAACTACAGAACATGAAAGCATGGAACCAGGGCCTGATGCAGCATACTTTCTCAATGACTGTAAGTTCTCTGTCTCTTTTCCCCTTTCTCTAAGAGGCTGAGGATAAAGAAATTTACTGTAATGCCACAGTTTAAAATTGTGTTGTCGTTCTTTGCAAAATGATGCATTTATGTGGTTTAAAAAGACAAAATCTCCAGGCTTATAATGAAAATGGGCAGCCCCCTCCCCATCCCCACTCCAGTGTCCTCTCCTCTGAGGCTACTACTTTTGACTCTGAGCTATTTCTTCTAGACCTTATATATCTCAACATAACATACTTATACTATTTCTTTGTTTTCAATTTTATGTATTATTTGGCTATCGAATTTAGATATTTTATTCTTCACACCAGGGAAGTTGAGGATTTAGTTTCTTTATTCTTCCAACCCCAAACCTACCTATACCACAGGAGCCTCTTATCCTCTCGTGACATCTAACATCTGAGTTACACAATATACTGTGATTCTATTTCCTTTCTTGTACAAATTCTCTTTTTTCCTGCAGTTAATGTTCACCTCATTGTTTTTTAGGGCTTTTTTGTGTGTGTGTACCAATCATTCTTTCATTCTCAAACTTTCCTCAAAATCTGAAATATTTCTTCTCAATAATTTCAAATCCAACATGTATTCTCTAATTATTTTTTACCCCTTGGAAATATCTTTCTGGCCTGCTCTGGCCTCCTGTTCTATTTTGGACTGTTGACCCTCTAAGCCTGCTGTGTAGCTGTGTGTCATCTGGGAATCCCTTTGTCCACTCTTGTTTTGGATCTCCTGTTTCCAGATCTTATTTTCTTTCTTATTATTTACCTTACATTTTCAGTTTGCCAAAGCATATTCTTCCTACAGCTTTCTGAGAAAGAATGTATGGTAGGTCAATTCTTTGAGACTTTGTAGAGCTTTATTCTATTTTCACACTTGATTGATATTTTGGTTTAGTGTAGAATTTGTCTTCAGAATGCTGAGGAAAAATTATTTCCAATTCTAGTTTGGAAATAATTTTCCCTCAGCATTCTGAAGACAATGCCTCCTAATCTTCTAGTTTTTGGTGTTGTGTTGAGAAATCTGATGCCATTATGATCCCCTTGTTTTACATATATCTTTTCTTCCCATTTGGAAGTTTTTAAACTTTTCTCTTGCCTCAGTACTTTGAGATTTCACAGTTATATATCTTCATGACACTTTTTATTTTTTTTATGAGTTGTGCTGGGAGGTTGATAAGCCTTTTCATTCTGAGCACTCATCTTTGAATTCTTGGAAATGTTTTTATTTCTTTTATATTTCATTTCTTCTATCGTTTTTTGAAACTCCTGTTTTTCAGATATTGGACCTTCTGGCCTGTCCTTCTGATTTTACATGTTTTTTCCCCCTCATGTTTCTGTCATTTTTCTTTCTCACTCTCTTTTTTACCTTTTTTATTTTTTGTTTGATACATTTGCCTCAGCTATCCCTGTGCCACTCTTTTACTTGTTTTGGTCTCTGCCTTTTCGAGAGTCCTAACTGAAAGGACTAGTGATCCTAGGTTGTCTGTACTCTCACTAGTTAAGTACCAAGAAGCTGAATAAAAAACCTGTGAGTTACACTTGTCATCTGGAATCTGGAATCCCTTACATAAGGCAAGGACAAACCTTTTTTTTTTTTTCTTTTTTTTTTTAAGGTTTCTCAGGTAGGTCTTTATTCTTACGTTGTTTGGGCAGCTGATAAAGGATCTATTCAGTCTCTTGTTTGGAGGATATCTGTCTGATTTCTTATATCCTGAGAGCCTGTGGGTGAAGGGAGCTTGTTATCTCACTGGCATAAAGACTTCCACTTCAACACTCTGTTTTTAGTATGGAGCCTTCCGCCTGTCCTAGGTAGAGCCCGATGCCCCCAAGTCTCAATTCCCTCTGGTTCAACCTCTCTAGAGAGTAAATATCCTGATTTCTCAGGGTTAAGAAGTAGTAGCTTCCTTCTTCTCTAGGCAGGAATCTGGGGCTCTAGATCAGGAGTTGGCAAACTATATAAAGGGCCAAAAGTAAATATTTCAGACTTTGCTAGCTGTATCATGATCTTTATAACATATTCGCCTCATCATCTTCTTCTTCTTCTTTCTTTTTTTTCTTTTTAATAACCTTTAAAATGTAAAATAAACATTCTTAGCTTCACCATACAAAAATAGGCTGTGGACCAGACAGGTCATAGTTTACTGAACCCTGGTCTAGAGGATCCTTTTGGACACTATGAACCAGTTGTCTTAATTTCATTCCCATCTTTCACCCCTGCCTTAAGAAGAACTTGAAACCTACAATTTCCAATACCTTTTGGATTTTATAACAAAAGTTTCTTAATAGGTGTCCACTGACTCAAACCAAATCCCCCTTTCCTACCACCACCCCGGAAGCTTAGGTTTCAGCTTTCATAGGTCTGTTGGTCTACTTGTCCATTTTATTTTCATTTTCTAAAAGGTCAGGTTTTTTTTCTTGTCTGCCTTTTTCTCTGTTCTTATGGGGCCATGCCTTTTTTCTCTTTTCCCCTCAGCTAACTGGGATTTGAGGAAGGAGTGGAGATAAATGCATGCATTTAATCTACTAAGCTTAACCAGAAGCTCCCCCAAATCCAATTTGGTTGGTTTTTATTTTTACTACTTTCTTTGATAGTGCTTGGGTTAATTTTGCATTTGTTCTTCACGTGCTCACTTGCTATGCCAGATGTTCGAGGATGTCCTTGGGGAGGAAAAATGAGGGGTTTTAAAATGTGTTCTTGAAATGCTCACAGTGGTTCAGTGTGTGAGATCTCAAAGAGGCTTAGTCGTTTATAACCATGAGACTCTCATAATAGAAATACAGTTTCACCCTTATTTGTGTAAACCATCAGGAGCATTTTTAATGTTTGTAATAAAGTTTGTGGCTTATTGTTTAAAATTGAATTTAAGGTGGTAAATCAAAGCTTTTGGTGGCATGTTCTGACAGCAGGGAGAGCTTGGCAAGTGACCCCTAAGAACTGATCAAAGGGAGTTGCTAAGCATTTTTCCTGTATTTGTCTTTGGTTCTTTAATCTGGTAGTGTTTTCAGTTCCATTCTGAATGCAGTGTTGCGCACTGCACCCCCACTCAGGTCTTCTTGGCAGCATCTGGTACTCTCTTTGCCAAATAACCCTTGTTCAGGCATCAGCCCGCCTTTGCTCTCAAGCCTATACAAGCTACGAACAATGGTGATTGTCAGGAAATGGGCATCATTCAAGATCTTATTCATACCATGTTTTTGTTTTGGTAGTCAAATCAAGATTGAAAATGAAAAACGTAAAATTAACTGAGAAATGACCACTAGTCATTTCTGCCTAGGTTCACCCTTCCTGGCCAGTGAAGATGGCGTGCTTGGAGGAGTGATTGTTCTCCGATCTTGCAGATGTTCTGCAGAGCCCGACTCCTCTCACAATAAGCAGACACTTCTAGGTAAGCTGGGCATATACATTGTGTGTGTGTCTTTCTCTTTAATTTTTTTCAAGATATGGAAAGATTTATATTCTTAAGTCAATAAGCTATGGGAGGGCCAGGATGCTCTGTTGATTTCTAGCCTTCTCTATTCTACTGATCTTTTTGCATAGATAAACATCTAAAAGATGAATGTTTACTTCTGAGTGTACACTTAGAGCATATTTTTCAAATGGGCTTAGAACCTAGGACCTTCACTAAAGTCCAATAGTAAGAACAGTGGACCACGTGTTTATCCTTTGCTTATTCTACAAAACATTTGAGATGACCCATAACAATATATACAGTAACATAGAAAGCTTCTTCCTGTCCCTCCTCCCAAAAAGGAATCAGAGCCATCTGAAGAGCTAGAGGGCTGGAAGTCCATCCTGGCTCCACTGCTCATTAGCTATGACGCCTTCATGCTCCTTGTTGTCCAGTGCCACTTCCACATCTGTGGAATAAGGATATCTGCCATGTCCTCATAAAGCTGTGGTGAAGAAGAATCAAATGAGTATTTTGTAGATTTGCAGATGTCCATCCAGATGTGTGATTTTGTATCTAGATAAGTGTTATCAATGGGAATAAAAACCAGCCCGTCCTCTATTTGCCAAGGCCCAAACTTGTGGGACTACCTCTGTCCATGGGGTGCCCTTTTCTAATTCATTCCTCCAGAGGGGGCATTTAAAAAATCTGCATAAAGGTGCCACATACACTAGCAAGGAGCCATATATGTTATTTCTTTAATTGACTTTTTAATTGAAGTGTATATACATTTTAAAAAGTGCACAAATCATAACTGCAGCTGCTTGATGAATCTGAACAAACTGAACCTACTTACATAATCAACACACTGATTAAAAAAATAGAACTTTCCTGCAACCCCAAAAGCCCCCTTGCAGTCCCTCCCAATCTTTACCTCCTCCAAAGTTTCCACTGTGCTGACTTCTAACACCATGATTAGTTTAGCTTGCTTTTATATTTGACATAAATGAAATCATAGAATATGTACTATTTGTGTCTGATGTCTTCAGTCAACATTAAGCCTGTTAGATTCATCTATGTTCTATGTGGCAGTAGTTTGTTAATGTTCTAGATGTTTGTTCGTTCTAGATGGTATTTAATTGTATGAATATACCGGTGCGTATTTACCCGTTCTTATCTAACTTTTCTTATATAAGCACTATTCGTGATCCTCAGGAGTTGTAGTAGTTCAACCCTTTGTATAAATTTCCTTATAGAAAGTGTGGCTGGTACCTGATCTGTACTGCATGACTGTCGTAAATTGCTATAAGTCTCTTCATACCTTGAGATTCTATGAGTCTATGAAATGAAAGACTGAGCATTTCTTATGAGTCTAAAAAATATTTTTTTTCTATAGAAGCCAAAAGAGCCTTTATAATCCCCTCATTCCTCAAAGGAAAAAAAAAATTCACTTTTATATAAAAGCCCCTTTCTCCATCTGGACTCTGACCATGAACTCATCATTTTTCTTACTGTACTTGGTACTGATGTGGTCACCTTTTGCTAAACCAAGGCGAATTAGCCATTCGCTTCTTGGTATCTTAATCATTGTTCAGTTCTTCGAATATCTTCCACAGTTAGATGGCAGGAAATTCACTTTTAAAATATGCAGGGGATGTACCTGGGCCTTCTAAAAGAACGTAGAACAACCTCTAGCACCAGGAAGTCAGGGGCAGTTATTAAAACTGCTTCATGACTGTTCCTAGGATGGAGACTTAGTTCTTTACTGATCCCAGACTATTGCCCATTCAAGTTAATCTTGAAAATTGTAAGGTATTTTTGCATTCTTAAGAATAAGCCATTTTTTAATTCTTCACCCACAGATACGGAGATAATGTTTGTTGTTTTAAACCACTACATTTTGTGGTAATTTATGCAACAATAGATAACTAATAAACCTTTTAAACCCTCTCCCTGCCAATGTTTGTATAATGATCTACAGTGGCAGACCAAGGTGCTCTGCTGCATCTTCAGGCAGCTCAGACTGTCAGACTTCAGTTTGCATCACTGGATCCTAGTTCCCTTCTTTGGATGCTCTGGGACAAATGCGATCAGTGTCCTCCTACTTTGCAGGCCCTAATCACTTTTTTCCAAACCATCTCCTTAGCCTTCCCACATCTATTTGTCTCCCATTTTTATATTGCCACTAGACTTCTCTGTATATAGAAAGCCTATCAATGGGCTGAAAAACAGGCAGTCAGGAGAGAAGCAGGCTGTCCTTAACAGCAGAAAGGGCAGAAAGGAGAACCTGACCTAACTGAGGCTTAGAGAGCCATGCCAAGCTCAGGATCAAAGGGACAGTGATCAAAATAAGAGCCACATAAGTGTTTGTTACTAGTTTATTATATGTCTAAGCTAAATGTTGAGTAACTTTCTATTTATGTTAAAATAAATTCAAAATATGTATCCCTTACTATCACTCCCATGCTCCTGGCTTTTAATTTTTCAATGAGGGTACACACGTACATACACACTCACTCACTCAACTCTGTTGCTCATTTCCCTAGGAGATGGATGGGAACTACTTAACTTGATGGGAAATGCACTCCCCTCATGTGACCTCAAAACACGTTTTCAGTCATTTCTGACTACTACTACTTCTCCTCCACTCATCTTCAAAGCCCAAGTTCTGGCCACTCCAAATTGCTTGGTCTTCTTCCAAAAAGTCATGTTTTTTTCCCCAGTGACTTTTACATGCTGTTACCTGTGCTTAAAATGTCCTGGGCTGATTACATTCCTTCTCTAAGACTTAAGACAGATAAGAATCTTTTTGCAATCCTCCAGAAGCCCTTCCCCCAGGTGATTTGTTTCTTCCTTGTGTTCTTTTTGCAACATGCAATTGGCATCCCTGTAATACTCACCATGACACATCCTACGCATGTGTTAAAGTATCTGTCCCTGCCTCTAGGCCAGCATTTCATAACCTTTTTTTTCTGAGCCCAGTTGTTTCAAAGGAATAGATCACAGGTCTTTGAGCCCTAGGGACTCACATGGAAGGTACAGTGGTTTGAAATATCTTTCAACTTATTAGAAGATTCCACTCCCTATGAGGTTCACACTGCCAGATTGTGAATCATTTGAGAACAAGGACTGTGCCATATCTACTTTCTACTCATCCTCTGTAGTAGGCTCCAAATAATTATTGGGATTTCCTTATTGATTATTTGGCAGAAATTTTTCAAGAAATTGACCACTCTTTTAGAAAAATGAAGTCTGTAAAACAACCTCACATGCTCTTGAAAACAAATAATATGGGTAGAAAATACTGGCTAATGACAAGTGTCCAGGAACAGGAAGATTTGGAGACAGTTTAAATGGATTGCAGAAGACAGTCTCAACAAACAGCCTTGTACAGGACAGTTTGGATGTAAATGTGTTTGCAACACCCATCCCACCACCTCCCACTCCCCAGATCATGAGATGCTGGCAAAGCCCAGCCTACAAATCACTTGCTTTAACGCAAAGCAAATGCTTGTCCCTGGAAGGAAACAGCTGAAAAGAATTAATTTTCTCTGCTTTTAGAGAAAAAAACCAATATATTTTTACCTGCTAATGCACAATTACATGTGCTCTCCAGGCCTCTACAGAAGTGCTTTATTGAGGCCGCTGTATATAGTATGGTTAATAATTGTGTAAACAAAGACACATTAAGCCTTCCAGTGGAAAAACTGAGTTGTTTTTTTTTTTCCCATTTTAAGCTTGTGATTTGATACAAGTAATTAGAATATATGCAAATATATGGCATAAAAGGCCAATCTTACTATATGGGTACATTTCTTCCCTTGTAGTCTGCCCTCACTCTGCTAGTAGGAGCCTGACAGACTTTGTGAAGTTCAGGGTTTCCTGCCTTAGAGTAATTAGTAGGAAGCTGTGAGCATGGGAATCAATGAGAAACAGACTCTATATATTTAAGGAAACTCTTAAACAATTCAGAATAGGAGGCAGAGGGCCTTTTAGGGGGTTGAAATGCTGTGTGTTTGGCCAGTGGCCTTTGTGCCAAGACCGTGTCAGAATCCTTCATCCTAAATATAATCGAGGCCCACAGTTCAGCCAGAGCCTGATCATCTGATGAGCACATATGGTAATTGTTACTTCCCCATTAAGTACCCTCACCTTACTCAGAGAATGACTTCAGGTTCTTCACTATCTAGGAATAGGTTTATGATGCTGATAATTAAGTTTTGTACATGATATTACTTCTTATTGTCCAGCCACCCCTTTTTCCCTGTTTTTTTTTTAATCTTTACTATGAAATGTTTCATATATTTTTAAAAGAAGAATGTAATATATCTGTAAGTTATAAAGGATAATAATAAAATGAACACCTGTGAACCTGCCACCCAGCTTAAGAAATTGCCCATTACCCATATCTTTGAAGCCCCCATGTGGGCTTGTGTGAACTTTATATAAATGGTGTATCATATGATTTCTTTTGTGAGAGTTTTTACAGTTTCTTACATAATTAACTGAAAGGATAATGAGTCCCTTTATCATTTTAGACTTTGTTCTATCAGATCAAACTGTTCTTCAGTTGCCATTAGAACTTAAATGTGTCATTTCCCCTCCCCACTCCTCATCTTTTCAGAACAGGCAAAGCACTTTATCCAGTACTCTTTTCGTCACTGTTACCAAAACTAGCTATGGTTTAAAAATAAAAAATTTTAGATTGAATTGATACTTCCTAGAACATTAAAAAGATAAAATGTCATTTTACTGAAAGTTAAAATTCCAAACCGCCTTTTGGTTTTACTGGCATTAAAAATTTGGCGAGCACATATAAACACATGCACTTCAAAGGAGCTTCATTCTTGGGGCCCCAGCAATATCACTTATTTCCATTTCATGGCACATGCCACTGTGAGCACTTATGAGTAGGCATTCTGCTGGGCTCACACAATCATAAAAATAACCCTCAAAGAGAAGGCAAATTGGTTATTAGGCTGGTAGTGGGAAGAGATACTTATGGATGTTCATCTGATGTTAATAACTTGTCTTAAAAATATAACTAAAACTTTATTCTATGGGAGGGTCCAATGTCATGGTTGGGAGCAAATTTTTTTAGTGCTTCAGCAATGCTTTGGGATTGTTACATCTTCACTGTAGTCTTAAGAGATAGGCTGGCATATTGGTTCTTATTTAAGGATCCAATGGAAAGAACCAAATTAAGCAATTTATTCTTTGAGGCAAAATGAATAAGGCAGACACGATATTTTAGCTTCAACAACTGAATTGGATTAATCTGTTTAGGAAAGTGCTCTGAGATTTATATAATTCAGAATTAGTTTTCACTTTTAAAACACAAAGATGTAGATTATGAGTTACTGTGATCTGTTTTGTTTGCTTTAAAATAAAACTTTTCTTCCCTTAACTATCACCAATATACTTTTTGAAAACTGGAAATAAATTTTCATCTGTAATTTTCTTCTCCATCACGAGAAGTGTAGTCCTAGCTATAATCCTATAATCTAACCATGAAGTTGTTGTTGTTTTTTTGTCACAAAGTTTTCCATCTGAAATAAAGAATACAAAGATTTATGAATAGAATTCTAGTGACTATGTAATTCTTATTACTGTGGTTCTAAAACTCTCAGAAAAAAAACATTTTGACAAATTTTATAGTCAATTCCATCTGCTCAAAGCATAGAGATCACCCTAGCATGAAATAAATCCCCCAAAAAATATTTGTTGAATGAATAAAATCATGTTTCAGTAAAACGTGTTTCACTGAATTCTTTTCTTGTCAGGAGAAAACTTCCAAGCCCTAGCCAGTGGCCCCTATTTCCAGCAGTTTCTAATACAATAAAATGATAAAATAGTAAAGAATTGAAATGTCTTTCGGGGCTTGTATTACTATTTGACCCACAAAGTCCTTTTCAGTCAGCACCCTTCATTTGTCTTGAACAAATCAGAATGAGCCTTGGAATGAGGATAATTATTTTCTTGGCTTAGTATAACTGGGGTGCCTTAGAACTACATCCGCAGCCCTCCCAAGACAGTTCAGTGCTGAAAGTTTTTCAGGGAAGCACGCCAGCTCAGAGCTACTTCATGACCATAATGGGACAGGCATTATATGAATCCGAAGGATTCCATGTCAAGACAGTAAAGCATCCTCTTAGGAGCCCACAGTTGAGTTATGAAGAACCTAACAACGGGGGGCGGGGAAATCTGCAGAGATAAGAGGAGCCTGTTCTATTTACAGTTCCTCATTCTTCTTATTTTAAAAATGAACTTATCTTTATTCAATAAGGAGTAACTTAAACACTGTGCGAAATGTCCTAGGGTAAGAGATTCAATCCAAGGCTAAGGAGCAGCAGCTGACTTGGCAACTGCCCAGCCTAAGACAGTTCTGATTTTAGAGTTCTGTTTTCCTTGCAAGCAAGTCTGAGATGTGAAGCCAGACGGAGAAGTTTTAAATGGATGCGGGAGCCAGTGCAGCTGGGGGTTGTTAACAATTGGAGAACAACATTTTTTAAAAGGTGGAGTAGCTGAGGGCTTCTCTCTGGTCAGAAAAGAGAAACCGTTAGGATAGAAAAAACTTGCTTGGAACCCTGGCAAGGAAAGTTTGTTTGACTTAATTTAAACAGTATGACATTTGAATCATTTTGAGAGAGAAAAAGGTATTCTGGGGGTGGGGGTGGAGGTAGGGGAAACAGCATCAGACAAGGGGTACCTTGCAGCTCTAATAATAACCAGTGGAGGTGGTGATTTAAATGTCACTAGGAGGTAAAACCTTGCATAAGTACTAAAGGCTGTCTCCTAGAGTGGAGGGGCAAAACTAAGACTGAAGTGGAACCGTTCTTGGGCATTATACCTGTAGGTGAATTGATTTGTTGCAAAGCATTAGATATAACTTTCCAGAAAGGCTGGCCTCAAAGATTATATGCACAAATCCATTCTGAATGAACCTATAATGTCATTAACCTGTCATTCTTGTGGGACACATGGGTAGCACATTCCCTCCTAACACATTCTCCAGCACCGGAACAGATCAGCAGTCTTGACCTTTTTTCACATTACACTCGTGTGGTGTGATGTGCTGTGCTGTGTTGTGAAGTCACCTTGTGGAGAAGAATCCTGCCCAATTCCTGTGCTCATCTTTAACATGTAAAACCCATTCAGGAAATTATTTTAGCATAGCTTGGGTGTTCTGCATGTTTTCTGATGAAGATCTTTTCGTGGTCTGGGATATTCCAGTAGCCTCACAATCACTGGGCTTTGGCTTCTTAAAAAAATAAAAGCCTTTACAAATCGGTAATTGAGGTGTAAACAGTCACAGTCACCAGCCACTAGGAAAGGAATGTTGTCATTACCAAAAGTCCAGGAGCTTCTTTAAGTGGAAATGTGCTTCAGTTTGCACACCAAAGGCTACTATACATAATACTTTCACAGGCTCAGGCCAGTCACTCCAGGCTAGTCATTTACTTTATGAGTTGCTTGAGTTCATGGTCACCTATATGTAGTAATTATATGTGGAAAAATCTGATACTATGATGTAACTTCTGCCCAATTTGCAGTATTATTATTAGAATCGTTTTTAATTCTGTTGCTGTGAACTTTAATTTTTAGTGTTTGGGACAATTTCAGATTTAGCCCCTAAAATCAAAAAGCAAATTATATACTTTTAGATATCATTGATGGTAAGAAATGCTAATTAATTTTTGCTAAAATATTAATTTTTTGCTGAATATTTTTTCTCTCTATTTGAGCCAACTTTGTGGTACTCTTCGCTGGGTTTTAATTATAATTCAGAACTTAAACAGTTTTGAAAGTTTTTGTGAGGTAAACTTTACCTTTGAGGCAAATAAATGTTTTCTACTCATTTATAATTACTTATAAAGGTTTTGACTTATTAAATTTCTAGTGGAAATAAACACTAGTTTTGTTTTGATTGCTCTTCGACTATAACAGGCTTTTCTCTGAATACATGTGCTCAGTAGAAATTGAAATAGGGACTTATTCATGTCCCTTCATAATTTTTGATCATGTTTTAGTTGTGAGACATGAAACAATTTGAAAGCATTAGATCAGTTTCACATCATAATAAAGCATTCTCATCAAGGATGATTAAAATATATATGCTATTTTCCATGTCCATGAGTCTCCATTTTTTTTTTGTCCTATTTGTTTGTTGTTTTTAGATTTATATCCCACATATAAGTGCTATCATGTGGTTTTTTGTCCTTTTTTTTTGTCCAGCTTATTTCACTTGGACAATAGACTAGTGGTTACCAGAGAGTATCGGAGTATGGAGGGAGGAGGGAGGTAGATAGAGTAAAAGGGGTCAAATATGTGGTGACAGAAAGAAATCTAACTATAGGCGGTGAACACACAATGCAATGTATATATGCCTTAATGTTGAATTGTACATCTGAAACTCACTGGATTTCATTAACCAATGTCATAATAATAATAATAAAATAAAATAATAATACATATACTAATATCCCATTACATCTAATTTCAATAGTTCAGAATGTCATAAACAGAGAAGAAGTTAATCCTTCATAGATAATATAGATTAATAGGGTAGTTGAGATTCCTAGGGACATTTTTTTAAAATAGAAAATAAATAAAAATAGGACAAAATTCAGATGTTTCAGACGGCTTTACGGTGAAAAGTAGGCTGCCTTCCACTCAACGCCCTAAATCAACCAGTTCCCTCTGTAGTAGCAGCCAGCCACTGTAGCCAGTTCCTAAGATATTGGGATCTTCCAGAGAGATCCATTTGTTTGCAAACATGTTCATTTATGGTGCCCATTTATTTTCTTTAACAAAAATGGCAGCATCATCTCTATATATCATTCTCCACATTGTCTTTTATATTAGATAAACTATGTATCTTGCAGATTAGTGTTTTTTCATACTGGAGCATATCTTGTTAATGAGGTCTAAGTCAATTTAGTGAGTCACAAGCAGAATCTCTTAAATGCAGTGGGTAGACTACAAAGAACCCAATAGAATAGACCAATGAATTGCAAGTAAAATGGTAAGTATTACTTCATGAAATTTCAATAAAGAAATGTGTGTATGTGATATGTGAGGCTTTTTTGTTTTGTTATTGTTTTACTGTGGTTCACAGTTAAAAAGTTTGAAGAACATTGTAGATCGTTTTCTATTACCCATGTAGAGCTTCTTTCTTTTTTTTTAGTTGTTACATAGTATTCCGTTGTATAGAGTATCATGATTTTTAATATACTCTAACCAATAGGAAATTAAGCTATTTTCTTTCTAATTAAAACTACTTCAATGCATGTCTTTGTAAAGATGTTATTTCATACATTTAAAGACATATCTGTAGAATAAACACCTACTTGCTGAAATTTATTTGTAATCTCAAAATCACTGCTCTTGGCACTTTCACAGTCATTCGTGGACATGTGCAGAGGGGTGACAGTTTGAGTTGCCTGATACATTCCTAGCTGAGGTTAACAAAAGTGATGCTCTGCCTTCTTGCCTCAGTTCTCTTGCTGTAAACAAGTGTCCTTTTTGTGTCTGTTTCATGTCATATTTTTGCGCTTTTTGTTGATAATTTCTCTGTTTAAAATGGCCCCCAACCTGTCTAGTGTTCCTAAGTGCAAGGAGGTTGTGGCATCTTGTGGAGAAAACATACGTGTCAAATAAGCTTCATTTAGGTAAGAGTTATAGTGCCGTTGGCCATGAGTTCAAAGTGAATGAACCAACAATACTCTACATCCAGAATAAAGAAGAAATTTACCGATCTGTATGATCCTCCAGAAACTGCTAAAGTACCATCTATGGTGCATAATGAAGTCATGGAGAAGCTGAAAAAGTGAACTTGTGGATTCATGAGATGATGACTGGTAAAAAGAGTGTAGGGGACAGCATTGTTGTGAGGCCGAAAGCTAAAGAAATTCATGAGCAGGTTATCCAGTGTCAAAAGAATGTTAAACTCGTCTTGGCTATTATAAAGAAAGATGGCATATAATTATTTGTGAGAAATATATATTAAATAAGATGTCTTTAAACAGAAACACATAAAATGAGGTTGCTTATTGATTGAAAATGTTTTTACCAGAGGCTTGCAGGGAACTAACCCTGTATTTTCTTAGGAGCAATAATGCCATATTTGCTAATCCAGTGGTCAGGTGACTTTATATAACTACCATAAATTACAAGAATATATTTCGAAATGGCCGTACTCCCATCATCATTAGATGAGAGTGCTCCCTTCACCTCCAGCTAACAAAAAAATGCTGTTTCAAATCTTTATATCTGATAACCTGATAGTTGAGTAATGTTATCCTGTGGTTTTAATTTACATTTCTTTTAGTGGGTAAAATGTAGACTATCTTTTTGTGTTATAGAGCCATTCATATTGCCTTTTGTTCATATCTTTTTTTGCTTTCTCTTTGGATATTTGTCTTTTTCTTATTGATTTGTAGCAGATCTTTATATATTAAGAAAATTAGTCCTTTTCCAATGCTGTAAATTGGAAATATTTCCATAGCTTGTCATTCATCCCTTGACCTTTTTTCCCCACATGGCAAAGAATATACTACAAACATTTTTTTAATGTAGTTAAATGTATCGGTCTTGTCTTTTATGGCTTCTAGATTTTGTTATAGTTTTAAAAGCTTTCTTTAAAAAATATTTAAGAGTTGTATTCGTGTTTGATGTTTTGTGGTCTTTTGGTGTTCGTGAGGAATTTAATCCTCTTAATATGTAACACTAATCGTAAATCCTTTTCAAGCTGAGTAATAGAATAATGGAAGATCACAGGTTTAGGAATCCAAAAGTCCATTTTTAATTCCAGTTTGTGCACTCACTAAAATGGCCTAAGCGGTGTTATGTACTTTCTGTGAGTCTCAGGTTCCCCATCCAGGCTTTCTGAGTTCTACAGAAGACAGTGCCTAGCATATGACAGATTCTGAATATTAGTTCCTCTCCTGCTTTTCGAAAGTCCTTGATTAAGAAATAACTTGTTAAATTAAGACACGTATTAAAAGAAATAAAATAGGATTTTTTACAGAAATATTCTATAATTTAAATTGGAAATAATTTCTGCTGAGTTTCTCAAGCTAGCCTGCCCTAGCTATATTGCTGAACTGATCACCATAAACTGATTTGAATTGTTGGTATTAATGTCAGTACAATGTACCTCTTTTTTTGTTTGTTTGTGAAAAAGCGTTAAATCTCAATTTCTAGACATTGAGTTACTTTCTTTAAGGACTTCTGAAGTCTATATCTAGAAAATTATTGGAAACCCTTCAGTATAAAAACATTTAATGTGGTCAGCCAGCATACCCAATATATTCTGTTTGTAAGTCTGAATTTGTTATATATTATATTTCCTCAGCGTAGGCTATATTTTTAGAGAGAATAATAGAGTTTAAAATAATCAAAATTGTGTCTTTAAAAATAAATATAGTGCAGTGTTTTTATCCTTTACTTTCATGGTTAGATTGACTATATGTCTGTGAATTTTTCTTGGCTAATTCATGAGCAGTTAACTACTATAATATTTGAGATATAAAGAGAAGTTACAATTTTAGAAATACCTAAACTTTGTATTTGTGAATACAAGTACATTGTCACAACTTTAGGGAAATTCAGTAAGACTTGGGTGCCTTTGCTCTATTAAGCAATTTAGAATATCCCAGACCTTGCTCTGGACTTCAAGATTTTTGAAGTTCAAAGGAGATGTGTGAGGAAGAAAAAACATCTGGTGAAGAGAACTTGCTTTGTTGCGTGACACTGTTTTCCTGCACTCTTCAGTAGAGCGTCTGTTGAGCAGGTTGGCAGGTTTGATAATTAATTAATGATGAGGGAATGAGCCACATATCTGAGGAACTCAGTTTTGCCCCTTACTGCTTCTTTCTTCCCCACATGTCTGGCAAAACCTTCAGAGTCTAGGATCACTGATCCCACAGTTGTGTCTCAACTCAAACACTTGTCTTCAGGCTTAATTAGCTTGGAGATATAAACAGATGGATGGCCTGGGACCCAGAGGGTTTAGTGTTGAGCAATGCAGTTTTATTATCAGGGACTTTTGAAATTTTTGTTTGAGAAGTATCTCAAAACTTAAAAAATATCTTTATAAAAACTTAGAATTTTGAAAGTATGTACTGAAAGGTGACCAATTTTTGTATTTATCTCTGTATGTTTGTAAATTTTTCTTGTTGTAACTTAATTTAGATGCAATTTCAAACTTGCAGGAAAATTATGAGAATAGTACAAGGTACACCCATGATTCCTTTATTCAGATTCACCTATCGTTTTCATTTCCCCCATTTATTTTGCCACTTTAACCTCCTCCTTCCCTCCCTCTTTCCTTTACACACACACATGCACGCACAAACACACACACACATACATACATTTTTTTCTGAACTATCTAAGACAAAAATGGAGATTTCAGGGGTCTTTACTCCTAATATTTCAGTGTATATTTCTTAAGAACAAAGTCATTTTCTAAATCATGTACAGATATCAAAATCATAACATTTAATATTGATACAAACTATTATCGAATCCGTAGTCCATTTTCAAACTCCATCAATTATCTCAGTGATGTTCCTTATAACACGCCCCACCCCAGTCCAGGATCCAGTCCAGGATGACATGTTGCATTTAGTTGTTGTGTCTCTTTTGTCTCCTTTAAATGTAAACAGTTTCTCAACTTTCTTTGTATCTTTTGACTTTGATATTTTTTAAGGGTTCAAACCAGTTATTTAGTAGTGTTCCTATATCAGATTTGTGTGGTGTTTCCTCATGCAATTCTGGTTCTGCAGTTTTGGCAAAATACTGCAGAAGTAGTGGTGAGTCTCGGGGTGTCTAATCAAGAGGCAAATTGTGCTGATTTGTCCCTTACTTGATGATATTAGCGTAGATCGTTCAGTTAAAATGGAGTTCATCAGGTTTCTCCACAGTGAACTTGCATTTTGCCCCTTTAATAAGAATTTTATGGAGAGATATTTCGGGACTATGGAAATAGCCTGTTCCTCTTCAAATTTTCACCAACTAGGTTTAGCAACCATGATGATTTACTAACTCTGTTATTTATTAGTTGGCATTTTCCTGCAAGGAAGAGCTTTCTCTTCTCTTCCGTTTGTTTATTAATTTATTTGTTTGCATTAGTATGGGCTAATTGGTTCTTATTTGTTTAGTGGTAATAATTCATAATTATTATTATTTATTTTGACACTTAGATTGACAAAGATTTGGCTAGTGGGAACCCCTTCAGGCTGACCTCTGGTCCTTTTGATAAGTCCTCATCATTTTTTGAGTACTTCCTTACTTTTTGGCACAAGATGTTCCAGATTCTTTTTTTTTTTTTTTTAATTTTTTATTATGGTGACATTGATTAACGAAATCCAGTAAGTTTCAGGGGTACAATTCAACAGATTCATTTTGTGTTTTCTCTGCCCCAGCCCTAGAATTGACATTTCTCTAAGGAATCCTGATTCCTTTTCACGCAGAATGGTGTTTAGAAACCAAGACTTGCATGCACACATGCACATGTGCGTGTGTGTGTGTGTGTGTGTGTGTGTGTGGCTGTGTTAAAGGAAACTACGTTATGGAATATTACATTTACTAAATCACTGTGTACTGTACGTATGAGTGTGTGTGCATGCGCACGTGTGTCTTTAATGTTGCAAGTTTCAAACAGAAGAGCATTTATTTTACATGTAATAATCATAAGTTTTGACAAGAAAGAAATACATTTTTCATTTCACAGTAAATGGTATTACACAGTTTTGAGTACTAAATCATCTTGACATTTATGAAGGGCAAATGGAAAGTGGGGAACTGAGTGTGAAGTATAAAGCTATCTTTAACTGTTCTATTAAAAAACAAAGATCTATTTTCCGTCTGTGATCTGAATGTGCCTATTTGTGCTCTCTCCCATGGCAGTGGAATTTCTCTGGAGCCACACGACGGAGAGCATGTGTGTTGGGTACATGTCAGCCCAGGACGGGAAAGCCAAGGTAAGCAGGAAAACTGAGACGTAACCTGTAAACCGCGCAACCATTGTGTGAACCTCTAACAGGCTAAGCTGATACATATAAATTTTTTGAGCTGCTTTTGGGCAGCAGCTCTTTGATTTTTATGAGAATTTGATTAAGAACAGGTAATGATCCCAAAGAAAAACAGCCGATTTTTTTATGCTTTGATGATGAAGCAGGGAAGATTAGGAAAACATTTTTTTTCCTATCTCATTCTTCTTTGTCCATTGTGAATAATTGGAAAAGAGGAAAGTGGGATTGGGAAGAGGAAATGTGAGTGAAACTGATGGGCCGTCATGACTGGGTGATTTTGCAAGGAGTGTTGGAATAGATAAAGGAAACCAAGGCAAAAAAAAAGCTGAGTGCCTGGACTGCATTCTGCATGTGTGAGGGCACAGGTAGCTGACGTGCTTGCGAGTACAACCTGGCTCATGGTCCGGTGTGACCTGGCTCATGGTCCGGTGTGTTCCAGCATGCCCTGGCATGATGACCTCGTGGGCAGAGGCAAGGACCATGGCACACATCCTTCAGCGAGTCCCAAGGATCACATGAACACCCACACAGCCCCTCTTGAGTTGCTTGGCTTCCCTGCACTCACAATGGTTGAGCTTAGAGTAAGAAACATAATTTGTGGATTTTATTTTATACTCGCCTCATGTTCTTCTTGTTCATAAAAGTTTTAGAAACAGCTGTGGTATATGATGTTTACTTGGCATTAAAATACCTCATTTTCAAAGCTGTGAAGTTAGGCAACCTCTTGTTTAAAGGATGTGATTTATTTTGCAGAAGTAAGGAAACGTCTGATATAAACTATCTGATAGAGATTAAATCATTAACAAATTAAAGATACATGTAAGAAAGAGTAGTTTATTGCATATTTGTCATGAAACACCCATCCAGACTGGCCTCTGTACATGATCCAGCAGGCTGGCAGCGTCACAGGGCTTCTGTGAGTCCAGCGTACGAGAACACCTCATTAGACAAGGATTGGCTTACATTCGTGAAACTGTGACTGAGCTCCCCCTCCTCTTTGTATCACCCTCACCTAATACAAGATTCATATTGTATCAGCAGACATGTTTCATAATAGTATGAATAATGATTACTTTATTTCATAGATTACAGAGAAGGGAATTATAACTGCCCATTTTAAAGAGGATTTACAGGTTTAGAGCAACACTAACTTACAGAATTTTCTGTGATGATGGAAGTGTTTCCCAATAGGATAGCCATTAGCCATATGTGGCTCTTAAGCACTTGAAATGTGGCTAGTTTGCCTGAGGAACTGAATTTTAAATTTGACTTAGTTTATGTTTAAATAGCTGTATGTGGGTAGGGGCTACTGTGTTGAACAGCATAGGTTTAAGAATGAGTGGGAAAATGGTTATTCAAGTAGTCAGAACATTCTTTTCTTCCCAATGACAAAATGGTTCCCAAATATAAAATAAGCCTGATAAGCCACAAGAATCCTTGCACAAGAATGGCTTGCAGCCATTTATGTTTCTCTCACCCCTTACATGTTGACTGAGCTAAAACTGCTTTTTAACAAAAGAACGTTGTATGAGGTGGACCTTAATGCTGAAGCCAGTCTGGTGGGGTATGGTCATATTATTAAGTCCCTTGTGTTGAAATGTTCTTGTTATCCCTGCTGGTGGCCTGTGGAAGACACCTTACTATTTAACATGAAATATGGGTGGTAAAGAGAGGAGAGTCCTGCCTTGAACCCTAAGACGTTTGGCCTCCAGTTGCATTGCTTGACATCTGGTGGATGTGTTTTTCATATTGCTGGTAAATTCTCCAGCTGGTAGTCTTGATTAGGCCAACAGATACAGCTGTTCCTCTTGCCTCACTTATAAATTATGTTTTGACCTTCTTTACAGAGAGTCAATCCCTCTCCCTTTCTTTCTCCTTTGAGCCTGTGGCTACAAATGCTTTCCAAAAAAAAAACCAAAAAAAAAAATTAATGCTTTGGCTGCTGAATTCTATTGAATACACACACACGCGCGCGCGCGCGCGCGCACACACACACACACACACACACACACACACACAACCCCTATCTCTTCTGTCCTAAAGGCTGGAATTTTATTGTATTGTAAGTAAGACAAAGTTATAGATGAGAAATGAGAAGCTGGGCTCAAAAGAGAAAGGACAAAATTTATATTCTTTTTAAGAGAGTAAGCCTTTGGCCTGTCCTCCTGGTTTCCTGGCTTCTGTTAAAGACTCGTCGAATTGGTGGCACAACTGTTCAGCATAATAATCTCACATGATGTTGAGAACCATGGTAGCAAAATGGGAAATTAGACATCTTTAAAAACTTTTTAAAAATTCATTTAAAAAATATTTCTAAAAAGTTGGTTTTTTTAAAAATTTTCCCTGCTTTCCAAAAATTGTCTTTTTTGTACTTGTTACCAAATTCAGAAACTAATATATCCACCTGGCCATTTGAACATTTTATGTAAGCTGACTATGTTTAATGCAAGTTAAGGCCTTGAAATAAAGCTCATCTCAAAATCTTACTGCTTAAAAAGGCTGGATAATAATCAATATCATTGTAACCAGAATCCATTTATAATTTGAATAAACAGAGGTAGGTTCTTTTACAGGTTTCTTTTCTTTTATTAAATGTTCTTTCAATTATATCATTTAATTTTTAAAGTCTTCTGTAGCCAAAAAAGATATTTCTTTTTATTGAACAAAAATTAGGGCATTGATACCAGTTGGATTTAAAAATCAGATTGCTCATATGGTACCTAGATAGCAGTTAATGAATAGTTTTTAATAAACACACAGTGTGTGCACTAATATAATAACAACAGATGTTAAAACAGGCATAGAACTTATTCAAGGATTATAAGTGAAGCCAAGCTTTCTTTTACTATGTAGAGGTCATTTTTTATAAAAACTCGTCCTTGAAGAGGAGCAGGCTATTTTGTGGCCTTAAAGTGTCTCCCCACAGATTTCTTATTAGAGGCAGGGGGAAATAATAAGTATATAATGTAGGAACCAGGCAACAACGTGGCTGTGTGGTTAGAATTATTGTCATCAGCAAGGGGCAGCTGGACATCATATGCCTCTAGATGTGATAACTTGAGAAAGATACAACATCACTTTTGTTCAAGGGCCAGCTGTATTCTTTCGTGTGTGTGTGTGTGTGTGTGTGTGAAGTGAAATAATGTATTTGTAAAAAAAAAATTTGCTTTTTTATTATGAAAATGATATGTGCCCATCTGTTTTTTTTTCATTATTGTTGTACCTATGGTGTGAATATACCATGGTTCACTTAACAGAGCCTCTATTATTAGACATTTAGGCTGCTTATACACAATGCTGTAATGAACATCTTCATACATAAATTATTTTCTCATTATTTCTTAGAAAAGAGCCCAAGACTTGGAATTTCTGGATCAAAAATGATATATTTTTTACCTTTTGCTACATTTTGCCAAATTGCTACCCCAAAAGGTTGTAGCAATTCTTATTCCCACTAACCATGCATGGGGTCAGTGGCCTTCTTCAGGTAGCATTGGAAGTTGGTTATCAAAGGGGTCAACTGTATTCTTAAAACATGTCAATGTCATAAAAGACAAAGGCTGCAGAAATATTCAGGTCAAACAATACTGAAGAGTTGTGACAACTAAGTGCAGTAACTATCCAGGACTGGGTCCTGTACAGGAGGGGAAGCCATGCTTTTTGTTCATTATCAGGTCAATTTACAAAGCTGGAATATGGGTGATAAAAATTATGTTATCGTTATTAAATTTATTAGATATAACTGTACTGTGTTATGTAAGGAACTATTCTTTTAGGAAATACAAACTAAAGTATCCAGGGGTAAAGAACAATAATATATGCAATACCTTTTGAATGATTCAGGAAAAATAAACATGTGGATGGATGTATAGATAGCAAATTGCAAAGCAAATGGAGCAAAATATTAATTAACAATACGTGAACCTAAGTAAAGGATATATGAGTGTTCCTTGAACTATTTTGTAGTTTTGAAATGATTTTCAAATAAAAAGTTAATTATCATCCTTGGATATTATGGCACATTTGATTAGTACTTTGGGCCTTGCAGTTGAAATGAACAAGTATTGTAATGGATGCAGTGCCAGGAAGTTGGACCTGGGTTCTCCCTCTACTTCTTGCACGCTGAGAGACTTGGTGTGATCATGCTGTCTCTCTGCATCTCACAGGACTTATCTGTAAAATGGGAATAAAAATAGCTTACTATGCCTTTAGTCCTGCCCAGGATAAGGTATGTGATAGAAACAAGGAAGCAAAATCTTGTCTGAAAATAGATGACTGGTCCCCCATTAAGTCCTTCATATATGGATATATTGTATATATTATGGCCCTTCGCCCCAGTACTTGCTTCCAGTCTGCAAAATTCTAAATTCTACATGCCAGATTACATAAGCAGAAATGTTGCTATTCAATTTTCAGTAAGATTTTTGTGATGCCAATGTAGTATCTACCATGTTTTGGTGAAGACAATTTCTGGGAATTCTTTAAAAAAAAATTCTCAGTAAATATCTCTTTAGAAAGGATAGCATAGATGATATTTCCAAGAGCTTTTTGTTATAATTAACTTCTCAAATAAAGCCATAGGAGAAAGACTTTACAGTCATGTGCAGCTTAATGATGAAACATGTTTGGAGAAATTCATCATTAGGCAATTTTGTTATTGTGTAAACATCATATAGTGTACTTCAACAAACCAAATGGAATAGACCACTATACACTTAGGCTACATGGTATAGCCTGTTGCTTCTAGGCTACAAACCTATATAGCATGTTACTGCGCGGAATACTGTAAGCAGTTGTAACACAATGGTAAGTATTTGTGTATCTAAACATAGAAAAGATGCAGTAAAAATATAGTGTAAAAGATTTTATTTAGATGGTACATCTGTATGGGGCACTTTGCAGTACTGGAAGTTGTTCTGGGTTTGTCAGTGAATGGGTGGTGAATAAATGAAGGCCTTGGACATTACTGTACACTACTGTGGAATGTATACTATACACTTAGGCTACACTAAATTTATTAAGCAACATGAAATTAAGTCAAGCACAAGAAAAACTGATGCAATCAAGAGACACTGTAAACACAAGATATAAGAAGCTGCTGCTGCTATAACATAGCATACTGTTTTATAGCAGTATTTTTTTATGAGTAGAAAGAATATACTCTAAAATAAAAATAAAAATAAAATAGTAAATATGTAAAGCAATAACAGCCATTTATTATCATTATCAAGTATTATGTACTGTATATAATTGTATATACTGTACTTTTATGTTTGACTGGCAGTGCAGTAGGTTTGTTTACACCAGCATCAGCGCAAACACATGAGTAATGCATTGTGCTTTTACATTAAGACAGCTGTAGGCAATAGGAATTTTTCAGCTCCGTTCTGCTTTTATGGTACCACCATCGTAGGTGTGGTCTGTCATTGACTGAAACATCATTATGTGGCCCATAACTATATAAAACTTGAGGTACACAAGAAAGAGATCAAAAGAAGTGAGAAAGGGACTCCCACTTCTAACTAGGATGAAGAAAGTTACAAGAGACTGTTGCTCCTATTCCCAATAATGAAATTAGCTGGATGAACTGTGAAAATTATCCCAAAAGATGAATATGCTAAAAAAAAAAAAAAAAAAAAAAAAACTAAACAAACTGAATTTCAAGAAGAGAGAAGCTTTATCTAGGAGAGAAAATATACTTGAGTGCTTCATTCCTGGCAGAGCAGCAGGAAGGGGAGTAAAATCGACATAGATGAATATAAAGAGAAACCGACCAAACTTTTAATGAACAACATTCATTGGCAACATGTGAGCTGATGTGGCAGATTAAAATCTCGAGAAGCCAGTCACAGGGTGAATCTTATACCCAATATTAGTTCATCCCTGTGAAGTCTTCCGGTAAGCACACCAAAGAGCAAGGAACTGAGAGTGAGTCGTCAAGGTGCATAGGATTTTCACCAAATGCATGGCAATGGCCAAAGAAATACCGGAGGCAGAGCAGACAAGCTGAGAGGCGTATGCCATGGCACAGAACTCTGGGGGAGCTTATCAAGAGTAAAGAGAACACCTAAACATCTCAGAAAGTTGGTGCCTGACTGTAAACTAAAGGAAATCTTCCATGGTTAGAAAGCCAACAGCTAGACTATAAGACAAAGGAGTCTCCAGAGTCTCACCAGGGCTCAGATCTCAGATGGTTTAAGGGAAACTAACTGATCCAGACCTCAAAATATTAGCCAATAATGAACTTAATCTAAAACTACCAGAAAGCCCAGAACCAGCTCAACTAGAGATTAGGTAGACTCAGAGTCCTAACCTAGTGGAAAGGGTGTGTTATTTTCTTAGGATAAATATTATTTGTTTGAAATGTTATTTACTAGTTTTTACATGTAACGTCCGTCATACAAAAAAAAATTTTATGTGTCCTCTGAAGAAGTCAGAAAAAGTGATTCATACTTAAGAGAAAAATTAGTCAATACAAGCTTAACCACAGATGACCCACATGTTGGGATTAACAGAGAAGGACAATAAAATAATTATAATAACTATAAAAAGAAACAACAAAATGGAAATGGTAAACTGAAAAATATAATATTAGAAACAAAGAATTTATTCGATACGCTTAACAATAGACTGGGGTGGGAAATATGTTTAGTGAACTTGAGAACCAGTAAATACAAATTATCCAAACCACAAAGAGGAAAATGAACTTAAGAAACTAAAGGGGTATCTGTTACCTGAGGAACTATAACAAGTGGTCTAAGATATGTGCATTTTCAGTTATATCCATAAGCTTCTTAATGTTGCTCATGAGGTAGCTCTAAGGTTCTTGCATTGCTGTGAGATAATTTGTGCTAATGCCTTTTTAATACCTAGAGTAACAAGTTTAAATATAATAACTAAACATACAACTAAACTAAAAAACAGTACAAGGCACAAAAGAAAGTACTACAGATTACTCAACCCAAAAATAGGCAGGAAAAAGAGGAACAGGAAAGCAAAGAACATATGAGACAAATATAAAACCAATACCAAAAGACTTAAACTCAGCATTATCAATAATTATATTAAAAGTGAATAAACATTCCATTTGTTTATCCAATAGTGTTATATTTTTCAATTCTTAAAAATTTTACAGTTATTCTTGACATCAATATTATATTAGTTTCAGGTGTACAGTATAGTGATTAGAAATTTATATAACTTACAAAGTGGTCTCTCTGATTAATCTAGTACCCTCCTGATACCATGCATAGTTATCACAATATTATTGACAATATTCCTTATGTTGTATACTTTACATCCCCATGATTATTTTGTAACTGTCAATTTGTACTTAATCCCTTCACCTTTTTCACCTGTCCCCAAATCTCCCCTCTACCTGGCAACCATCAGTTTGTACTCTGTATCTATGAGTCTGTTTCTGTTTTGTTTATTTTATTTTTTAGATTCCACATATAAGTAAAATCACATGGCATCTGTCTTTCTCTGTCTGACTTATTTCATTTAGCATAATACCCTCTAGGTCTATCCATGTTGTCACAAATGGCAAGATTTCATTCCTTTTTATGGCTGAGTAATATTCCATTATATATGTGTCCAACATCTTCTTTATCTAATCCTCTATCAAGGGACACATAGGTTGCTTCCATATCTTAGCTATTGTAAATAATTTTGCAATGAATATGGGGATGCATATATCTTTTGAATTAGTGTTTTGGTTTTCTTTGGATAAATATGCAGAAATGGGATTGCTGGGTCATAAGGTAGTTCTATTTTTAACTTTTTCCATAGTGTCTTTACCAAATTGCATTCTCACCGAGAGTGCACAAGAGTTCTCTTTTCTCCACATCCTTGCTAACACTTGTTGTTTGCTGATTTTTTGATGATAGCCATTCTGACAAATGTGAGTTGATATCTCATTGTGGTTTTAATTTGCATTTCTCTGAAGATTAGTGACATTGGACATCTTTCCATATGTCTATTGTCCATCTGTGTGTCCTCTTTGGAGCAATATCTACTCAGGTCCTTTGCCTATTTTTTAATCAGATCGTCTTTTTGGTGCTAAGTTTATGAGTTCTTTATATATTTTGAGTATCCCCTTATCTGATATACCATCGATGAATATCTTCCATTCAGTAGGTTGTCTTTTTGTTTTGCTGATGACTTCCTTTGCTGTGCAAAAACTTTTTAGTTTGCTGTAGTCACATTTGTATTTTTGTTTTTCTTGTTGTTGTTGTTGTTTCCCTTACCTGAGGAGATAATATCTAAAAAAATATTACCAAGAGAGATGTCAGAGTTTACTGCCATTTCTCCACCCTGTCCCTCCTTCCCAGTAACCTCCAGATTTGAAATCAAAAACTGGATTCATCACTAGATCACCTTTTATAAAAAATTGAAAATTTTTACACAAAAGTTTTTGATTTATATGAAATACAAATTTTGCATTAAAATTTTATATAAAATTTAAACATTTTAATTTTTCATAAAAATACAATTATTTCTCTTGAGTTATTTTTGACTATAAGAACATAAGATTTGTCAGCACTGAGACCCACTTCCTATGCAGCTAATGATTGGAACGAAGTGGTAGCCACCCTGTTTGATGGGGCCTGGGCACTCCACTTGGACAGCCCTATACCTGGCCTGCTTCACTCACAGACACTTGAGACTGATCCATGTTGTAGAGTTTGAACCCTGAGCAAAGTCTATCTGCTAGAATACATTTTCATTCCACTACCATTCATTCAAATAATATAGTTTCTGTCTTTTTTTAAAGCCTTCATATTGGAGTGTCCATTCTGTCTAATCATAAGGATTAAAACCCATTTATGGTAGTTACAGTGTATGACTTTTATGTCTCGTAAGTAAAGCAGTGGTGCAAATTGGTGAAAATTTAATATTTTAGTAGTAACTAATTGAGTCATTTGGAAACTGTTGTGCCGCTCTCTATTTACACTTCTTTCAAATACTTCTGGATGCAATAAGTGGTAGGTACTGACAATTTACTTTTATGTTCTTGAGCTGTCATCACTGTACTGTACATGTTTGGACTACACTATCTGCTGCAGTGTTGAAGGCATAAAAAGAAACTTAATTTAGGATGAGGGCTGTATTAATTAATACTTTGTTAGTAGAAGATGCTTAAGTACTTGGAAACAACTTTTCTTTGCTTGAAATAAAAAATTAATGTTATTTTAAATGTGCCTTCTGTAACAGATGAAAACCCAGTAATCCTCTGATTTGTTCCATTGATAGCTTTTATGAATATTATGGTAAAATGTTAAACCTGCCAAATTATACTGCTCCATTAAAAATGTTTATGATGTGTATTTTTAGGACAAAAATGGAAGACCTTGGCAAAACAAGCTCTTAATAAGCAGTTATTAATAAGCCCCAGTAGTTCCTGACTAAACATACTTCCATCCCAAATATCTACAAACTTCTAAAGCCATATGGTCAAACAAGAAGGCTTGGTCTTTAAGGCGATGACTTCTTAGGTATGACAAGTTCCTGAATCTAGTAATTTACATTTTTGTTCAGTAGGCCATATTTGGGGCAAAAACAAACAAACAAACAAAACAAAACAAAACAAAACAAAACAAAATAACATTTTCACCATCAAAAATGACAAAAAATGCATTTTTTTCCTAACCTCAGTTAATCAGTGTGAGAAACAATCAGAGGTTTATTATAGTGACTGATGATTCACTAGGAAGTAAGCCTTAACTCTTTGCCTTTGAGGTTTAAGCTATTAAAGAAACTTAGTTTACCTAGGACTAGAATTAAATTGTATAACTCATGTGAGTGATGATAATGACCTGGACTAGAGTGTTAGCTCTACTGGTGGTGAGAACCAGTTGGATTCTCTGTATGTTTTAAGACTGAGCCAGTGGGATTTGCTGATGGATTAGATAGAGGTATGGGGGAAATAGAGAACACAACAATGACTCCTAGGATTTTAGCCTGAACAGTTGAGAAAATGAAATGTCCATTTACTGAGGTGAGGAAGAAGGTGAGAGGAGAGGAGGAAGTTTTGAGGCAAAGTAGAGAGAGACCAGTTTTGGACATGTTAATTTTGAGATGTCTATTAGGCATCACATGGAGATGCCCACTAGGTAATTGGATATATATGTCAGGTGAGAGAACTAAGCTAGAGATATATATTTGGGAATCTCAGCATAGAAATGCTGTTTAAAACTACAAAGCTTCATGAGATCACCAAGAGAGTGAACACAGACAGGAGAAAAGATCCTGGGGAATTCCTGTGTTTATATATATATTGGGAGATAAGGAGGAGCCAGCAAAGAACACCACGAAATGGCTATAGAGGTTGGCGGATAACCAGGAGATTGTGGTTTCTTAGAAATCGAAGAAAGAAACTATTCCAAGAAGAAGGTGATGAGCTTTATCAAATGATGTTGTCTGGTCCCATGCAATTAGGTCCAAGGTTAGACCATTGGAGTGGTCAAAATGAAAACCTGATTGTAGAAGGTTTAAGGAGAGAATGAAAGGAAATAATTTTAGATAACAAGTATAGACAAGTCTTTTAAAGAACTGTGCTGCAATCAAAGTAGAGAAATGGAGTAGTAACTGAAAGAGGAGGTAGATCTGAAGAGCTGTTTTTCTTTCCTCATTTTCCAATGCAGCCAGATGTTTCACTGTATGTCCAAAATACTTCATAGATATTTTTCTATAAAATGAACTGAGGAGAAGTGGTTTAACTATTGAGTCCTAGGGTACCCTAACATTTAGTTGTTTGGAAGGTGAAGGAAGAACCAGCAAATGAAAAAGAGAAATTTCAGCAGCCTTTATGTAATAGTTCTGGGTGCAGCTGGAATTCAAGGAAGGCATTCATTGACATTTGGGATGAGTTGCCTTAAAGAGTCATGCAGGTTTCTTTGCTGAAGGATGCCTGAACTTTTTGTCCTCATGTGCCTGTCTAACTCTAAAAAGAATGGACTGTGGCCAAGCAGTTTGGTTGTATCATTTCCCTGACATTTGACCATATTCCTTCCCCCCCCCCCCCCCCCATAGAGCATCTCCTGGAACCCAGCAGAAGTCAGCTTGGGAAATGTTGCAATCTTGGTCTCAATGCCTTAACAGTTTTTTGGAGTTACAGGGGTCAGATCAATAAGAAATCAGGAGCAGATGGTTTTGACAAGGAGAACTTACTTTAAAGAGTTTGTTGGTGGTTTTTATTTTTACCCCTCCAAAATTCCTCACTGACAGATCGACTGAAATTCTCAGGAAATAGTCCATTACACAAATAGTAGTTTCACTCTTTATTATAGTTTAAACATTAGCCTTTCATTTCTTTTCAAATACAAGCTGCTATTTTCAAGCTATAGTGAAATTCATGTTATCTGGCAGCTCACCAACCAGAATATTGTAACTGACATTTTGGATTTTCACCCTGTGCAAATAATCAGGATGTTGAGACTTCCCTAGCAGTTTCTTTAAGAAGAAGACTCTGAGCTTTCACCAAGGAAATAGTCACTCAGAGCCTCCCTTTACTGGCAGAAGGCAAACTCCCAGCCTCGGTGCAGGAATTGGGGTGGGGGGGAGCTGCACCTCAATCTAGAGTGCTCAGCTAGATCCTCTCTTAGCTGAGTACCTCCTGCCATCATTGGTCCCTCAGAGAAGAAATCTCTAAGATATTAAGTTACATATAAAATATCACACAGCTACAAAGAGGTAGAGTTAAGATTCAGGCCAGACAATCTGAATTCCAGAACCCAAGCTTTTAAGTCATCTGAAGAGGCCTAAACTGGAGATGTATATTTGGAAGTTGCAGCATATAAAGTCTTTTTTTTTTAAACTATAAGCTGGATGAGATCACTAAGAGTGAATACAGACAGAAGAAAAGAGGCCTGAGTCCTGGGAAACTTCCATGTGTATAAGTTGAGGGGGTGGTGAGGATGAGGAGCGACCTGCAAAGGAGACTGAGAAGTTATGGCCATAGAAGTTGAGGACAACCAGGGAGTGTGGAGTCTTAGAAACCAAGGGAAGAAGGTGTTTCAAGGAGAAAAGAATAACCTATATTTGAGTGGATGCTGTTGCTGGGTCCTGGGTGGATATTACAGTTATTTATTCTCTTTTTTTTTTTTTTTTTTTTTTTTTTTTTTTTTTTTTTTTTGCCAGTGCAAGGGAGTGAAGTAGAGACACAGGGATGGCTTCCAAAATGAGTCTAGAACAGTAAGAAAGGACAGAGTAATTGCTCAATAGATTATGTTGCTGCATTAAACACCCACTAAATCACCCTGCTACATAATTAAGAAAATACAGGAAAATGACAATAAGAAAAAAACTTTAATCCTGGCCCTGAGTGACTCTCAGGAATATAGTAAGCTATGCTGTATTAACTACTGTTAACATTTTGGTGTATTTTCTTCTGTTTTTGCAACTGATTTTTTTTTTTTTTTGCAGTTATGATTGTATGGATTACATGGAATGGCATATAGTGTTATATTCTTTTTAAAAATCAGTTTCTAATGTAAAAATAGTATGTGTTTCTCTAAAAGTATTTGAAGAAAAGAGTAGAGGAAAATTCAGAAATCAGAGGAAAGAGTGTAAAAGGTCTCTACAGTCTCAGTATGTACCATTAACAATATGGTATCAGATATGTATTTCCATATGTTCTACGTGACGTAACTTCCTACCTTTCCTAGGGACAAGCTTTATTGCTGCAGATTTGGAGGTACAAATCTTAAGAGTGAGCATGGGAAGTTTGGTGAAACTCTAGCTGACTGGACCCTAACATTAGATACCCTGTTGTAGTGGGTCTCAGTATGTGGCCCTAAAATCACCCTCTCAGATCACCGCTCTTAATGTTAGGCTGGGTCTAAGGAAAAGATGATACAAAGCCCTAGGACCAATTGAGATTTTAATTAGTTCTTAGAAGAGATATTTAAAAATCGATAACCTGAGTTCTAAGAAAATCTAGACGTGGTCTTTTTTTAAAAAAAAAAAAAATAGACAGCATCTAGGGAGTCTGTTTAAAGCAAAACCAGATAGACTGTTAGAATCAAAAAGAACTCTGAATATAATTGAGTCATACTTTTCATTTTTCTTTACAAAGATGCTGAAGCCCAGAGAGCTAGTGGCTTTCCCGTACAGAGACTAATCCATCAGCAGCAGAGTTAAGTCTCAAACCCTGATCTCTGAATCCCAGAATCATCCTGAAATTTATTGGTATAATTTGTGGTAATAGCTTTTCTCAGCAAGCCTTATTTCATCTTGAAAAACTACTTAGTCATAAGCCTCCTGCAGTGAAAGGTGTGTGTCTTAACAGAGCTAGATTTAGAATCCTTCATGGTAAGTCTTTGTGGTAGTAAAGAGAGCCCTAAATTTGGAGTCCTGAGGCTTTCATTCAAGGCTCAGTTTTTCCACTTCCTCTGTGACCGTAAGCAAACCACATAACCATTCCAAAGCTTGCTTTTTTCCTTCACCTGAAAAATATGTGTAGTATACATTTTTCTACCTGGCATGGTATTTTGAAGATCTTGATGCCAAAGCACTATGCAAACTAAAGCATTATGCTAAAATAGGGACTAGGTATTTTTACTAAGATTTCACAAGGAACTAGTTTCCACATCCTACAAAAGCATAATTGCCTTCAGAACAAGATCCATGTGTGTTTCATTCTTTTTTTTCTCTCATAGTAAGTGCAGAATAACTATTTGCTAAATAGTGGAGAGCTTTATCACCTTTGGCAAAAATGGAATATTCATGATAATTCACCATGTGAGTGGTGGTATAATAGGTACTGTGAAGATTGCCAAATTTATGTGGATGCCTTCACTGGGCTTTTAAGCTAAAAATAGGAGGGCAGTCTTGTCTGATGTTGCCTCTGAAGTACGGTGGTGTCTGCATGGTAAAAGAAGTCAGTCACAAAAGTGCTGTCAGGCTGGAACAACATGCTGTTCTCATCAGACAGCATTTTAATCTTATTTTAAGGCTCCTTGGACATGATATTTATATGTGAGAACAATAGAGCTTTTCCTTTATGTAGCCTTGTTTTAGTACTAATAATGAAATTTACCGTAATGCTGTCTTTGTGTTTTGTCCACATTTACCAATGGATCTTTTATGGCATCCTTGTTTTAAATGTGGAAAATGAAGTAGGGGCAACACAGTAAAATGACTAACATATGGCATTAATTCCTCATTCTGTTGATATTTCTGATTTTTTAGGTTGAACTTAGGAATCACATCTTCAAGTTGCTCTGGCCAATTTTTTACTTTCAGTTTAAAGCAATGATGGAATAGAAGTAAGATATTTTTAGATTCATTAACAATGAATGTATATAAAACTACATGAAATCAATGTCAAAGAATGTGAAAACTTTGGAACACTGCTCTAGAAACCATGTAATTCAGAGTCCTTATTTTACAGCTCTGAGACATTCCTTGATTTGCCCAGTATCACACAGGCTTAGGAAGTGAGCACCAAGATCTGTTGACCTGTAGTTAAATGGGGATTTATTCTATAAAATAGACACATTGTTCTGGACTATATAAAGCAGGTTCATGTGAAACTGTCAACTAGTTGAATACATCTGCTTTCAGGATGAAGACTGAAGACCAAACTATTTTTAGAGCAGTAAACTGCATTCCAAGGTTTAATGCCACACACAAAGAATGCTCAGAATATACTTATTCACAATTCGTGTTGCCTTGAAAGACAACTCTTGAAAAGCAATGGGTAGCAAACTTCTGGGTAAAGGGTGAGGTGAAGAGTCGAGGGTGAGGGGGAGGGGAGGTCTCCTGATCAACTCATTAAGGGGAGGGAGGTTAAAGAAAAGCTTGTAATAGAAGCAAAGCAATAAAACCAACCAGACACATTTCCCAGCCCTTTTCTTTGGAGTGAGTCATTTAAGGTCTATCACGTTTGTGCCAGTAAAAGAAAGAAGAGAGTGACTATTATCACATCAGGTAAGAATTTGCTATGTAAGGACATAAGATATGCTCAGCCAACTGTGCCACCTCACAGTAACAAATTTACATGCCCTGAGTAGCACAGTGATACAGTTAGACAAGCTTAGCCTGTAGCAAAATGGTCTTTATTCTACAGAATAAATACATTATTCCGTATTATACTAAGAAAATTCATGTGACATAGTTAGTAGATGGGAAAATACAAGTTGCCTTGGACTCAACAATTTGATAAATAAGGCAGAATTAATAGAAGAGAAGATGGAAGGGAAGGGAAATATCTATCTCTTCAAATGCTCACGGTAATGTAAAATTGATTTTGAGGCACCTGCGTCTCTCTGTTCTGCTTTCCAGAAGGGAAAATGCCCATGCAAGTAAGTTTGCCTTAGTGTTTTCCATGTTCCTCCTTGTGCTGAATTCATCAGAATTTCTTTAATGCAGCAAAACACAACAGACACACAAGGCACAGTGCTCCAACTTGACCACGATTTAGGTTGCTGATGTCTCCTCTGATCTCTCTCTGAAAGAGGATAATATGTGTGCAGTTGTGTAAGACAGATGAACAGATACTGTCAGTCTTGGGCATATGTAGGCTGCTTTTTTCAGAATTTTAAGGTCCACAATTTCAGTATTATTTTGAGTGCTTAATTTATATAAATCTCTTAAAATTTATAACAAATTTATAAACTATAATAAAAACTAAAAAATTAAGAAATATAAAATGTTTAATTTGCAGTTTGTTCTCTTTGATTTCCCAACCCTCATAAAAAAAAAAAATCCTTTAAATAATCTACTGAGTTCCTAACATATGCTAGGCTACTTTTTAGGTACTAAAGAAAAGCAGTGAATGAATAGATAAAACTCCCTGAGCTGTGAGGCTTTTGTGAATATGGAGGAGATAAGTAATGAGTAAGATAAAAAAGCAAAATAGGTGGGTGGTTAGATAACAGTAAGGATATATGAAAAGCTGAGCCAGAGAAGGTGGTGGCAGTGAAATTCAGGTAAGTAGCCTATGTACACCTTCCTGGAAAGGTGGCTTTGAGTAAAGATCTGGCAGAAATGAACAAGTGAACCAGGCGGACATCGGATGGAAGGAGGACAGCACATGTAATGGCCTTGAGGCAGGAGTGTGCTTTGTGGTTGAAGAATGACATGGAGCAAGCAGAGAGGAAGAGGGCCTGGCAAGGGGGAGATCAGGCGCATTTCAGCTCAGAGAACCTATGATGACCAAAAGATAAGGGGAATTGTTGGATTTTACTCTGTATCACCATATCACCATATGAACTTATAGAATGACCTCTTTCCACCCAAATTTATATCTTGAAGCCCTAACCTCCAATGACTATATTTGGAATTTGGGCCTTTAAAAAGATGATTAAGATAAATGAGGTCATAAGGATGGGTCCCTAATCCAATAGGGCTATGTCCTTATAAGAAGAGGAAGAGACACAAGGAATGCACGTATGCAGAGAAAAGTCCATCTGAAAGCCAAAGAGAGAGGCCTCAGAAGGAACCAACCAACCGACACCCTGATCTTGGACTTTCAGCCTCCAGAACTGTGAGAAAATAAATTTGTTATTTAAGCCATCCAGCCTGAAGTAGTTTGTAATAGAATCCCTGGCAGACTTAGATGTTATCTTAACATCAAATTGTCTTTGACAAGAGAACTTTCTGTTAAGTGGTTAAATTGATCTTGAGCAAGCTTTACTATATTAACTGACAGCAATACTTATTTTGGATCAATCTAAAAGGAGCTAACTCATCCTACAGGTACTGTATTTGACTTAAAACAAAAAACCCTCCAGATTAATCATTCAAAGCAGAGCTAGTAAATCAATCCAGCCACATACATAGTTCCTTTTGCATTGGCAGTTTAAAAGCAATTCTTACAATTTTTTTATTTTGTGCAGTCTTTTTTTTTTTTTTTTTTTTTTTAACAGAATTGGCCTTTGGCTGATAAGAAGAAGAAGCCATACCTTCTCTTTCTATCCTTCCCCCACACCGTGCCAAACCATACTTCCATTTTAATCTCTTACCATCTCTCTTCTAACAAAACTTCTTTCTTAACATCACAAATATTGATGAGGGCAGGGGGAGCAATTGGCTGCTTTTGCAGGTTTATTATTTTGAGCCCTGTGTTTAAAGATAAACTGAGGCGTATTCAAATTTTTAAGAGTTCATTTGAAGACAAGTTTGTTCGACTTGGGCAGCAGTAAACTGGACGTGGTTAGGAGCACTCCACCAGCAGAAGCAAAGAAAAGAAATAATCCGATTGCCTATAGCCTAAAAGCCTAGCTGGCTGTTTGTGATTGGTTCAGGCTGCCACACCCAAACCCAATGGATTAATCATAACTGCAATGAAAGAGGATCATCAGATATTAGTTGTCCTCTGAACACAACAGGAAGAACACAACCCAGATTGTGGAAAATTCTTGCCAAAAAATGCACTTATAAAGAAGGTATAGCTCTATACGTCCCTCTGATAAGGGAATGCACGGGCTGCCTGCCGTATATTTTTCAAGAGACACTAGAACTCAAGATGCTCACGTACAACTTCCCCATTTTAAAATATAGTTTATTAATTTTTTAAAAGTTGTAAACACTGTGAGGCCCAAACCAAACAGACTTGTTAGCTCTCCCTTACTCAGCCCAAACACATCATTGTTGTGTCCCACCGCCCTCCAGTTCTGTTTGCCTTTCAGTGCCAAGGCCTCTGGAAAGTCTTCCTCAATTCCTTGATCTGCATCCATCCTCTCCCTCTCACGACTTCCTGTGTCATTTGTGGTTGGATATCTGTAGTATCGTGGTTTATAAGAAATATACATTTGGTATTCATGGTTCCTGACTCAAAGTTTCCAGAACCCTTGGAATTTCCTGATAAGAGCAATGGAAGCATCTTTTATTATAATATTTGGTCTTTTGTCCTCAGTTCCTGGGCCACAAGGTGAAATGGGTATCTCCTTATTTGTAATGATCCCCTTTCAACCACATCTGAGATGATGTTAATGAGGTGACTTTTAGAAAGCTCCTGCGTAGCCTAAGGATATGGACAGGTTGCCAGGGGAACCAACCCTGTGATTAAAGGGATGAAACCTTCAGCCCCCCTGGAGACTGAGTTCAGTTACCCAAGGCCAGTGATTTACTTAATCATGCATATGTAATGAAGCCTCTAAAAAAATCCCTGGACTATAGTTTGGAGAGCTTCCAAGTTGGTGTACACACAGAGGTGCTGGGAGAATGGCATGCCATGAGAGAGGGTGTGGAAACTTCGTGCACCTTCCCACATACCTTGCCCTATGCATCTCTTCCATCTGGCAGTTTCTGGGTTATATCCTTTTATAATAAACTAGTAATCTACTAAATGAGTTCTGTAAGCCATTCTAGCAAATTATTGAAATCTGAGGAGGAGGATTGGGAGCATCTGATATATAGTCAGTTGCATCTGGGGAGGGGGAGGGTCAGTCTTGTAAAACTGTACTCTTACCTGCGGGGTCTGATGCTATCTCTAGGTAAATAGTGTCACAATTGAATTAATTGCTCTGTGGTATTGGAAAACACATATTGGAGTATTCTACCCATGGTCTCTCTCCATGGTTACAGAGGAACCATGTAGTGCATGGTCACATGCTTTTGTTAATGGTTTTCTAATCATTTCATGTGGCTGTACTTGTCTTCACAACAACGTTACAAGTTCTTAGAAGGCCATTTGCCAGTGGTACAACACTGTGGTCTTCTTTGTAGCACCCAAGCATGATTGTTTTTGAGCCTTAGAAGATTAGCGAAACAGCAAGCGGTATGTATAAAACTCTTAGCAATTGGTAAATACTCAGCAATTGTTAATTATTTTATCAAGAACAGCAAAACAACGGCATGAAAAATACAGGCCTAATGATTTCCCTTTTCTTCAGTCTTTTAGCACGCAGCTAATTTTTCATTAAAATATCTCTTCTATTTTTGTAGACAATCAAACTTTTCAAATACAATTTCCCAATTCTGGGATATCCAATAATCCACAACAGAGATTGGGCTGTATCATGTTCTGTTCTATGGCTATATATTTTTTGAATAATAATAATCTAACATTTATTGACATCTGCATGTAATGTCTCATGTAGTTCTTATCAGCCCGATGATAAATGCTATTATAATACGCATTTTAGAGATGCAGGTCCAAGGAGCTAAGTAACCAGAATAGGTTATATAGCTAGTCAGTACAGAACCCTGGATGGAAACGTTATTGGTTAAGATAACACTAGCTGCTATAACAAGCAAACCCCAAAATGTATAGTTGTTCAAACATAGTAAGTGTGTTTCTCATTCACATTAAATCCAAATTGGGGTTCCAGATTAGCAGAAAGCTCTCCTACAGAATGTGATTCAGGATCCTGGGCTCCTTCCGTCATCACATAAGCCTTAAGGTCATCAGAGTAAGAACATGGAAAATGTTGCATAAGAAGATTTTCTGCCAGACCGGGTAGTGGCACATGTCACTTTAGTCCACTGATTTCATTTCAGTCATGTACCCATACCCAACTTCAAAGCAGCCTGGGAATGTAGTCTAGCAATGTATTCTGGAAAAAGAAGAAATGGCCTCAGAATCCAAGGTGCTCTGATTCTGTAACCCATTCACATAGCCATTGTGATAAACTGCCTCTGTAAATTAATTGTGGACTTGGACATAATGTTATATGCTACATGTACTTTTTTAGCTGCCAGTTGATGAAGATACCTCTGCTCTGTTTTGAAATGCTGTTTCTTAAGTCTCTGCATGTCAAAGTGCTTTTCCAATGTCATTTGTTCTATCTGTAAATGCATGCTTTGCTCTGACTATAGTATCTTGCTTCAAGCTCTCTCTACTTTTAAAAAAAGGAAAACTGCAGGGATGTAAAGTAGAGCATAGGGAATATAGTCAATAACATCGTAATAACTATGTTTGGTGTCAGATGAGTACTGGACTTATCATGGTGATCACTTCTTCAGGTATATAAATGTCTAATTACTAATGTTACACATCTGAAACTAAGATAATAGTGTATGTCAACTATAACTGAAAAATAAATTTTAAAAATAATCTTAAAAAGGTTTAAAATAATAAAAGATGAAAATAGGAGCCAAATCTTTACAACTGTGAAACCGATGAATAAAATATTTCTGAAAGCTTTTTTTAGACTGCATCTCTCTAGATTTTATTTTCCTGACCCCACCAAAGGAAGATAATAACTTGCTTAAGAGAATCTTTTCTTGACTCTTGTGGCAGATCTCAAGCAACTCTAAGAGTGGAAAGATGAATTAAAATATAACCACTAAATAAAGGCTTTGAGACTTTTAAAATTAAATCGTGTGCTTGTAGTTTTCCCAGAAACCACAAAAGAGCAGTCACTAAGGTGGTCTTAAAAGATTTAAAGACATGAGTATGAATGATAGGAAGTCTCAGCTACTACTTAGGCTATGATTAGAACATCAAGCAATTATGTAATTTCTGTATTTTTTCTTTATCATTTTGAAATTTTCAAGATAAATATGTTGTTATACAATGTATTCGGTTTTACAAAAAGATATAGCCCTAAGAATATTAGCTTTGAATAGTGAGTTTAATTTACAAGTTGATAGTTCTTCAAGGAGTGTTAAGCTCAGCGATCTGTCTGTGCCACTCGGGAAGTCAGCAAAAAAGCAGAGAATTCTAACTACTGGGCCATCGGGTACACTGGTATGAAGCTATGAGCATCTGAGAAATCTAAAGTTCCATTTCCATTCTAACAGTACAAGTGCTTGGGAAGTCGAAAAATTTAGTCAGTCTATACTTTTTAAAAATCTATTTTAAAAGAATTTTTACTATGACAAACTAGCTTAATTGACTTTTTAACCAAATTGATTGGTCACATTAGTTTAAACACTTGAGATTCTTTGCGTGTTCATAAACATAGCCTTGGAAGGTATATTTTAGTCATGTATCCACTCAGTGAGCTTTGCTAGATATGCCTTCAATGTCAAGCACTTTGAGCGGTTCAGAGGATACAGAAGTGTGTGTAAGGCAAGCTCCTATCTCCAACTGACTTTCAACTACAGAGACCTAAAAGCTCAAAACAACCCAAAATCAAGACAGTTATATCACAGGGCAAGAGATGCTCAGATGGATGCTCTAGGAGCTAGGATGAGAGCTTCTTTAATGAGTGCGGAATCCAGTCAAGGAAGTCTCTCCTTGAGAAAGAACCAGAAAAGGATATTAGAGACATGAAATCGCGGTTAGAAAGGTATATGAGTGAGGTGTGCAGCAAGGAATGGAGGAAGATAACCTAAAATGGATCAGTCATCTGCTTTTTCATCTGTCATTTTCATGTGTTATTTCTCATTAGTTCTAAATTCCATTAAAAGTACATTGCTATTTAAATGGTTTTTAAAACACCTTGCTAAGTTCTGATGCCTGTAGGATACCCTAGAGTCTGCACAGGCCTTAAACAATATAAAATAATTTATTGTACTTTTAAATGCAGACATTCAAGTTCATTGTAGAAAGTGTATTTTTAGCCTCATGAGGAATTCAAACACTTTCCTCTAAAAGAACTTTTAGAGATAAACACTCATATAAAACATTCTCTTAAACAGCATCCACTGTTCATAATGATTTGCTGCTCCATTGAAATCTCTATAGGAAGCTTTGGATACATCTTGGCTCAAACTTTTTCAGACCAAGGTCACTATTTTTTTGACAAGTCAGAAGGTAACGTTGATGGATGAAACTGGTAAAGAATTGACATTTGGATGGTTAATCATTTTATTTCTTTCAACACCTAGGTCATGCCAATGCGTTTTGTAATTGCAAAATCCCCATTGACTAGATGATGATTTAGGGAAAAGGTAATCCTGAGAAGTTAATGTAACAACTAGTTTGTCTAGTTGAACATTTCTGTCTTACATAAACAGCTCAATTTATACAAATCTCAATGTATTTTTGAAGTATTTTGCCCATGTACTGCTAGTATCTCAAGAACACTGTCATCATTTTCAATCTTTTTTTTTTTTCCTTCCTAGCTCTCCTTGACACTTTGTGATTTAGCTCAGTTTATTTAGATGTTCTTCTATCATAAACTTAACGGGGGTGAGAGTGTTAGAGATAAGTTTGGATTGGCCGTCTGTTTTTATAAATCTCCAGGGATTGCTCTTAAGTCCTCTGGTCCATGGTACAGGAATTTCTTCCTTCTTGTTCTGGGTCTTTTCCATGGTCAGCAGGAAATTAGTTGCTTTAAGACCAACATCCCCCTGGTCAAGTTGCAGGCCATCTGCTTGGACATATGGTCACTCTTTGATCCTTTAACAATTTTTTCTCTGTTGCCTCTGGTTCCCGGAACACCAGGCCTCCCAGGAGGCCCCATTGGATTCTCCCTGAATCTTTGGGAAACATGAGGATGGATTTTCCTGTGTGCTTCTCTTTTAGGGACAGATATTTAACTGACATAATTGGAAAATTTGAACTTATTTCTTTTTACAGAACTTGGTAGTGTTAATGTTTCTTTGAAAGGTGGACTCATTCCTAGCTAACCCCTTCTCTGCCATCTTATGGAGAACTATTCTGAACCAGGTAGAAAAGTATCATTTCTGCTTTCTTTTTTAATTGTGGTAAAATATACAGGATATAAATTTTATCATTTTTACTATTTTTGAGTGTGCAGGTTAGTGTCATTTAGTATGTTCACATTGTTGTGCAGCCATCTCTCTGCACAACTTTTTCTTCTCAAGCTGAAGCTCTATACTCATTACAGTGACTCCCCATCCTCACTTCCCATAGCCACTAGCATTCTACCTTCTATCTCTATGAATTTGACTACTGCATATCTTACATAAATGAGTTCATACAATATTTGTACATTTTTATCAATTATTTCATTTAGCACAGTGTCTTCATAATTTATCCATGTTGCGACATATCATTTCTTGATCAAGCTGGATAATATTCCATTGTAAGCATATACCACATTTTCTTTATTTCTTCATACATTGATGGACATTCGGATTGCTTCCACCTTTTTGGCTATTGTGAATAATGCTGTTACGAACATTTGTTTACAGATATCTTTTCAAGTTCCTGCTTTCACTGGTTTTGGGTATATATCCATCTAGAAGCAGAAGTGTTGGATCATATGATGATTCTATGTTTAATTTTCTGAGGAACCGTCATACCGTTTTCCATAGTAGTTCTGCTTTATTTTTGATCCCCATGATAGCTGCATGCCTATGTTCATGACAGATTAGAGATGAAATTGACTGAGAGACTTCTACTCTTTCAGGGATCTTTTTCGTTTAGGAGAATCTTTTAAAAAGTGATGAATGTTGTTTAGACAAAAAATTCTTTCACCTTATGTTAATGAATTCCTGAAAGAGTAAAAGTGGCCCCATCAACAGTGAGCCCTGGAAACTGTGAGGTTTGAGATTTTTGAGCCTAATATGACAAGAGCTGCTAGATAGCAGAATCAAATAATGTGTCTTCTAACTCCTCCCACAAGGTTAATGAGGTATCATAGAAACAAAAGATCCACAAGTTTGTCTTCCTGTGGCCTTCTCAGGTATAATATATCCAAGTAGTGAGACCCAAGTTTGGCCCTCAGATGCAATAATGAGGCCAGAATCTGTGACACAGTTCCCAGAGGCATGTGCCTGGTACTCACTAATACTCACATCCCAGGAGACACCACAGAGACCACCTCTTCTAGCTCTCCACCCCAAAGTCAATGGACTGCCGTAGGTTACAGCTTGCTTTCTGCTTTGTACACAGAAAAACTAAATACCCAGAGAACATTTTTGGTTCTCCAGAACTTTCCAAATTGGTGACTTATTTTGGCTACTCTAGTAGAACTTATTATACAGTGAGACTCAAGAATAGTGTCCACCTCAAATACAAACCAACTATCTTACCTGTTACTCCATCTAAAATGTATGCTTGCTTCATGTTTGTTTGCATGAGAAGACGTCAGTCCCACCCTGGGCTTGGCCGCCTCTCCAGCTGCATCTAACAACTGGGACTTGAACTCACCTCAGTTCAGATCCTTAGAAATAGCTTGTTTAGAGAAATAGAATTAGAGAGGATTACCTAAAAGATATACAGGCCCTCTGTTCTTCTTAGAAACTCCCGACATTTATCCCTGGATTAAGCAGGGCCATCGGAAAAGGGATTCCTGGCTGACGTCATCTTGACTCCTTATGGAACAGCTTTTACTGTCTTCCACTCAGGGCCAGAGTAATGTTGTAACACTCAGCCCTACAAAGCTCCTTGTCGTACATGTGATGTCTACTTATCCACTATACATGACACTTACTGTATATGAAGGCTGACAATAGAAATGGCTCCGCGGCCTTAGGACTAGGAACAGTTGTTCTTTGAGCAGTTGGTTTGTTGTGGTCCCATGTACCACACAGATGACCTTTCCGGTCATGGCCACTAGGAAGCTGGAGACAGGGCAGCAGTCTGCCTCCAGCACAGGTGCAGAGGCTAGATTTTGAGTGTTAACCTCATGCCTGTCTTGACCTTATTTTGTAACCTCTTTTTTGTTTCCCCCCAATTACCTCACTTACTTTAGGCTGTTGAATTATCTAAATTTGTGTAAGTTTTTCAAATCCTTTAAGGAATAAATTGGAAATATAAACATTAACCAGGTATTCTTAGTTGCTTTGACTGTTGAGAAGACAAAATGTTTATGGATTCTTGGTTTTCAGAGAACCATAATATGCTTAGTATAGTTGGCATTAAAACCACTACTATTCTGAATATGATGAAATTATAAGTTGTGTGCTGTCAAGGGCCTTGGCCATCTTGGTCACTCTGTCTTTCCACTTGCTAGTGGTGTGCTTAGCATGTAGAGGTGCACTGTGAACAATCCCTGAGAGATGTGAACAAGCAGGATCTTTTGGCACCTAAATGTCACCACTGTCACCATCTGTAGATGCTAATGACGCTCTGGTATTTTCTCCACCTTTGTCACATGTGAGGGGATGCAGCTGGCACTTCTAACATTCTCCTGTCTCCCTCTCTGCAGACTCACATTTCCAGACTCCCTCCTGGTGCGGTGGCAGGACAGTCGGTGGCAATCGAAGGTGGGGTTTGCCGCCTGGAGAGTCCAGTGAACTGAACCTTCAGGCCGAGCATGCAGCACCTGAGAGACATTTCAGAACCTGAGCTTTTCAGTGTTTTTAACTGAAGTTGAGCGATTTACCTTCTTCATTTTATAATTCCTGTTGCAGCCTCGTGCACTGCTCGTGACACTAGTGCTGCTGTGGTTAGTGCGTAGTGACGTGTGGGCCTTTGGCAACTGAGTGGGATTGAGTGGTGTGCATGTGTGCGTTTGCTTCTCCCTTGATGAAATAGAAATTCCTTATTGTGTAACCTAAGAACAGGAATGATTAAATCATTTTACAAAATGTGTGCTTTAACTGTTTACAAGTAAAACCTAAAGTTGCAGAAAATTTTTTTTTTTAATTTCATGCAGAGGTACCAACTGTCGTTGATGTAATGTGTCTGAACTGAAGAGTTAATCTACTTTAAATGATTTGACAGTGGTAGTGCTCCATTTAATAATAGTAATAAGTAATAAAGTGTTTTTATTTGTTAACCAGTTTAAGTGGATCCTGTGGTAACTTAAACTGTTATTCTCATCCCTCATATGGGGCATTTTTCTTTAACAAAGAATGGTTTCAGTGAAACAATCTAGCAGAGAATTAAGGTCAGAACCTTTTTAAATAATAGTCCTATTGATAAAGTTTGTACTTCTTTTCTCAAGCCTTTCTAAGCTTAAATACTGCATAGCTTCGAGCTGTATGTACTGTATTATGAAAGAGTATGTAAAGAGAACATACAGTAATGCACAGTCCTTAATTTGTGTATAATGGAATGTTATTTACAATGTAACACTGTAAATAAGAAAGCAGAATTTATGGAAAAATTCAATATTATCTTTGTTTCTTGTTTAAATATATTTTTAAGGTAAAGCCACAAAAATAAAAGAAGCATATTACTGGGTATAGTGTGTGACTCCTCTTCTCAGACTAATAAATTATCTTTGAATCCTAGATTTGAGAGCGATTTTTTATTTTCTTTGTAAAAAGTTACTTCTCTCAGAAACCTTACCTTTAGGCTTCTTGCTATGATTTTTATTGTTCAAAAGCCAGTCTTATCTTTGTGCAGTTAGGTTGGACACTAGCAAGGTAAACATTGAACTTTGTGTGTGATCGAATGGTCAGTATAGAAATCTCTGAAATTTCCATTGCATTTTGATAAAAATAACAAAAAGAAGAAAAAGAGCAGTTTGCTTTGAAAAATTGTAGTGGCAGCTGAAAATTCAATGGTTACAGTTGATAAATTGCTTCACAATGTTATATTTAGTGATTCTGCAGCCACATGAGAAAACCAAGACTTTCCTTTTGATTTTCTGTGTAAGAAGTGGTTATCAGGAAGACACTAAAGATAGACTCGCTCAGGGGGACGAAATTCCCTGCACCATAGAATCATGGCTCTGGGCGGTAACTGATGAAACCCCAAATGAAATTATATACTCGACATCAATGTATGGCCAAATTATAAAGTAAAGACAACCAAAATGGAGTGGGTGTAAATATGAATGATTTGGGAGTCACTGACTTATCTCCCTCATACAGGCAATTATATTTGTTTCGCTGTGTTCTCTAGACAGGTTGGTGCCATGGTATCTGTTTCTCATTCTTAATGAGGCTGAGAATTTAGTGAGAGATGGGCTGGCTGGTAGGGAGACTTTGGCTTCAAAAGCTTTCAAAGACCTGTTACCTGTTGGCAGGGTTCCCCTCCTCCCCCCTAGTAACTGGACTGGATCACATAAAACTATGAGGACACTTTGGAGTCTGAAAATCGTCTGACCTATTTCACCAGGAATGCCATGTCTTTCATCTCCTTTTGACTTTATTCCATTCATATTTAAAAGTTTGGGCTTGTTAAAAACTCTTTTTATGAAGAGTTTAAAAACTGGTCAGTATAAAAGAGCATGGCCCCTCCAAGAACACTTGGTTAAGACTTTATTATTTAGTTTCTATTTAAAAAAAAAAAATTAAGGAATATTGTGAAACCAGGAGGGAAAAAAAGTAGTATTCAGAATTATGGAGGTAAAAACATAATGGTGCATGTAAGTTCTTTCATTATAAAATAAGATGTTAAAGAATAGATACTATATCCAGAGGATATTGACAGATATAAAATCAACTTTATTTCACACAACAGTATAAAAGGTAAAAACAGATAAGAAAATAACCTCACTTCCTAGTCTAGCTTATATTGCCAAGAATCTAAAGCTATATGTTAAGGTGCCTGCTTTTAATGTGAATGATTGTGGCCGGATGCCTATATTCTATTTCTTTTTAAGGCCTGACCATTGGACGTCTGGTTCTCCTGAGTATAATTAAGCCTGGTCTGGATTCCTCAAGGTCATTACTGGAATCCTGCCCTGATGAGAAGGTGGAGGAAGTATGCTCAACCTTAAGGAACCTAGAGTGCGTGTGTTGACTGACGACACATGTGGCAGCCTTGTCTAGACTTCGTCCTCTCTTGCCAGCTCTGCCACTTCTCCCTGCCTCCTGTGTGTCTGCCTATGGCAGGCCCTTTCTCATCTTTTAACTGCCACTTCTGAATAAGAATTTGAACTCATATCAATAGCTGTTAGAATTGTGTACAAAGTACATATAAACAAGTCCTAAATGCTAATCTTTGGTGTTCGTAAACAAAATGGATAAGTTTTAGTTCCGCGATATGGGGACTTATATTTTTGCTGCTCAAAAGCCTTTTATGCCTAATTCCTCATTTTCTCCCATGTTTGAGAATAGTGATATTGCATACCAGTTACCTGCAAATAAGCAAGGTTACTCTGTTTTGAAGCATGGGAAGAGGGTGTGAGGGAGGAACAGAAGGAGGGAAGAAGGAAAATTTAGAAAGTGCTAGAATTTTTGAATCTCGAGAATGTATTATTGTAGAGCCTTCTTTTAAAATCTGATCATTGTTATAAAGGCAATCCATGCTTATAATAAGAAATTGGAAAACAGATAAGGAAAAGCAAGAAAGAAAATGAACTCATAACCCCACATTCCTAAAGAAATTAATAACACTTTAGCTCGTATCTTTATAGACTCTTTATGCATAAATTTCCTATATGTTTTTAACACAAAAAATGGAGTAATATTAAACCCGCAAATGGGCTTACATAACTTGCAGTTTTCACTTAATATCATAGAAAGGTATCCCTACCTGTGGAGATATATAATACCTCATTTACGGCTTCTCCATACAATGCTGATTCAGCTAATGCTGTTAAATACTATAGTTATCCTAAAGCTTTTGTGGAATCCATTACAGTCCTGACAGTATAGTCAACATCCATTTTCTCGGGCTACAGGGCCATACAATGAACACTGTGGAAGGTCTTAGCCAATGAAAGCCAGCGCGTCAGGCATGCTAGAACAGGCCATTGTCATAGCGTATGGGTCTTCTGTTTGAGAGGGCCCCAGACAACTTTTAAAGGCAAACATTTGCACCTCTGTGCCTGAAGACTTTTTCTGCACACAACAGGCCAGAAGTGCCACAAAATCAGCACTCCACAGGAGCAGCTCTCAACGAGTGATGGAAAGAGTTGGTATATAAATAAACTTGCTCCCTTGCTCCTTGGGTGAGATAATTCTGAGGCACGTATTTCATGCTGTTTTTGAGATATTTCCCACAGGAGTTAAGTGTTAGTTTCCCACTGCAGTAGTTGACTTATTAATACATCTTGTATTAGCTTATTTCCCCCCTTTCCTATTCTCAGTTCCCTACCAGTATTTCCTTAAATCATCTACCAAATCAACTATTCGTACTCAACTCTTTGTCTCAGGGTTGCTTCTGGGAACTTGAAACTAAGAAACTTTCCATTCCATATACTCTTGGCCATGAGGCATCAGTGGGCCTTTATACCCTCTCCTACAGAGGTTGGAGTCATCCATCAGTTTGTGCACCTCACTGGGGTCTCTCTGCCTTGTGCTCCTGATAAACCATTTTCATCCATAACATCTGATGAATATTCTCCAAGTGGTAAGGCTTGGTGTGCCACAAAAGTGGGTGTTTACAGCTAAGTCACTGTTGATAAGCACCAGACTGCTGGAGACAAGCAAACACTTTTAAGGAGGTAGTGAATAAACAGAGCTGGACAACCGCAGTCCATCAAGGACTGATGAACACCTTAAAGGAAATGATCTGAAATCGTGTTAATGGCAGTTGGGAGAATCCATAGCCAAAGGCGTGTTATGACTTTAAAAGATTCAAAGAGATCAAAACAGTGGTTGCCAGTGTCCCCAGGCCATGAACACATCTCTATGAATACCATGCTTTGACAACCTCATTTGGTGCCCATTTCCTGAATGTCATCTCTCAAGCCTGGATATCCATAACATAATTTTATGGTTAAAAAAAATTTTAAATGCCTTCTAACATTTTCTTAAAATGTTTATTAAGTCAAGTCTATCAGCTGTGTTTTGACATTAATCATACAATTGCTCAATATTTGAAAATCCTTTGATGTGTGAAGCCCAGTCTCTTTGTTTAACTTAAGGTTACAGTGGTTAGTCATGGGGTAGAGGTCCTACAGAAGGACAAAAGATGATAGGTATTCCTTCCTCCCAGGACATTGGCCCCAGAAAAGGTTGAACCCCTAAGAAATGAGCTTTTGTGCGTATGACTAATTTGTTTTAATTTAGCCGTATTCTAAACCCTCCCCAGAAGCTGATTAAGCAGAGGAAGAAGGCGTGGGTGGGTGATTGTAGTGAGCTACGGGTGGTAATAAGTGAGTGGGAGTTTAGCAAGACAAAAGTAACAACTTTAGATTAATATTTGCTCTGGGATGTTAAGAATTCTTAAGAAATACACTGCTTTCCTCAACACTCAATTTGGTTTCAAGTTCACAGGGTATTAGCCCATATGTCTATCATCAGAGACCCACAGGCTGACCAAATTGGCCAGACAGTTTTTCTTTTCCCACACGCTGCTGTCTCTGAAGTGTATGGCCACAGGAAGGATTAAATCTAAAACTGGCAAGGGCCTCCCTCCAAGGCTGTGCAGTCAGCTTCCAGAAGCCCATCAGCCAAGCCTGAGGTGGTTCTCTGTGACCAGTTGTGGAAAGCGGGAGGGAAAGCAAGCACCACGGTTTCTCCTTTACGTAGTCACTGAAGCCCTGAAACCACAGTGGCAAAGCCAGAAAAACTGGGCGAGAGTTTCTCTGCCTGGAACTGAAATGGGAATTTCACAGATTGTCAACAGTTTTATTTTATTTCAGCTTCTTTAACTGACATAAACTTACATTAAGATATAATTATAATGATGCAGTGTTGCACTTGTAACATCTGTAGATGTAATGTGTGACAATAATAGCACAAAAAGTGAGAATAGCGAATAGAGCCATATAGGAGCAATCTTGCTATTTCTTGCAGGAATTATGTTAGTACAAATCTAAAGTAGATTCTGATAAATTAAGATATAAATAGTAAGCCCTAGAGTAACTACTAAGAAAATAACTAGTTAAATAACAAAAAAAAATTGCTAAAGGAATTAAATTGTACGCACAATATTTACTTAATGCAAAATTAAGCAGTGAAGGAGAACTAGAGAAACAGAAAGAAATAGAACCAAAAAAATGTCATGAGACATATAGAAGACAAAAAAATTAAATAGCATGTATAACTCTAACCATATCAATAATAACATTAGATGTTGTATTAGGGTTTTCCAGAAAAATCAAATGAATAGGGTATATATATCCTGTTATATATATAATTATGTATAATTTATATGTATAAATATGGTTATATATATATTGCATTTTTTCATAAGGAATTGGCTTATATAATTATGGAAACTGGCAAATCCAAATCTTTACTGTGGGCTAGTGGGCTTGAGACTTAAGGAGACCCAATTGTTCAGTAGCCTGAAGGCCAGCAGCTTGGAGAACCAGGAGAGTCAAGGGTGCAGATGAAGGCTGAAGGAAGTCTCCTGGAAAATTTCCTCTTACTAAAGTCTTTTTATTTTATTTAAGATTTCAACTGAATTGACAAGGTTTACCCACATTATGGTGGGCAACCTGCTTTACTCAATGTTCATGAATTTAAATCATCAAAAAATACCCTCCAAATAGACACATATGGTTAATCATTACAGATATGAATGGATTAAATAACCAATCAAAAGACTGAGATTGGCAGGTTGGATTAAAAAATAAACTCCAATTATATGTAGTTGGGAGGAGACACAATTTAGATTTAAATATACGAATGGTTGAAAATAAAAGGATAGAAGAAGATATATCATGCAAACAGCGACCATAAGAAAACTAGACTGGCTATACTAATATTAGATAAATAGACTTAAAAACACAATATATTACTAGAGATAAAAAGTCAATTTATAGTGATAAAAGGATCAATCTGTTAGGAATTTATAACAATTATAAATATATATGGATGTAATAGCACAGCCTTAAAAATACATGAAGCAAAGGCTGACACAATTGAAGGAATAGACAATTCAATGATAATAGAGATTTCAACACCACACTTTAAATATTGGATAGAAGAACTAGACAGAGATCAATAAGGAAATAAAAGACTTGAACAATACCATACACGAGGTATATCTAAAGAACAATCTATCCAACAATAATAGAATACATTCTTCTCAAATATATGTGAAGTATTTGCTAGGATGGATCTTATCCTAGGCCATAATACAAACCTCAATAAATTTAAAAAGATGAAAGTCATACATAGTATGTTCTCTGATCACAAGAGAAAAATTAGAAATTACTAAAAGAAATTGGGGAAGTTCACTCATATGTGGAAGTTAAACGATGCACTGCTTAATAAAGCACAGGAAAAGTAGAAAATACTTGGAAATGAATTAAAATGAAGATATAATATACCAAAATATATAAAATGCAGCTAAAGCAGTACTTAGAGGGAAATTTCTAGCTGTAAATGCCTATGTTAAAGATGAAGAAAGATCTTAAATCAACCAAATATTCTATTTTAAAATACTGGAGGAAAAAAAAAAAAGAGCAAACTAACCCAAAGCAAGTAGAGAAAGAAAATAATAGAGTTAATTAAATAAAGAATTAAAAGACAGTAGAGAAAATCAAGGAAGCCAAAGTTCTCAGAAAGGTAAAAAAAAAAAAAATGAACAAATTGTTAGCTAGACAGACCAAGAAGAAAGACAGAAGACTTAAATTAATAAAATCATAAATAAAAGAGGGGACAATACTATAGAACTTACAGAAATAAAAAGATTATAAAGGAAATGCCACAAATGTCAACTACCTTAGGTCATATTGACAAATTCCTAGAAAGATACAAACTACTACAGCTGACTCAAGAAGAAATAGAAAATCCGAATAGACCTATATCAAATAAAGAGATTAAATTAGTAATCAAAAACTTCCCAGGAAGAAAGTCCAGTGCTAGATGGCTATATTGGTTAATTGTACCAAATACTTAAAGAAGAATTAATACTAATTCTTTACAAACTTTTCCAAAAAATGGAAGAGGAGGGGACATCTTCCAACTTATTCTATGAGGTACAGTCACTTCAGAATAGTCAGGCATTTCCTCAGTTAAACATTGAATTTTTTTTTCTCCTAGGTATATACCCAGAAGAAATGAAATCATGCCTACACAGGAATTTATATGTGAATGTTCACAGCAGTATTATTCATAATATCCAAAAAGTCAAAATCAACTGATATATAGGTAAACCAAATGTAGTATATCCATATAATAAAATTTCATCTGGTAATAAGAAGTAATAAAATACTGATAAATGTTGCAACATGGATGAACTTTGAAAACATTATTGCTATGTGAAAGAAACCAGTCACACAAAGGACCATATATTGTATGATTCCATTTTTTTGAATTGTCCAGTATAGGTAAATCTATAGAGATAAAATGTAGATTAGTGGTTTCTTATGCCTGAGAGAGATGGGTAGTGGTGTAGTTGAGTGGCGATGAATAAGAAGCATGTGGTTTCCTTTAGGATTAATGAAAATGTGCTTAAATTGACTGTGGTACAGAGTGCACGACTATGTGAATAAAGTAAAAGCTATTGAATTGTACACTTTAAGTGGGTGAATTGTGATATTAAGTTTTATCTCAATAAAGTTGTTAAAAAATAGAAAATAATTTAGAATAAATATTAGAATTGAATATCATGTCCTATCAAATTCTTCACTTTTCCTGGTTGCTCATTCACAGTTTTTCTAATCATTTTTCTCATGTATTGTTAAAGATTATCTACTTTTTAACATAACCACAATAACTTAATCACATTATTATTATGTCTAAAACAGTTAATACTAATTCTTTCATATCATTAAAAGTCCATTAAAAGATCAAATTTCCAACTGCATTATGTATTAGTTTGCTAGGGCCGCTATAACAAAGTACCACACACTGGGCACTCTGAGAAATTAATTTTCTCACAGTTCTGGAGGCTAGAAGTCTGAGATCCAGGTATTGGCAGGGATGGTTTCTTCTGAGGCCTCTCTCCTTGGCTTGTAGATGACCTCTTCTCTCTATTTTCAAATGTTCTTGCTGCTGAGCATGTCTCTATCCTCAGCTCCCCTCATTATAAGGACATCGATCATATTCGATTAGGGCCTACCTATATGACCTCATTTTACCTTAATTACCTCTTTAAAGGCTCTAGCTCCAAAAACAGCCACATTCTGAGGTACTGGGGGATACGACTCAACATATAAATTTTGAGGGTGACATAATTCGACATATTATAAATGTTACTTGAAAATATTTGCTTTTTAAAAGAGGACCCTCTGTAAAGGAATAACTTAGTTTCCTAGTATTAACATAAATTATTTTAAAATAATGCCACTTAAAAAGGACAAATAACAAATTGGTAATTACAACATAGTTACAGGGATATGAAGTATATCATAGAGAATATTGTTGATAATATTGTAATAACTATGTTTGGTATCAGATAGGTGTTAGACTAATTGGGGGACCACTTTGTAAATGATATGTCTAACCACTATGCTGTACATCTGAAACTAATATAAAATAATATTGAATGTCAAGTGTAATTGAAAAATTTAAATTCAAATTTAAAAAAGTAAAAACATAAAACTAGGTGTAAACTTCTGTGCATAGCTCTTATACAATCATAAATCCAAGTAGATTTCCAAGTGAATATAACAAAATCCAAAACCAATAAATTTCACATTAACAATGATATAATATAATGGATTATTGTACATTTTTTAAAAATTATTTCACCTTAAAGGATTATTTGATTTAATTATGGTTATTGTGTTTTTCAGTTCTAAAATATCCACATGGTTTTTCTTTGTGTCTTACTTTTTTTTTTTTTTTTGCTGAGACTCTAGTTTTTATTCATTTGTTTCAAACATGTTTGGAATTGCTTGTTGAAGCATTTTTACAATGGCTACTTTAATATCTGTTGGTCATCTTGTCATTCAAGTTAAGATATTCCTGGTTCTTGGTATGAGTGCCATTTGATTTAAACCTGGATATTTCAGGTATTATATTACGAGCCTCTGGATCTTATTTAAATCTTGTGTTTTAGCAGCCCTTCTCTGATACTGCTCAGATGGGAGAAAGGGAATCTTCTCTTGTTACTTGCCAGATGGAAGCAGAAAAGTCCAGGTTCCCCACCCAGCTACATTGTTGTCCACAGGGGAGCAATTCCTCATTATCACTAGGTAGAAGTGGGAGTTCAGGTTCCCACTGGGCCTTTGTTGACACCATGCCAGCTGAAACAGGAGGAGACTCTTAACTCTGGAGGAGATAAAAGTTTCTAGTCTCTGCTCAGCCTTCTCTGACACCACTCAGTAGAGAGAATATTAGGATGCCTGTTATATATAGCCTGGTGAGGGTGGAGGTTTACACTGCCCCTCTTGACCTTCACTAGAGAGGGTGAAGTTGGGATTGCAGCTTTTTTAAATTACTATTTGGTATTTAGCTGAAGTAGAGCAGTTATTGTTTTTGTTTGTTTTGTTTTTGTTTTTTTATGCCTATAGCACCTGGCTTTCTATTTGGTCTCCCATCCAAGTATTAACCAGGCCTGACCTTGCTTAGCTTCCAAGAAGAGATAGAATCAGGCTTGTTCAGGATAGCATGGCCATAGACAGAGGAATTATTGTTTAAAACATTTTCTGTTCTGCTATGCTGTCCCTTTCCTGGTTTGTTGGCCTAAGCAAGCAGACTTTTCTTGGAGTTCTCTGTGTTTGTGTTCACTGGTATTTCTGGGTTGCTGACTTCTCCAGTATTCAGTATGGGATGCATAAGGCAAAATGAAAGCTTAGGGAACTTATAACCATGTTGTTCTTCATGATCCAAGGTCTCTATAACTGGTCTGCCTTATCTCTCTACCTTTCCAACTTTTCTTGTTTATTTTATATAATGCCCCATGTTTTTAGTTGTACTTAGTGGAAGAAATAGGGAAAAGTGTCTTTACTCTATCTTTCCAGTATAGACATACTAATTTTTATTATAGAAGCATTTATTTGGAAACCAAATGTATCATTGCTTGACTTAATTCTCTTCATTTTGAACATGATAGCCATCATCTTGGTTATTGATGTATTGGCATTACGCATTATTTTGGATAAGAAACTTATTTTTAACTACCTATTCATTATTTTTCTCAGCTAATCCACCTAATAAACACCCTTGGAAATTGTGGGACATACATTTCATGAAAAATTCCTACTTGAGAGCTGACTAGTATGTTTACTGCTGACAGAGTTTGGTCACGCATAGACTGGTCCATGCACCACCTTTGCTTGACCCTGAACATAAAGATAATACCACACAGGCTATTTTATTTTATGTTCAACATACCTTATTACTGATCATAACTCAGTCCTCCCACTTTCTCTTTTATAGCTATCTGAAATCTTCATTTGGCATCAACATTACCACTGCCTCAAATACAAATACAAATGAAGTAGCGTAGCATGAATTAGTTACAAGGTGACCATTATATATTTGTATTAATTTATTTTAGTTTGTCATTAAAATAAAAGTTTTTTAATTACAAAATTTATTAAATTCATGGGTTCTAAAGATATCCATAGACTTACTGGAACCCACAAATTCCAGTTTGAGAAACAACACTAGACTACCTCCAGATCTATCTGTTTAATGAGAAGAGTTACTAATGTACTACCAGAAAGCCTGCAGGTGACTATTAAATTTTGGGGCACATAGGCTGGGGAAGGGGACAGGCAGACACCCTCTGACTGGTTGAATAATGTTGATGAGAGGAGATTTGTTCTTTGCACATCTGCATCATTCACTGACAGGCCCTCTTCATAGCCCCGGGTACTACTGTTTCCAGTGTGATCTAACTACCAATATCTGCATTTCTGTGCCTGAATGTTCTCTCCAAAGCCACAGAAGACTGCTCTGCCTGTGACAGGCCAGAAGTGCCAGAGAGTTAACACTTTCTAGATCAGACCTCAACTAATGATTCTTGAGAGTTGGTGTATAAATACCTCTATTTCCTCACCTTTGGAGTCGAATATCTCTAATGCTTGTGTACGCACCATCTCCCCAAATTTCCCTTTGGTATCTCTAGTTTCTCACAGTGGTAACATTGCTAATTTAACCTTTATTTTCTGGCTTCCCTTCCCCATCTGTTTTTCCTCTATCAGTGTTTCCTATACCTCTCAATACGGTCCTTGCACTCAAATTCTTATCTCAGGGTTTGCTGCTGCTGAGAGAAAAGCACTTTATAAAGTGCTTTTACTTACGGTATCTCATTTAACCCATTCAGGAAATCTGGAAGGTAAGAAGTTATGTTAATCAAGACCTGCAATGGAATGTGAGCCTCATATTGTTTTGTTCTCTAATGTATCCCAAGAACAGTACCTGGCATGTTATAGATGCTCAATAAATAATTGATGAACAAAGGAAGAAACAGATGCTCTGGCAAGTAGTTCGGCCAAACTGACGCTAAGAGAGCCAGGATTTGAATGCTGGCCTTTTGACTCCAAACACAGTGCTCTTTCCACTATGTACTCAGGGTCCTGTTCCTAACTGCGCTGTCTTGATCATGGTTTGCAGAGGAACTCAGATTATTTAATTTCATCAGCCAGCTTTATAACATAGCAATGACAATGTCTTAGGGGTCAATGGAATCAAAAGATCTGTGAACATATTAAAGATAGTTATGGCACAAATTGCCAAGTTTTCTTGTTTATAGCACACAGACATTTGAGCATCGCATCATTCCCATGGAGGCAAGTAGCCTTTCTCAGCTCCAAAGTAGCTGAACATATCCTGGTCTGCCCTTGATTTTATGATGTTCTCCTCATCAGTAATGTGAACCTCTAAAAGTCACTTTGCTTGGAGGAACTTCATTCTTCAACATTCTAACTTGGGCTTTAAAAAATTATCTCCTTTAAGGATTCTAATGAGTTCTTTAATAAATGGACACTTACAGATCAAACCATAGTCAACAATATGAACAAAGAAATATCTATTACAGTTAGCTATCAGATTAGATACTAACTCATTAATCAACTTTTACTTAAATCATGCATCTTCCCCCAAAATGAATGGTTATTCTGTGAGGCCATTTTGATTCCCAAGCACTGCTTTTCCTAAACTCCTTAAAGTCATCAGGCACATTAAAGGATATCCAATTTCATTGGTTTAAGCCGAGTGATCGCAATTCATCAAGGCATGAAAAGTTTGTCCAGTCTTGTGGAATATCATTAAATGGTTCAAGGACATTTCTAATCTTAATGATGGCCAAGGGGGAGCAACTATTATGATGATGAATGGGAATGAATATCTGGAGAAAGTTCAAGGCATATTATACTTACAAAGACTAATACACATTGTTTATCTAAATCATCCAACTGATTAAAGAAACACACAAAGCCCGAGACAGTTAAAAGCAGAGAACCAAATAGGGTTTGACCTACCCTGGTGTATTTATCACTGACCATGTCATGCGTGTAAAATGTATTGCTCCACCAGGATGCTGTGTATATAAATCGGGAGGGTCTTTTGAGGCTGATGTTGAGTAATATAGGCTGTCCAGTTTATTGCCTGACTAAATATTTATATAAAATGAGTTCATTGATGGTGGGGAAACCTCCATAAAAGGAGTCTTTCAATGTTACTAACTGATTAGCTACAACGCCCAAGGCTTAGCAAGAGCTGGGTGGTGGTAACTTTGGTACTTCTGCTCCTAAAACCAATTCCTGCTCTGCTCAATATTTTTAATCCCTGACCTGACTCAGACTTTATGTGTGTGGAGCCAGGCAAGGCAGTACCTACTTGGTACAAAGAGCAGTGCAGAGTCTGCAAGGAGAGGGGAAATACTTTTTGGTACACAACCAGAAGAATCTTGCTGGAGCCATCTCTTGTTGGGAGAACATGTGAACATGTCTATTCAATGCAGCTTGTTCTTGGTACAGGGCAGTCAATGCTGGGTTAAATGGAGAAAGACTCATTTCATATTACAAAGGCCAGTGAATAAATCTCTTGTGCAGGGTACTTGTTTTTGGCTGACCTTTCCCTGGGTAGGAGGAGGAAAAATCAACCACATAGGTGGCTAGGAGGATGTTGGGCTATGGTCCAAAGGCTTAATCATAGTAAACATCTTTTCAGTAGGTCTGGAAATGGTAAGCGGTTGGGCTGAACGAGTGCAGCCATTGTTTAAAGGATGGTTTAAAGATAAGAAGCTAGAGTAGTAGAAGACTTGGAATTAAAGACGTTCTTCATTTGGATTCTGAGATACATTATGCTTCTGGTTTTCCTCATTCTGTTATGGTTTCTCCTTTTTGGTATCTGTTCATGATTTCTCTTTCTGTCCTCTGAACATTGGTGGTCTCAAGGCTTGGTTCCCAAACCTCTTGATTCATAAATGATCTTATTAAGTCTGAAGTCTTTAAACATCATGCCTCCAAAATTTGCAGCCTGAAATTCACTTAAACTCCAGACTACTGACTTTTCATCTCTAGTGTAACACCTAATGAAGTATTTTCATAGTATGTCCAAAACAGAATCCTTAGTTTTTATCTCTCCATCCCCTGATCCTAGTCTTCTCCTCTCCCAGGATTCACCATTTCAATTGATGATGTTCTTATTTACTCATTTGCTCATGTAAAAAATCTAGAAGTTGTCTTTGAGTCCTCTTTTTTTCCTGACCTGCATAAAATATATCCTGAACCCCAGCATGAGGAGCGTGACTTACAAAGCATTCTAATTTGGTAATTTGGGAGATGCAGTAGGTAGGGCTTATGCTGAACAGCAAACTACTCCCAGGTCATTTCAAGTTTTTTTGTCTTTTGATGTTTTAGTGGAGATACCAAATCAGCTCATCTCAGGGGTCAGCTATGTAAATTTTAAATTCTGGGTCTTTATTTTTAAAACTGGGTATTTTAACCCAGCTCTCTTGGGCCCATAGATAGAAGCATAGGGCAAGCTGTTGTACATCATGTGGACCTTTGCTATCTGTCCACCTTTGGTCATTGCAGGCTTGAGAGACATGAGGAGAACTGACAAATCATGTCAACATCTGCTGCTCCCCCTGAGAGCCATGTCACCATTTGTCTCCTCTTGGCAACTTCCCTTCCCTAAGGATTTGTCTCCCCTTCCTCACCTCGTTTCACTCTTCAACTTAGTGCCATCTGTCCTGCACAAGCTCCCAGATCACTGCTTTTATCTTTCTTATTGCATTTTTATAAACAAATAATTTATAATAAAAAAGGAATTATTTGTTTAAATTGTGATGAAAAACATTTATTTCTTATTTGAACTACAAAAAATAATGTATTGATGCACTACAAAGTTTTAAAAACTTTAAGACAAGGAAGAAATAATCAGGACAATTAACATTTTAAAATGTTTTCTTACCATCTTCTTTTTAGTGCATTTATGTTTGGAATAAAAAAAAATGTTTTAAATCTTATTTGGAACTGACATTTTTTTTGAGTTATTACATGCAAATCTCCTCATGGGAAGCATTGGCTTTCCTGATAAATTTCATAAACAATTTTCTGATTGATTCCAAGGGGATTAAGATCATGTTTGAGAAACCAGTTCTTTATCCTCCCAGTTGACTCTCAGCTGTCAGTAAAGATTCGAAAGATCATTAACTAGACATTTTTCTTCTTTTTTTTTTATATCCAAACTAACAATAATTATCTAACCATTTATTGTCCTATAAAATGTCCCTGCTAAGAGTAAATCCTTGGATTGGCCTGCTTTAATTCTTTTCCCTTCAGCAAGATTGTCATAAAACTTTGGCATGTGCTCTTAACCAAATTATCCACAGTTTTTTTTTTTTAAAGTTACCATTAATGAGAACTTACTATTTTGTAATAGGGATAAACAATTTTAATGCCCATCATGTATTCTCTAAATCCTCTGACTCAAAAATCTGGATGTCCTTTTCATGGAAGATACTTCTGGTGGAGAGGTCACAGGGAATGTTTACTGGAAACGATGTTGGCAGTACACACTCTGAGAACCAGTTCCCTCTTTGTTATACTCCTATCCCAGGGAAAGAGCTGAATGCCTTCTGCGGGGTCAGTAAGCATAGGCACTAATGGATATCAGTCATAGAATCACCAGAGGCACCATGACCAAAGTGATGGAATGGGATTAAACTAGTAATGTGTATAAAGCACTTTGGTGCATACTGAGAGCTGTGGAGTGTAATCCTCACAACAGCCCTCTGAGGTGGAAACTCTCATTCTTCCTATTTTTTAGATGGAGTAACTGAGGTACAGAAAGATTCTGTATCTTTCTCAATGTGAAATAGATTGTGGTGGAGCCAGAAGTTGAATCCAGCTACTTGAGCTCCAGTGTCTCCAGCCCTCTACTGACACTCAACAACATAGAGATAAATGTCAAGAGACCTGTATTTCTCTTCTTTTTCATTCTGCTTCTGACCAGGTGTGGACCTTTTGGTATGTTATTCTCCTATTAAGTCCACAAATATCTATTGAGTACCTATTAAGAGATAGTTTCCAAAGACGGTTGCTATCACTTCCTTCCCTCTCTGTATGCACACGTCACTTTTGTTTCTCCTCCCTTTGATTCTTGACTAGCCCCATCACTCTTTGACCAATGACATACAGCAGAAATGAAGTTATGGGCCTTCTGAGCTCATGCCTTAGGCAGATTGACAGCTTCTGCATTCTTCCTGTTAGACTCCGGCTGTCATGCTGTGAGAGAGCACAAGCAGCCACCTGAGAAGCCCATATGAAGATAGCCTCAGTTATCCCATTGCCTCAGACATCACCATGTGAAACAGAAGAATTAATTGTGAACCAACAGAATCATGAACAGTTATATAATGTTTAAACAACTAAGTTTGCGGTAGTTAGTGATGCAGTAATTGATAACTGAAATAACTTGCTACTATGTGATACATACAACACTTCATCTTTAAAACATAAAAATTAAGACCTAACTCACTGCTCTTTTAGAAATGCTGATGAAATAGAAAGTTCTAAATATTATCAGTACCAAAGCAGCATGGAAACTTTAGCTCAACGCTTGAAAATGTATTTTTAATTATACCCAAAGAATACTAGGGAAACATATTTTAGCATTTTTATTTTTTACTTGGCCCAGACCATAAGTCCTAATTATACTCAGGAACAGTGTTGGGCTATTTTATTATTGTTGTTATTAATACTATTAGTATTAGTAAAGTTTAGATAAGAACTTAAGACATTGATCCATGAACCTAACTTAACTCAAAGAAGCTACCTAGGAATGAGTTCAAGCTGAATGGCATCTTGGCTTTGAAGAAATATTTACTTCAGCATACATTTATATTGAAGAATGTAATGGCTATTGACCTCCTTAAAATATTGTGAATAATTACTTCTTTACCACAAGCCTGAAAAAAAATCTTTTCTTTTTCTTTTTTTGGGGGGTGCAGGGGGCAGGTACTAGAGAAAGGTAGTTTGTAATAAACTCTAGGCAAAAAGTCTGTTTGAAAATAAGTAACCATGTGCCTGAACTCTCATTCTTTCAAAGGCTTTTGCACAGGTTTCTTAAACATTTCCCGGTTATCTTCCTTCTCCTAGCCAGCTCCATCACTACCTTTCTCACTACTTGAGCTGTTTATATTGACCTCAGGCCCACCCAACCTATAGCTTTCAGCTCTGGCAGAATTCAGGAAGAACAAAGCAAGCTTCTGAACCTCAGCTGTATGTTGGAATCTGAAAGTCCATTTCTTCTTGTATAAAATGGTGATGATAACATTTATCTCATGAGGTTGTTAAGAATTATGATTGCAGACCAAATTTTCAGTAGAGTTCAGAAGTATCATGTGGAAACATACTTCTTCTACCTTTATTTCATTAAAAAAAAAAGTCAACTTTGTCTAGGTAAAATTTACTCTGATAAAAAACACTCAGTTTGAGTATCTAGTTCAATGAATTTTGACAAACATACACTCCCGTGTAACTACAACCATAATCGACATATAAAACATTTCTGTCACCTCAAATAGTTACCTCATGCCCCTTTATAGTTAATTCCCCTCTACTTCTGGCTCTAGGCCACCACTGATCTATCTTCTATCACCATAGATGAGTTTTGCATTTTGTAGAATTCCACATAAATCTAATCATACAATATATATTCATTTGTGTCTGGCTTTTTAAATGTGTTTGAGAGAATCCTTCATGTTGCATGTAGCATTAGCTAATCCATTTTCTCTGCTGTACAGTATTCCATTCAGTGAATATACCACAATTTATTTTATCTATTCTATTGTTGATGAGCACTGTATTGTTTTCAGTTTGAGGCTATTAAGAATAATGCTAAGGACATTCATATCTATATCTTTGTGTAAATATATGTTTTTATTTCTCTTGTGTAAACATCTACGAGTAAAAATTCTGGGTTATATGGCATTTTGAATTTATATAGGAATCATAAGTATAAGAAATTGCCAGACTATTTTTCAGAGTGGCTGATCTTCAAATTTTTACCATGACCACTCCTTAAAAGTTTTCAGGCGAAAGGGAGTTAACAGTGAGAAACATGTATGTGTGTCTTTTCTCTTTGTTTCTTCCCTTATTGGAAATATATATATTTTTTCATTTTTATGAAAAAGAAATAGCCAGAAAAAAATAAAATAATTATCTGATCCTAAAGATAAAGGAATTGAAAAGAATGCTAATGAATTCCTAGCCACATAGAGGTGAGTTTTTCCTTCATCCCAGAAGATTTTCCTACTCTGTTTTCAGACTCTTACCTGGAGGTTACTTATTCCTCCTATCTCAGTTACAATGACCTAATACTTTACAGATTTCTCCTGGTAGGCCTATTAAATGTTTCTTTGGCATCTTTATAGCACTTAGCACAGTTTATAATCATTTATATTTGTGGAATTAGTTTATTAGTGTCTTTCTTATTTCATGAAGAGAAACCAAATCTCTTTATTTCTATATCATGGCTCATGGTAGAACTTAAAAAAAAAATGAATGAATAATTGAATGAAAGAACTAGAAAAGAGGCTAACAGAACAAGGCTTCCAAGCCAACACATGTGACTCTACAAAAATGGTTGAAAAATCTGTGTGTGTCTTCAACTGTCAACTCTTCAAGGAGACCACAGCATTACTCTGTTGATCAAGCAAAGCTGTTCATTACTTACTACAAAAGGGGGAACACCACCTTGACAAAGTCTTAATAGTAACTTAGAAGGGAAAGGTCAAAGGCAGATGCATATCAGACTTTAGATCTGCTTTTGAGTGGTTTAAGACAGGCTTTTCAATGTAGGGATTCCAAATGGGCAATATTCACTATTTAACCATTTGGGACTAATGGACACTGAAAGGTAAGTGTTCTAGAGAAAGTTGTGCTTTAATGAGCAAGCAGGTCTGCCCCATGGAGTAAACTGTTGACCTGAATAAGAGGATTGGTTGAGTAATATTTATTTGAAAATAAATAGATTTTCAGGCAGCTCCTGGAGCAAACACTGAAGTCTTCATTAGGCATGAAAGTTCTGGGACAAATAATAAGTCATGTTGGCACAGGTTTACTTCTGGTAGTTAGGTTATGAGGCTGCTGGCGGCAACTCAGTCCCAAAATCCAGTTCCCTAAGACTTAGTATAGAAAGGCACATTGCTTTTCTGATCATTTTATGCTGAATGAAGAGTGCGCTTTACAACGATTGCTCATATTGTTGATTGTTGAATGTGGGAAAATTTGTAGGCATGACTGGGGTACTAACTACTACATTCTCACCTCTTGAGCTTAAGCCATAAAACCTCTTGTTATATAAAATAGTAACATGTAAGCAGCAAGTACCGGAATCAAGATATGGATTTTAATGAATCTTTTCTCTGACTTTCTTTTCCTTTCTTTTTTTCTTTTCTATTTTCTTTTCTTTTCTTTTTTCTTTTTTTCTTTCCTTTTCTTTTCTTTTCTTTTCTTTCCTTTTCTTTTTTGATTTATGATTGCTTTACTAAACAAAACCTTAACTTCCCTGTCAAAAACCCAGTGGGAATAAAGAGTGAGAGGAAGTACCAACAGCATGTTAATATGTCAGTATAGTAATGGAGGATTCTAACGAGGTCTCATCATTTAGGGAGCAGTAGTGGCTGAGTTAAGGGCAAGTTTGTACATGGTATCAATATAGCTATTTTGCTGCCAATGTGAGGAACAGTGAGATCTCCCAGGACTGTTCATGGCTGAGGCATCTCCTTGACCAGGATAAACAGGACTAGGAGGTTAAGACAAAGGAGAGCAGATTGAGTTACGGAGACAGTTAAGCTCAATTAAGGTAAGTTGCTGTTTCCCCACCAATCAGTTCCCTAGCTACAACATAAACCACTTACTTGGTTGAAATGGAAGACAGAGTCAGTCTGTAAAGCATTCCAATGGCACCATCACTATCATGTTAAACACAATTTGCAGCCAAGGTTGACAACCCCAGTGTTGGAGAAAGCATGCTGGGGCTTGTGCTCTTCCTCACCACGTTTGGAGGGTAGAGATACAGGAAACTTTCTGGCCATGGAAAGTATATATCTCACCTCCCAAAGGGTCGACTGCTACAAACACGATGAAACAAAGACTCAATATTGCGAGCTGAGCTGAGAATCAGCCGGAAGAAAGGGCGGGGCTTGGCCGTGGCTTTCCTTCTCTTCCTTTGTGTAATATCGTCACATCATCTGGGGTAATGTGTGCAGAAGGAGGCTTTTAGAACGTTGGTTGTGCTACAATTTATGGCTCCCCTCGGCAACTAAATCTTTGCTCTCTGAACTATAGGCCAGCAGCCATAATTTCTCTCTCCCTTTATAGAAGTTTTTTTTTTTTTCATAAGATATATGAACATAATTTTAAAATTAAATAATATGCCTCAAAAATAGCAGGGGCCTTAGTCCTTCCTACCTCCAGGTCCTGCTGGCCAAGACTCCCTTTCATCGCTTTCAACTGTTTCCTCTGGTGTTTTTTTCCATTTGTTTATATTCTTTCTGAATTTATTCATTTTAGACCTTGCGTGTTGACCTCCTGCTGTGTTCAATAAGGACATAGTACATCTATCCTCTCCCTCCTCTTTTTCTTTCTTCTTATTTTCATAATAACACTGCATTGTTAAAGATAAATCTACTGTCACTGTTTATCTAATTTGTAAATATGATTTACCACAGAACCAAGTAGGGCATTGTGATTATCTTTCTTGTATGATGCTTTATTTTGTTGTTAATGTTTCTCGCTTGCAGTTTTCTGGGTCCTACCTCATCTGATCTACTTTTTTCTTTTCTTCTGGAGACTCTCTGCAGGCCCTTTTTATCCTGTTAGGATGCAGTCTTTAAGGCTGCAGCATAGTCGTCATCCTGGGATTTTTTTCTTCACATCACTTTGCGACCTCTCTTTCTAGATGTCCTGTTTCTGGATTCCCATGTTTTCCACTTTCTTGACTTACTTCCTCCTGTTGTAGGAATATCTTCTCTGGTGGTTTTCTATGAAAGAACACAAGGGAGGCAATTATTTTTCAGTTCAGGAATGCATCCGAAATGTCTTTATTCTCCCTCTTAAAATTATATTTTTGGCTGTATATAGATTCTCTGTTGAAACTCTATTGTTTTGTTGTCTTCTAACACACATATTGCTGTGACCAGTCCAATGGAAATTTTATTTCTAATCCTCCATAAGTGATTCAGTGTCTGTCTGTCTGTCTGTCTGTCTCTTTTTCTGGAGTTGTTTTTAGAGTCTTCTCTTTATTTTGATGAGCCTCAGAGTATTAGTCTCTCTGTAGCCCCTTTGACATTTAAGGCATGTTCTTCAATTGTGAAATTTTCCTTTAATTATTTCTTTGATAATTTCCTCCCATCTCTTTTTTCTAAGTCTCTGGAATAATTATTACTTGGATTTTGAGTCTCCTGGATTAATTTTCCAAGACTTTTATCTTTAAGGAAATCTTTTTCTACTTGTTATACTTTCTAAGAGGTTTCATCTACTTTATTTTCCAAACCTTCTACTGATTTAAAAAAATAATTATTTTAAAATTATGAATTATTTCTTATTATTTGACTCATTATATTCCATAGTGTTCTGTTCTTGTCTCATGGCTGCAACATTTTCTCTTTTCAATCTAAGGATATTAACTTTAGTGGGATTCTTGAAGTTTTCCTCTGATCTCCACATTATCTCTGTGTCCTTCTCAGTCCTTTTCTCCTCTTTCTTTTCTTTAATCTCTGATTCTTATGTTAGAAGACATTTCTCAAATGTCTGGTGGTCTCTGGCTCTCTGCTCCTATTTACAGTAAATTAATAAAAATATGATTGGAAGATTTATATGCGAAGGGGGAGAGCTTTACAGTAGAATCAGGCCATGGGCCAGCCGCTCTGTGGGGACTTCCAAACATCAGACACTGGGCAATTTCCCCACTGAAGAGTCTTCTAATCCTCTTAGGGGAAGGGCGCTTATGCCTAACTGCCAGAACAGTAGGGGGTGCACAACCTACTCCTAGAGGTATAGATGCTTGAGCCAACTATGAAAGCCACATTACCTAAACTGCTGAATGTGTTCCACTGGTGGCACATGACTTAACTTTAGGGCACAAATAGCTAAATGTGTGTGTGTGTGTGTGTGTGTGTGTGTGTGCAAAAATATAACTAGCACAACCAAACCAATGATGTAATAGATATTGTTTTATGATACACTAAGTAAATGAAATGAGTCAACTTAAAAGTATTATGATAAATAACAGTTCAAAAAGGATATAGACATGACAAAAACCATGAAGGAGGTATTTAAATGACTGATGTTTTATACAGCTCAGTGCCTTTAAGATTCATCAAATTTGTTGCAAGTAGCCTCTTCAATGCTGAATAGTACTCCATTATATGGTTGTACCTCAGTTTGTTTTCCCATTCACCAGTTGAAACACATCTTACTTGTTTTCAGTTTTAGGATTTATGAATACAGCTGCTAAAACATTTGTGATTGGTTTCTTTGTGAATATATGTTTTCATTTCTGTATGGTAAATAATCAAGGTTACTGGGTCATATAGTGAGTATATGCTTAATTTTATAAGAAACTGACTAACAATTTTCTAGAATGGCTCTATTGTTTGCATCTCCAACAGAAATATATGAGTGTTGTGGTAGCTCTGCATCTTTGTCAACACCGGGTATTGTGATTTTATTTTTGTCTTTCTAATATGTATATGTGTGTAGTATCTTATAGTGGTTTTAATTTACATGTTCTTATTGGCTAATTATGTTTTGCTTCTTCTCATATGCTTATTTATCATCTTTGTGTCTTCTTTGGAAAGGTGCTTGTCCAAATCTTTTGCCTATTTTAAAATTAGATGCTTTGTTTTCCGACTGTTGAGTTTTGAGAATTATTTATATTTCCTGGTATAAATTCTTTGTCGGATATGCGGCAAATATTTTTCCCAGTCTGTAACTTGCATTTCATTCTCTTAATAATATGTCTCACAGAACAAAAGTTTTAAATTTTGCTGGTTGTCTTTACTATTGTTTCATAATAAATCTTACACACTGTGATTTCTCCAATTTTATTATTCTTTTTCAAAACTTTTTGTTGTTCAAGTTGTTTTTCTGTGTAACTTTTAGAATCAGTATTACTGTATCTACCAAAGAGAATTCTGCTGGGATAGAGATTGGAATTTAATCAAATCCTTAGGTCATACTGGAGAAAAATCAACATCTTAGCTATGTTGGGTCTCTGGTTCATGAATATGGTATGTGTCTTCATTTATTCAGATCTTCCTTGATTTATTTTACAATGTTTTATAATTTTTATCATGCAGATTCTGCACATATTTTTTAGATTTATATATAATTATGTCCTTTTTTGGAGTTATACATTATATTTAAAATTTTTTGATTTCTAATTATTGATTGCTAATATATAAAAATCTGATTGATTTTTTAAAATGTTGGCCTTGCATCTAGTTACTTGAATTAACTCGTTCATTAGTTCTAGGAGCTCTTGTGTATATTCCTTGCAAATTTCTACATAGACAATCATGTTATATGTGAATGGGCAGAGCTTTCTTTCTAATACCAGAGTTCTAGTAACAATCTAAGAAATCAGATTTTCAAAATTCAAATAATATAAAACAAAGCTGGATATTCATTTTTTATTTCTCTCTTCATGATTTAAACTCCTTTTAGATTATCTGCATGCTTTCCCTCGCACGCTCCTAATCATAAGGATGTCTGTATATTTTCCCAATGAAATGGTCTTATGGCAAGAGTGGTTTTAGTGGCATGGTCTTTCTGAAATATTAAATATTTAAAAAACTGAAATCAACATTCCTAGATGTTCTCAAGGATTTATAACCTCATACCCAGCAACACCCTCAAAAAAGTATTCTGAATAGTTACTCGGAGACAAATGTTGCTTCTTTAGCACTAATAATGATACAATGAAACTGGAACCAGAAACCTTTGTGGTCCAGAAGTCTCCTCAGGGTCTTTTTAAAATGAAATGGAAAAGCATCAGTCCCAGGAATGAGACAGCCTGAGGAGGCAAGAGGAAGGGGGCTGACATTTCTGCGCCCCCCACCCCCAGGCCCCTGAAACCAAACCATGGTTAGCGTCTTCCAGACATCGAGGTTCCATCATTTATTTATAGGAAAGTGGTCCTCCCACCACTGGCTGACCCCTCAAAGATTTTCAAACAGCTTAGCCCACACAAATGACAGGCTGAAGTTAACTGTATTGCTTTAATTGAGGACTGTCAAAAATACCAACACACGGGAGGTGGCAGGACATGGGTGTTTTGCACGTCAGAGTTGCTGGCTCTTCTATGATGCATTTGATCTGCATGGGTCTAGAATTATTGTAGGAAATAAGGAGGAAGTTGAGAGAAATATTTCTCTTGGGCTGCCTTAGCTCACATGCCGTGTATCATTAATCTGGCAACAAAACAGGAAGCAACATAGATGCTCAGAGCCAAAAATAAAGCCCAGGCGCCATGTCTGGAAGCCCTAAAGACAAGACAGAGGAAGTCTTTTAATTAGGACTGACCAGCCATAATACACCTATGGTTTATTACCATGCTCCCTGGCATGCACGATACCACCCATACAATGCTGTCAGAGCTAAAAATTCACATAATTCGAGTGAAAAGAAAAAAAGCCAACATAGACTCCATGAGGTCCCTAAGGGAAGGTCGACATTCCAAGTTTTGTCAATAGCAATGCCCAGATGCGATTGGACTCAATCAAGCCAATCTCACTGCCTCTCAGGCACTATTTCCATTCTAGGGGGACTTCCAAAGAATGTCCAGAAGTGTTGGTTAAAACCAGATTTTGTTTTATTTTTCAATAAGTACATGTAGCCACATCTGAACTTTTGACATGCTACAGCTACTTTTTCTTGTTCTTTTGTTCCCTATCTTTCCAGGTTTATTAAGATATAATTGTGTAATTTCATTTACATATATAATATTATGTAAGTTTAAGGTGTACAACATGTAATTTGATACACATATATATTACAAAATGATTAGTATAACTCATTTAAGCATTCTTGATGATGTCAAGGCAGGTTTCATGCACTTATCCATCCATCCATCCGTCTGTCCGTCTGTCCATCCATGCATCTATCTACAATCACCCTGAACCTATCATGTGCCAGCTACTAATCTAGGTGTTCAGAATACAAAATTGTACAAAATATAGACATCTCTGCTCCCTAAAGTTCATAGTCTTAGCTATCCTTTTTCAGAAGCCATGTTATTCCTTCCTTCTTCATTTATTTGAAAATCCTAATTATGGTACAGCCACTTTATCTTAAAATGTAAAGTAACTTTAATTTTTCCTTATTGCTAAAGCAACATACATATACTGTAAGAAAAATGAGAAGATACAGAAAATAGAAGATAAATTTCTACCAATTCTGTATAAACTTTTAAGATCAGGGTTTTCCAACATCATCAGCACTACTGACACTTTGGGCTGGATGAAACTTCTTTCTGGAGGGCTGCCTTGTGATTGTGGGGTGTTTAGCAGCATCTCTGACCCCTACCTGCTACCCATGAGATGCCAGGAGCATCTCCCCTCCTACTCCCCACCCTGTTGGATAACCAGAGATGACTCCAAACATTGCCAAGTATCGCCTAAGCCCTAACTGCCCTAGTTCACTCCAGGTCCAGGGTTGGAAGATGGGTGATTATTGACAGAATTCTATCTATCATTCATCCTTTTCCCCTCCAAGAGTCTAGATGACACTTGTAAATCCAGGGAACTGAGCCAAATGGAATAAAAGCTATCAGCTTTGGTAATTGCTCAGGTTGAGGCAACTGGACCTCAAATAAATCTGACTGGTTTCACTCATCCAAAGCAATCTGAGAGGCTGGAACCAGAAAGAGGCCTGGTTGGGCTTGTCTAAAGCAAGAACCGACAGAGCCTATGTCCCTGAGTGAGAATGTTGAGGAGCCGGGAAAGCGGGGTGGTATCCTGTTTTCAGGTTTTGAGGCAAAATGACCTCTATTTACTTATGTGCCAATAGGACCAACTAAGATAAGCCACTGTCTCAATGTGGGAGAGTTGGCTCCATGGCTGAGCACTCTCTCCTTAGCACTCAGAAAGGCACAAAGTTGTAGGGGCTTCTGTTTCATGAGTTGAAACAGAAATGAGGAGAGCAGGCAAAGAAGGACTCCTTCACATGGAGTTTTTTTTCTATTAATATATAAGTATACAGACATATTTTAAGTAAAAACAGCACCATGCTGTACCTAGTGTTTTAGTCTTTTTATTATCACATTGTACATACTGTTTTGTAACCTTTTTCAGTTACCATATCACTACTTCTCACATTAAATTATTGAAGAAATAATTTTGAATGGCTGCATATTGCTTGCTTGTACTTAATAAATTTAGACGATTTACTTTTCACTTTTGACTTTAGTTGTTTTCAGATTTCTTCTATTATGAATACACTTGAGATTCTAAAAGACCACATTTTTTCCCTTGCCTAAAGACAAGGTATTAGACTCGGAATTTTCGATTCAAAGGGTGTATGTTGCAATACTCTCATATGAAAGGGCCTCGAATTATAGGTAGCTTCAGGAGCTAAGAGGACTATGGCATAAATGAAGACAAGGAGCCTTAACAAATACACTGTATATTTTTCTGGATTCTCTGAACCCCAGATGATTGCTAAAGTTTCAAAGACTAGAGTCCTGATATGGATTTTGCTGCCTCCCTGCACCCAACCCAGAAGATTCTCCTCTCATATCCTATCTGTGGGTATACTCGCCTCCTGATACACCATAGTACTTTGCTGCTGGCACCATGGTGTGGACATAACTGAGGTTGCCTTCTGGATTTGTATCCCCAGTGAGATTAGGTGTATTTCCATTGGCTGTGGGCTCGGTCATAGAAGTCTATGTGTATTGTAAGTATTTAAAATTTTCTGTGTATTATAATGTTTTGACATCTTAGAAAAAATTTTTTGCCTGAGGAGTGACTGCCCTTCTCTAGGCTAGCCAGTTCTTGGAGACAACAAAGGACCTAGCCAGGAACATGCTCTTGATGTAGAAGCTAACGAATCTAGAGCCTGACCTCCACCATCTTGCCCATGTACCACACAGGCAATATTCTTCTGTCTTAACCACCCTAGGACCAGGGCTAGTGCCTAGTTGCTGAAATTATTCAAACTAGCCAAATGTTAACTGTTTATCCTGCGCTGCCTTGCCTTTCCTGTGAAAACCCCAATAAAGGCTTTGGCCTAAGTGTTCCCCTCACTCCTGTCTTCTGCCTTATGACCATTTTGGTGTCTTTCCCATGTTACCCCACATGATGTGCCATGCCTCCCGTCTCTAGGATCTATGAGTATAACAAACTTTGTTTTTTTCCTGGGCTTCTCCTCTGTCTCCTCTTGTGGCCACACCTGCTAATTTCATAAAAGATTATAAAACACGATGGTGCAGGGTAAATGTTCAGGCTTTATAAAACTTATTCCCAAGGCTTCCAGTCTTGAGCTGTGGTGATTAGTTGTCCCGGGAGTGCTTTTACAATCTTTACAAAGAACCTAGGCATTGACATTTTTATTTGCATGTTTTCAGCCTGAGAACCCCATAAAGAAGAGCTGCTAGAATTTACCCACATATTCCCTTCTACTCTAGAAGTTCCTAGAAAAATAGCCTTTAATCAGGTGGATTTTAAATACTAGTACTGGTTAAATGCTGTCTAGAAGCCAAAAGCTCACTTTATTCCAAGGAGATGATATCTTTTTTCTTTGTTTCTCTCTTCTTCAATTTAAATAAGACCCCCCCAAAGTGCCATCTACGTAGTGGAGCAGGACATAGCCAAATTGCCAAGGCTGATGTTTGTGTTTGGAAGCACGGCCCCAGTGGATTAAGCATTAGCCCTTGAACTGCCTTCAAGGTTTTCCTTAGCTGACGTGTTGGCCAAACAGTCCTGCTCTTCATTCGGTTTTTACAGTTTGGGAGAGAGCTGAGTGTTTTCTTGGGAAGCGACTGACGAGGCATTGAGAAATCTGTGGCAGTGATGGGGGTCAGTCCTCTGGGGTCCTGCTCAACATTCCCAGCTGCCCCACTTCAACCTCAGGCCAAGCTGGGTAAACCCCCGGGGTCTGGGGAAACTCGAACCAGTAGGGTTGGCTTAGCAAACAAACACCCAGTGTTCCATCCACTCTAAATTCAGTGCCAAGGTCCATCTTCCAGAGACACTGTTGGCTCTGTTCTGTGAGGTGCCAGCCTTGCGTCACTCAACTAGGAAAAAGCGCATGCTAGACCTCCCTCCTGCAAAACGTAGACCCGCCAGGGAGCAGTGCCAGATCCTTGATGCTGGAGACTTGCAGGGGTGTTCAACTCAGGGAGGCAACTCATTTTTCTCCTTGTTCCCTGTGGAGGTCAAGGACGCCTTAGGTTGTCTCAGGGAAGGACTGAGGAGTGCAGTCTCAGCCCTTAGACACTGCCTCTTGAGCAGCTTCATGGGCCCCACCCCACCAGTGGTGGATCCCAGTGTCCATGGCCTCACAGGTCAGAAAGTACAGATGAAGTGAAAAAAAAAGTCAGCCAACAAAATTCCCTACATTCTGATTACTGCTATAAAAAATTAACAAACAAAACAATAACAACAATAACAAAAACCTAGATGCATACAAATAAGGACAAAACAGAAATAAAAATAAAATTTTTAACTCTTTTCTCCATTTATATAATGTGGTTATATTCTCTTTATAATTTAAAAAAAAAAAGGAAAAGAAATGACTCTAAAATTTTCACCACTTTTTCAAAGGAAGAATCAGAGCAGGTTAATGTTTCTAGGTGTCCAGCCTGGTGAATATGTGCGTTGGGAGTGGAGGGGAAGTTTAACTGAACGTACTTACCTGTGTGAGGCCTGATTTTTTAAAGTTGGGACTGAGTGCAGTAGAATCCTAGAAGACTTATGGCTTCTGTTATGCCTCAAACCAAAGAAATCTTGGAGGCCAAGGGGGTATTTCCTGGGCCTGCAATGGCTCATTAATCGTGACAGCCGCTGAGTGAGCCTGAAGTAGGGTGAAAGTGGGGACACACAGATGGAGAAGGACCAGCTCAGGGCGTGAGGCAGGTAGAGAAGAAGAGGCCTGAGGGAGATGGGAGAAAAACAAAGGATGCTGGAGAAGTTGGCCTCCAGGGAGATCTCCTCTCACATTTGGTGTTGATCCTTTGGGCTAACCTCACATTTTCTTCCCAGATGATTGGATGTTACCAAGTATAGCTAGGAGATCATTGAGAAGATAAAGATTTCATTTCAGGAAATTTGAGTACAGAGATCTCTACTGCAGATCTTTCTGTTAAATCCTAAGAATCTCTTCCCCATCACTCCTCTTTCAACTTCCTATCCCATTATGAAGACGACCCTTTGCCTCCATTTACTTAAATTGAGTGCATGTTTTTATCAGGCTCTGAAAAATCTGATTCTAAATGTTTTGTCGAAGAAAACTTTGGGTTTGGGAATCTAGTTTCGTTAGGGGCATATGTGTGTGTGTGGGGGGGGGGGGGGAGTGAATAGTCCAGATGCTCTGTAACTTTGAGGCCTCCCGCAAGAGATTCCCCTGTACAGATACTGATTACGAATCCAATGTATGTGTATGGTGAGGGGTTTTCCAACACCAGTTGGGTGTCCTCCTATTCAACTCAATTCTGATACTACCTGGAGACTATGTCAGATTCCACAGGTTAAGGACTCTGTCCCTCAAGACTGCTTCCCACTTCAGATGCTAATCACAAGACTGGTAGTTACTTGTACTTCTGACCAATTGGCTGTAAAACAGAGGTTCCCTCTTTGGGTTCAGTTCATTTGCTGGAGCAACTTACAGGATTTTACTTACTAGGTTATCTTACTTACTAGATTATCTGTTTATTATAAAAGGTTATAACTCAAGAGCAGGCCGATGGAGGGAATGCACAGGGCAAGTAATGGGGTAAGGAGGGCACCACCCTCACCAGATCTCCAAATTTTCACCAACCCAAGAGCTTTCCAAACACCATCTTTCTGAGGTTTTATGGAGAATCTATTACATAGGCACGATTGATTGATCATTGTCCATTGGTGACTGATTCACTGTCCAGCTCCTCTCTCCTCCCCGGAGGTGGTGGGGTGGGGCAGGGCTGAAAGTTCCACTCTTTAATCACCTGGTTGGTCCTCCTGGCGACCAGCTCCCATCCTTAGGAACTTTCCCAAAGTCATAGATTAACATATCAAAAGACATCTTTGTTGCTCTCCTCACTTAGGAAATCCCAAGAGTTTATTTTTTTTATTTAATTTAAATTTTTTACTGTGTGCCTCTCTCATTTTTTTTGCTTATGATTTTTCAATTGCAGTTTCTATACAACATCATATTAGTTTCAGATGTACAACATAGTGATTAAACAGTTATATGACTTATAATGTGATCACCCCAGTAAGTCCAGTAACCCCCTGACACCATACATAGTTATTACAATATTGTTGACTATTTTCCCTATCCTCTACTTTACATCCCATGACCATTTTGTAACTGCCAATTTGTAATTCTTAATCCCTTCACCTTTTCCACCCAGCCCCTGAACCTCCTTCCCACCTGGCAACCATCAGTTTGTTCTCTATGTCTGTGAGTCTGTTTCTGTCTTGTTTGTTTATTTTGTTTTTTAGATTTCACATGTAAGTGAAATCATATGGTATTTGTCTTTCTCTGTCTGACTTATTTCACCCTCTAGGTCCATCCATGTTGTTACAAATGGCAAGATTTTATTCTTTTTTTTTATGGCCAAGTAATATTCCATTGTATATATGTACCACCTCTTCTTTATCCAATCATCTATCACTGGACACTTAGGTAGCTTTTATACCTTGACTATTGTAAATAATGCTGCAGTGAACATAGGGTCGCATATATCTTTTCAAATTAGTGTTTTGGTTTTCTTTGGATAAATATCCAGAAGTGGGATTGCTGAATTATAAGGTAGTTTTATTTTTGATTTTTTGAAGACTCTTCAACTGTTTTCCATAGTGGCTCCATCAATTTATAATCTCACCAATAGTGCACCAGAGTTCTCTTTTCTCCACATCCTCACCAACACTTGTATTTTGATTTTTAATGATAGTCATCTGACAGGTGTGAGGTGATAATTCGCATTTCTCTGATGATTAGTGATATCGAGCATCTTTTTCATATGTCTATTGGTCATCTGTATTTCCTCTTTGGATAAAATAGGCAGGTCCTCTGCCCACTTTTTCATTGAATTCTTGTTTGTTTGTTTGTTTGTTTGTTTGTTTGTTTGTTTTTTGGTAAGCTGTATGAGTGCTTTATGTATTTTGAAAATTAACTCCTTATTGATTGTATCATTGTCAAATATCTTCTCTCATTTAGTAGGTTGTATTTTTGTTTTGTTGATGGTTTCTTTTGCTGTGCAAAAAGATTTTTGTTTGATGTAGTTTCATTTGTTTATTTTTGTTTGTTTCCCTTGCCAAGGAAGCATATTCAAAAAAATATTACTAAGAGTGATGTCAAAGAGTTTACTGCTTGTTTTTCTTCCAGTTTTATTTTTATTTTTGTTTTGGATCTTACATTTAAGTCTAATTCATTTAGAGTTTATTCGTGTGTGTGTGTGTGTGTGTGAGAGAGAGAGAGAGAGAGAGAGAGAGAGAGAGAATTCTTGTGTAAGAAAGTGGTCTGGTATAAGAAAGTGGTCTAGTTTTATTTTTTTCATGTATCTGCTTAGTTTTCCCAGCACCATTTACTGAAGAGACTGTCTTTACCCCATTGCCTATCCTTGATATCTTTGTCATAGATTTATTGGCCATGTAGGCATGAGTTTATTTCTGGGCTCTTTAATCTGTTCTATTGATCTATATTTCTGTTTTTATGCTGTATCATGTTGTTTTGATTACTATATCTTGCAGTATTGTTTGACATCAGGTTGTATGATACTTCCAACCTTGTTCTTCTTTCTCAAGATTGCTTTGGTTATTCAGAGTCCTTTGTGGTTCCATATAAATTTTAAGATTATTTTTTCTAGTTGTGTGAAAAATGCCACTGGTGAGAGGAGAAAAAGATGGCGCAGATGTTAGAGGCTCTGTTCATCCCTCTGGTGACCAAATCAAAGTTGTAATGGAAACAAGGGGCAGCAGCAAGGAAAAATTGCCTGGGATCTAGGTGAACAAGTCCTATAACTAGGGAGAAATCCAAGGAAGCACCCTGCAATGCAAGAAGGTAGGACAGGGTGAGGACACGCTGGGCTGCTGGTCCCGAGCAGCTGATTGAGAAGGAGGTTGCAGCAGCGCAGACACCTCTTAAAGGGGCCGCGTCCACAAGCGGATTTTCACGGTGACAGACCTACTCACTCTGAGCACAGGGGTCACCAGAAACTTACAGGGAGACATTGTTGGAGGGAGGGCCGAGGCGAGATTCGCTCAGAACAGAAGTCCCGTGGTATCCATTGCTCCCTGTTGAGCCCTCCCCCTACCAGTGTGGCTCTGACACAGCACCACCATATCTGTGACATCATTAAACTGGATAACAGAGGTCGCTCTGCCCAGAGGATTCCCTGAAACTCCACCTCCCCCAACTCACGGCCCCACTCAAGTCACATCTAGGGGTATCCTTAGTGAATCAGAGGTTGCTTGCTGAGACTCACACTGGTGGAGACAGCTGGCCTCAGTTTCTGGAGTGGCCTTTTGAGGCAACTATAAACACAGCCTCTGTGGATTACGTGCTGAATCTTAACAGGTGGTCCCAGAGGGGTAGAGGCTAAATTTGGCCTGCAGCTGAACCCCTCTCAGAACTGTGCCACTGGACACTTACTTCAAAAATTCACATTAATGAAACTGGGAGACTTAGGAGCTTTGCTTAGTACATAGAAAGAGACACGGAAAGGCAGCCAAAGAAGCAGAAATCATATGACAGAACAGGACAGAGATCCAGATATAATGGAGTCAAGTAATCTAATAGATACAGAATTCAAAACACTAGTTATAAAGATGCTCAGTGAACTTTGGGGAAGTATAGAGAATTCCAGCTAAGAGATTAAAATGGCTCTAGTGGCCACTCTTTGAAATGGGGCCGCACAAGTAGGGTTGGGAATCTTTTCAGGTTCTGGATTCTGCAGAAATGGATTCTATTTATTGGGATCCCTCAGGCTGGCTGTAGCCATTTGCTGGGAGACCTGGAGTAGATGCTCTGTAAACAAGAATCACAGGTGGAAGAAAACTGGAAGAAGGTGGAAATGCAATTCACTGAGGCCCAAGGGAGCAAGACAGTTTGATTGAAGGAGCCTTGACTCTCAGGACAAGGGTGAGCCATCTTTAGGAGGAATTTAGGAGGGCAGGAGCCACAGTTGCTTAGCCCAGATCCACTGCTTCTAGACTAGCAGGTAAAAACGCACTGAAAGACAGGAGATGGATTTTTTCTGTTTGTTTCAGGTATGGTTTGGGGCATTTCATTGGCTTTTGGGCTTGGAAACTTTTGCATGGGTAAAAACTGAATGTAACGTTGTTTCTAGAGCCAATATACCTGAGCAATGAAGACCAACACAGACATCTTCCAAGAGCCAAACAGCCTCCCTCAGGCACTGCTGAGCCTCTGCTCTCCCAGGAGACTAGTGAGTGAGCCAGGGCATGGACCATTTTGTAGGAGGTCTGGCTTCCCTACATGGGCCTCCAGGCACATCTAATACTGGCTTCCTTCCGGGCCTCATTTAATACCTATGTGTGGGTGAAGAGACTTGGAAGTGGAATTTCTCATGTTGCCCACTCATTCAGAAATGCCACAGAGTGGGGCTCTGCTTGTGGTAAGAGAAGCCAGTGAAGGAACATTTGCCCTCATTTGCCAGGACTCTTCCTTGACCCATCTCAGCTGTGTTGCAATATTCCCTCCAGAGAAGGCTCTATTCTTAGAGACTCTGCCAGCAAAGTGCATGAGAGTAATTTTTTTGCTCATTTTGAGACATTCCTTCCTGCATCTCTGCCAGCCACATCCTCCAGCTTCTCTTTGTCTGGGCCCTGATGACAAGAAGTGACCCAAGCCAGGCGGGCACCCACCTCCAACACGCACATGCCATCAGGAGGCACCCTGTCTGGAGTATGCGACCCCTCCTTATCCCTGTCCAAAGGGATCCCCATGCATGATTTCATCAAATGAAACATTCCAAGGCCCTCTGCAACTTTTCACGTTGCTTATGCAATCTCCAAACTTGAAAGCAGAGAAAGTGTGAGCCAGATATTATCATCCAAGGGCCAGAAGTTTCACAAATTCATCAGGCTGAGAGTGCCCTCCATTAGCTGGGGAGGTGAACTCCTCTGTCCCCCTTGGCAGGGATGGGTAACATGGGTCATGCTTTTGACTTGCACAACCTTGGCTCTGGGGCAGCTCCAAGCTCCTCAGAAAGAAGACCGTCTTTTTATTTTGGAGGGGCGGCATCCAGTGCCCTGAGTCTGCTGACTCTGTTCCCACCAGATTCCAGGGTCTCTGACCACAAAGCCATGCTCCCCCACACCTCATCTTTATACACATGGTGGACAGAACTGAGCCTTCTTCTCTCTGAAGGAAATATCCTAGAAATAGCTAAAAGTCAAAACAAACACAAAAACAAACACCCTGTCTAGGCCTGCAATCTGTGCCCCACTAGAAAAACAAACTCTGTCTGGGTTTTGTGGCAGAGAAGATTTGGGAAGGTCAGCTCACATGTGTGGCTCCAGAAAACTGGCTGCATATTGTAATCAGTTGCTAAAATGGCTACAAATTCTTCTCAACTTTATCGCTTCTCTCATCAAGCGGTGGAATCTATTTCTTTACCTGCTGAATCTGGGCTAGCCTGTGACTTGCTTTGACTAATAGAATATGGAATAAGTGAGCATGGGCCAGTTCTGTGCC